>NC_132791.1:26440000-27065000 GCF_048418805.1 Vulpes vulpes
TCCACAATTTTCTTTTATAAACTGTAATGGAGTGATTTTCTAAATGCTGATGGTAATATAGTTTGTTCCATTCTAATAAAAAGAGAGAGAGAGAAATCCTGCCTTAATATTTGGATCCTATATATATAATATGAACTTCATATATTTGGGGGTAACATTTGGGGTATCCATTTTATAGCTCTAAAGATTTAAATTTAAAAAAATCTATCTGCAAGTACTTTTCTGGTAAATAGGTGATAAGAAGCACAAAGTTCACATTTTGAAACTCCAAAGTTCTAATGAATAATGAAGACTTTAACTTTAAAATGACTTGCTTTAAAATTAGAGCCATCACGTCTTAGAATCCCACTGGGAGATCTTGTCGCATTTTGAATGTCGTGATGACTACAATTCCTCACCCACCTCACTGTTACCCATCCTCCATGAAGTCTTTGAAATGAAATTTCCTGTGAATTCTTCAACTATTCTGACTTGTAATGGGGGAGATATATTTAGTCATCACCTTACAATTAGAGTGAAATAGCAAATTCACCCCAACTGCAGAATACATCTTTTGTTCTTTTGGCAAAATGTCCTATATAGATGTCTACTGGCACTAAAAATGGTACCATGCTCAGAGCCATGTTTGCCCCCCAGAAAGGAAAAGGAGTTGCATTGCAAACTATAGTAGTCTCAATCTCTATACAGAAATCAATGCCTATTTCCTAAGGTTAGGATTTAACAATTTTCTTAGCTATCATACTCCTGTTTAAGATTATTTCTGGTATATGCTCTGAAAAGCTGTTCTTCAGGAAAAGGAGATGTTTTAAAATGTGTTGTTCTCATTTCCTTTCATTGTCTTACATCTGGAAGACTTCTGTGAATGCTTTTATTAGTTAATTTTGCAAATGTGTCAGAAAATTGTCCCCACTCTGCCACTGGGAGGAGGGTACGTAGCAGCACGTTTGTGCACAATTTATAACACTGTGCATTTCCAAGTCTGGCAAGCTCATCAAAGGAAGTACGAGTGTTAATGTGACATTTTGACTTTGTGAGTTAGAAGGTCACTTAAGTAATTAGTGCTAGATAAACCCAGAGGACATGCTGTGCTAGTGTGATCATTCTAGGAATACCCACTGTGACTAACAAGCACAAAGTTGAAGAAACTCATTTATGAATTATGAAAATATTCTTAGCAATATTTTAAATACTTTGGACTTGCTTAAACTTCGGACTCTTTGAGAGAAGGGGCTTTGTCTAATTTGATAAATAACACAAAGAGTTTCAAAGCATGTTATGTACATCAGATACAATTTGAAGGTAGCTAAAGATTTTATTAATGTTGTGGTTGACCCTTTTGCTCTTCAAAATAGAGCTTTTAATAATAATTTCTCATAAATTCTGTTTTTTTTTTAATTCTTAGGACTCCACAAGGAGTGTGAACAGATTTGGGGGATTACTTTATTCCAGGTAATTAGCAAATATTTACCACTCTTAGTTGAGCTTAATTATATATCTGACCTGTTCTTTTGTATTAATTTTTATCTTAGATATATTTATAAGGATTGTTACATTACTTTCTAGGAACATGAAATAATGAGATAACATAAAATAATTAGAATAGAAAACTAGTAATAATAATAAGAACACACATATACCAATATAGGACATTTACTTTAAGGAGATTCAGTTAATTTACTTTAAAAAGATTCAGTTAATTCTGAGATTCTTAAAATGGAGGGAATGTATATATATTTACCAATGTTATTTTCCCCAAATCACAGGGCCAGGTATACAATGTATTATTCTAAAGACTACGTTATAATCAAACATATATACTTGGATGGTAGCAGCAAAATAGCAGAATAGGGAGCTCAATGTAGGCTAGATCTTATTCTTCGGATGGGGGAACAGAAAAGACGAGCCCATATTTTTGTAATAAAATTTCTTTATACCTCTGTTTTAATCTTTGTGGTTCTAATTTTATAAAATATACTATAATTAGAGAATGAATATATGAATACACTTTTATAAATATAATGTACATATGGCTGTGTATGCATATATGTATATTTGTTGATGTGTGTGTATATGTAGGTATGCATGTGTATGTATACACATTCACATGTCATAGCTAAACCAAAAGTTCTCCTTGTCACTATATTTTATCCATGGGATAGAACATTACAAAGCAAGGAACATGGTACTGGTGAATATGAAAGCATTTAGGACAGTTTTTTCTCAAATTAGGATGCATATATCACCTCTCTGATTTGTGAGGTCTGTATCAATTACACATTTCATTTGGAAAAGTTATATTTAAGAATGATGAAATTGATTTCCAGGTGCTGTCAACATGAGTTTGTTTCTGTTTACAATAAATCAGTAACTCTTTCTGACATGACTCATAGTAATAAGAATCCTTGCAGTAATCCACTTTCTTAGTGGCAGACAGATAGGTATACTTTGGATTCTTTGAAACTGCTACTCAGACTAATTGTTGTTCTAGTGAGCATTATTTCCTTGGCCCAAAGGTCAGTGTTCACTTACGTGATGAAGAAAAACAGTTATTTTGGAAGAAACAAAAGGAAGAAAAAAAAAAAGGAAGTAGTAAGGGCAGTAGTCATGCATGCCGAGGTAAACTAGAAAAGAAACTGATGGATTCAATTGTAATCGATAGAGAAAATTCAGATGGCAGCTCAGAATATGAATACTTTTATTGACATGTGAGAGTGAGCAACTGAGAGAACATTATATACTGGTCTCTCAACCTTTTTGAAGTGGTTTATATTTTGAATACTTACTCTCGGAGGTAGATATTATGACCTTAGATAATAGATGAGGAAACTAAGTTAATTAAGATCTCACACCCTGAAAATGGCAGAATGAGGAATTAAATTTCAGGTAAAATACTGATAAATTCCATAGTTGAGGTAAATACAGTACAACAAACTAAAGATTTATTCTTCCCAGTTAATAATCTGTGGTGCATGTAAAGACATTCTGCAAGGTATGACAAATGCTAAGTAAATACATGTTACTACATGTTTGAATTTTTTTTAAAGATTTTATTTATTCATGAGACACACACACACACACACACACACACACAGAGAGAGAGAGAGAGAGAGAGGCACAGACACAGGCAGAGAGAGAAAGCAGGCTCCATGCAGGGAGCCCGACATGGGATTCGATCCCAGGTCTCCAGGATCACGCCCTAGGTGGAAGGCAGCACTAAACCACTGAGCCACCTGGGCTGCCCACATGTTTGAATTTTAAGTTATTAATGCTTTAGCAGAAATAATTTTATTTATTTTAGTGGGACAGTGAAGCTTTATTTGTTTTTGATTATCAAATTTCACACAAAAAGATAAATTCTTGTTAACTCTACTTTGTGTCACATTCTGCATACTGTAAATATTTTCTAACAAATCCCATGTTCATGACTGTGCTTCATTCCCCCTCTCTCTTAGCTTCTGGCTTTTCAACTCTAATAAATCTACAATATTTATCTAGAAATTTTGCATAGTTAGAGGATAGGGTGTCTTATGGAAATACCTGAGAAGTAGTGGAAGCTTATCTGGGGACTGAGAGTCATAGAGGTGACTTTCATTTATTCATATCTCCAGAGTTTAGTTTGTCAATAAATATCCTGAATAGGCTTGATGGTTTTGCCTTTCAGGATTTTGCCCTAGTTTAAAGGTAGCATTCAGTAGTGGCCAGATTAATTTGGAAAATCGGTTGTATTGACTCTGACCACACATATAGCATAGATATTTGTAACAAATCAACCAAAGATAGCTAAAAGTATTAGTAGCAAACTTTTGCAGAAATTTGTGTATCTAAGCCTTTCCAACATTAAAATCTATTCTTATTATCTTTCATCACATAGCAACCTACACTCTGTAATGACCAGATCTAGTAATTAAAATGGCTCATTGCATGACTTCACACATGCTCAGTCATTTCATATTATTTTGGAGTGAGAGATGAATTTCCGGGGGTGCTGGAGTCTGCATCTTAATTATGTATCTGTCATTATTATCCTAACTTATCATTGGGTATAATTTTCTGCGCCCTCTTGTTAATGTTAATATTAGTCTTCTGCTGGCTTTCTGAACAATCCAAATACCTTCTTATTTAGAAGTAGACATCTCTTTTATTTAATTTCTTTCTTCTTATCTTGCATAATGGAAAATGCTGACCACTAAAGCCAAATATAAACAGAACAGATGTGTGGCAAAAATTATCCTGGCTCTAATACTCTGCACTCAAGCAATATCAGCTATTCCCAATATGAGTGGGACTCATGGGTCCCCAAGGAGATATTACTTATCTCTTGATGAATACAAAAGGGAGCTTTAATGAGCATTATGTGCAAGTGTGTCTGTGATACCAAAGACATTCAGGGTACATATCTTTATGACACTTATTCTCAAACTTTAGTGGGCATGAAAATTACCCAGGGCTCTTATTAAAATGCAAATTCTGATTCAGTAGATCTGGGATGGAACCCAAGATTGTGCATTTCCACCAAACCTCCAGGTGATATTAATACTGTTTATCCAAGGACCAATATTATGCTAATTTCTGTAGACATCTCATGGACTTTAAACTACTTGAATATAGTGACTTTGTCTTTATTCTTGGTGTTTTCCTATCTTGTCACAATGCCTAAGAGCTAGTCAAGAAATTTTGATTGGATAATAGGTGAAAGAAGAAACAGGTTAATGATAAGTGAAAATATATTTTCTTTGTTCTGATCTTATTTAATAATTGTACCTAAAAATTACTTCCTTTTTTTTTCAATTCCTTTGTGAAAAATAGTAAGACAAAGTGAGGAAAATCCAGTATAGAACAAGAAGACAGTATGATGCAACAGAAAGGCAGTATGGCAGGCAGTTGATTGAGAGCACAGATTCTGGAGTCAGATTATTTTGGTTTCAATCCTGACTTCTAAAATTACTGGAAGTGTGATATTATATAAGTAATATAATCTGTTAGTGTCTCAGATTTTTCATTTATAAATTGAGGGTGGAAAAGAAATTCCACTTATAGGTTAGATTTAAATAATTCATGTAAAATGCCTAAGACAATGCCTGGCCAATAGCACACAATACATAATAGCTATTTTTACAACTGATATATTAATGCTTGCTCTTCAAAAACTTCAGTTATGTTCAAAGTTAAGATAACGAGGTTCACAGGTTATGAGGTAACTTGCATACCTATCCTATAGAATCCTATTGAATGAACATTTCTGTTTATACAACTAAGGAATATTTCTAGAGGCTTTTCCATTGGCAAAATTATGCTAGCCTATTCACCAATCCAACAGAATAAATATATCTCTTTATACAACTAAAGACTATTCTTGGAGGCCTTTACCATTGGCAAAACTATGCTAGGACTTTATTTATTTATGTATTTTTTTCTAGTACCTTATTATTTAAAACACTGTAATATAGATAGGGTCAAACCACAAAATGAGTGTGAAGATTTTTATTTCTTTTTTTGAGTGTGAAGATTGAAAAGAAGTTAAAGGCAGATACTTTTCAAAGCATTGCAAATTCCAATTATATCTTAAACCTTCACTTTTGCATATGCATTGAATTGATTCAATTATAATTAGTAGATGCCTTTGAATTTACGTTGATCTATGGATATGTTCTTTATGAACTAATTGGCAAGATTCACTGTGCTGTATGTTTAAGACAGTTACCTGGTGCAGTATAAAATTTCTCTTTCTTGCTGAGTCATTATAACAGTGACATCACATTTAATAAGTTATATCTGGTTGAGTGTCTTATTTTCAGTTTAATTTTTGCAAAAATGCTCATTGTATGAGTTATGAAAGGATTACCTAACACTTGCAAACTTTTAAAGAAACTAGAGTCTAGCTTGCAGCTCATTTTAAAAGTGATGAGGAAAGGGAATGCTATATATAGATAAGCTTGAGGTAGAAATATCTTATTTTCATGCATAAATAAAAATGCTCAGAAATAATAGAGTGAAGCAAAGTATAATGATGACTGAAGGGCCTGACTGTTACGAAGATCATCAAATTTTGAGCAGTGATAATGCTAACTTTGTACCTTTGGGCAATTTTTATAATCTCTCTGGGCCACTTTATTTGTTTGATTAACGTGGCAATGAATTAATTAATCTAGGAGCCCTCTCAGGTCTTTTCCCATAAAATAATGTTCATCAGTTAGCTTCCCCCTCTCCCTAATTTCCCCAGTCAGTTATGTCAGGAAGTCATTCTCCTTCTATCTCTAAAAAAGTTCTCAATGTATCTCTTTCTTTCCTTTTTCACTGCGATAGCTTTAATTCAATTCTCATCTTCATTAAGTTATTCTAATAGATTCTCAATTAGTCTTCCTTCACCTGCTCTTATCCTAGAACATTTATTATTACACAAAGTAGCCAAAGCCACTTTTTAAAAGATGAGCCAGACTATGTCATTCCCCTGCATAAAACTTCCAGTAATTTTCCAATATATTTAGAGGAGAATCTATTTTGTATCATGACCTAGAGTAACCTATCTCTTTTTGCCCCCTTCTACATCATTAACTTATTTTTCTGATACTCTCCCACTCACTTGTTATGTCTAAGGCACACTGACTTGGAACTTGCTAAGCTCTTCCTTCTTATAGGCATTGGGTATAATGTTTGCTTTGCATAGAACACTCCTCCCCTTTATTGTCACTAGACTAGAATTGCTTTGTCATAAAGGTTTGAAATTAAATAGAACCTACTTAGCGAGGCCTTTCCTAACATCAACAGCAAATTAGACTTTTAATGAGCTTTAAAACATAGAGTTTGAAAGTTGTCATTCTCATCCTTAAATCAAGAAAAAGGAGGACAAACCAAAAATTGGGTAATTTGGGGGGCCTACCAAAGAACTGAGTTTGCAACGCAAAAATGTATCCCAAAATCTGGAGAAACAGGCAAATCTAGAGAGAGCAAAGATCCATTTGCCTACAGTATATACTGCTAGAGAAATAAATTAGTGGAAAAATTAAATAGTAAATTTGAAAAAAATTGCTAGAGGCTTAGTGTGAACTAGTGAGAGAATGGGAAACTCCTGGAGGCTGCAGTCATAGGTGGGGGAGGTCACGCTTTATCTCCTTGAATGCCATCATGTTCTTAAAGGGAAAATTTGGAAAAGACCCCTGCTATGACAGTGAGAGGAAAAAAAGTAACCCTAATGAAGTATACCCACATTTTTCTCCAATAGAAAGCCTACTACCCTAGGAGAAAGACTTGATCAGAATCTTGTCCCAGAGTGGTAGGGGAAGAGCACTCTTTTCCCTACAGTCCTCTTGCATCTTCCTGACTGAACTGAATGAAGGAGAAGAGAAGCTCTATGGAAAAAAAACACTTGTAAAGTTCACAGACCAGAGCCAGGGCCCCTCACTCTCACCTGACAACCACATCAACAAGGTTCTAATATATTAAAAGTGTGTTACATCTAAAATTGCTACAGGGCAGACACTGGGGAAGGGCGGGGGGGGGGGGGGCAAGAGTATTTGGTGAAACCCACACAAAGGAGAGGAGACCAAAACAAAGACACTAAAGGAATTTTAGGCCTCTATCATCTACAGCTACAGCAAATATTAAACACAGCCTAAATTCCAATGAGATCAACATAAATTTCCACATTAGAGGCCTATTTACCTCAGTTGCTATTATCCAATATAAGTCTAGCTTTCAACAAAACATTCTAAGGCATGCTGAAAACAAGCAAAACACAATCTAAAGAGATACAGCAAGCATCAAGACCAGTCTTAGTTATGACATACATGTTGGAGTTATCAAACATGGAATTTAAAATAAATATGATTAATATGTTAAGAGCTATAATTGGAAAATATAGATGACATGCAAGAATAAATGGATATATAATCAGAGAATAAAATTCTAGGAAATAATCAAAGGAAGCACTAGAAATCAAAAACACTGAAACAGAAATGTAGACTGCCTTTGACGAGCTCATCAGAACATGAAATATGACTGAAGAAATAAGCAGTGAGCTTGAAGATAGAAACTTCCCAAAATGATGAGAACATCTAAGAATTGTAGATCAGTTTCAAAATATGTGATGTATATCATTGGAATACCCAAAGGAGGAGAAAGAAAAAATGGAACAGAAAAATATTTGAACTCTCTAGGCCAAGAACTATCAAAATTAATGACAGACACCACACCACATATCTGGGAAGCTCAGAGAACACAAAACAAAATAAATACAAAACTAACTACACCAAGTCATATCATAGTCAAAGTGCAGGAAATATAAAAATGAAAACTTGATAAAAGCTGGGATTGGTAGGTAGATGGGGAAACCTTATCTATAGGGGAAAAAGAATAGGAATTACATCAGACTTTTCATCAAAATTACATCAAAAACTTTGAGAGCAAGAGAGAAGAGTGAAATACTGATAGTGATAAAAGAAGAAAAAGTACACCAGCCCAGAATATGTGTGAAATTCTCCTTAAAAATTGAAGGAGAAATAAAAACTTAGACAGTAACCAAGGTAGTTCATTGCTAGAACACTTGCCTTTTAAGGAGTGTAACAAGTTTCTTTGGATAGAAAGAAATGTGATTCTGCATAAAGAAAGAAAGAGTACTGCAGGAGGAATAAATGAAGGTGAAATAGAATACTTGAGTCTTCTTATTCTTTTTTTTTAAGATTTTATTTATTCATGAGAGAAACAGAGAGAGAGAGAGAGAGAGAGGCAGAGACACAGGCAGAGGGAGAAGCAGGCTCCACACAGGGAGCCCACTGTGGGACTCCATCCTGGGTCTCCAGGATCACACCCCGGCTGAAGGTGGCGCTAAACCGCTGGGCCACCAGGGCTGCCCAAATCTTCTTATTCTTAATTGATTTAAAACACAATTGATTTTTTTAAACTAATAAGAGTGGCAATTTATTGAATGATTATAGTGTATGAATACCTGAAGTAAATGGTATCAACATCATAAAAGACAGGACAGATGAATTGGGAATATTTTGTTATTTGGTATCTGGACTACATATGAAGCAAAATAGCGTTAATTGAAGACAGACTTAAATTAGTTAAAACTGTATACTGTAAACTCTAGGGCAGCCACTATTTTTTTTAAAGGAAGTATCACTAATCCACATAGAGAAGAGATAAAAGTGAATAATAAAATACTCAATGAAAACAAAAGAAGGCAGAAAACCTCTGGGAATGAGTAAGAAACAGGTAAAAATATGGTTTATGGAGTATATAAAATCTTACTTTAAATATGAGTTACTTAAATATTCTAATTGAAAGAGATTATTAGAATGGATATATATTAGAATGGATATGTGTGTGCATATATATGTATATATGTAAAATATCTCCAAGTATATGCTGCCTAAGACAAAACTCACTTTAAATACTATTCTGAAAAACTAAAATTCAAAGGATGAAGGAAGATACACCATCCAAAAACTTTCTAAACAAAATAAAATAGCTATAATAATTCATACAACACAGTCTTTATAACACGGACATTTATTGAAAATAAAGAGAAGAAATATATAATGATCAAGGGGTCAATTCTCTCCAAAGACATAACTATCTTAAATGGGAACACACTAATCAACAGAACATCAAAATATGTAAGGCAACACAGTTTAATAAGAAGAAATAGATAAATCTCCAATCATGGTTGAGGACCTCAGAACTGTCCCCCATCAGTAACTGGTATATCAGGCAGACAGATAATCAGTAAGTATACAGTTGACCTGAACAGCAATATCAATCAATGTGATCTAATTGACATTTATAGAATGTACCATTCAACAACAAAAGAATATACGTTCTTCTCAAGCTCTCACAAAAAACAGTCATTCACCAGGAGAGACCATTTACCAGGCCATAGAATACACCTTAATAAATTTAAAAGAATAGAAATCATACAGTGTATGTTCTCAGACAGCAATGAAATTAAACTAGGAATCGATACCTGAAAGATAGCTGGAAAATTCCAAAACATTTGGAAATTATGCAACACGCTGTCACATGACACATGGATCAATGAAGTCTCAAGTGAAGTTAAAAACCATTTCAAACTAAATGAAAATAGTTGGGATGCAGCCAACAAACAAAACAATTCTTAAAACTTAGTGCATCAAACACATATATTGGAAAATATTTGAATTACTAAGCTGAGTTTCTAATTTCCTCTATAGTTCCAAAACCCAGAAGAGTCTGTCACACGTGCTTCTTCCTGATATCATCACATTGGCGGCAAAATATTGTTTTAATTACCTGTACACAGACAACAGATCTTGAAGAGGTTATATAATGAAAACCTTAACAAGACAACAGATCTTGAAGAAAACAGACTTTCTGAGAAAGTACTTTTGCTTGGCCCCCAAACTGAAATGTAGTGCATTATACTTCCAGAATCTAAAATTAAAGCTATCCACTGAAGAATATAATTTTGTTTGACAACTTTTAGTATCAACTATTTTAATAATATTGAGTCAATAATGTAAGCTACATGTTTGGCCTATTTAACAATATTTTAATTATTTGACTTTTATTTGTAGATAAATTTCTTTTCTTTCACCATAATTTTATTTTATTATTATTTGTTCTCCCTTTCCAGCCTCAATTTGCATTTAGAATGCTTGTTATAGAAGTACATAGATAGAGTGAAGTTTTGCAAGAGGCCTGAAATGCTGCAGAGGCTGTAGAAATGAAGCCTTTGGGGAGCAAGCAGAAGCTTCTTCTGAAATAAAGCTCAGTTGTAATCTTATTGTGAAATCCAGCTGCTGTCTATGAAGAGTACAAAAAGCTCCTTACTACTCAATAAAGGCAGGTCCTCTTGATTATTCTTGATTTTTAATTTTGGTGCATGATCCAGTGATCTATAGGATTGATGCAATTTAAGATCACAGGCGTAGGGTACTTGGGTGGCTCAGTGGTTGAGCATCTGCCTTTAGCTCAGGTGTGATCCCAGTGTCCTGGGATCAAGTCCCATATTGGGTTCCCCGCAGGGAGCCTGCTTCTGTCTTTGCTCCTGTCTTTGCTTCTGTCTCTCCCTCTCTTTTTGTGTCTCTTGAATAAACAAATAAAAACCAAAAAATAAAATAAAATAAGATCACAGGCTCTCATCCTTGGCTGACTAAGCATATAATAAACAAAGAGACAAAGTGAAAAAATGGCATGAACTGCCCTGGGTTATATTTTTTCATCTTCCATAAGCTTCCTCAAATAAGTTCTATAGATCAAATAAAGAAGTTATCTAATTCTTTATATTTGTTGTCATAAAATATGTCATCTTATGTTTTAAACTGTCATAACTTCTTATCCACAGCATTAGTTTGGAAGAAGCTAAAAAAATAGTTCCACAAATAACTGCACAAGAAGAATGACATTATCTGTCTCTTTTCAGAAAATCTGTTTTTAAAAAATTTTTAAGAGCAATATGTGTTGTTTAAAAGATTCCAGCCATGTGAATTTAAAAGTTAAATTTCTCTTCACGTGGCTCTGGGCAACTTTACTGTCCTCTTCAGAGACAACCTAACACCTACCAGTTTCGTTTGTATAATTGATGACTTTTTACTATGCATCTTTTTTTTATATTTATATATACACGTATAATATTGTACATATTTTATATTCAGTTATTTAAATAGCTGTAAGTTATTCAATGCTGTGGCAATGATATGAGTTTGACTGTTTCTGTAATAAGCCACTGTGATAAATATATAAACTGCCACAGGATACACACAGACACATACACACACAAGCATACACATCACATACCACACATAAATGTTCTTTATAAGAATCTCTATAATATAGGTTCCTGGAAACATAGTAGCAGCACGAAATTATATGTGAAGTTTATACTACTATTGGCTGAGATTATATTGAATACATACAATTTGGAAAAAAACAAACAAACCTGGTGCCTTTAAAATTAAATGGTCTCATCCAGATAATCATTTGTTTCTTCATATATTCTCCATGTCCTACAGAAATCTTTATTAGTTTTCTTATAAATATCTTTTTGGCTTATTATAAATTACTTTAAAATTGCATTGCTGTGTTTTTTATGATATGCTGAACTCTGCTACGGGTATTTCATGTTATCATAAATGCAGTTACAACTGGTATACTTTAAATATTATTGCCCATGTAATTTTAGGGATCCCTGGGTGGCGCAGCGGTTTGGCGCCTGCCTTTGGCCCAGGGCGCGATCCTGGAGATCCGGGATCGAATCCCACATCAGGCTCCCGGTGCATGGAGCCTGCTTCTCCCTCTGCCTGTGTCTCTGCCTCTCTCTCTCTCACTGTGTTCCTATCATAAATAAAAAAAAAAAAAAATATATTATTGCCCATGTAATTTTAGACAGAAGGAGTTTTTTCAATTTTTAATTTATCTTTTGATGATATAAAATTGCTAAATATATATATAGTTTAGGGATTTTGGAGGGAAGAGAAGTGGGAATACAGTTACTTGAAATCTCAGTGTATTTTAAAAAGGGGTTTGGGAGAAAATGCCTCAAATATTATTTGTTCAAATAATCAAATTGCTAAGGTGCCTGGAACATAATGGGTGGAAGATAATGTTTGTTAATACAATTAAATGAATGAGTGAATAATGATTAAGTTAATGACTAGATATCTGAATATTTCTACCAAACTACACTCTCAGGTTACTATGTTTTAAGATTATCTGTTAACCACAATCTTTCCTCCCTTATTTCTAAGGCAACATGATTAGGCTTTATTTTTGTATTTTTCTTGTAGTTACAAATAGCTAAATAAGTAATTTAGCTCCAGTGGAAGTAGAATATAGGCCCCAAAGCTATTGGTATGGCATCTTCATTCTTTCTCCCATTTCCATTGGCTACAACCTAAACATAATGGAATGCTCTTATGAACTATGCAGTGCCCTGGGTGATGACAGGGCCGCTTGCAAACTTAGGATACTCATACTCAGAGTTGGACATAAGAGCAGGAAAAAAAAAACCCAAACAAGCAACAAGAACAACAAAACAATCTTTCATTGGGTCTTTTTGTGCTAGTCCCCTGCCTTAGTATAATACTGTAATACCACCTATTTTAGCCTCTCAATGTTATGACCCAGTTGAATATCCTCTACCTGAAATACTTCTAATTTGATTTCATGACACTATATTTTCCAATTTCCCCTTGTGTCAGGATCCATTGTTTCTTAACCTTCTTTTCTACCTCCACTTTTCTACCTAAATTTTAAGCCCAGAGCTTAGAGGTTGGCTTCCTTATATTTTCTACAAACACTCTGGCCTGACAATATCTCATTCATACTTATGGACCAAAATACCACAGTCTATGGAAGTGGTTCAAAGTATCTTTCCAGTCTTATCTGTGAAATGCAATATTCATATAGCCAACACATTACTTAAAAAGTATGTTGTAGTTTATAGGAGCATGGATTCTGCATCCAACCCAGCTGATACTTAATATTAAGTGTGAGTTGGGGCAAATCAGTTAACCACATACTGCCATAGTTTTTCCTCATTGTAATATTGTAATAGTAAAAGGTCTCATTTCATGCACTTTATTAGGAATGAAATGAGTTTATGTAATCCATCTGTATATAAAATACTCATAAAACTTATAAAACATTGATGAGTTCCTTGATCAGAAGCAGTGCTATGTGGAATAACATAATGGTGAATAAGGCATTTTGTAAGTTTATGACTGATGGTTTTGGCAGAGACATTCGTGCAAGGAAGACAAATGTGTATCCAGAGTAAACATCTATTCCAGTAAGAGCAAAGCAAAACGTTGTCCCCTTCCATGATAGAAGTGGCCTGATGTAATCAACTTGCCATTAGGTAGCTAGCTGATCACACTGGGGAATGGTGTCATTGTGTAGGGTACTATGCTGGCCAGTTGGGCACCCACTAGTGTTTATAATTAGATTTGCCTTGGTGAGTAGATTTCCAGGTTACTGAGTGCATGCCTAATCTCCATATCTGCCAACATGGCCACTTCATGAACCCACTAGGCAATGACAGAGGTAGCTGGGGACCGAGGCTGACTGGTAGCCACAGAGTGGGTCATCTTGTTCATTTGATTATTAAAATCTTCCTCTGCTGAGGTCACTCTTTGATAAGCATCTACATGGGGTACTATTATGACTTGGTAAATTAAGAAACTCAAGCAGTTCTTTTGGAGTATAGTGTACCTCCTTATGTGTCACACTTTGTATCCACTTTTAGGAGCCTGCTGGGACTTCAGTCTAGTAAGAGGTAGAAGCAAAGAGATGAGGTATGGCTAGGTTTCAGAATTTATCCCCTCAATGGAGCAGAGAGACCACCTCTACTGTGGGTGGAGAGGGTACCTCACTGGATGGGAGTAGAGAGGCCTCTTTCACTGGCAAACACTTATCAGAATTTAGGAGCTCAATGCCCCAGCTTCACCAGGGTCTTCCCCACACATCATCCCAACTTTCAGGATCCCCATTCTTTTTCTAAGGTAGTTAGGGAGAATTCAGTCAACTAAATAGTAATGGATTTTTACTTTTTTCATTTTTATGGTTACATTTGATAGCCTTAACATGTTTATGGCAGTATGCTACCACCTTCTTGCATGTATGGTAGAGCTGGCTTACTGAAGGATTTAACTTTAAATTAGTTCTTCTTGGGATGTCTGGGTGGCTCAGTGGTGGAGCATCTGCCTTTGGTTCAGGGCATGATCCTCAGGTCCTGGGATCGAGTCTCCCTTCAAACTCCCCACAGGGAGCCTGCTTCTCCCTCTGCCTATGTCTCTGCTCTGTGTGTGTGTGTGTGTCTTTTATGAATAAATAAATAAAATCTTTAAAAATAAAAATAAAATAAAGTTAGTTCTTCAGCATCGGCTTTACCTGTCTCTGCATGCTTGCGCCTTCTGTAGGTCTTTCTCCATGTCTCGTGGTAAGCCACTCACCACTGCTTGGTAACCTGGTGCTAGGTTCCAGCTGCAGCAATGGAAGTGGGCTATGTGTTGCCAGCAGAGCCTCAGCCTTAAGTAGGCTCTTTGTGCCTGGATCTCAAGATGGGACTTTGTTAATGTTCCTGACTATCTCCCAGTAGCAGCCAAACCATTCCTGTGTCTGTGTTTGTTTCTGGCATGGGCCTTCCTACTATTCTCCCAGTGTTATTAGATTTCAGACTGCCCCAGGAGACTTTTCTGCCCCTCTTCCCAGGATTAAGTTTTTCTTCCCCTCCCTTTTTAAGCCACATTGATTCTAACGATGTTGTAGCAACTACAGGGTTCCCTTCTACTTCTCTACTAACTGAGGCTTGTGTTTCGCATGACAGAGAAGTTAAGGTGATGGTTTGGGTTTACAGGCTTTTTATAAAGTGGTAGCCATTCACTTTCATACGTGAACCACAGAAAGGCACTCTCTAATTCTTCCTTGTAGATTTTTCGTATGATCACCGAATGACAGCCTGTGGAAAAGAGACTGTGAATTCATGCAAAGTCCTCTTGTGTTTGGATACCTGCTAACCCCAAGTGACACATCAGTCCACACGTGACCCCAAAGGGTTCATTAGTATTTTACCTTATTATATACTACCTTATTATAGTGCAGTTTCCCTTGCTTTCTAAAATCTACAAAAGTTCTGTTGGTTCATACATCTATTCAGTTATACTTACATTCAGTTATAGTCATATAGTTTGATATATATTTTTTGATATGTCATTCAATATATAGGGAATTGCCTCATGAATTATAAAGGCTGAGACATCTCATGAACTGCCATCTGAAAGCTGGAGGTTCAGGAAACCTGCTGGGTAGTTTGAGTTCAATCCCAGAGGCCTGCGAGCCAAGAGAGATGATGGCGTAAATGTCAGTCTAAATGCAGAAGACCAATGCCTTAGCTCATCCAGTCAGAGAACAAATACTTCTTTACTCTTTGTGTTTATTCCACCCTCAACAGATTAGATGATGCGCACCCACTTTAGGAAGGACAATCTGCTTTACTCAGCCTGCAGATTCAAATGCTAATCTCATCCAGGAAGATACTCTCAGACACACCCAAAAATAATGTTTGGACAAAGATTGGGATGCTTTGTGTCCTGGCCAAATGGACACATAAAATTAACCATCACATTGCCCTTGGGCTTCATACTAATTGAGTAGCCAGTGTTCTAAACTCTGTGATGAGCTCTAGAAAATTCTAATTTGTAAATCATCTTTTTGTTTTGTTTTGTTTTGTTTTTTCAGGAGCAATGCACTGCCTAGCTTTCTACATAATAGGTGTAAGAGGAAATCCCAGATTTGTGTCTTAAAAGCATAAATGATATCATGGCATGTCCATTTACAATCAACCAGTGAATTCCCATTGTGCTTATCACAAAATTCAATCTTGTTACCATAGTTCTGAGAGATTTTTCTCATGCTTTTCTCTCCTAGCTCTCCCCCTGGCCCTTTTAACCTTTTTTTCTTCTCACTCATTCAGCTCTAATATATTGTCCTACCTGTGGTCTTCAAATATGCCATTGTACATGTTCTCTCAAAAATTCATTCTTCAGATTTAAAACTCCTTTATTGATTACAAGATTTAATCTTAATTCTTAGTTTAAATATCATCCAAAAACTGTAAGACACGTTAAGTCCATAGCAGTTTGTTTTCTTTAGAAAATAATTTCTAATAATTGTATTTCTTTTTATGTGAGCACTTATTTGTTCTCCCAAAGCAAGCATCTTAAGAATTGGGATCAATTACATCTTGCTCAACGTTAAGTCTACAGAGTCTTGGGGATCCCTGAGTGGTTCAGCATTTTAGCACTTGTGTTTAGGCCAGAGCATGATCCTGGAGTCCCAGGACTGAGTCCCACATTGGGCTCCCTGCATGGAGTCTGCTTCTCCCTCTGTCTGTGTCTTTGCCTCTCTCTCTCTCTGTCTGTGTGTGTCTCTCATGAATAAATAAATAAAATCTTAAAAAAAAAAAAAAAAGACTACAGAGTCTTGAATAGTTTTCCATGCATAGTAGACCACTGACAAATATCTATTACCTGTTTCGGTAAGATGAACCCCGTAATTTTTGGAATTCTAATTGTCTATCCTCTTGTTTCATCAGAGCCAGGGATGATCTTGAAGAAAATAACTTTCCTATAGAACGGTTCATCATAAAGATTAATTTAAAAGACCAAGTAACATGTGGTATAGCTTTTGTTCCTGTTACCCTTGACATAGCTTTTTGTAATCCCATATGCTTAGAGCTGTTAAGTATTCCCTATCGTACTTTATTGTATCTGTTGTGTCTATTTATACTGCACAGATTCTCAGAGGAAAACACAAATAGGCCAGATGTGAGAAATAAGTACACACACCATATGAGAAATAGTTGGGTATTTTGCAATATAGATTGCATTGAAAGTTATTCATATGCCAATGTCAAATGTTCATCAAACTTATCTTTTAAGACAAGCCTGCTGACTTATTTTTTTACAGATACCTAAGCCATACTTTCCAGTTGTGTATTGATTTTTAATAATATTTAAACTAGAGAGAAGTTCTTTCATAATGATATCTGTTGTTTTATTTGACAGTGCTAACTTTGCACTAAGTGATTCCTGAAAATTTATGAGCAATGTAGATTTGGGAAGTAGTTCTAAAATCTTTTGCTCTTATTTAAACTTCTCTATCTTAATTTAAAATTTTCTCACCAGTGGTTAAAAGACTCTTATACCACCTCTTATACAGACAACATCCAAAATTATGTTTCAAGTCTTGAGATCTATCATAAGTTCTATGTCCTGCAAGTTGAACCAAAATTAAACACTTAAAAACTCAAAGACTTGAACTAAAATTTTATTTTACTTTTGAAATACTTTTTTCTTATTGTTATTCATTGCCCATTATACTACTTCATTTTTTCCTACCCCACTCCACTCCCCAAAAGCAAGAATCTGGAAATTCATTAGGTATTTTTTGTCCCTTGTGAATTATACTTTTATTTTTATAGTAAGTTTTATTGGTTCTAATCCCTCTACATTATTGATATGCATCTCCATATCTCTATTTCCAGTACCACACAATATAAGGTGATCAGTCAGGATTGCTTATCTAGACTCATAATTGTCTCTTCAAATTTGTCTCTCCTCTTCCTCAAAATTATTTTATCTTCAATGTATTTAAAAATTCTGCTCGATACTTATGATTTTTAAAAATTTTTTAATTTACTTATGATAGTCACACATAGAGAGAGAGAGAGGCAGAGACACAGGCAGAGGGAGAAGCAGGCTCCATGCACCGGGAGCCCGACGTGGGATTCGATCCCGGGTCTCCAGGATCGCGCCCTGGGCCAAAGGCAGGCGCCAAACCGCTGCGCCACCCAGGGATCCCCATTTATATAAAAAAGCCACTCAAGTTTTTTTATTCTGCTAAGTAAATATTAATACGCTCCGCCTTCCTTTCAAAGCCTATTATATCTATATTACGAGATGTTGTATCTCTATATTATGAGATATAATAGGCTTTGTCCTAGTGGTGTATTTTAGACAACTTCTCTTAAAAATTACTTGTTAGGGATCTCATTAAAATGCAGAAAGTACAAAATAGTTCAGTTATTATTTTATAGGAAAAAATTAAGTGGATAGCACTTATTCCAGTGGAGCCTTTCTAAAGAATGGATTCTCAACTCACTGATACTAGTCAACCTTTTTGGATCATAATTCCCCCTTTACCATTAAGATGGTTGGATTATAACAAGTAATTTTTTTTAAAAATTTTTTTAATTTTTATTTATTTATGATAGTCACAGAGAGAGAGAGAGGCAGAGACATAGGCAGAGGGAGAAGCAGGCTCCATGCACCGGGAGCCCGATGTGGGATTCGATCTCGGGTCTCCAGGATCGCGCCCTGGGCCAAAGGCAGGCGCCAAACCGCTGCGCCACCCAGCACAGGAATTTGGTTGAATTAGGAACTACTGCTACTTCCAATTTACAGATGAAACCATGGCTAACATAGTTTATATCAACTTTTATTGAGCTAATATGTAACAGCAAAAATTTGGACTCAGGTCTTTCTGATCCCAAAGCAAATAAAATACTGTCATGAATACCTGCTGTGTGTTAGAGAACTACATGTTTTAAAAATGTTATATTATCTAATCTTGATATTAGACAATAATTTTATTTTGTATTTTTATGATTTGTTTATTCATTTTTGAGAGAGAGAGAGAGAAAGAGAGAGAGGGAAAGTTGGGGGATAGGAGGAGGGAAGGGAAAGAGAAACCTCAAGCAGACTCCTCATTGAGTGTGGAGCCTGAAGTAGAGCTTGACACAGGGCTCAATCTCAGGACCCTGAGATCATGACCTAAGCCAAAATCAAGACACAGAAGCTTAATCAAGCGAGTCACCCATGTGTCCCTAAACTCTGTCAGTTTAGGTTGGGAATGGTAAGGGCTTATTGAAGGCCATATGGGACTAAAGTGTCAGAGGTGGAACTCAAGAGCAGATCTTCTGAGTGCCAAAATCATATGCTATATCCATTACTCAGCTCTATGGTTATGACTCCATAAAGATAGGCACAGGCTTTTTTTCTCTATTTTTCTTCACTAGCTTAGAAGAATTCACAGCCATACAGCTTCTTTAGTTAGTCCACTACATTTAGTTCAAAGGGCTTTAATGATGAAAGGTTAGGGGGAAATTATATGGGAATAAAACATTAATTTCCTTTTCCCCATATCATTGTGTCTAACACTGGGATTACAAACCTAAATTGTTCCTGATTTTTAAAACTTTACTATTATAATTTACATACAATTTTTTCATGTGTCCCCAGTGATATTTATACTTTCTTAAGAAAATAGCAAGTCCACACAAGTAAAGGAGTTGAAGAACATTCAAGGAGAAGACTGATCAGATTTGGGGGGAGAATTGTACTTTCACTAAAATTTGTATATCAAGTCCTCTAAGTTGAATAAGATTTATTTTTCAGTTCCTACATTTATAGATTTACTCAATATTTTGTTTTCTCAAGAGACAGATCTCAGTTGTTTGGCATCCTGTTGGCACTGTAAAGAGGATTATAGAGATAAGATAGTTTTGGAAGAATTGCAACTTAAGAGTGTAGCAAATGAGTTTAAATGGTTAATTCTCAGATAAATAACTTGCTTTTGTTTTGTTTTGTTTTTATGATTCCATTTTTTAAAGGTTTTACTTCATTTATTTGAGAGAGAGAGAAAAGAAGGCCATGACCTGAGCTGAAACCAACAGTCAGACACTTAACCATCTGAGCCACCCAGGCACCCCAATAACCTGCTTTTGGATATATGATACAAGGATAACTGTAGAAGATGGAGAGTCAGAATTATGTAAGATAGGAGACTAAATGGAAAAAAAAGGAATTAATAGAAAGTAGAAAAAATCATATATATAGTTTTATTGAAAAGCAATCATGTGACATTTTGAGGTGGATAGAAGAGAAAAATATGTAAGAGGTCTGCAAAGATAAGATCATGTTAATGTCATGCATATTTTTATATCTTAATTCATAGGTATTTTAAAGACATATTTATATAGCAATATTGCTCTCAAAACTCTGCTAACAAGTCAATGGATTTATGGATTTTGCAAAATACAGTCTATTTAGGAATATGGCAATGGTCCCAAATAATTTTGAAGTGAAAATATGAGTTAAATAACCAAGGAAGCCATCATTACTCAAAAAATAATGCAACCTACATGGATGACTATTTTACTCATATCCTCTTTATTTTAAAAATAACACAACCATTATGATAGGTTAATTTTTATTTTACTTTAAACTTCTAATACTCTGTATAAACCATATGTGAAAAATAATCAGTATCATTAGTAATAAGAAAATTCTAAAACTAAAAAAATATAAGAGTTGTACTGGTACAACTGGTACTGTGGCAAAATTAGCATACAGAAAATGTATAGGGATGCCTGGCTCAGTTGTTTAAGTGCCTGCCTTGGGCTCAGGTCAGGATCTCTGGGGCCTGGGATCCAGCCCTGCATCAGGCTCCCTGCTGAGTGGGGAGCCTGCTTCTCTCTCTCCCTCTGCCTCTCCCCTTACTGTGCACACGCTCTCTTTCTCTCTCTCAAATAAATAAATAAAATCTTTAAAAAAAAGAATATGTACATTTATTATGGATCTGAAGCTTCAAAATAGCTATGTATTTCTCCTGAGTAGAACATAAGTAGATGATTTTTTAAATAAATAAACCATGGTTCGTGACCACATCATAGAAAAATTAACCAGCCAATTCTATCTCTCCCTATGATATTAAATAGACCTTCTTGGGATCCCTGGGTGGCTCAGTGGTTTAGCGCCTGCCTTCTGCCCAGGGCGTGATCCTGGAGACCCGGGGTCGAGTCCCATATCGGGCCGCCTGCTGGAGCCTGCTTCTCCCTCTGCCTCTGTCTCTGCTTCTCTCTCTTTCTCTCTCTCCCTCTCTCTGTATTTCATGAATAAATAAATTAAAATCTTTAAAAAATAATAATAATGAAAAATAAATAAATAGACCTTCTTTTTTTTTAAGATTTTATTTATTTATTCATGACAGACACAGAGAGGCAGACACATAGGAAGAGGAAGAAACAGGCTCCTTGCAAGAGCCCAATCTAGGACTCAATCCCAGGACCCCAGGATCATGCCCTGAGCTGAAGGAAGATGCTCAACCACTGAGTCACCCAGATGTCCCTAGACCTTATTTTTCTCAAATTTAAAAAGAGCTACAAAAAATTACTCCTTTGACTCTGTATAGATTGTATGCAAAAAGTTATGAGGTAGTTTTGGCTTAAAATAAACATTTTGATATTTCAAATTATGTAAGTATTACAGATTCATTACACAAAAAATTTACTCTTTTGAAGAGTAAAATTGAATAATAGATGAACAAGTGCACTGAGAAGACCTAGGGTAGATTCTAGTCTTTGCTTTTATAACCTATGTTTACTAGGGAAGTCCCTTAGCTTCTCTGAGCCTAAGTAATGACTATAAAATGGTTCTGATCCATGTTTGTCTGACTCACAAGCCTTTGTGAGAAGTAAATGATATAAAAGGGATAAAAAGAATTTATAACCATGAAACTATGAAAATGTATGCATTCATATTTTTTCAGCAAACCAAGTTTTCCAGACTTATTTTTCATAAGAGTGGAATTTAAGGGTAGTGCTTTTTAAATTCTTACTAGGATAAAAACACTGGGAACAGCATGTTCCATTGTTTAATATTTTAGTTGGGGATAGGGCTAACAGAAATCAGAGTCTTGTAGATTGAGTGGTTTAGAAAAAGTAACTATTCATTTTTCATACATAAAAATCAGATGTCATTTGCCTATTTTAAACTTCCAATAATATTAATACTATACTCTTTCAGTGTGCCATGTGAAACTCATTTTGCTTTAGAGCTATTTTGAGCTAAAGATTGGCTGTGAGGAAAGCCTGGGCACATACCTCTATCTTGAGTAAGCATCAGAAGTGAAAAATATATATTGGTACTTTTCTCTAAAGATAAAGGTTTAAGTCTCATAATGGTGGATAAAAAAAAAAAGTCAGAACTTTATTTCTTAGTTTGTTTTGGATTTGTGTGGTGTAAAGCCCAAAAGATCTTGCTAGAGAATGAATGTACTTTTTTTCCTGCTGGATACTATGACTCAAATCTTATAAGGCAGACATAATAACATGACATGCTTCTCAATACCTTTGATCCGATTTGATAAAAAACAAATCTTAAATTTCCCATATTTCTAATGAAACTACAGCTGACTCCACACCAGAGATTCTGAAATCCTAAAGATCAGATAGCTAGGGAAAAGCTCTCTAGCACTCACTGGTATATC
The DNA here is from genome assembly GCF_048418805.1 of Vulpes vulpes. Taxonomy (NCBI): domain Eukaryota; kingdom Metazoa; phylum Chordata; class Mammalia; order Carnivora; family Canidae; genus Vulpes; species Vulpes vulpes. The sequence goes on from NC_132791.1 coordinate 26,462,807, forward strand.
AGTGCTCTGAAGAGAAGTGTGGATCTGAAAGCAAGCCGAGCTTACCTGGATGATTTCAGTTGAGTAACTCAGAAACATAATGGAATAAGTAAGAACTAAAACTTTAGCTGAGACTACATTTTCAAAAGGTGTTTTTCTTCTTCAACAACCTCTTTTATGTATTCTTTCTGCCTACATTCTCAACTATGTAAGTAGTATGTACAACTGGTTAAAAGTTCAGGTTCTGGCAACCCGGGTGGCTCAGCAGTTTAGCACAGTCTTCACCCCAGGGCCTGATCCTGTAGACCTGGGATTGAGTCCCATGTGGGGCTCCCTGCATGGAGCCTGCTTCTCCTTCTGCCTGTGTCTCTGCCTCTCTCGCTCTCTCTCTCTGTCTTTCATGAATAAATAAATAAAAATCTAAAATAAATAAATAAATAAAAGTTCAGGTTCTGGTATCAACACACATGGCCCATAAAGAGGTTCTGCCCTTATTAGGTTAAGTATCTTAAATGAAGACTCAATTTCTGTATGTATAAAATGACAAAAAATAACAATCGCTACCTCATAGAGTTAATAAAATTGAGACCATGTTTGTAGTGCTTATTAATATAGTTTAATGCATGGCATGGCATGAAGCACATCGTTGGTAATGTTATTAATAAGGGCACCTGAGATAAGTGTCTGCCTTCGGCTTGGGTCATGATCCTGGAATCCCTAGATGGAGCCCCACTTTGGGCTCCCTGCTTGGTGGGGAGTCTGCTTCTCCCTCTCCCTCTGCTCTCCTTTACTCATGCTTGCTCTCTCTTACTCACTCTCTCTCTTAAATAAATAAATTAATCTTTTAAAAATAATAATTATATATATTTGATAATATTAATTATAAAAAGACATATATACCCACTTTTGGGTGGCTCTAATAAACACATTTTACTTATTTTGTGATTGATGAAGGATTATACTGAATCTTTAAGGAACTAATGATTGGCTAGGATGTGGGATGCAAAAGCTTTTTGCCATTTTAGGTCTAATTGGAGAGACTCTGAATGTTGCACTATTAAAAAGTGGACAAGGAATCTCCTTAGTTGTCATGTTGATCCACATATTCTCTAAAATGTGAAGAAAATTAGCTGATCATCTCAGCATTTAAAAAGCCAAACTACCAGTTTCAAATAAACGGTTTTGATTTAAAATGTTGTAGGTGGATGATACTCTTACTGTTCAAATCAATCTTGTCTTTTACCTCTCTGTTAAATTTCCTCAAATGATACCTACTATTTTCAGAGCAAACTAAATGGATCTCTATATGATTGAACCCTATAGTTAGGTTAAATTCTAAGCGGGAAAAAAAGGTAGCCATACTCTAATACCAATATTTTCATTCTCTGCCTCTTGGTTGAAACATTTCTTTTAGAGCATGAAAAAAGAAATGAGAGACTGAGAAAATTATAAGAAGTTTACCTCATATGAACATTAGATGGTGTTTACTCAAACACATTAAGAATGGCACTGAGGGAAATGTCAATTGTCAAAGTACTTACAGGAAAAAAATACAGATTCTAAAATTAAGCTGATGAGTTTAAATTCTACATCTGTTAAATGCTAGCTGGATGATCCTAGGCTAAGTAATTTTATTTAAATAGATCTGTGCCAAATTTCCTTACCTTAAAAGATGCAAGCACCTACTATCTTACAGGTATGCTGAATGAAATAACTAAAGTAGCATTAATGTTAACTAAAATGTAAATTAAAATAGATCTTTTAGAAGTGTTTATTATGTTCTTGGCACTATGCTTATTAATTGAGCATATCACTTTATTTATCTATAAATGCCTTATACAGTGCCTGAAAATAAGGGCTTCTTAATACATTTTTGTCACTCTCTGTATAAAGTCATAGATTGCCTCATCTATGTGTGGCTCTGTGACAAGGGAATACAATGTAATATAATTATCTGGTTTTTTATATCTTCACTACTTGACTGGGAGCTCTCAGAAAGTAGGAAAAAGGTGGTTTTATGTGTGAATTTTCAGGGGACTTTTGGCAGACTTTTAGAATATATTATGTCCTCAATAATGTTTGTTTAGTGAATAAATACAAAGAAGTAAACTCTGGATTGGTAAAATCCAGGAAATAGATTTAGTGAAAGATAGTGCTTTAAAATTCAAGAAATACTGTAAAGAATCAATTACATAGAGCAAGGCAAAGCCTATTTAAATGCTGCACAGCTGGCATAGAGAGAAGTATGATGGATTCAAAGAAGGAAGTCATTGTTATGAGTCAGAATTAGATTTGAAAAAAAGCTCAGCAAGTAGGACCCCAAGATCTGAAAGAGTATTACAAGACAGGAAGCGTATATCAAAACTTCCCAGGAAGACTAACTATGACATATTCATAGTGTAAGGAGCAGACTGCTGTGGCTTCCTAACACTATCTATTTGGGCACAAATGGGGAGATGAGGTTGAAATGGAAACTGATCAAGTTTGACCATGTTACTAATAGTTACCTATTGGTGTCTTTTGAGCAAGAGTTTGCCATGAAGATTGTGTGTGTGTGTGTGTGTGTGTGTGTGTAACTATTTCAGCTTTGGTTAAGACAGATGGAGAAGGAAATAATTTGGGGACCTCGGACCATTTAAGCTCCTACTAAAATTCTGTATTTGTGGAAATACAAGTCTAGGCTTAGATGATAATACTGAGAACACAAAGGGAAGCATAGACACAGGAGGTAATGAAGTGAAGACACAGAGAGAGTTGATGAAATAAGTCCAAAAAGCTAGAAATATACTTCTATCCAAATGGAAATCCATTAGCAAATTTCATCGTGAATTCAATGATTTCTGAATGTGGCAGCCTAATGTTTCTCACATATGTCTGCCAAATACAATTTTAGGGTGGTAATACCAGTTGTTATATGAACAAAAGAGAGATCTGTGGTCAAATAAGCTTAGAAATTCACAATTTAAAAAAATAAAGCTGATTTCTTAACTCAGTGATCACTGTCACTGATAGTCCAGGAAATTAGTACAGTTATTCTTCTTACTATTAAAACTATTTGGTTATATTAAACTAACCCCTTACTGCTCTTTTTTGTCAGAGCATTTCATATGGGTTGAATCTAGATTTAGGAAATGCTGATCTCCATTACAAAGAATAATGCTTTTTTTCTTACAGTCTATTCTCAACCTGACACTTTTATTTTTCAGTTGCAGTTGATGTTATTGCCCTGTCTCCTTTAGGTCTTGAAGGATTTTTTCCAGCTTTTAAATTTTTATTTGATTCGTTCTTCTCCAATTATTGGAGAAGAACGAATCAAATTTTCTTATGGAAAAGAACCTTAAACTGATTTTCATGTTGTTTCTAACAGAAAACCAATTAGTGAATCATTCACTGCCATGAAAAATTTTTTGTACACCTAGTTTTTGAACATTTGTGTCTGAATTCATATTTTCAATATAACAAGGAAAAGGACATAGGAACTTTTTAAGGTGTTTCCATTGAAATTTAATAAGTTTTCGTTGTGTCATAAAATGAAGTGCTTAAACTGAAAATGTATTATCATTATCCTTACTTATTTTTTTTCTTGAAGGTTTATATCATTTATTTGGGAGTGCTCTAACATAACTTCACTTCACTTCTATAAATCGCATTTTTCACTATTCCAGGTATTATATCAAGTGATTAGTGAGGATATACTTCAGAACTTCCTATGTACTTCTGCAAATGATCCAAAATATTTGCTTGAAATTTCGTCTCTAGGTCCAATTCCACTCAGTCTAAAATGCTGGGTTCATTACAGATCAGATATAATATCTGTTAAAGAAGGCATGACTTAAAATTAAATGATGTCTGTATTGTCAACATTGGCTTTTCATCTTCTGTGGCATTCAAAGGATTAGTGACAGGACATTCCTGTACCCTTAGAACCCTGAGTCCCAGGAAACTCTTTAAAAACACTACCTACTGAAAGCATTGGTTGGTCCCTTTAAATGTTCAACTATTCTCAAGGTATAGAACCAGTTAGTCACAAGTTAAGCTATTACACATCAGCTTTGGTCCCAATGATAGTGTTAATATTAATTAGTTAATAATGTTAACCTCTCAAATAATTCAAGGCAGTTTAGCAAGTTGGGCTTTCACTTCTGTAATGGACTACAGATGCTGTCCAGATAATACATATTTCTACTTTTATTTCAAATAATTACTTGAAAATATTTTTGTCATCTTTAATAAAAGTATTTTTCATTTTTTTCAACTTGAATTTAGAAACCTTAAAACCATATTTGTACAATTGCTAGGAATGACAATGGATATTTTATTTTTTTATTTTTTGGCAAAAGTTGTTCATAAGCAGTGAGGATTACATTTGAACACACAGAAGTAAAAGAATATATTTCTTCTCAAGATGATCTTTATTTTTTATTTTTTAAACCTCACAAAGCTAGAGCTTCCTGTGCATTTTATAGTACTAGTAATTGTTAACCTCTTTTAAATTTATCCTTTGCCAAAAAAAAAAAAAAACCCCACACATGATTGTATATATATTGTATATATCCTGTCATCCCCATCCCTAATTGTACAATAATACAGTAAAATTCATTGGTAACATTTTACAAACTGTGGCTTCCTCAAGAGAGGCCATATGCAGATGCCCAATATTATACACATTTGCCCGGGGCCAAAATATCTTTGAGTTCAATGGCACTTGGAAAATACATGGTAAAAATCAACTATCACAGAGAAAGAACATTGGAGCCATAAGAGCTATGCCTACACAAAGGCAAAAGATGACTATGTAGTGCTGTGGTTGGCATGTGGAAAATTTTCAAGTGTTTGTGAAATTACATTGAGAAAGGAGACAGGGCTCCTGCATAGTAGATGGAGAGAAGTGGCTCTCCCATATCCTGCCTGTATTCCAGGATCCTTTGTTCTTTGAGACTTAAAATCATAGAGTTGGGCACAAAGGAGCAGTAGTGTGCATTCATAGGCAGCATCTGTCCTGATCTCTATCTCTCACCCATTCTGAACACTGCTTGTACTTGCCTTTTGGAGTGAATGATCACCATTGCAGCAGATATCTCAAAAGGGACCTCTCACTCATTCTGTTGTTCCTATTACTTCTCCCATGTCTACTGTTAACTTCATTCTTATTTTAAAAATATTTTGGATAATCACACCCATTTCAAATGCTTCAGATACATTTCCCTTTTACTATATCTTCTTCGTTCCAGGAAACTGTAGCCAAGTCCAGATTGTCTATCTTTAATAGGATGCTTCATAGACACTTGGAACACAATAGTTCTAAAATAGTATCCTCCCTGAAACTCTAGCCCTTACATATGCTTCTTTTCTTGAAATTCTGTAAGACTCAGTATTAATGCTATTAATTTAGTCATTCAAGACAAACAAATCATTGATATTAATACTCCCTTCTCCGTATCAATAGGTGATTAAATTCTAACCATTATATTTGCACATTTTTAATATGTTCCATGTGTGTTATCCTCACTTGTCCTGTTCCAGTTATTCTTCAAGGATAATCTCACACTCACATTACAACTTATTTTGCAGTTGTCAGAAAGACGATAACTTTGGCACGTTCAGAGAACAGAGAGAGCATAGGATGTCTTGAGGATAATGGAATGTCTTCAACATAGGTGAGTAAAAGTTGGGAAGAGTAAGGTCAGGGAGTGGTAGAGGCTGCATGTTTTAACTCTTGAAGGACCTAGTAGATTTTTTTTATAAATGTAACAGTAAACCATAGCAAATTTTTGAGCAAGATAAAAATATAAATTTAATTTGACTTATATTTATAAGGATCATCTAGTCATATGTATGGAAAAGGGACTGAATAGGGTGTTGGAGAACACATGAGAAGATGGTAAAGAAGTATGTGGGACAGACAAATTAACATGATTCTATAAAAGTTTTATAATCGTTTACTAAATTAATTCAACAAATATTTAGAGATATTTTACCATGTAATAAAGAGATAAAGCTTTAGCACCCCTACCCTCAGGATAATTACATGCTGATGAAGGAGCCTGCAATAGATATCTGCATAGATCTCAATGTGGACACAATCAGGGAATAAAGAAAACCTCTTTGGGAGAGAAGGCACTTGAGCCCAATTATGAAGTTTTTATATTTGTAGAATTAAGTAAATACTTATCAAGAAGAGCATATGAAATTTATATGGATGTGGAAATAAGAACATTCAAAGGACCTCAAATCAGTGTATTTACTGTGATATACAGCTAAGGATACACTTTGGTTTCATCAATGGAATTAGAATAAATATATTCACTAACCTAAAACTCCTTTTAAGGATGAAAAATTGGTAAAATATTTAGTAGAGTGCTTGACATAGAGAAAACAACAAATGGTAGTATAATTTATTATTATGGCTGGTACAGTGAGGAATGTTTGTAGCAGATGGTTTAAAGAAGTGGTTGAAAGGAGGAGGCAAAGTGACACACGGCAACTTTTGGAGATGATGGATATGTTTATTACTTTGAAGAGGGTGGTGATGGTTACCACAAGTGTATGCATATGTCCAAATTCATTAAATTGTATATTTTATATATATGCCGTGTTTTATTTATTAATTATGCCTTCAAAAATAAAAGACTAACGTATAATTAATAAGGCAGATATACAAATATAAAGTAAACTAAACCATAATAACTATTAAATCTTTTAAAAAGAGAGAAAAAGTAAAACTAGGATCAAGTAGGAATGGTTGTGTTTGCTGTTAGTATTGACTTAATCATGAAAAAAAAACCTAGTAGTCATTCATAGTTTCTATGCAAAATTTATATAATTAGATTTCTCAGAAAAATCATGTGAAAGACGTGGTGGAGAATGTTACATGGCAGAAGGAGGGCTTTTATCAAACTGCCTGGTTAGAAATCTGTGCTAACTCAGATGTGAGGCGCTGACAGTCTGCCCTAAGTTATAGGTCATGTAAACAAAAAGATTATATGCAGAGAAATTTTAGTATACATACTTTATAGTTCTTGGAATTACATTGAATTTCTGTTTTAAGTTGCTGCCAGAACATAAAAACGAAGAAATTGAGTATTTGTTAGAAGTCTGAGTTGACTGAAATTCCATGAGGTTAAATAATAGGTCAAAAGTCATTCAGAAAATAGAAGAGCAGTAATTTAATTTTGATCTGACTCTGGGTCCATATTCATTGCCTTGTTCTTTGCCTTACCAGTCAGTTTGGTCATTAATCTCCCTAGAAAAAATGCTTTCTTCACCCCTTGGTCCAACCACATTATTACTTTTTGTATTCTCTCAGTAATTTGTATAAACTGCTACTAAAGCCTTAATCTCATTATGTTCCAACTGTTTGTTTAGTGTTTTTTTTTTTTTCTAAATAGTTTGGAAATGTCTGGAATTTTGCAGTAATAATATTTATTTTATATAAACACTGTGGGTTCTCAGGTTCATAAAAAATTGATTGATGAAAGAGTTAAAAATATGGTGGCCAGTAACCAGGAAAGTGTGATATTTTATAGAATCCATTTTAAAATGGCACCATTATGTCCTACTGTTCAAAAGACAGGTCGAACTATCTGAATTCACAGCTCTGCCCTCTTATATGTAAGCTTTGCCCTGTGGAGAGAAAATATCTTATGTCTTTAGAAGGCTGTGCTGAAGTTCAGCCTTTGCCATTCAGTATCACAGCAGGAATATCACAGCCCATCACTTCTAAAAGTTAATGTACCATCCTTCACAAGATCCTCTCTAGACTAATATTGCCAAAGGTTAAATGACATTAATACTGAAGTTCATGACTGCATAATGCAGTTTATAATCCTGAGGACATACTTTAACAGCAACAGCCATTCTTCTCATATTCCCCTCGTCTTTTGGACATAAAAATTGCTCTTGTGGAAAATTGTCATTTCCCAGAGGTATAGTTCTTGGTGATGGGGCTTCATGGGGCACAGAATAGCTAAAACCTGAGTAAGGAAGAAAACAGTAGATAAAGAAAGCAACTGCAATCTCAGGATAGTTAAAGTCTAATAATTGGTTTTCTTATGTTCTGTCTTCTCTAAAAAACAGAGAATGTGAAGCTGTGTTTTATTTTTTCCCTATATTCCTGTGAGTGCATCCTGTGTTTGTGTGTGTTTATGTTTGTGTGATACATCTTGCTGTTTTTCTAGTTATTATCCTCTGATGATAGCAGATATTAAAAATCTCCTAATGATCCTGGATCTCAAGTGACTATGACTTTGTCAATATGTACATTGTAGAGAAAGAGAGATATGAGGAACTCAAGCTGCTTGAAACTCATTATTCAAGACAGGGACATTTATTTAAGTTCCTAAGCACTTCCCCACCAGTAGGTAGACATATAAAGTCTTCAAAGAAACTCTTCAGGCTATACATTCTAGGTAACAGACAGGAGTAAGGGATCTTTAGGATTCTGTTAATCTGGGTATTCCTTGGCCTTGCAGTAAGGAGTGTATTTTATTAACAAATATCACATTTTACTAATCTAATAGCTGATGAGAAAACAAAATCACTCTTCTATAATAACTATTTATTTCCTCCTCCTATAATGCCATCACATTCCAGAATAATGGCCCTAGTCAGTGTTCTTAATAATACCATTTAAAACTTAAAAATATTAACAATATATGCCAAATTGTAGTTAGAAAGTGGCCCCCAAAATGTGTCTTTTTATGCCCATTTGTATAGTTCAAAATCATGATGGATAATTCAGATCATGATCAATGGTTATAAATTAGTAGAAGCAAGTGAAGTACAAACATAGTTGCAAGAAGTATTTAAAAACAAATAAACTGCTTAAATAACTTAGAAATATTCAATCTCTTTATTTTCTCATGACCAATTTCCTCATTTATTTTTTTTAATTAAACCAAATAGAAGAGAGGGGGAGGGGGCAAGATGGTGGAAGAGTAGGGTCCCCAAGTCACGTGTCCCCACTAAATTACCTATATAACCTTCAAATCATCCTGAAAACCTATGAATTCGGCCTGAGATTTAAAGAGAACAGCTGGAATGCTACAGAGAGAAGAGTTCACGCTTCTATCAAGGTAGGAAGACAGGGGTGGGGTGGGGGGGTGGAATAAAGAAACAAAAGGCCTCCAAGGGGGAGGGGCCCCACGAGGAGCTGGGCTAAGGCCTGGGCGAGTGTCTCCAGGACAGGAGAGCCCCTTCCCGGAGAAGGAGGAGCTGCACCAACCTTCCCGGGCGGAAAGGTGGTCTAGGGAGTTAGAGCAGGATCCCAGGAGGGGCGGGAATTCCCTCAGGCTCCCGGGGGCACTAACAAGAGCACCTGTGCCCCAGGGAGAGCCCCACACCCCGCGGCCGAGCTCCCTAAAGGGCTGCAGCGTGCGCACGGCTGGACCGGGAGCAGCTCGAGGCGGCTCGGGCGGAGGCTCCAAGGAGTGGGCTGCGCGGCCGGGAGCGCGAATCCAGCAGCGCAGGCCCGGGAGCACAGGGCGCCGGGACACAGCCCAGGATCCGGTGCACCCCCCGGGACAGGCAGAGGTGGGGAGGGCCCAGGACAGCAAGGACGCTCCTGCTGCTGGGCGCCCCGAGCTGTGCAGATCGCCCCCCGCCCCAGGAGCATCCAGGCCCCTGCGAGATGCGGTAGTTACTGCGGGAGCTGACTCCAGGGCTGGAGAGCTGGCCGCCCGCTGTTGCTGTTCCTCCTGGGGCCTCACAGGATAAATAAACCCCACTGAGCCTCACAGTGGCCTCACAGGATAAACAGGATAAACAACTCCCGCTTAGCCCTGCACCAGGCAGGGGGCTGAGCAGCTCCCCCAAGTGCTCACAACTGAGAATCAGCACAGCAGGCCTCTCCCCCCAGAAGACCAGTTAGAAGGACAGGGGAAAAACAAGATATTGACCAAGCAGCACTGGAAAGTTCCAGGGGAAGTCAAGGGATTTACAGTATATAGAATCAGACAATTCTCCCCCTTGTTTTTTGTTTTTTATTTGCTCCCCCCACCCTTTTTTGCTTTTCTCTTTTCTTTTCTTTTTTTTTTTCTTTTATATTTTCTCTTCTTTTTCTCCTTTTCCCAGTACAACTTGTTTTTGGCCACTCTGCACTGAGCAAAATGACTAGAAGGAAAAATTCACCTCAAAAGAAAGAATCAGAAACAGTCCTCTCTCCCACAGAGTTACAAAATTTGGATTATAATTCAGTGTCAGAAAGCCAATTTAGAAGCACTATTATAAAGCTACTGGTGGCTCTAGAAAAAAGCATAAAGGATTCAAGAGACTTCAAGACTGCAGAATTTAGATCTAATCAGGCTGAAATTAAAAATCAATGAAATGAGATGCAATCCAAACTAGAGGTCCTAACTACGAGGGTTAACCAGGTGGAAGTACGAGTGAGTGACATAGAAGACAAGTTGATGGCAAGGAGGGAATCAGGAAAAAAGAGAAAAACAATTAAAAGATCATAAGGATAGGTTAAGGGAAATAAATGACAGCCTCAGAAGGAAAAATCTATGTTTAATTGCGGTTCCCAAAGGCGCCGAAAGGGACAGAGGTCCAGAATATGTATTTGAACAAATCATAGCTGAGAACTTCCCTAATTTGGGGAGGGAAACAGGCATTCAGATCCAGGAAATAGAGAGATCCCCCCCTAAAATCAATAAAAACTGCTCAACACCTCAACATTTAATAGTGACACTTGCAAATTCCAAAGATAAAGAGAAGATCCTTAAAGCAGCAAGAGACAAGAAATCTCTAACTTTTAGGGGAGAAATATTAGATTAACAGCAGACCTCTCCACAGAGACCTGGCAGGCCAGAAAGGGCTGGCAGGATATATTCAGGGTCCTAAATGAGAAGAACATGCAGCCAAGAATACTATACCCATCAAGGCTCTCATTCAGAATAGAAGGAGAGACAAAGAGCTTCCAAGATAGGCAGAAACTGAAAGAATATGTGACCATCAAGACAGCTCTGCAAGAAATACTAAGGGGTATTCTGTAATAGAAAGAGGAAGTTCAAGGGAACAATCCACAAAAACAGGGACTGAATAGGTATCATGATGACACTAAATTCAATCTTTCAATAGTAACTCTGAACATCAATAGGCTTAATGACTCCATCAAAAGGCACAGGGTTTCAGACTGGATAAAAAAGCAAGACCCATCTATTTCTGGTCTACAAGAGACTCATCTTAGACATAAGGACACCTACAGCCTGAAAATAAAAAGTTGTAGAACCATGTACCATTCAAATGGTCCTCAAAAGAAAACAGGGGTAGCCATCCTCATATCAGATAAACTAAAGTTTCTCCCAAAGACTGTAGTAAGAGATGAAGAGGGACACTATATCATACTTAAAGGATCTATCCAACAAAAGGACCTAAAAATCATCAATATTTAAGCCCTGAATGTGGGAGCTGCCAAGTATATCAATCAATTAATAACCAAATTTAAGATATACTTAGATAATAATACACTTATACTTGGTGACTTGAATGTAGCACTTTCCACAATCGACAGGTCTTCTAAGCACAACATTTCCAAAGAAACAAGAGCTTTAAATGATACACTGAACCAGATGGATTTCACAGATACCTACAGAACTTTACAAATGCAACTGAATACACATTCTTCTCAAGTGCACATGGAACTTTCTCCAGAATAGACCACCTACTGGGTCACAAATCAGGTCTTAACCTATACCGAAAGACTGGGATTGTCCCCTGCATATTTTAAGACCAGATGCTTTGAAATTACAACTAACTCACAAGAAGAAGTTTGGAAAGATTTCAAACACATGGAGTTTAAGGACCATCCTGCTAAAAGATAAAAGGGTAAACCAGGAAATTAGGGAAGAACTAAAAAGATTCATGGAAACTGATGAGAATGAAGATACAACCGTTCAAAATCTTTGGGATACAACAAAAGCAGTCCTGAGGGGGAAATACATCACAATACAAGCATCCATCCAAAAACTGGAAAGAACTCAAATACAAAGCTAACCTTACACCTAAAGGAGCTGGAGTAAAAACAGCAAATAGATCCTACACCCAGCAGAAGAAGAGAGTTAATAAAGATTCGAGCAGAACTCAATGAAATCAAGACCAGAAGAACTGTGGAACAGATTAACAAAACCAGGAATTGGTTCTTTGAAAGAATTAATAAGATAAACCATTTGTCAGCCTTCTTAAAAAGGAGAGAAAATACTCAAATTAATAAAATCATGAATGAGAAAGGAGAGATCACCACCAACACAAGGAAATACAAACAATTTTAAAAACTTATGAGCAGATATATGCCAATAAATTAGGCAATCTAGAAGAAATGGATGCATTTCTGGAAAACCACAAACTACCAAAACTGGAACAAGAAGAAATAGAAAACCTGAATGTGCCAAACATCTGGGAGGAAATTGAAGCAGTCATCAAAAACCTCCCAAGACAGGCCTTCCAGGTAAGATAACTTGATCTAGACTACAGCCTTTGGTTCTCCTGAAGGCAAGAGACAGCACATGCTCTAAATAATTTTTCTAATACAAAGAAAGGTTCGCTGAGATCGTCAGCCTCTTGTGGTCTAGGCAATGTGAGCTGACCAAATTATTTAAGTAACACTTTTTTATTTTTTCCATCTCCCTTCCTTTTTTTTTTTTTTTAATTTTTTTTATTTTCCAGCACTTTGCTTTGCCCCAAATCTCCGAGCAAGCCTCATCAAGTTCACCTCGAGTCTCTTCAAGGACAACTTCATCAAGGAAACCTTGAAACCTGACAAAATTTTTATTTATTTATTCATGAGAGACACAGAAAGAAGGCCGAGGGAGAAGCAGGCTCCATGCGGGGGAACCTGATGTGGGACTCAATACCAGGACCCCAGGATCACGCCTTGAGCCAAAGGCAGACTCTGAACCACTGAGCCACCCAAGCGTCCCTAAAATGAAAGTAATTTAGAAAATACTTGAAGAACTCCCACCCACCCACCCACCCTGCAACAATATCAGAAAACAGTCTCCAGGTCTAAGCTGCTCGACTCAAGAGTGGATTGATCCCACTGTATGAAACACCTTTGAAAGGAAAATTCTCCACCACTTCTGCCAGAGGTTGAATAGACGGAAACCTGTGGAAAGTCAAAAAGACCGACTGGTTCCAGGAATGGCCAGATTCTTATGAGAAGCACATCTACAGCTCTGAGGACGGGAATGCACAACGGCATCTGAGCAGCTGGGCCATGCGCAACACCAACAACCACAACTCCCGCATCCTCAAGAAGTCCTGCCTGGGTGTGGTGGTGTGCAGCCGCGACTGCTCCGCCGAGGAGGGCCGCAAGATTTACCTGAGACCTGCCATCTGTGACAAAGCCCGGCAGAAGCAGCAGAGGAAATGCTGTCCTAATTGTGATGGGCCTCTGAAGCTGATTCCTTGCCGAGGCCATGGGGGCTTCCCGGTCACCAACTTCTGGAGGCACGATGGACGCTTCATATTCTTCCAGTCAAAAGGAAAGCACGATCATCCAAAACCAGAAACTAAATTGGAAGCCGAGGCAAGAAGAACAATGAAGAAAGCACACACAGCATCTTCCTCTGTCTCCTTAAAGCTGAAGGGGATCCCAGAGACAAACTTTCAGGTGAAACTCAAAGTTGGGGAAGTTTACCTTTAACTTGGTCTTTCCAGGAAGGCGTCCAACTGCCTGGTAGTTACAGTGGACGTTTAATAGCTAAGCCTCCCCAGCAGAAGTCACTGAATGATTGCTTATTCTTCTCCAAGACTTATTGTTTGGGGGGAACCACTGATTTGGCAGACCCCACTTCCACCTTGGGCCCCACTAAGCTCTATGAGAAATGCAAACTGTCCAGTAGTTGGATCTATAATAGTGGGGACCTGCTTCATCCTGTTTCTGGAGTCTTCTCTGACTACGATGATCGGCAAATGTGGAATAAAAACACTGCTTTGGGGAGAAATTCTCTTAATGACAACTGTTGTCCCAATTATCCTTTTCCTCTGACCAGCTGGCCTTATGACATTCCCCCTCCCAGAACTCTTCAGAATCCTTTACCCAGCAGATTCCAGTGGAACCACCTGCAGCTGAAAGTAGCTATCGTCCATTATGGCCAAATCCAGGGGGGGATCTTTATGTCGAGAAGGTGCATGTGGATTTTAGCAGCTGCTTCCGCCACATGCCATTCACCTCAGGAAGACCCCTTTCTCTTTACCTATACCTCCCATCCCCACCATCAATATTCATTGACAGGCAAGAGCAGCAAATGGGATTTTGATGAAGAAATGAGGGGCATGGGTTTGGATCACTACAACAATGAAATGCTTCTAAACCTCTGTCCTTTAAGATGATCCAAATCTAAATCCTAGAACACTATTAGCAGAAATGTAATTTAGTGCAGACACTATGGAAAATAGTATAGAGTTTCCTTAGAAAATTAAAAATAGGACTACCTGCACTCCCATGTTCATTGCAGCATCATTCACAATAGCCAAAGTATGGAAACTAGCTAAGTGTCCATCAACAGACGAATGGATAAAGAAAATATGGGGTGTGTGTGTGTGTGTGTGTATATACATATATACATATACAATGGACTATTATTCAGCCACACAAAAGCAAGGAAATCCTACCATTTGCAACAACATGGATGGACCTTGAGGGTGTTATGCTAAGTGAGATGAGTCAGACAGAAAAAGACAAATACTGTGTGATCTCACTTACATATGGTATCTTAAGAAACCCAAATTCATAGAAACAGATCAGATTGGTGGTTGCCAGATGTGGGGTGTGGGGTGGGGTGAGGAGAGAATTTGGTGAAGGCAAACAAAAGCTACAAACTTCCAGTTTTAAGATAAATTAAGTCCTGGAGATGTAATGTACAACTCTGGTTAACAATATTGTATTGTATATTTGAAAGTTGCTAAGACAGTAGGTCTTAAATGTTCTTATGACAAGGGGAAAAAATTGTAACTATGTGAAGTGATAGATATTAACTTATTGTGGGAAAAATTTAGTAATATATATATATTGGGTCATTATGTTGTACATCTTAAACTTCTACAATGTTATATGTTAATTATATCAAAAAACTGGAAGAAAAAAAAAAAAAAACCTCCCAAGACACAAAAGTACAGGGCCAGATCGCTTACCAGGGAAATTCTATCAAACATTTAAAGAAGAAACCATACCTATTCTACTAAAGCTGTTTGGAAAGATAGAAAGAGATGGAGTACTTCCAAATTCGTTCTATGAGAACAGCATCGCCTTAATTCCAAAACCAGACAAAGACCCCACAAAAAAGAATTATAGACCAATATCCATGATGAACATGGATGCAAAAATTCTTAACAAGATACTAGCCAGTAGGATCCAACAATACATTAAGAAGATTATTCATCATGACCAAGAGGGATTTATCCCTGGATGCAAGGCTGGTTCAACACTTGTAAAGCAATCAATGTGATTGATCATATCAGCAAGAGAAAAAACAAGAACCATATGATCATCTCAATACATGCAGAGAAAGCATTTGACAAAATGCAGCATCCATTCCTGATCAAAACTCTTCAGAGTGTAGGGATAGAGGGAACATGCCTCAGCATCTTAAAAACCATCTACAAAAAGCCCACAGCAAATATCATTCTCAATGGGGAAGCACTGGAAGCCTTTCCCCTAAGATCAGGAACACGACAGGGATGTCCACTCTCACCACTGCTATTCAACATAGTACTAGAAGTCCTAGCCTCAGCAATCAGACAACACAAAGAAATAAAAGGCATTCAAATTGGCAAAGAAGAAGTCAAACTCTCCCTCTTCGCAGATGATATGATACTCTATGTAGAAAACCCAAAAGACTCCACCCCAAGATTGCTAGAACTCAGACAGCAATTTGGCAGCATGGCAGGATAAAAAAACCAATGCCCAGAAATCAGTGGCATTTCTATACAGTAACAATGACACTGAGGAAAGTAAAATTAAGGAGTCCATCCCATTTACAATTGCACCAAAAGCATAAGGGACCTAAGAATAAACCTAATCAAAGAGGTAAAGGATCTATACCCTAAAAACTACAGAACACTTCTGAAAGAAATTGAGGAAGACACAAAGAGATGGAAAAATATTCAATGATCATGGATTGGAAGAATTAATATTGTGAAAATGTCTATGCTACCCAGGGCAATTTACACGTTTAATGCAATCCCTACCAAAATACCATGGACTTTCTTCAGAGAGTTGGAACAAATTATTTTAAGATTTGTGTGGGATTAGAAAAGACCCCAAATAGCCAGGGGAATATTAAAAAAGAGAACCATAGCTGGGGGCATCACAATGCCGGATTTCAGGTTATACTAAAAAGCCGTGATCATCAAGACAGTGTGGTACTGGCACAAAAGCAGACACATAGATCAATAGAACAGAATGGAGAATCAACTCTCTGATCAACTCATATTGGACCAAGCAGGAAAGACTATCCACTGCAAAAAGGACAGTCTCTTCAATAAATGGTGCTGGGAAAATTGGACAGCCATGTGCAGAAGAATGAAACTAGACCATTCTCTTACACCATACACAAAGGATAAACTCAAAATGGATGAAAGATCTAAATGTGAGACAAGAATCCATCAAAATCCTAGAGGAGAACACAGGTAACACCCTTTTTGAACTTGGCCACAGCAATTTATAAGATACAGCTATGAAGGCAAGGGAAACAAAAGCAAAAATGAATTATTGGGACTTCATCAAGATAAAAAGCTTCTGCACAGCAAAATAAACAGCCAACAAAACTAAAAGACAACCTACAGAATGGGAGAAGATATTTAAAACTAAAAGACAACCTACAGAATGGGAGAAGATATTTGCAAATGACCTATCAGATAAACGACTAGTATCCAAGATCTACAAAGAACTTATTAAACTCAACAGAAAAGAAACAAACAATCCAATCATGAAATGAGCAAAAGACATGAACAGAAATCTCACAGAGGAAGACAAAGACATGGCCAACAGGCACATGAGAAAATGTTCCACATCACTGGCCATCAGGGAAATACAAATCAAAACCACAATGAGATACCACCTCACACCAGTGAGAATGGGGAAAATTAACAAGACAGGAAACCACAAATGTTGGAGTGGATGTGGAGAAAGGGGAACCCTCTTGCACCGTTGGTGGGAATGTGAACTGGTGCAGCCACTCTGGAAAACTGTGTGGAGGTTCCTAAAAGAGTTAAAAATAGATCTGTCCTACGACCCAGCAATTGTACTGCTGGGGATTTACCCCAAAGATTCAGATGCAATGAAACGCCGGGACCCCTGCACCCCGATGTTTATAGCAGCAATGTCCACAATAGCCAAGCTGTGGAAGGAGCCTCGGTGTCCATCGAAAGACGAATGGATAAAGAAGCTGTGGTCATGTATACAATGGAATATTACTCAGCCTTTAGAAACGACAAATACCCACCATTTGCTTCTATGTGGATGGAACTGGCAGGTATTATGCTGAGCAAAATAAGTCAATCAGAGAAGGGCAAACATTATATGGCCCAATTCATTTGGGGAATATAGAAAATAGTTCACGGGAATAAAGGGGAAAGGAGAAAAAATGAGCAGGAAATATCAGAAAGGGAGACAGAACATGAGAGGCTCCTAACTCTGGGAAACGAACAAGGGGTGGTGGAAAGGGAGGTGGGCAGGGGCTGGGGGTTACTGGGTGTTGGGCACTGAGGGGGGCACTTGATGGGATGACCACTGGGTGTTATGCTATATGTTGGCAAATTGAACTCCAATAATAAATAAATAAATAAATAAATAAATAAATAAATAAATGTAAAAGACAATTTAAAAGTAAAAAAAAACAAAAAAAACAAATAGAATTATGTTAGGTCAATAGTACCTAGAGGGAATTCTTAGAACCATGTCATTTTAAAATAGAGTTCTAGAGGTGCCTGGGTGGCTCAGTTGTTTAAGCATCTGACTCTCGATTTTGGCTCAGGTCATGGTCTATTGGTCATGAAATGGAGCCCTAGAGGCGACTCCATGCTGGGAGTGGAGCCTGCTAAGATTCTCTAGCCCTCTGCCCCCTCCCTCCACTAATGTGTTTTCCCTCTCAGTAAATCAATCAATCAATCAATCTGTCTATCTATCTAATCTCCATAATCCTTTTCTATTCTTCCCTTTAAGAGGTGGGGCTAAAACTCGCTTTCATCAAAATGGATTGTACTGAGTTCACTGGCTTCTAATGAATAGCATATGACAAAAATGTGTAAATTCCCAGATTAGTTTATAAAAGACATTGTAGCTCCCTCCTTGCTTCACTCTATAGATTGCTTGCTTTCAAAGAATTTAACTATAATGTTGTGAAAACTTAAGCAACTCTGTGGAGGCATCCATGTAACAACTGAGTCCTTATGCCAATGATTTGCACTGATTTGCCAGATGAGTGAATGAACGCTTGAAATCAGATCTTCCAGCTTCAGTCAAGCCTTCAGGTGACAATCTCACCAGGGACTGATCCAGAACCAGTTAACCAAACTGTTCCCAGATTTCTGATCCAGAGAACCTGTGGGAGATACTACGTTTATTGTTTTTCAATGCTAAGTTTTGAAGTAACAAAAATATGCAGCAATAGATAATACAGATACTGATACTCTGAAACTTCTCAGAGACTTTAATATTGGTGTGTTGTTGCTTTAAGGAGGTTCCACACCCAGTGTGGAGCCCGATGGGAAACTTGAACTCAGGACTTTGAGATCAAGACCTTGAGATCAAGGCCTGAGCAGAGATCAAGAGTTAGACACTTAACCAACTGAGCTACCCAGGTTCTCCTAACATGTTGATTTTTAATTCTAAAGGAAAGACCTACAATGCATTGTCTAGTGCAAATATATTTAACCATTCCTCAAGCCCATTTCTTGGAATTATAATTTTGTAGAACATTCTTTGTAAAAAAGAGTATATATAAAAAATAGTATTTATTGGCAGCTAATATGTGCCAGTAATTTTATATGTGTAATATCATTTAGTCTCATCAAATAAGATATTATTTATCCCACTTAGAACTTAATAATGATATGGTTAAAAGATAAAAGTATTTTTTACCTGATAAACCATAGTTATTTTTTTCAAGCACTGTGGTTTAAACCCAAGTTTTACTTAGTGACATAGGGACAAAAGAAGTGGCTTTTCAAGTAACTAGTTTTGGGTAAAAGTATTTTTTTTTAGTTAAATAGAGGTGCCTGGGGTTGTTCATATGTATGTTCTTTGTAAGCACCAAAATTCATTAATTGTAGTATATGAACTGAAAATCCGAAAAAAAATATTTTAATCAATATGCCATTTTAATATATACGTAGATGTTAAATGTCAAAATAAGCTAACATTTTGCAAAGTCAAGAACCCACTAATTTGAATCACAAGTCATTGTTTTAAGTTATTTTTCCAACATTTAGTATCTATGTTAGGTGCTTCTACTGGCAAGTAAAAGAAATTCTGATGATATATTAAAGATACCTATAATCTCAAATAATCAGATGTCCAGAGATAATCTGTTATAGGATAAATTAATACAATTAATATAAAGTAAGTTAATGATACAAGAGTCTGATCAACTTCTATGTAGTTCTCTTGACATGTGTTGTATGGTTGCTCCTTGGATATACCAGCTCTCAGCATCATATCTGAACAAAAATATGTGCAAAGCCTAAAAGATAGCCTTTATCTTGTGTTGCTTATAAAAGCAAAGAAAATATTCCTAAAACTCTCCTTTCTATCTCATTAGTTTAGGCTATGTCATCTCTATGATCAGAGGAATAGAATTACCAAGACTGGTTTCCAGTAACATTTAACCCCTTGGTCTGGGGAGGGACCAGGAAACATACATATTCCAATAACTCATCAAAATTAGAGTTGTATTTTTTTAAAAAAAAGGAATTTGGTGACATGAACCTACAGATTAAGCAACCAATGTCTGTTGCAATATTGATGTTGAATATTACACAATTTAAATATTCCCTTTCTTCATTTTAAGTGAGAATAATGTCTGCCTGAAAGAGTCATTGTGATTATTACATAGGTTAGTATGCTTTTTACTATGCCTCAGGACAATCTATATGTGTAGATGAATTCATACATACATAATGCATGTATATGTGGATAAATGAATATGTGAATTTCTGCTTTCTTTTATTAATGGAGACTGGCTTTCCCTTCCATTGTCCTAAATTGGAAAAATTTGATTCTATTGGAGATATTTGGGCATAACAAACTATATGGTAGTTTTCTGAATTCATTTTCTCAATTTGCATTTTCTTTTATTTGCATAACCCCTCCCTAGGATCTTAAATATAACTAAAAGGCAAATTTATCTACATGTGAAATCCTGTTCACATCCTTTACTTTCCCCTTTAACACTTGTGACTTGAAAACGCAGATTGTTGCCTTGCTGCAAAAGTTCACTTGAGCATAGTTTTATTATTATCTATGAGAACAGGTAGTCTGATACTTATGTACACCCAGGAGAATGCATAGTAAATGCTCCATCATATACTGAGTGGGAGATGAACTGAAGAGAGATCAGTGCCAACATCAGAAAGTGACTAGTGTTGCTATTAGAAACACAATTATGAGTTCCTGCCTTGAATAATAGAATTTCCATTTTAAAACTAGTACATCTGATGAGAAGTGATACATTGTGTATATTTAATTCAAGATGGAAAAAACTCTATGACCTTGAGAACATGAAACTTAAGGGATTTTGTGAAGAACTGATGGAATTATGAGATCATTGGAATGTCATTATGTCAAGCATTTGATTAGTTATCCTCCCACCTGAGGAACCAGGTTGTTGCTGTTTTGCTTATATACCGTTACTTAGCAATACCTAGAGGTATTATTTAAATTCAGAAATTTACGGACATAAGTATAATTGATTAGATGAATTAAACCTACACCATGGTATGAACGAAAGACTTGGCAAGTAATTTAAAAACATATCATTTATATAGCCAATTGAACATAATTAGAAAACTGTAAGTATTTAAACTGGCTTTGCTTTGCCAATCATTCATTTAATATGATTCTCTTAAAATCCAAAGACATGAGCGACTACAAGATTATGATTTCAAAATGTATTGAACACTATTTCTACATATGTTTTGGAATCCAAAAAAACTTTGCCATTAAGTAAGTGTCACCAAAACTGTTTACTAGAAGCTCCAGGGAAATTCACAACATTCATATATTGGAAAGTCTGTTTAGCATTATTCAAAAGAGATGTGCTCAATATTATTTAACACAGCATTGCTCAAACTCACTTGACAAATTAATATTTTTCCATTTGTATTCTATCATTTTTAACTCCTTGAAAGAACCATTTGTATGCCCATTCTCTCTAATGAGACCATCAAATCTTTTCTTTTTGTCAAAATTATCAATGACCTTCAAGTTATTAGATTTAGTGAATATTTCTCAAGTATACCCTTCTATGACATCTAATCCTTATACAGTCACTCACTTAAAAAAAAAAAAAAGTTCCTCACTTGGCTTCTTGGACCCACTCACTCTCTGGTTTTCTTCTTTCTCTGGTTGCCTCTCAGCCTCCTTAGTAGTTCCAGATGTCACAGACCTCTTGGAGTCAGAGTTACTTAGGGCTCATTTGGTCTTTTACTGTTGTCTATTATTATTACTAAAAATTCTATTTATCTGTTGATTGTCCATACATGTTATGTTATCTCCAGCCTGAAATTAACACAGGTTTGTCAACTAACATCTCCTTTTGTGTGCCTAATTGATACCTCTAACTCAGCATATCTAGCTGGTCTCTTAATCTTGTCACCATGAGCCTGATCCACCTGTACATTCCTTCTCTTCAGGTGTTAGTAACTCCATCAAACCACAAACCTCAAGCCATCTTTGACCCCTCTCTGTCTCTCTGGACAGTTTCCCCATCACACCCTATACCCAACCCATGTATAAACCTTATTGACCATTCTGATCCATACTACAATGATCTCTTCTCTTTCAACTAGTTTGATAACTTCCTAATAGTTTTGAGCATATCAGATCACTCTTTAGCTCAGAGCCCTATACCCTGCACTCATTTACCATTTTACCCAGATTAAAAACCTGTATAGGACTGGTGCTATATAGTCTGGCCTCATTTCACCATTTCCAACTCACATCTTATTTTCTCCCCCTTGTATACTCTCCCCAGCCATACTGGTTTCCTCTGTCTGGCTCAATGACATGTTTCAAGTGCTTATAACAGTTCCTAGTACATGAGATATGGTCAATATGTATTTGTTGAATACATAAGTTAAAATTTATGCATTAATTTAGTACTTAATAAAATCTCCTAAGAGAAAAATACAGATTTTTTTTTCAAAATAATGAAAATATATATAACAAATGATATACTTCTTACTGGAATTACAAACAAAATGTGATTCAACTTTTTTTTCAACTTTAATTGTTATTAATATTGTGATGTTTTCCTCAATACAATGAGATTTAACAGAGATACAATGCAAAATTATTATCAATTTTAATTTTAGATAATATGAATGAAGATTTGAAAATCACAATAAATTTACTTAAAATATGTGAGTAAATAGAGGAAGTAAATAAATATTCTAGGAGGTATTCCATTTTTCCATTTTTTCCAGTTTTATTGATATAATTAATATATAACATTGTATGCGTTTAAGGGGTATACCATATGATTTGATAGATGTATGTATATTTTGTGAAATGATCACCACAATAATTTTAGTTAACCTCTATCACCTCACATAGTTAGAAATTTGTTTCTTGTGATGAGAACTTTTAAGATATACTCCCTTAGCAATTTAAAATATGCAATGCAGTATTGTTGATTGCAGTCAGTATACGTTACATCTTCAGAACTTACTTATCAGTGGAAATTGGTACTTCTTGACCACTTTCACTCATTTTCCTCACACCTCAGGCCTTGCCTCTGGAAACCATCAATCTGTTGTTTCTATGGGTTCATTTTTTCTAGATTCCACATAAAAGTGAGATCATACAGTATTTGTCTTTCTCTCTAACTTATTTTACTTAGCATAATGCCGTCAGCATTCATCTATGTTGTCACAAATGGCAGGTAGTATTTCCTTCTTTTTTATGGTTGAACAGTATTCCATTATATGTAATAATATATATGTAATATGTAGGATAATAATATACATTAGCCAATGTGTTCATTTCTTTTGGCTATATTCCCAGAAGTGGAATTGCTGGATCATATGGTAGTTCTATTTTTAACTTTTTGAGGAAATACCATACTATTTTCCACAGTGGCTGTGCCAATTTACATACTCACTGAGAGTGCAAAAGAATCTCCTTTCCTCTACATCCTTGCCAACAATTCTCTCTTGTCTTTTTGATTACAGCCAATCTAATACCTCATGATGGTTCATATTTTCATTTCTCTGATGATTAGTGATATTAAGCACCTTTTCATGTACCTGTTTTACCATTCATATATCTTTTTTGAGAAAGCCTCTCTTTGGTCCTTTGTCAATTTTTAAATTGTCTTTTTGTTTTTTTGCGATTGAGTTGTTAAGTTCTTTACATATTTTGGATATTAACATCTTGTCAGATAAGTATTTTGCAAAATTTTTCTTCCATTTCCTAAGTTGTCTTTTCATTTTGTTGATTATTTCTTTTTCATTGTAGAAGATTTTTAGTTCAATATAGTCTCTCTCTGATTTTTTATTTTGTTGTATCTGCTTTAGGTGTCATGTCCACAAAGGTCAAGGCCAATGTTGAATCAGAAAAGCCACATTCTTTTCTCACAGAGTTAAAGAATGAATCTCACAGACTAAGGAAAGTGAATAAAGCAGTAAATGTTTATTAAGTGAATAGAGAGAAACCTCTCAGAAGTGAGTGGGGTCCTGACAAGGTTGCTACTTAAGGATTTTTAGGCTGGTCTTTTATTGAAAACTTGACCAGGGAGCTTGTGGCCTTGAGATTCTGGAGTCATCCTAGTTTGAGCAAGGATATTGATAACACCCATAATGATTTACTTCTTTGTAGTCTGATTATTTTCTGTGATTACACTGTAGCCACCAAAGGAAAATACTCCCTAACATATGGGGCCAGGTGGTGTGGTCTATTCCTTTCTCTGGTTTCCTTACATCTCTGCATTTTTGGATTTCTGCGAGCCTGATCAATAACTACCTGTCTAGCTCTTCCTATCTAGCGCCACCTGGCCCTTATTCAATGTCAAGGAGCTTTCCCCCAGTATGTTTTCTTATAAGAGGTTTACAGTTTCAGGTCTTACCTTTTACTCTATAATCTATTTTGAGTTAATTTTTATGAATGGTGTAAAGTAGGGGTCTAATTTTATTTTTTATTAGGTAAACATTTCCCAACACTATTTAACTATCTTTTCTCAGCACTATAATTTAACTATCTCTTATCAATTGAGTATTCTTGACTCCCTTTTCAGATATTAGTTGATCATATATGTCTATGTTTATTTCCGTGATCTTCATTCTATTCTATTGATCTATCTTCATGTAACTACCATACTGTTTTGATTATTATGGTTTTTAAAATATGGTTTCAAAGGATAACATTAAGCAAAATATACCTAACATCATATACATCAATGAATCCATATGAATAAAAATGATCACATATTTTAGAAAGGCATCATCAAAAGAGTTGCCTGAAATGGATATTCTATCAGGCACAAGAGAGAAAGATTTTTATTTGTATCTAATTAATGTGGTTGTGAGGAAGTCACTGGGGCCTGAAATTCTATATCTGTAAATTGAGGGGACAGAAACCTATCAATGGTTAAAACTCTATTCAGCAGTCTCTTAGAGCCCACAGAGGTGGAATACATAACAGAACACATGGGAGAGGATTAGCTTCCTCTTCCATAGTTCTCCCAGAGACATTATGCCTTCTAAGTTACACGTTACTTTGGTATGAAATTTTCTTCTAAGAAAACTTTTGCTAAAATCCAAAATTTGGACACCACTGGATTATACGATACCTAAGATACCTTGAGATTCAAACATTTTTCAACAAGTTGAATTACCTACAGCCCACAATCTACGATAAGTTATGCCAAATGATATAGGAAGAAATCTAGGTATAGGAGTGGATATCTTCAGTCAAGGAACCCATAACCTTTTCTTGCACAGTATGACATTGAAAGTAGAGAATATTTAGTTACAATTTAATTGAAGAGTACAGAAGGGAAGAGACTCACTGCCTGAAAGAAAAGCTGTATTATTTTGTTTCCTTTCCTAGGAAGAAAAGGAAAACCCAAGAGCTAATCTTACATAGACTTCAAGGAAGTGAGGCTCTCAAAGATTGGCAGACTTTGAGAAGTGGGAATGTTTAGAGATTGGTCGAGCCCTAGCTATGAAAGTATATTATCAAGTGGAGTGTCTTTCTAATTGGCTGACGCTTTAAAAGGCTGGACTGTGGAAAAAGGCTATTGCTGCTTGGCTGATTACTAAGAAATGTACTACTGAAGGAAGTTGTCATTGATCAAATATGATGGGCTTAAAACTGACTCAGGTTGTTACTTATTGCTATGGCCAAAAGCAATCAGTCTTTTCTTAGGAAGACAGAAATGTGTTATTCTCAAAAGAAATAGAAAACATGTTTCCTTCCACATCCAGTAGTGTGTTAGAATCATGTTTTCTCACCACTTTCTCTTTTCATTAAAAACTAAAACATTGGTAGAATTCTGGTAAAAAAATAAAGATGGATGTAATGTATGAATTGAGAAGAAGGGCTAGTTTGCTGCTAGTTGGCAGCTTATTTTGTTTCTTCACATATGGTGGATATGAAGGAGCAGTCTGAGTAAGAACATAGTTCGTGGCAATAAGAATGGTCATATTTTCAAAAGAATAAGCCATTTGCAAACATGACATAGCTTTGGTGCTTGTCATAATATAAAGTTTTAATGTGATAAGAAATGTTCAAGGAAAGGAAAACAATGGAAATGATAAGACTGAGATCTTGTTCTGGATGTTATGCTCAGAATTTTAACAATGGACAAACATTAAGTTGAGGAAAAATAATGAGTTACATTGCATCAGTGTAACCCCAAAATGGCTTTAGGGCATACATAAAACATATAAACATGAATAGCATCTATAATTCACTAGAGATTGGAGATATCTTCAGAGAACATATTCTTATTTGATTCTGACATAGAGGATCTATAGTCTTGATTCATTTACCAAAAAATTACTATTGTGATTTGTTTCTCTAGCAGAGTAGATCATTGCTTTCAAGCCTAGTCCACAAGAAATCCTTTCAGGCTAAGGTAATTTTATTCATTCATTCATTCATTCGTTTCTAGTGTTTTAAAAACATACTCTATTTGTATGATTACAAGATTATAGTTTAAAAGATTTGCCAAAATACATATAAATATACATATATGCATGCATACATCAAATATATGTGTGTGAATATATACACAAGTACAACATTTTCTAAATATATATAAAGAAAAATTGGTTTAGAAAACATTGGTGTTTAGCAGTTATGTATTTGTTTTATACATTTTACTAGTTTGGCACTCCAAAAATATTAAATATTAAATATTCTAATATTAAAATATTAGACCAAATTTATCTATTATTGTATTTATTTATATGTTCCTTTAGTTTTCTAATTAATTTGAACTTTTTTATATTATTATTTGTTATCCATTAATCATATACTTAAGGTTCTATAATAATTCAATTCTATTGTCTCCATTAGAATTATAAAACAAAATTATCTTTATTATGTGTTCTTATTTTTAAAATATGATCATTATAAATCAATAAAATGAAAAAATAACCCATCAGTACAAAGAATAAATAAAGTTATTTTATATTAAATGAACCACTGAAGCTTAGTACCTAAACTATGTAGTCAGGTTACCTGGGTTGAAATCCTAGTTCCCCACTCATTTGCTATAGTATACTGGGCAAAACACTTCATATTTCCAAACATTTGTTTTCTCAGTTGTAGAACAGAGATGATGTTAGATTATGCTGCATCAAAAGATTTTAATGAATGTTAAATGGGAAGATTAATGTAAAATATTTCACTGACTCCTTACACATAATAAGCAATCAATAAATGGTAACTTTTTATAAAATACATAAATGCAATTGAGTTAACTCACATTTCAATTTTTAATTGGGTAAAAATTAACGCAATAATGTAGTCTTCCACCTACTCATTGGGCAACAGTCTAAATGTCCAATAATAGAGTATTGGTAAGTAGTCATATATTATTAGTGAGTATACAAGTTAGTTGAATGCAATAAAATTCATTCTGCACAAATAGCAGAAAGTAATTTATTGAGAGTTTACTGGATATCACACCAAACTGCTGGAAATTTTTAGAGTAGTTTGGAGGCTACTCATCATCAGAACCACAAGCAAAATGTGTCATAGAATCAGCCTATTGAGCACATCACTGCTCAGAACTCTGAGCACTAGATTCAGCTGACCCAATATTAGAGGCACTAGACACTCATCATCTCTGCTGGAATTATGACAGTGCTGCCAAAATTGATGGATATAATCTTGCCCTATAGTTTGGTTGTTGCTATAACTCTCACTCTTTCAGTATTCACTGCTGTTTTATACTGTTTTATATTACTTGTTCCTGATTCAAAGCCAGATAGGTCACAAACCCTCATGCTCATCTCATGAAGAGCTCAAAAGTGAATATTTATTTTCTTTAGTGGGAGGTTCATTAAGATACACCAGACATTTGCTGTCAATCCCCCACCCCCCGGCAAATTTACTTAACTATAAACAACAGAGAGCTGGCAGACCAAGAAGAAATAGAAGCCTAGTGCTTTTTGTACCATCATAGGGGTACAAACATTGAATGCCAGGGCATTCAAAAATAGGTAGAAACTTAAAGACCAAGGTTCTGAAGAAAAGAGAACAGAAAGGACAGTTCAATACTCAATTTCATTTATCCTTTTGTGGCATTTTCATATTTTGTATCTGCATGGAATAAAAGGCCTAGATGGCAGACAAAGTGAAAGCTAAGATCCTTGGGAATTAAGCAGAATCTTTGGTTGTCTTATAGAATTTGGGGTTAAAAGGTACTGAAGATGCTTAGTATGAGTACTTCTAATCTGTATTCTGGGCCTCTAGTTGAGCCCCCTAAAAACTATGTACTACTAGTAAAGAAACATAAATCGACCAGCCTCATGAAGTCTGAATTTCAGGTTCTAGCTAACTATTACAATTGTCAGATAAAAATTAAACACTTTCTGGAGGAAGACAACAGTCAGAAACTATAAAATTGTTTATATACTGTGACCATCACTACATGAAAAACTACTAGACATCTAAATGCAGTACTAAGTTATCTAAAAGCAACAAATGTACATTCAACAGAAACAGACCCACATATGATCAAGACTTGGGAGTTATTAAAAAAAAAAAAAAAAAAGACTTGGGAGTTATTAAAAATGTTAAAATAGCTGTAACTCACTGTACAGAACAAGATGAAAACTTTCTTTAGAGAAGCAGAACACGGAAAATAATAAATTGAATAATCTAGAAATAGGAAAATAAAGTACAGTGATTAATAACTCAATAAATGGTTTTAACAGCAAATTAGAAACACAAAAAGAGAGAATTAATAAACTATAAGATAGGTTAGCACAGCCAGGAAGAAAAATGACGGAAAATGAAGAAAAGAGCATAAGAAACATTTGGGACAAAAATGAAAGTGCCAACTATCCTGATTAAAGTACTAGGAGAAAACGCCAAGTGGAGTGAAGCAGGAAAAAACAATAAAAACAAAAACAAAAAATCAAAGATTCAGAGGAAGCTACAATACTCAAACATGATGAGCGCAAAGAAAACACCTAGGAAAATTCTTGTAAATTGCTAAAAAAAAAAAAAAACCACACACACAGAAAATTTGAAAAGCAGAGAAATCTCAATCCTATCTTCAAATAGGTGATCATAATTTTGACGGATGAATTTTCAAAAGAAATATCTGTATGTGGACTTTATATATTTAATTTAGAAATAGTTTATTAAGTGTTAAATAACATTACCATGTTATTTTGAGCAATAAATACTTCTTTTAGCAGTGTGATAATCTTGAGCTGTAATGCCTTTATTCCTTCCTCTCTAGAAATAAAGTTTTTACTAGCCCAGCTGCTATGAGTGCTGCTGGCATCCAGCATCAGCTGTCAGCCCTTATCAGGGATTACTTTCTTGATGTTGTGTGATTGCCTCAGTTGCAAATCATCACCAAAGCTCATGACACCTCATCCTTGATTGATTCACATCCAGTGATTGCTCAACAATAGGTAAAGATATCCTGCTTTCTTGTTTTCATCTCATTTCTGGATGTCTCTGATGAATCTTCCTATCTTCAGCATTCCTTGAAAAGATGGCTGAGCCATTTCATTGAATCTGTTTTGCAGCTTGACTTCTTCCTCTGGTTCAACTTCCTTTCCCCTCATCCAAGGCTGTTGACCCCAGGAAAATCCATTAATAAATCTCCTGCTCCTCTGCCCCAGAGTCTACTTCTCAAGAAAACCAACCTGTGACAAGTAAGTTCCATATTTTTTCTCCACTATTTGGGGCATAACTATTTATGGCTAAATTGAAATAAATTTCATATTATGTTTCTGCTGTTGAACTATTTATGATACTTTGCAGTAGATACTCATATAGAAACTAGAATAGAAATTTTATAGCCAAGTGATAATATTAAATAGAAGTAATAGACTGTTAGAGGAACAAAGATAAAAGAACTGCAAATTGGAATCTCTCTAGTCAGCTAAGTGTATCAGCCTGGTACAGGTGTATTACATTTGGAAAAACAGAAAAGGGAATTGATTTCCAAGCATCTGCACAAAAGCTTTTAAAGAGCTATTGACTATCACTAAGAAATGCTTTATTTGAACTGTCAAAAGTTCAGAAATAATAAAAGTAAAACCAGTGAATCACCGAAGTAGTAATTAGTAAAAGTTTATTGTGCACACACCAAAAAGACAGATGGGAGTGAGGCTCCATGTTCTCAAGCAGTTTATACATTGAGGAGGCAGTGGCTGTTTGTTCTTCATAGCAATTGGTTATAATGTTAAGTGTTCTTTAAATGATAGGGAATTAGTTAGAGATTACTTCATATTATTTTGGGGCAACAGTTTCAGTTTTGCTTATGATTTCCAGAGGCATAAACAAGAAATGACCCAGGCAAAGTTAGTCTTGCAAAATAGTTAAATTAAGTTTTGCTCATGTAATTTAACTGATTTTGTCTGCTCAGGGAACTTTCAAGGTTGGTCTCTGTTTATTTTTACTTTAAGGATGAGAAACATAGGAGTTAGAATTAAGCAAACATAGTAAAAAATGGTGGACAAAGAGATATCAATGTTGATACCAAGTGTTTTTCCTTGGGCATTGGTGGGAGGTAGAATTATCAAATGCTGTCTTACGACAGAATAAGCAAGTCTGGGAGAACAGCAGTTAATTTCAATGAGAGATGTATTACGTGATGTAATATTTCCAAGGTGATGTAAGTATTTCCAAGGTGATATTCCAAGTTAGAGAAATGGTTCTGAATAACAAAAAGTGAAAGTTCACTTAATCAAATTGTATTGTTTTTCTTTATTGTATATGGCTTTGGAGTCCAGAAAATAGGATATAAACCATGCCTCTATATTAACAAGTCAAGGTCTTTACTTTGAAACTGTTCCCCTATTTTTAAATAGATATGACAATTTCCAATTTGATGTTTGTGTTGAGAACAAAATAGGGTAAAGTATGTATGATGCCTAGCAAAATGACCAATTTATGAAACTAGTGACTGATTTAGTGGCACTTTGTCCTGATCTCTGAGCCATGGCTTTTATTTATTTTTGTTTTTTTTTTTTAATTGAACTATAGTTGACACATGATGTTACATTAGTTTTGGGTGTACAGCTTACTGATTCAAGTCTCTGCATTATGCTATGCTCAGTACAAATGTGGCTTTCATCTGTTACCATACAATGCTGATATGATACCATCTTGACTACAGTCTCTATGATGTCCCTTTTATCCCAATGACTTATTATTCCATAACTTGAAGCCAGTATCTCCATGCTCCCCTTATTTTGCTCATCTTCTCCACCTCTTCCTCTGGCAACCATAAGTTTGTTCTCTGTATTTATGAGTCTATTTCTGCTTTTTGTTTGTTTTATTCATTTGTACTTTTTAAAATTATATGCTATTTGTCTTTCTTAGTCTGAGTTATTTCACTTAGTATAATACCCTCTAGATCTATCCATATTGTCATGAATGGCAAGATCTCATTATTTTATATGGCTGAGTAAGATTCCATCAAATATAATTTTCTTGCTCTTAAATAGATAATGAAATGGCAAAGTCCTACATATAAAATATGACTTAACCTATTCAATCCAATCAATTTTATGGAACCATGAGCAATGATTCAAACCATGTCTATTGTTCCAAGAAATAAATTAGTATTTTATGTTGGTTTTGACACAGGACATGTGTTCAAATTTGTACATTGCTTGAGATTAGCCAGAGTTGTATAAAATTTGTTAACATTATCAAGTAATTGATTGAGGAACCAAAGAAATAAAACCTAGCACAGCAAGATTCCTTTTCCACTCTTCATTGTTTGTGCCTGTGATATGTGATTGTTAAATCTGATTGATCACAGCTTCCCTAAAGGTGTGAGAGGTTATAAACCATAAATACTACCTTATATCTTCCTCAAACATTGCATTTTCAGTGTTATATCTCTTCCACATAAATTTTTTCCAATTACTATAGCCCAGGCATCTAATGACTCTCCATTCCCTATGTCACTATTATGATTTTTGTTAGATGGAAGTTTAGAATTTAATTATTATGTAGCCTTATTTTTTCAAATAAATTGTAAGATCTTTAACTGTAGCAGTTAAGCATTATCATTATGTAGTATCTTTTGCAGTTGTAAGCTCAAGGGTGGACACACAAAGGATATGTTCTGATTACGATGTAAGCACAAACTCATGTATTTTTTTTAAAATCTAAGCAGGTATATGGGAATATTGGCCAATAATTTCTCATTTGTTTTACTCAGTTTTCTAATAGTTATATGAAATAGAGATTATAATAGGAGTTAAAATAACTAAGACTGGTTGACATAAAAACTAGGAAAAAAGAAAAAAACAAACTTTTGTTAAGAGCTGTAGAATAATTGCATCAATAATCCAAACAAATCTACAAGAAATAATGACTTCTGTGGAATTAAAATCTAAAGTGAGTATATGCACATGGGAGTATGTAAATACTCATATGTATATTATCTATCTTATTTGACTTCCAAATGAAGATAGAGTAAAATGAATTGAAACTTTGATCAGAATTTATATAAAAATAGTTTTTCTCACACTGGTCGCTATATAAGTTGACAGTTACAACCCATTCTCATAATTCACATAGGATCTTTCAAACTACTGCATATCTCATTAGTTCTAGAGTTGTTAGTTAAGAGATAACTTCAATGAGACATTTTTAAAAATGTCCTTATAATAGATGCAGTAGTATATGAATAGTGTTTCCACGATTTTAGAATAAATGTATATTGTATTGGTCAGCTCATGCTGCCATAACAAAATATCATAGGCTGGATAGCTGAAGAAACAGAAATTTATTTTTCACAGTTCTGGAGACTGAAAGGCCAAGATCAAGATGGCATCAGCATCAGTGTCTGTTGAGGGCTCTTTCCTTGGGTTGAAGTCATTTGTGTTCTCACATGACCTTTTCTTAGTGCATGCAGGTGGAGACAGAGAGCGAAAATAAGCTTTCTGATGCCCCTTCCTGGAAGTGCACTAATCCCATCAGGAAGGTCTCATGACCTCATCTATACCCCATGATCTCAAAAGACCCATCTCTGACT
This sequence comes from Vulpes vulpes, assembly GCF_048418805.1. Taxonomy (NCBI): domain Eukaryota; kingdom Metazoa; phylum Chordata; class Mammalia; order Carnivora; family Canidae; genus Vulpes; species Vulpes vulpes. The sequence continues at coordinate 26,495,692 of NC_132791.1, forward strand.
ACCACATTAGGAGTTAGGGTGTCAAAATATGAATATGGGGAGAATGATTCAACTTATAGGACATATATTTCAAAAGCTGTTAAAGCATTCAGGCCTTGAGAAAATTTTTTTTCAAGTAAGAGTTAGAAACAGAGTAGTAAAAAACAATTAAGGTAAGTGTAGCTTCATGATCACAAAATTCATTTTGTCATAGCTTTAGGATATTGATTAGAAAGTGACAGTTCATGTCACTAAGCAACAGTTTGACAACAAAACACTAAATAATTTTCAGGATTCTGTCTGGTAGGTTTATTCAGTGATCTAGTGGTGGTTGTAAGTCAAATATTTGCCCAACTATTTTTTAGTGTGATAAATTATTACTTGTTTTCACCCATGATTAATTTAAATTAGTTTTTAAAATAAAAATCTCATATAAAAACATGAAATCAGTAAGGGAGCAAATTGACCAAGTCTTGACTAATTCACAGAGAGAATATATTTTATATGACTTGAAAAAAAGTCAAAAGAAAAGTAAAAATGAGAATTTTCAATAATATTAAAATTACCATCCTAAAATTATAGAACATGTCCGAAAATAAAGTATGAGTACTTGTATGTAAAATACTCTATAGATATGCAAAGTAAATGAACAATTCATAAAAGAAATTAATATGTAAACATGTTTTGAAAACATACTAAAATACCAATAATTGCTTAAAACCAAAATATCTGTCAGGAGAATTACAAAATATATCCTCAATTTTTCCTAATATGTAGAAACTAACAGGTTAGCATTTTTTTTAAGATTTTATTTATTTATTCATGAGAGACAGGGAGAGAGAGAGAGAGAGAGAGAGAGAGAGAGAGAGGCAGAGAGAGAAGCAGGTTCCATGCAGGGAGCCTGATGTGGGACTCGATCCCGGGTCTCCAGGATCATGCCCTGGGCCAAAGGCGGCGCTAAACTACTGAGCCACCCAGGCTGCCCAGGTTAGCATCAGTATACCTTAGCCTGGCCCTATTAGTAATAACTGTTACATTGAACATTTTTTTTTTAAATAACAGGAATTTAGAAGAGGTATTATGAGTTCGATTTAATGATTAAAATTGCTGTTTTTCATAAGACGGGTCTTGTCATTTCATATTAGAGTGAAGACATTTTAATATTTGTTTTCATGTTTGCAATTTGATGTGTCAGGTATTAGAGCATAATATTAAATCGCACTTTTCCCATCCACATTGTTCTTCTTTCTCCTTATATTTTACTGTCATTTATTATCCTGAATCTTCTTTTAACATGCTAATTTTGGTTTATATGTATTTGTTCTTCCTCGAGATGGAAGAAAGTTGTCATTAGCAGGTAGGAAGTATTATTTTCGTCATTTTTGTCATTTTGCCAGTGTACCAGAAAAATTGCTCAGATAATGAGGATTGACAGCAAATATAGAGAATGCAGTCTCGAAAATCAATTTAGAGGATCACTTTTCATTTATTATCTGATTGTAAAGCAGTATAATGATATTGCACACCATGTCAAAATTGCAGTAAACAATTTCAATAACTCAGTACTATTCTAAAGCATTTTTTACTAGTTAGTATGACACTAAAAAGTAATTATCAGCCGCTGTGAAAATAGAGTGTGTCCAATGTTCAAACTTAATAGGTACTTTAGTAAACTAACATGTGTATGATATTTCTTATGCCAGAGGTATCTGGAAATTTGCACATTTCTAACATTGTCACTTCTTAAAATCCATTATTGGATGGATTTGAATTAACCATACTCTAGAGTTAATCAGGGGGTTGGGTGTTAGGAAGGGTGTGTCTCTGAGTGAAAATACTTAATTTTAATCCAAGCCAATGATATTTTTTGACTGCTTTCTCTAAAACTTGAAAACTTCACAAGCATAATAAAAATCCCATAAACCTTCCTCTGGTTAATTTTTTCATGTTGTGAAATATAGTCATCTACACACCTGTTCTGATTCTCCAAACTGTTAACCTTAATAGCATTCTTTTATCATAGACAATATTCTTTTAAAGATCAGTCTTATTTTCATGGTTTTTAAAAGCCAATGATATTTGTGAGAAGTATTAGTATTTCAGAGTCCAGGATTAAAAAGTGATGTTTAGGTAGGGGGGCTTCCAAATGTGTCATCATCATCATTAAATTATATTAGACAATTTGAATAAATCTTTTATAACCTAGGTTTGAATATTATGCCACCAGATGGAGTTTTGCATTTTGTATTGGAGTATTCGATATATGCTATAGAATTTCCAAAAAAAAACAAATTATGTATTTACTGAAATACCAGGAAGCATTCACCAACATAGTAGATTAGATTTCTCTGAGCATTATTTGGATCTGTAATAAAATTTAATTTTATTAAATTAAACTTCTACTTTTAGTAAGTGTCATGTAAGTGATTAGAAGAACACTCACAGGGCAGCCCCAGTGGCTCTGCAGTTTCGTGCCGCCTTCAGCCCAGGGTATAATCCCAGAGACCTGGGATTGAGTCGCATGTCAGGCTCCCTGCATGGAGCCTACTTCTTCCTCTGCCTGTGTCTCTGCCTCTCTCTCTCTCTCTCTGTCTCTATGAATAAATAAATAAATAAATCTTTAAGAAGAACACTCACAAAGAAGTGCATAGCATTAATCTTGAAAAGGTGACATTAAATTAATCAGTGTGGGAACCTGTTTAGTTTAATAGTAGCTTGGAGCTAATACTCTGGAATCACACTTGCTTTTGCTTCAGGGTTGTTTTAGTGACCACTGACCTGAAGATTAAAAAAAAAAAAACTGTTTCACCTGGTTAGTCACTGTTATCAGCAGCTAGCACATGGGTCATATGTGTGCTGGTGATGGGCACCAGTAACTCACACCATTTCTTTTCTTCACCAGAAATTGATTTAACCAACTGAATCTGTTGGAATTTTAGGAAAGTAGCTGTAAATAGTACTCTGAGCACAATATCTAGGATTCTTACTAGATGGTATACACCTATGCCATCATGAAAAAAAAAAAATTAAGCCGAAGTAACAGGCAAGAAAACCTCCGTGTATTAACAAACTGTGCTTAGATAGCACAGCATAACAAGAAAGTGTAAATAAGGTTGTAAGGTTAAAAAAAATGGCTTTATAAATTAAGCCAGGCTTGAAAATTTCAATATCTCTAAATCTCTGTAGTTGAATTTGGACACTAATTTAAAGAGGCTTCTTAAATAATTTCCTAAAGTAAATGGAAATAGCTCATTCCTGGAGCATATATAGGTGAGGCACCTGGAATCTATAGAAATGGAAATTTATTTAGAAGTCAACATCTAAGTGAAATGAGAAACATAAATTCATACATTTTATGTATAATAATAAATTTATTTTTACACATTTTATATAGCAAATGCTTAAGTAGTTATTCTAGGATTGTTAGTGGGACAGTTTAGAGACTGAACTTATGACTGTTCAGGTACCTTTCACGTTTTCTTCAAAGTTAGAAAACATCTGAAAAGAAGAGGAAAAAATTAAAATTGGCTAATTGGTTTCCTATCGGAGTAGGAACTGAAGGAATTATAACCACCTGGAGTAAATGCACATCAGTTCATCCCTGCTTGAAATGACCTCCTCTACAAGTTTGCTGCATTCCTATCTCTCAGAAAGGAAGTTACTGAAAACATAAAGATGTTTGAGTTTATACCATGTGAAGAGTACTGTCCTAGACTGAAATTAACATATCCATTTATCTGTTGTAAAGGAAGTGAAAAGCATATCAATTCTGGGCTGACATTTATCTGCCCATTCCTCTTCTGTCAGTCTTTAATTGTTCTATGCTTTATAATTTGAGGTATAGACTCAATTCAGCCTATTATATCTTTGGCCAAGATTCTTTAAATAATAATAAGCCAAAATGACATCATATTAAACACTCAACTTTTAAGGGAATAAAAGAGAAAAATTAAAAATATGCATAGTTTAAAATTGTACAAATCTTCCTAAAACTTGTATTATCGTGGTGTTATTTTTACAACTTGTTTTGGGATAGATATTCAAAAATTTTATTGAACAATATAGAAAAAATGCTGATTTATCTATACAGATACGTGTGTAACCCAGAACTATTATATTCAATCCTGAATTTCTAGGATTTCTCTTTTGTAGTTTCAAAAATAGCATTGACTCCTGCAATTTATTTCCTTTCTAAAAATTTTCTCCTTGAAATACAAGTAAATGTATGAGTGTAACTTCCTTTTGAGGGGTATGACTTTAAAATGTTCTACGTAGAATGCAAATCAAGATTTATTTATAATAAATATGAGAAGAATATACATACTGAAAGTCCACAAAATTCAATGACTTTGACTTTAAAATTCACATGAAAATAAGCATTAAAGCTAATATTGATACTTTAGATGAAAATAATTATAGTTGAATAATCTCATTTAATGTATATCTAAATAGCATGCTTAAGAATTAAGACTTGGATTTATGACTAGAAAGCATGAGAAAGGCAACCAATGCTACTATGATTGTATCCATAATATTTTAATAAGAATATTAATAAATCTCCATTTCTAACTTTTAAAAAAATGCTCCGGATAACAGCCTTTAAAAAAGTTTTCTTCAATTTCTAACCAAAATACCTTTGAAAACAGAAAATGAAAAAATAATTTACAGAATTAGAAACTTTCATTACTTATAAAACTCAGTGACCAAATAGTAAAATAAAAATAGCACACCAAGTTATTCCATTTATAAAAATGCACATCTGAAATAAGTAGAAATAAGCTTCTGGTTTACAGACAGTTAGTAAATTATTTGCTAAGTTCTATTTAAACTTTTTGAGGATCTAAATGAATGATTTCCTAAGAAATTATAAATTATATAAACTGACTTAATTAGAGAGATAATGGACAGGAGAAATAATTTTTAAAGGCTAAAAATATAACAATGATAGTAATATTATGTCCATCATATTTTTGTAACAGCATTCATAAACTTACATTTCAGAATTTTGTTTTAAAATGCCCTGGATAACAGCTCAACAGTCATCAAATGCAGACAATTTAATAAGAGAAATTCTACAAAACTTTTAAGAATCTTTAATTCCAATATTTTCAGAGTTTTCAAAGGAAAATTATAATTAAAAGCCTCAAAATTAATTTTTGAAACCAGAAAACATTAATAATACATTCATAAACTTCCTACAGTGATAAAATACCAAACCAAATCTTGCCACTAATATTGGTGAAAAAATTATTATGAAAAACTCAACAAACCGCTTTATCTCAGAAATCCAAACATGGTTCAATATAAGAAAATACATTAAGAGTTTAACATAGTAAACTGTGAGGTCGCACAAAATTCATTAAATCATTTACTTGAAAATTTATTTTATAAATTTCAAAAAGGAAAAGTATTCTTGATTTAAAAGCCTTTAATTAAATAAAAATAATGGATTTATAAACATATATTAATATATAACCCAGAATCATGTATAGTAACATAGGAATTACCACAAAAGGCAGGAGGATTAAGTAAGATGTTCATTGTTAATACTGAATATTCTACTGGAAAGCATAGTGAATGCAGTTAGAACAAAGAAGGAAGCAATGTAGAGACTTTAAATTTAAATACAAAAATTAGCTTCAAATGTACAGACAGTGAGTTTGAATAAAGAAGGAAAGCATAGATCCCATTTATTTCAGAATATAAGATCTAAATGGAGAGCACTTTTAAAAGTTTACAATAAGCATGTATAATCCATTTAAAAATCAAACACATTTTTTTAAAAAGACAATGATTTTGGACATAAATAATGCCATATTTTAATAGCAACAAAATATAAATATACACTGAATATTTTAACCAAGAATTGGACTTTTGTGATTAAAATCTGTAAATCTGTAAAAGCTTTTAAAGAGGATTTTAAAAATGGAATGACATACTGAGTGTCTGGGAAAGAACACTCATTGTAAAGATACCTGTTCTTTCTAAATCAACTTGTAAACAAAATTGAAAGACTTTTGAAAATGGAACCTAGAGACTTGATTCTAGAATTTATCTTTCCCCATCAAATGCATACATGTACTATAAAAGTAACTCACTACAAAGAAAGTTACTAGTCCAAGTAATTGACAAAAAGAACAATAGGGACAAAAACATTTTCTGTAAGGAGACTCAAGTGTACTAATAATTTCAAATATTGGAGCAAATGATGAAGAGGGCTTTATTCGATTTAATTTCACCAGTAAAAACAAATTTTAAATACAGACTCAAAGTTAAGTATACAGGTAAGAGAATGTGACATACTTCTAATCCTTGTGGTTTACTTTATGATCTATTGTGGTGCCCCTGAGTACAGCTTCTTCTTAACTCTGTCCAGAGGTCCCATATTACAATCCAGGTTCTGAAAGGGTCCAAAGTGGGATGAGCTGGGAAGCACCTGCCAGAGGAATGGGTGAGCTGTGCTCACAGCCTTTCTCAATACAGGGTCTCTAGGATGTATTTGGAGCTGTGGGGCTTTGCCCAGGGATGTTAAAGACCTAGCCAAAAGTGCTGTCAAAACACTCTATTGGGGTGACTAACTTTGCACATTCTGTACCTTTTCAGAGCCCAGTTCAAGACCTGGAATTCATAGACAGATCCAGTTTAGCTGTGGCATCGCCATTGGATCCAGCAGATACCATAGGCTTTCTTCACAGAGGGCTATAAAACTCCATATCTCTTCTACTGCTTTTTTTTTTTTTTAACTTCCAGGCAGGTTCTTAATTGTTCCTGAATGCCAGGCCCAGAAACCTTGAGCATGTCTGACTTAAAAAGAAATACTAATATGGGAACTCCCTTGAACCAGGTGGCATGGGAGGTTTACCCAGGAGAGCCTGGGGACAGGTGAGAGTTTTAGTCCCACCAATCTCACTTCTAGCTGGCTGCTCTCTCTACTTCTAAATGGTTTCTTTTAGGACTCCTTTTGGAGTGTCAGGTTTGGTCTAGCTTGAAATGCAATAATACTGAAAAAAATTCCTGAATCCGTGAGGCACTCTTGAAGAAGACTCCACAGAATCTGTACACAGATCACTTACTCCAAACTATCAAGACTTCTCCATGGGTCCTCATCCGTATTGTTTCTAGGACCTGGATGTAGCTAAGAATAACTCTGGAAATGACACTGGTGTTGGTCTCAGTCTGGCTCTGGGATTAAAGACCTCTCATTGCTGATACTGATTGCAATCAATAGCAGATAGCTACAATGGAAGGTAAAGCAGGTAGCTAACTAGGTGGTAGTGACATTGGGATTGGTGTTAGATAATTGGCTCTTGGAATCTATATTCTGTATAATGAATCTGAGTGTAATTATTGGTGAACAGCAAGGACATGCCAAGGTTCAAAATAGTTCTGAGACTTGATATTTAGTTAATGGGAAGGGAATCATCACAAGACATTATTGAATCTAATTTATTTAAGATATTATTATATATCTACCAGATAAATAATGATAAAATAAAACTTGCTATTAAAATCAAACTTATTTGGAATATACGGCAATCTATATGCTTATTATAGGGAAGTTAAAATACAAGAAAATGATAGTGAAAACAGCTACCATTTCTAGTCCTTGTAGAGAATTTTCATTTCAATTTTCTTATCTTAGTGTTGCAGTTAGTTATTTTGATTAGTAAAACAAATTTCTGCTAACTAAGTAGTCTAAGACTTTTTTAAAAATAGCAAATATTTTTAAAATAAAAATACAGAAGAACAATCATCATCATCATCATCATGCACAGTACCCATTACTACTTAGGGATCTTTTCTTCCTCCTATATCTTTACTTAGGTAAAATGATTCTATATGTCCTGACCTCTTTTTTTTTTTTTAAGATTTATTGTTTATGTTTAGAGCATGCACATATGCTCAAAAGAGAGAGAGAGCAAGCAGTGAGGAGGGACAGAGGAAAAGACAGAATCTTTAGGAGATGCCACGTTGAGCATAGAGACCTATGAGGGGCTTGATCCTGGGATTCTGAGATCATGACCTGAGCCAAAACCAAGTCAGAGGCTCAACTAACTGAGCCACCCAGGTGCCTTTATATGTCCTGATTTTAAACACAAATATATTTTCAGATGCTCACCAGAAGAAAATACGGAGATGTTTATAATAATGATCAGTGTGTGTTTGGTGGTTTACTTACCAGTCTTTGTTAATTAAAATAAGGAAGCCCCCCCCCCAAAAGTACATAATTTACATCTAAAATCCTTGACAATGAAAATGACTCTTGAAGTTTAATTTTGTTCCCTACAGCAATGATGTTTTTGTAAAGGAATGTAAGTAATAAGAGGTTAGACATTAAATAGTAGGGTCTAGGAGAAAAGGCATATCCACTCTCATTTTAGTAGTCATCAAGTATGTACAGAGATTCTATCTATACAATAAAGATATGCTTATTGGATCATATGTCTTGATAAGAGGAGGGAAACAGGAACAGATGAAGAAGAGCAAGCGGGGCAAACTTTCTTCTTGAAAATCTTCTTTAGTTACAAAAAGAATAATGACACATGCTAGATCCAGAATCTTTAGTCATAGGGAATCGACAATTTCTCCTGTCTTCAGTAGCATTTCTTCTTGTGTAATTGGCATCCCTTTGCATGTATTTCAATAAACAGAATACACCTTTATTTCTAGATTTTTTCCTATCTTCTCTAGTTTCATAAAATACTATGTCCTAGCTTTGTAAGAAATATGGAAGTGGATTTATTCCTCTAACAGTCTTTGTTTTACTGTTACAGATCAATGCCTGAAAATGTGGAATTCCCCTGTATTTTAATTCCTTAAGGGTCCATATTAAGTCTATAAATTAAAAAATGGGGATATGTGTAAGCCATATACAGGAAAACTTAAATATTTCTTACTGGTTCTGCAGTATAATTAATCTGTAATCCAGTTATACGTCAGAGGACAGTGACTCTTAAATTCAACGAAAGTTTTCTTTTTATTTATCAATTCAAGATCAATTTGTGAGCCCTATTTCTTATATCTATAACTGTTAACAGGAAGTGAAATATACATTGACATTAACTATGCCATCCTGTCAGAAACTGTCTTTCATTGCTATTCTTTTTATTTTATACTTACTATATACTTAAGATGGTGAAAGAATACAGAAGAACAGATTTAATGTGACTGAAGTCTCCCCACACAGAATCTTAAATAGCACACAGACTCTTCTTTGGAAAAGCAGATACAAGATTGCTACCATTAAGAGGCCATGAAAAAAAGGACAAAGAACTTAACAAACATTTAGATTCCCCCACAAAGCATTTCATCTTTGTCAGAATTTAATTTAAAACATTTCTGACATTCAATTATTCACTGTAGACAGACTCTGAATCAGATCATCTGCTGCCAAAGCTAAATTATCAAATAGAGAGACATAAACCTGAGTGTTTTCTGCATAATGATAGCCCATAATGATAAAAAATTCTTCCTAAAGGCATCATGTACTGTAGATATTAAGACAGGATCTTAGAAAGAAATGGAGACCTAAAAAAAAATTCTGTTTGCATACTCCTGAATATAGAAATACCTTGAAAAGCAAAGTTGAAAGTCTTAGAAAGATTTTAATTGGATCTAAGCTTAATTTAATAAATTTCATGTTATTTTACCAGTGTCATCCATTTATTAACACCCTTTCAAATTGTCTTATCTATTTGCATTTTATCTTGTTGACATGTTTTAATGAATATTCAAATTTGATGTATTAAAATAGATTAACAACTAAATATAGCAATACTGCCACATACTCAGGGCAATATTATGAGGCATTAAAATGGAATCTCTATTAACCACATGTGGCTTATATATATCACAGAGGGCTCAAATGTCACACAAGGGTGTTTCCCAAATCACAGTCAAATATTCTACTAATCCAGAACCTAAACTTTCCTTTAATATGAGTTTCATTTCCATAGTCTAGCTGCCTATGACATTTAGTTATAAAATGGCAGAGTCCTAATCTCAGAACACTTGAAATATCTTGAGCATTTGATTTAATTTTAAGTGTTTTGGCCAGAGCTATTTGCTGATAAAATGATAATTAGAGTAAGCAATATTTATCATCTTCATCAGCAAACCAGGTGTTTTATTATCAGAACCAATCATTCTTTTAAGGTTAAGCAATGTCTCAACTAAATAGGGTGCACATCCCATTTAACTTAATAGAGTGTTTCTAATCCTTCAGTTCCATATTTGATGTCAATGAAAGTGACTGTCATATAACAAGAAACCCTGTTTGCTTAAAAAAAAATCTCAATTTAAACTAAGATAAACAAAAAGAAGAATTTAATATAAAGATACAGTAGTGTTGAATATCACCACCTAGGCTTCATGAGGTATCAGGAGAGCCTCCTTCAGGAACTTCCTGACTTTGTCTCCTCCTACTGATGCACCAAATACAGCTATACAGAAAGCAATTCCCTCTGAAAGAAATTCAGAAACTAGCTGAATGAATTCTACACATCAAGCAAATAAGAAAATACCCACATTGAAATGGATAGGAAAGGCTAAGACTTCCCCTTGCCATAAACCACACCCCTGGTACAGTGCCAGACGATTAGGTGGGAGCCCCCAGATCCCAGGATTACTGACAGTGATTCTCCCCAGAGCCTGAAAGAGTTGGTGACCACTTTATCTGCATTCTTCCTTGAGCCCATTCTAACAATAAAACTATATTGCCAGCATCTCCCTGGAAGTAGCTTGTCCAAATATCTAGTGCCCCAACTCTTATAGCTGCTACCAAAGGACTGGGCCCCCAAATTACCTAGCTCTGATAACTTAGGGACCTTACCTTTACATATCCCATAGGAGTAGAACAAAAAAGTGGTTATTAATGGGCATGAGAGTCCTAGCTTTAGCCTGCCAGGACTCAATGCAAAGGAGGCAGGCAAAAATGTGCATCTCCTAGTTTTCACTAAAAGGGATGGCACACTTTACACAGCTGCTATCAGAGGATCTGGCTTCTAATTAGCATGCATATGGGGCTTATTGCAATCCTCTCAGAAGCCTGAAAGAGCCAGGAAGCATTTCTCCCACCTTCTCCCTCTGGCTCACTCCGACAATAAGACCAAGTTGTTAATATTTCTATAGAGGAAGCTTTCCATACATTTACAAGTCTTACAGTTAACATCCAAGCGAAGATGGCCTGTCAAATCATCTAGCTCTGGTTGATAGTCAAAGGGTCTCACATTCAAGAGTCCCACAACACTATATAAACAAAGACACAATTTTTAAACTTCAAACCCCACACCTCCCTTCTAGCTATACACCAGGGCTCAGCCTAAAGGGAAAAGGTAAAAATTTGCCATCTCCCAGTTTCTACCTGCAAGAGACTTAATTATATACTTAACCAAGTGTTGTCGGAGAGTCCAGCTTCTAATCATCTTGCTTCTAGATGTCCACGGAAATTCTCAACTTTGGGACACTGACAGGTTTTGGCATATTCTCAACTCTCAGGAAGCCAATAAGAACAAAGATGATGGTTTAGACAATTAAAAAAAATTAAACAACTAGGAGCTCAGGCTGGGCTGATTGACAACATTTATCTCCTGCACAAGACCAGTCTGTCAAGACTAAGAGAGGTAGCTTTGTTATCCAATGTGTAGAAACCAACACAAGGAATCAAGGAAAATGAAAAATAGCAGACTCTGTTTGAAACAAAAGAACAAGATAATTTTCCAGGAAATTATCTTAATAAAAGAAAGATAAGTGATTTATTCTATAGAGAGTTCAAAATTACACTCATAATGATGCTTACTGAGGTCAGGATACTAATGCATAAGCAAAGTGATAATTTCACTAAAGACATAAAAAATATAAAGTATTGAATGAAAGTCCTAGAACTAAAGAGTACAATAATTGAACTGAAAAATTCAATGCAGAGGTTCAACATTAGACTAGATGAGATGAAAGGGCCAGTGAGTTCAAAGGTTGGATACTGGGAGTCATCCAATTAGAGGAGCAAAAAAATTTTTAAAAAGAGTAAATAGAGCTTAAGGTACTTATTGAATGCCAAAAGATAGACCACTGTGCACACCATAAGCATCCCAGAAGAAGAGAGAGAGAAAGGAGAAAGCTTTTTCAAAGAAATAATGGCTATAAATTTCCCTACCTGGGGGATCCAGAACTAGCAAGCCCCAAAATTACCAAATAAGATGAATCCTACAGAATGGGAGAAGATATTTGCAAATGACGTATCAGATAAAGGGCTAGTTCCAAATCTGTAAAGAACTTATTAAACTCAACACCAAAGAAACAAACAATCCAATCATGAAATGGGCAAAAGACATGAAGAGAAATTTCACAGAGGAAGACATAGATATGGCCAACACGCACGTGAGAAAATGCTCTGCATCACTTGCCATCAGGGAAATACAAATCAAAACCACAATGAGATACCACCTCACACCAGTGAGAATGGGGAAAATTAGCAAGGCAGGAAACAACAAATGTTGGAGAGGATGCGGAAAAAAGGGAACCCTCTTACACTGTTGGTGGGAATGTGAACTGGTGCAGCCACTCTGGAAAACTGTGTGGTGGTTCCTCAAAGAGTTAAAAATAGACCTGCCCTACGACCCAGCAATTGCACTGCTGGGGATTTACCCCAAAGATGCAGATGCAATGAAACGCCGGGACACCTGCACCCTGATGTTTATAGCAGCAATGTCCACAATAGCCAAACTGTGGAAGGAGCTTCGGTGTCCATCGAAAGATGAATGGATAAAGAAGCTGTGGTCTATGTATACAATGGAATATTACTCAGCCATTAGAAATGACAAATACCCACCATTTGCTTCAACGTGGATGGAACTGGAGGGTATTATGCTGAGTGAAATAAGTCAATCGGAGAAGGACAAACATTATATGGTCTCATTCATTTGGGGAATGTAAATAATAGTGAAAGGGAATAGAAAGGAAGGGAGAAGAAATGGGTAGGAAATATCAGAAAGGGAGACAGAACATGAAGACTCCTAACTCTGGCAAACGAACTAGGGGTGGTGGAAGGGGAGGAGGGCAGGGGTTGGGAGTGAATGGGTGATGGGCACTGAGGGGGGCACTTGACAGGATGAGCATTGGGTGTTATTCTGTATGTTGGCAAATTGAACACCAATAAAAAATGAATTTATTATTAAAAAATAAAGATGAATCCATACACACCAATACATATTATAATTAAGTTGTAAACAGTTAAAGATGATTTTAAAAGCAACAGAGCAAAGCAACTTGTTACATTCAAGGCAACACCCCTAAGATTGTCAATAAATGTTTCAACAGAAACTTTGCAGGCCAGAGGAGAGCTTCTGTTATAAATTACTACACGTTTTTGTCTCAGACAACACAAACACATTGTCTTACAGTTCTCTATTTCAGTGGTCTCACTGTCTAAAATCAAAGGATTAGCAAGTTATGTTCCATTCTGGATGCTCTAAGGAAGGGGCCCTCTCCTTGTTCATTCAGAGGGTTGGCAGAAATTTGTACATTTTGGTCTAAGGATTGAAAACATACTAAAAACCACTGGGTCATATACTTTAAGCGAGTTCACTATATGACATATGAATTACACTTCAATAAAGATGTATTTTAGAACATTGCGACCCACCTATATGTGTGTGTGTGTGTGTGTATAGTAATCATTGTTAACAAATGTCTGACCCACCTATATGTGTGTGTGTGTGTGTGTGTATATATATATATATATATATATAGTAATCATTGTTAACAAATATATATAATGGTTCAAGGGATCTTTGATAATTTTCACTCCTGGCGGTTGCCCTCTATATTGGCATCATCATTATTTGTATATTCTGTTATGGAATCCCTTAAAAGTGTGTCATAATCTTCACCTACAACTAAAGTACTACTTGGCCTAGTTTATGGCAAAAGTCATATGAGAATGAATGAGCATAGGAGCTCAAAAGATGGTAATTCCTTTTTGTTCAGATGGTCAATGAAAGCTACTTAAAGGATGCAATGGCTTCCATCCAGAGTCAATAAAACTCTGTCATTGAAAAGTGTCAACTTTTCAAACTGTCAAGGAACTGAAAATTATGGTACTGTGATTGTAAGAATGACAATAGTAGGAATAATGAAAATGTTTGTTGGAAGAAGGATAAACTGAACACATAACACCTTGATTCCTGCACTAATCTCTGCATGAGGCTAAAAATATAATTAGGTTGGTAGCTTAAAAATGGAAAGTGAGAAATACCTTTTGGAGATGCCATGAAGAAGTTATTAGACACTTGTTCTACTTTCAACCATCATTTTTTTCTTCCCCCATTAAAAGTTTAAGGAATAAATTCTACGTTCGGCATAAAATCTTGCATCATATTTGATGAAGTACACATTATGATACATGCAATATTTTTTTAAAGATTTATTTTAGAGAGAAAGAGCACATGCCTGAGCTAGGGGAGGAGCAGAGGGAAAGAGAATTTCCAAAAGACTTCCCATGAGCACAGAGCCTGATGTGGGGCTCCATCTCATGACTCTGAGTTCATGAGCTGAAATCAAGAGTCAGATAATTGACTGAGCCGTTCAGGCACCCCATTCATGTACCATTATAAATCACACAGAAAAAAACAAGTTCAATAATTTGAATGTTATGACTTCTATGACTTAAATTTTCTTCAAGCAAAATAGGGGTTTTAAAATATTACAGAATGACTTTCAGAAGGTTAAGGGGGGAAAAAAAAAAGACAAAAGCGTGAGGAAACAATTATACCTGTTTGTCCTTAACTGTGCAAAAGTAGTCCTCCCTGAACTCTTCACACAATATATGCATTATTTTACCTCATAACTCATAAATCATTTGCAAAATTAAAACTTCTTAGTTTACAGTTTAGGCACAAATCTTTAAAATGCCACTTGAATGGATGGTTGGAACAAAAAGGGACTGGATTTAGAAGAAATGAGTAAAAGACTATGAAGAGCTATGGCATGCAGTAAATACTATGTAATGAAAATGTGTGTGGTTACCTTAAAGTAAACTTACTATTGCATTGAGGATTGTGATAGAATCACTATTCCTTGCAGAGCATTAAAAAAAAAAACAGGACAAACTTGTCTTTTAGTTTAAAACTCATATTTGAAATGGTGTTTAAAAATGAAAGAGAAGTTTAATACTTCTGAAAGTCCAGTTCCCACTGGCTAAGAATAGTCAAAACAGGTCAGTTTGACATAGACTTTCCAGGCTTTCCAGGGATCAGTGAAAGGAATAGATGAATATATAACTGGTAATAATTGAGTCTGTAGTAGCAATTGACTATAAACATGGATTCTAAACTACATTAAGGAAAAAAAAACTTGGAAAGGTATCAATTTCAAAATATATCAAAACGACTATATTCTTGTTTTTCCTAAATTTTTGTTCATAATAATCTTGTTTTAATCCTCCATTTGCTTAAAGCATTACTTTAAGCAAACTGAAATGCTTAGCATGTTAATATTTTTAAAACCTCTGTGTAGTTAGTAATCTGTATTTTTAGTTTGCAATACAATTCATTTTAAAAGTGATTTGGGAAACATGAATCTCATGACACTTTAATTTTTGTGCTGTGGCCTCAGAGCTTGATTTGTCTTATGATCTGTCAGTCTTACAAAATTTAAACAAGTCACTTAACTTCCATGTACCTCAGTTTCCCCAGAGAGAGATTATATTTAATAGGACAGCAAAAATAATCCAAATCGGAGATCCCTGGGTGGCTCAGCAGTTTAGCGCCTGTCTTGGGCCCAGGGCGCGGTCCTGGAGTCCCAGGATCGAGTCCCACGTCGGGCTCCCGGCATAGAGCCTGCTTCTCCCTCCTCCAGTGTCTCTGCCTCTCTCTCTCTCTCTCTCTCTATATATATATATATATGTCTATCATAAATATATAAATAAATAAATCTAAAAAATAATAATCCATATCATCTCATGATTGTAAGACATATTACCTACTCGGTATCTGAATCTCCTCAAAACCGCTGTCATTTTGGTAATACTCTGTACAAAACCTCTGACAAATGTACAGTGCATTCGATATTTAGACAGCCCTGAATTTAGGAAGCTCTTTTATAATGATGAATATAATACATTGATTAATAATCGATTAATAATATATTACCCATTAATTGGTATTATTTACATAGATTGAGGTTAGGGCCAAATACATAAATTCAATTTCTGTTCTAAAGAGAAGATATTTATGTAACATATTTACAAAACAGCTTTATAAAATAAATGTCACTAACATACAAGTTGTTATATTTAAGTTCACTTAATTTAAAATGTCAAACTGGGGTATTTAGGTGGTCGTCAGTTAAGCGTCTGGCTTCAGCTCAGGTCATGATCCCAGAACCCTCCAGCCTCAGTCAGGTTCGCTGCTCAGTGGGGAGTCTGCTTCTCCCTCTGCCCCTCCCCCTTCTCATGCTCCTTTTCTGTCTTGTTCTCTTTCTCTCTCAAAGAATTAAATAAAATCTTTAAGAAAAATAAAAGAAAATGTCAAACTGAACTCGACTGTGTGAATTACTAGCCCATTTGAATATTAATTAACACATTAGGCTTCTCAAAGTACAGCTTTCAAGACTTTGCTAAGCATTTTTCTTTTTTTTTTTTTTTTACTTCCAGGACTTAAATATCTGACTTCATTCTCTCTGTCCCTCTAAATCCCACTCTTCTATCAATGAATATAGCATTTTATACCTCTCCTGCTATTGTTTTTTTCCCCTAAATCTGAAAAAATAACTCTTAGCTTAGAATTAGTACATTTCCTTCCAAACTATGGAGTCTGTTCTGATCAGGATGCTAACTGACATTTATACAACTTACTGGGGTATTCCTGTTAAAGAATTTAGAGTAAAGATGTCCTTCCCTTGTTCTCCTTGGTAACATTTAGGATAAAAGAAAAACAAATGACACCTTTGGGAAAATTGGAAAACATCCAGATACTAAAAATCGATATAAAAATAGAGAACCCAGAAGTGGACCCTGAAATGTACGGTCATCTAATATTTGATAAAGGAGGAAAGACTATCCATTGGAAGAAAGACAGTCTCTTCAATAAATGGTGCTGGGAAAATTGGACATCCACATGCAGAAGAATGAAACTGGACCACTCTCTTTCACCATACACAAAGATAAACTCAAAATGGATGAGAGATCTAAATGTGAGACAAGATTCCATCAAAATCCTAGAGGAGAACACAGGCAACACCCTTTTTGAACTCAGCCACAGTAACTTCTTGCAAGATACATCCACAAAGGCAAAAGAAACAAAAGCAAAAATGAACTATTGGGACTTCATCAAGATAAGAAGCTTTTGCACAGCAAAGGATACAGTCAACAAAACTAAAAGACAACCTACAGAATGGGAGAAGATATTTGCAAATGACATAATCAGATAAAGGGCTAGTTTCCAAAATCTATAAAGAACTTATTAAACTCAACACCAAAGAAACAAACAATCCAATCATGAAATGGGCAAAAGACATGAAGAGAAATCTCACAGAGGAAGACATGGACATGGCCAACATGCACATGAGAAAATGCTCTGCATCACTTGCCATCAGGGAAATACAAATCAAAACCACAATGAGATACCACCTCACACCAGTGAGAATGGGGAAAATTAACAAGGCAGGAAACAACAAATGTTGGAGAGGATGCGGAGAAAAGGGAACCCTCTTACACTGTTGGTGGGAATGTGAACTGGTGCAGCCACTCTCGAAAACCGTGTGGAGGTTCCTCAAAGAGTTAAAAATAGACCTGCCCTACGACCCAGCAATTGCACTGTTGGGGATTTACCCCAAAGATTCAGATGCAATGAAACGTCGGGACACCTGCACCCCGATGTTTCTATCAGCAATGGCCACAATAGCCAAACTGTGGAAGGAGCCTCGGTGTCCATCGAAAGATGAATGGATAAAGAAGATGTGGTTTATGTATACAATGGAATATTACTCAGCAATTAGAAACGACAAATACCCACCATTTGCTTCAACGTGGATGGAACTGGAGGGTATTATGCTGAGTGAAATAAGTCAATCGGAGAAGGACAAACAGTGTATGTTCTCATTCATTTGGGGAATATGAATATAGTGAAAGGGAATATAAAGGAAGGGAAAAGAAATGTTGGGAAATATCAGGAAGGGAGACAGAACATAAAGATTCCTAACTCCGGGAAATGAACTAGGGGTGGTGGAAGGGGAGGAGGGCGGGTGTTGGAGGGGAATGGGTGACGGGCACTGAGGTGGACACTTGATGGGATGAGCACTGGGTGTTTTTCTGTATGTTGGTAAATTGAACACCAATAAAAGTTAATTAAAAAAAAAAAGAATAGCTTTTTTCTTAGATTTATTTATTTTGAGAGAGAGAGAGAGAGAGAAAAAGAAAGTGGGGGCAGAGAGGGGCAGAATGAGAGAGAAACTAAGCAGATGCCATGCTGAACACAGAGCCTGACACAGGGCTCGATCTCACGACCCTAAGATCATGACCTGAGCTGAAACCAAGAGTTGCACGCTTAACTGACTATACTATTCAGGCACCCCAAGAAGAGCTTTTAAAGTCAGTAAAAATTGTACTTGGCTAAGGGTACATAGATGCCTTTGTAGCTCACCAGAAGCAGGAAAATTCCTCTAAAAAATATATATATATATTTGAGAAGCCTTTGGAGACTCATTTTAATAACCCATTGCTTGAAAATCCATGCCAGCATGTTAGAGTAGGCTGTCCAAATATACTTGATTCCTTACTGAAAATATGAAGGAGAAATAAATGGTTGAGCTAACAGATGACATATTTATATATTATCTTTGTATTCTATAGATATGAAAAGACAAGGGAGAAAATGTACTGATAGCTTGTAAACTTGTATCTTGGTCATAGATATAAATAGTAGTAAATCACTATATAAGATATTCTAGATACACAGCAGTACATAGTTTGTAAGATAGTATATAAGATATCTAATTTAAATCTAATTTGTGAGGCTGTTCCATTTGCCCACATACACTCTCATTCAACATATAATTGGTCCTTAAATAATGCTCCCACTTATAATCTACTCTAAAGGAAGAAACATAGCAAGTGGAAGGAAAATTTTCTGAGAACAGATGTTAATTTGGGATAAATATTTTACTATGAAATAAAGAAAACTTAAATAAAATCTCTTTAAAACATATCCAGAAAAGGGGCGGGGGGAGGATCAAGCAGGAAAGGTTAGTACACAAAGTGGAGAGAAAAATTTGAATTATAGAACTTAGAAAAAATTTAAAAGAAAGTAAAAACAAAATGAATACAGCATGAGAAGCATCAAAAGGAAGCAAAGACATCCTAAAACATCAAAAGCACAGAGGAAAGACTCAAGGCAAATAAAGCCAAGTTCACTGAAAAGAAAAAAAAATAGGATAAAAAATAGTATAGAAAACAGATAAAGAAGAATCTCTGCACACCTAATTTATATACCCAGTGAATAGAAAAATTGAAGGTAACATACCAAAATAAACCAGAAAGAAAGCTTTTTCCTCTTGAATGAAAGACATGGATCTATAGATTTAAAAAACATATTTTTAAAGAAAGTATAAAAATGATTAACATCAGGGGCGCCTGGGTGGCACAGTCAGTTAAGTGTCCAACTCTCAGTTATCAGCTCAGTTTGTGGTCTCACGGTCATGGGCAGGGCCGCATGCTGAGTGCAAAGTCTGCTTGAGATACTCACCCATGTCTCTCTACTGCTCCCACTCATGCTTTCTCTCTCTCCTAAAAAAAAAATTAAATGATTAATATCAGAAACTATTAAAATAACATGATTTCCACTTTTAGAGGTTAATGAAAAACTTGTATAGTAATCAGAGTCAAGAAGAACAATGAAGATTTGCGTAAGCAGGAGAAATTATCTTAACCTCTTGAGGTTTTTTTTCCCCATAGAAAACTTACTATCTGTAAGCAAGCTCCAGAAAGTCATTGATGAAGAAAAACAAGAAAAAAAAAAGCATTTTTTTCTAGTTCTATTGAGAAACAGCTGATATATATAACTGTATAAGTTTAAGGCATACAGCAGGATAATTTGATTTACATATTTTGTGAAATAATTACTATAGCTTTATTAACATCCATCTCGCACATTGACACAATAAAAAGAAAAGAGGAAATATTTTCCCTTGTGATGAGAACTCAGGATTTACTCTTAACAACTTACTTACATACAGCAGAGTTAACTGTAGTCATCATGGTGTACATTACATCCCCAGTACTTACTTATTTTAAAACTGAAAGTTAGTACCTTTTGACCACCTTCCCCCAATTCCTCTTCTTCCCACATACTACTTCTGGTAACCACAAATCTGGACCTCTTCTTCTGTGAGTTTGATGGGTTTTGTTTTGTTTTGTTTGATTTGTTTCTTTTGTTGTTTTTTAGATACCACATATAAGTGAGAGCATGTAGTATTTGTCTTTGTCTAATTTATATTTCACTTAGCACAATACCTTCAAGGCCAATCCATGTTATCACAAATGGTAGGATTTCGTTGTGTGTGTGTGTATGTGTGCTTGTGTGTGTATGTGTGTGTGTGTGTGTGTGTGTTTTATGACTGAATCGTATCCCATTGTACAAAAATTCCACACCTTCTTTATCCATTTGTCCATTTGGTGGACACTTAGGTTATTTCTATGTCTTGTTATCATAAATAATGTTGCTATGAACATGGAGGTGCAGATATCATTTCAAGTTAGTCTTTTCATTTCCTTTGGATAAATTCCTAGAAGTGGAATTGCTGGATCACATGGAATAATTATCTATAGTGGCCGCACCAATTTATATTCCCACCAACAATGTGCAAGGCTTTCCTTTACTTCACATCCTCACTAATACTTGCTATTTCTTGATTTTGATGATGGCCATTCTAAATATATATATATATATATATATATATATATATATATATATTATATTCATATAATATATAATAATTACATACAATGTTTAAATAATATAATAATTATATATAATATATAATACTATCTTTGTGATTTGATAACTATTATCATTGAGTGGATATATTAAATTTTCTCCTTTTTTTCTGCTTATAAAAAATATAGATCTTTACCTGTCTTCTCTGAGGCCCATGCCTAGCTATTCTTTGGTAGTTAGCAGTGACACGTTTCAAAAGTAAAATAGGAAAAAAAAAACACATGAAATAGAAGTTAGTGGAGAAGTGAAAAATGGTGTGTAGGTTTGACCTTGGGGAGATACTGGCTTTTAAAAAGGAAAACAAAATGGGGATCCCTGGGTGGCTCAGTGGTTTAGCGCCTGCCTTCAGCCTGTGGCATGATCCTGGAGTCCCGGGATTGAGTCCCACGTCAGGCTCCCTGCATGGAGCCTGCTTCTCTCTCTGCCTGTGTCTCTGCCTCTCCCTCTCTCTCTGTGTCTCTCATGAATAAATAAAACTAATAATAAAATAAAATAAAATAAAATAAAATAAAATAAAATAAAATAAATAAAAAAAGGAAAACAAAGTATGACCAAAACAAACATAATTAAGTTGTGGGTAAAAGAGTCTGATAAAAGAGGTACTATGATGGATGTGGAGTATAATAAAAACTAATAAGTGATAAAAGAAAATTCTTAGAACTATTGCCATGTGTTATAAAATTATTGGTGTTAGAAACATGCAAATGAAGACTTTCTGTAATTTTGAAATTATTTTGGATACTATGTCACATTGCTATTGTTTTAATTGTGGAAGAAGCTCTAACAGATTAGACAACTTGAGTCATGGCTTCAATCTGGTTACATACTTTAACAATAACTTAGGAATGTAATTGGATGTGTAAAACATTGCTGGAGTATTACAAGTGAACTGAAAGTTCTCATCTTCTATTTCTGGAGAGTCGATCAGTTAAGTTAAATTTCATAAGTTAAATAATAGAATTTTAGGCACAGTATTTAAAGGTGAGGAGATAAGAATAATATAAATAATCAAAATGGGTTTTAGATTAGGAAAGCATAATTAGAATTACAAAATTAGTTTGCAGCAATGTGGTTGTGCCAATTAATATTTGTCGTTAATGCAACCTACCAGTCCCTCTTACCAAGCTAGTCATCCTGGCACCTCCCAGGACTCCATGCACCTTATCAGCTGGATCTGCCTGGAAGCCTACTCCAGAGTTAGAGCAGGCATCTTACAGACATCTTAAGACCTCTTAAGACCTCTTACTGCCTGGGCTATTGCAGTTATAAAGATTTTGAATAACAGTCTTGAACTTTGGTTAAAAATACTGATTTCCTCATTTTCAGAAAAGAAAATCTATAGATATCTTCTAAAGTTGATCATTTAAAAATACAGATATATGAAGGAAACAGGCTGTAGATCATCCACATCATTACGATGAAAACAGCCACATTCATTCAGAGCTTTATAATTTCAAAAGCATTTTCACACACATTATATGATTCTTAGAACAAACTTGGGGACAGTCAAAATGCATGAGTAAATGGCAGATCTGAGATTAGAGTCTAGATCTGTTGTCACTTAAATCTGTAAAATATTTAATCTGTAGAACACTGCTTTGTTCATATATACTTTTAATTGGATAAGACAGTTCCACTCAAAATGGATTTAAGATAGTATCCATTAAAGAAACAGGAAAGCAAAAGACAAGGTAAAATATATAATATGTATTAAAGGAAAACATTGCCTAGTATGTTTTATATTCCTAATAAATGAGTCTAGTGCTTACGATTAGGTACCACATGTTATATAGTTCCTGATATTCTTGGTGGTGAATAACTCAGGAGATGTTCCAATGGGTGTTGATCATTTGTAATTCTGCTTTTTTTCAAGGTTGTACACTTATTTTAGCTATTATTCAAGAGAAGACAAAACAGCAAAGTCAATGGCTAGTTGTAAAGACATACACAGAACTTTTTGCCACTTTAAATATTCAAAAGTCTCCTGTAAAATATATTGGCTTGTTTTAATTAGCTGAATTAAGTTGTAGAGTTAAGATATATTTATTATCCTTTTGTACACTTAAAATTTAGATACAAAATGAAAAATTCTCTATAAACTTTCTTAGTAAGAACATTTAAATTTAAACTATAATAGGATATTCCTTAAAGAAAAAAGATTTTATTTGCTTATTCATGGGAGACACACAGAGAGAGGCAGAGACATAGAAAAAAGGAAGAGAAGCAGGCTCCATGCAGAGAGCCCGATGCAGGACTCAGTCCTAGGACTCCGGGATCATGCCCTGAGCCAAAGGTAGACGCTCAACCACTGAACCACCCAGGAGTCCCTATAAGAGGATATTCTTAAATTAACATTAGATTTCAAAGTAATCATAATTTTATTGACATTTTTAAATTTTAGTTCCACCATAGTTAACATATAGTGTCATATTAGTTTCAGGTATACAATATAGTGATTGAACAATTCTATACATTACTTAGTGCTCATGAAGATAATGGTACTCTGAATCCCCTTCACCTATTTCACGCATCCCCCCACCTCCCCTCTGGTGACCATCAGATTGTTCTCTATAGTTAAGAGTCTGTTTTTGGTTTTTTTCTCTATAGTTATGAGTCTGGTTGTAGCTTGTCTCATTTTTTCTTTGTTATTTTGTTTTGCTTTATTTCTAAAATTCCATATATGAGTCATTTTTTAGTAAATATCTGCTTTTAACGACATAAATCTACTTTGAATGTTTTGCGGATATACATACATCATGTCATTTTCATTATTTGATATCTGCTATTGGTGCAATCATGTCTATGCATAGTATATTGAAACAGCTTTCAAATACTAAGAAAAATAAATGTTAGATAAATGGAAAAAATGGTATGGATTTAGTGAATTTGGCTAAGTACTACACATTCCTCTTAAGAAGCAGTAATAGTGCATTAACAACTAAGACAAAACTCATGTCCCCAAAGAGCATGTAAATCTGGAGCAGATGGGATCCCTGGGTGGCATAGCGGTTTAGTGCCTGCCTTTGGCCCAGGGCGCGATCCTGGAGACCCGGGATCAAATCCCACGTCGGGCTCCCGGTGCATGGAGCCTGCTTCTCCCTCTGCCTGTGTCTCTGCCTCTCTCTCCCTCTCTCTGTGTGTGTGACTATCATAAATAAATAAATAAATAAATAAATAAATAAATAAATAAATAAATCTGGAGCAGAGAGGTGGGGCAAGCTGGAAGACGAGTAGGGTCCCCAGGTCACCCGGCCCCACCAACCTCCCTAGATAACTTTCAAATCATCCTGAACACCTATGAATTCGACCTGAGATTTGAAGAGAGAACAGCCTGACGCTACAGAGAGAAGGGTTTTGGCTTCTAACAAGGTAGGAAGGTGGAGAAAAATAAATAAAAAAGCATCCAAGGGGGAGGGGCCCCCCGAGGAGCAGGCTAAGGCCCCTGGCAGAGCCTTAGCCGGTAAGGAAAAGCTCCGTCCTGGAGAAGCAGGAACTTTAAAAATCTGCACAGATTCTTCCTGGAGGGAAAGGAGCTCAGCAAGGAATTCGGGCAGGATCCCAGGAGGGGCAGTGGAGCCTCCAGCCTCCCGGGGTCACTAACAAAGGAAGTGCACGGGGCGGGGGAGAACAGCGTCCCACACACCGGCAGACCGGTAAAGGGCTGGAGCGCACCTAGCGGGCCTCGGAGGGAAGCCAGGAGGTCCGGGGGCAGCTCTGGGCGGAGGGGGCTGCGCCCTGCTGCCTTCAGGAGCTGCGGCCCTGAGAGCGCAATTCCAGCAGCAGCAGGCCCCGGATCCCAGGGCGCCGGGGACTCAGCCCAGGATCCTGCCCTCCTCCACCTCCCCACAGGCGGAGGCCCGGAGGGCCCAGGACAGCGAGGACAGGATGCTCCTGCCTCCGGAAGGCCCCGAGTTGTGCAGGTCAGCGCCCTCTGCCCTGGAGCATCAGGCCCCTGCGGACCGGGAGCTGTGTAGTCACTGCGGGAGCTGACTCCAGGGCTGGAGAGCTGACTGCGGCCACTGTGGTTGTTCCTCCTGGTGTCACCCTGTGCCTGGGATGGGGCGGGGCCACCAGGGAACAGGGGCTTCAGGGGGGTAAACAGCTCCCACTAAGCCTGGCACTGGCAGCCGCTCTGGAAAAACTGTGTGAAGGTTCCTCAAAGAGTTAAAAATAGATTTGTCCTAGACCCAGCAATTGCACTGCTGGGGATTTACCCCAAAGATACAGATGCAGTGAAACGCGGGGACACCTGCACCCCGATGTTTCTAGCAGCAATGTCCACAATAGCCAAATTGTGGAAGGAGCCTCGGTGTCCATCAAAAGATGAATGGATAAAGAAGATGTGGTTTATGTATATAATGGAATATTACTCTGCCATTAGACACGACAAATACCTACTATTTGCTTCCATGTGGGTGGAACTGGAGGGTATTATGCTGAGTGAAGTTAGTCAATCAGAGAAGGACAAACATTATATGGTTTCATTCATTCAGGGAATATAAAAAATAGTGAAAGGGAATAAAGGGGAAAGGAGAGAAAATGAGTGGGGAATATCAGAGAAGGAGACAGAACATGAGAGACTCCTAACTCTGGGAAACGAACTAGGGGTAGTGGAAAGGGGGGAGGTGGGCAGGTGGGATGGGGTGCCTGGGTGACGGGCACTGAGGGGGGCACTTGATGGGATGAGCACTGGGTGTTATGCTATATGTTGGCAAATTGAACTCCAATATACAAATATACAAAAAATATACAAAGAAATCAGGAACTGAAAGAGTAGAAATAAAAAAAGGAAGAATGCAAGCAAACAATATAGCAGAAGGTTTTAACAAAAGTATGTAACAAGATCCCTGTAATTTGGGAGATCTTAACTAAACAACATATTTATCGTATTAAGGAATGAGATAAGAATATGACTTTGTGAAGGAGATAGCATGTGCTGGAGATATCTGGGAGCTATCTAAGACCAAGAGAACTATAATATCAGAGGTTGAGGTGAGCACAGATTGGGCCTGACTTTTACTTCAAATACCAACTGTGACAAATTGATGGTGTTTACTTTGTGGGCATACTATCTGGCATGCATCAGTCAAAGACTGGCATTATTAATTATCTCACCATAATGAAGTAATGAATCATGGTAATTTTCTTGCTGTACCAATTATAAGGAATACACAGGATATACCAGTTGTCCCACTCAGCTAGTTTAGAATGAAAGAGATAAGGTTAGTGGTAGTCAAAATGCAAAGTTTGGGCATGTTTAAAAGAAAGCAGAATTACTGACAATTTCAAAGGTAATTTGCTCTTCCAACTCTCTGGCTATACTCCCAAAGGCATGCTCTATATCTTATATAACTTTGAATTCCAAGTAACTGACACAGCGTCTAGTTTGCAGAATTGCTTCTGCTTGGAATACACCCTCTCTTTCCAAATCTTCCCCATAGGGTAATGCAAAGTAAGTTTCCTATGAAATTATATGTGCAGAAGCAATTCAAGAAGTGTAAAACATTGTGTAGGGACTATATTGATAACAGAGTAACTACATTATTAAGCTGTTCATTTTATGACTCTTTTGAGATTATTAATGCCCAGAGAAGAGGTATCATCATTTTGTGGTCTCATTATGACTCCTGATTGAGCCATATACAGTCTTTAATACACTGAGGATTTCCACAAAATCAGAAGGAATGTAAAGCACACCCTGAGTCTTTGGTGGGAACTCAACACCATATCTCTGCTTAACTTAAAGTATTCATCTAGCAATGAGATCAGGATCATAGCTATCACAGGAAAGGATTCCTTTGGGAAATAAGCCCCATATTCTCTATTTTTCCTCATCCTTAAATGTCTCTTCAAAGCAGAAATGAAGTACAGTGTTAGGAAATGCAAACAAAATAGAGTCCTGTTAAAAGTAATAGCAAAATACCAGTGCTTCTTTTGAATAAGCAATTTCAAACATTTACTTCAGTTAAAATGGGTAAAATGTCCCTCTATCTAATTACAGTTTTTGTAAGCACATTGTCTTGCCAAAGAATTGAAGATAATTGAGGACAAATAATTTTAGAAACAAATAGAATTTTTAAGGCTTATTACAGATATCTATACCAAAGATTTGTAATTAAGAAAATGAGAGTTCCTGTTTGGGTGACTCTGGTTTCTAAAGGAATCAACTGTAGAATCTAAGTGTCTGATAGAGATGATCTGGATTATAATGTGGGGCTGAGAATGTGGGTATACCATGTGAAATGATAAAGCATTGGTTCTTCAGGTCATGTCAGCACAACCTCAGAGACTGTGCACCTGCTTTCTCACCCTTCATTTCACAGAGGGATTATTAAAGCACATCATATTTTTTGAAGGAAATACATAGTTAGCTGAACAGTTCTTGCTCATAACACATTTATTTAAAAGTAACAGGAATGGGAGGCTCTTCAAAATGATTTTTAGTATTAGTACAGTATTCCAAAGAAAAGTTATTTGAACTCTTTTGTTTTTTAAACACCTGAATGTCAGTAAGCTGGTTTAGCTTTTATTAAAGTACTTATTAACTATGTTCTAATTATTGTCTCACCATCATAACACATTAACTATCATTATAGCCAAACAGCCAACTGTGCAAGGAGGAGACTTATGTCAAACCAGAATCCTTGTAAAACTCCCCATTGTACACTATTGTCCCTTTAATATTTCATAGGCCTATATGTAGCTGCTAAATTATTCAAGCCACCTCCGTTTCTTGAACATTGTATCTTTTTTTATATGGGTTTTGTCAAAGGGCCTGAAATGTGGTCGTCTACAGGAAACCTGATGATGCATTAAGATGCATGAGCAGAATTCAGGAAGAACTGACAATCTTTTCCAGAGCATTAAACCGGCATTCTCTTTGTGTACCTTTGCTAGGGAAGGGGATACCTGCCCCGGGAAAAATATCATTCCAATAAAGTATTGCTTTTCCCAAAGCAAATTAGTAAAGTCTTCCTTGATTAAAAAAAAAAAGAAGAAGAAGAAGAAGAAGAATAGAGATACTTGTGTCTTAAGCATTTTCTCTAAAATCTTCTCATTTATTTTACTCTAAATTATTAAATAGAGATGTCTCCTGTGGCTGTCTCTTTGTGTCTCCTGCAGTTTTGGAGGGTTGCTTAAGGCTCATAAACAAGCAACATTGAACTATTTTGCCTTTTGTAATAATGTATTTTCAAACTAGAAGTAAACTAAAACCAACTGGAAATTTAAATCCTAGGGTTGTTAATGCATTAAAGAAAGTAGGATCTGAACCCAAATTTAATAAATGCCTAATAAGAGGTCAACAAGTATGCTGCACACTCCATCAAATATTATGGCAATTTATTTGTCTAAACCATCTTCAGAAAGAGGGCTATCTAAAATTATTACCTTACAAATAAAGAAAATGAGACTCAGTGGCAAATTTTTTGCTTAAATTCACACAGCAAGTAGTGGCAGAGCAGGAAATAAAAATTATCTTTTCCTCCAAAACTAACTATGCACATGTTTGCCACTCTGTGCTCTCTCATTATTACCATCATTACTGCAAATCAGCTACATTGAAAGCTAATTAAAACGATCTTAAGCAGGTTATTCACTTATTGTGGGCATGGTCTGCTCAGACTCAGACTCTGTTATAAATGGTGAAATCCTAATTCTAAATGATAGTGATAATTTGTAATGAATGTCCATTTTTTTCAACTTCTGTTTAAATATTGTTTATACTAGTCAGTATTCTGATTCAATCACAGTAAATAGTATTTCCAACTCATAATTTACCTTAATCCTTGACATTTCTTTAGTTACATAATTTAAATACAAGTATCTTAGTTGCTTATTTCAATTTTTCAGTTTTCAGTAAATGCTTATAATTAAAAATATTTATTATATTTTAGAAATATAAAGTATTATTCTGAAAATTACCATCGACAGCTTGCTAGAGTGTATCCAAACTGCATTATTTTTGCAGTAAACCCAGAATCATGTGAAAGGAGAAAATATGTTAAGAACCACAAACAGCATGGTTTTCATTTCAATATTTTATTACCCCAATGGCCATTCTGAAGCACTCCCTTTAACTATTAAAGATGGTTTATGAGAGGAGAGATTATAATTTGTTAACAAATTCATTGATTAATAAGTATTTTAAAAATATCATATATATACCTTGCTAAATTCCAAAAGCTTCACACCTGAAACATTCATAATTTGATGAACCTCAAAATCATCACTATGTATGTATATATACATATATATGTATACGTATACATATATATATGTACTTACACATATGTTACTGTGTATATTCTGTTGGTGCATAATATTAGTCAGATGGATTCTTTCTGTTCCTAAATGTAAATTAAGGTATTAATATTGTCAAGATGTCAGTTCTCCTCAACTTGATCTATGAATTCATATACCAGTAATAACCCAGCAACTTATTTTGTGGCTATGACCAAACTGATTGTAAAGTTGATATAGAGAGGCAAAAGACCCAGAAGAGCCAACACAATATTGAAGGAGAAAAACAAATTTGGAGGACTGACACTACCTAACTTCTGTATTAGGCTACAGTAATCAAGACAATATGATACTGGAGAAAGAATAGCCAAAAGATCAATGGAACCAAATGATAGCTAAAAATAGACCTGTACAATTTTGGTCAACCGATCTTTTACAGAAGGTCAAAAGCAATACCATGGGGATCCCTGGGTGGCGCAGCGGTTTGGCGCCTGCCTTAGGCCCAGGGCGCAATCCTGGAGACCCGGGATCGAATCCCACGTCGGGCTCCCGGTGCATGGAGCTTGCTTCTCCCTCTGCCTATGTCTCTGCCTCTGTCTCTCTGTGTGACTATCATAAATAAATAAAAATTTAAAAATAGAAAAAAAAAGCAATACCATGAAGCAAAGATATTCATTTCAACAAATAGTGCTGGAAAAGCTTGACATCCACGTGCAAAGAAATAAAACATTTAAAAAATAAATTATCCACAGACCTTATACCCTTTGCCGAAATTAACTCAAAATGGATCACAGACCCAAATGTAAATATACAACTTCTAGAAGATAACATAGGAGAAAACTTACATGACCTTGAGTCAATGACTTGATGACTTTCTTAGATACAAACACCAAAGGCATGATCCATGAAAGAAATAATTCATAAACTTGGCTTCATTAAAATTAAAAAAGAATCTCTGCTCTGAGAAGGACAGTGTCAAAAGAATGAGAAGATAAGCCACAGACTTGGGGAAAGCATTTGCAAAAGCCACAGTTGACAAAGGATCATTATACAAAATGTACAAAGGAATCTTAAAACTCAACAACAAGAAAACAACCCAATGAAAAAAGTAGGCCAAAGACCTTGACAGACACCTCACCAAAGAAGATCATATGTCATTGGGGAAATACAGATTAAAACATCAGTGAGATAACATTATATCCCTGTTGTAATGGCCAAGATCCAAATAACTGACAATACTCAATGCTGGTGAGAATGTGAAACAAACTCTCATTCTCTAGAGTAGGGGTGTAAAGTGATGTACTCACTTTGGAAGACACTGGTTCCTTACAAAACTCAATGTACTCTTACCATACAATCCACCAAACACACTCCTTGATATTTATCCAATTGAGTTTTAAACTTATGTCCACACAAAAGCCTGCACACAGATGTTTATAGCTTTGTTTATAATTGTCAAAGCTTGGAAGTAAGATATTTCTGGCATGGGTACATAAACATCCAGGCAATGGAATATTATTCAATGCTAAAAGGAAAAGAGCTATCAAACCATGAAAAGACATGGAAGAAACTTAAATGTGTATTACTAAATGAAAGAAACCAATATGAAAACACTACATTCTGTATTAGTCCAACTATATAATGCTCTAGAAAAAGCAAAACTGTGGAGACCATGAAAAAGATCATGGTTTGCTAGGGGTTGGAAGCATAGGACAGAGGGATGAATGGACAGAGTATACACGATTTTTAGGGCAGTGAAAACACTTTGTACACTGCTATACTGATGGGTACATATAATTATACATTTGTCCAAACCCAGAAAATGTACACCACCAAAAGTGAACACTGATGTAAACTTGGACTGTAATTATGATGTGTCATTGTAGGTTCATCAGTTGTAACAAATTTTCCACCCTGACAGGGGGGTTGTTGACAATATGGAAGGCTAGAAATGCATGAGGGCAAGAGGAGTAGTGTATGTACATCATTGTACCTGCCCCCAATTTTGCTGTAAACCTACAACTGCACTAAAAATTTTATTTTATAAAAAGTCTTTAATTTTTTTTTAAAAAAAGGTCCTTACTATTTATCTTTGAAGAAAGAACAAAAGGCTTGAGATCAGAAGTCCTTGATTTAAGTTCAGACATTGTGTCTTATTTATATAAGGTACTTTCTGGGCCATTAATGCAAGTATCTTGAGGATTCATTCACTCATTTATTCATTCATTCATAATGACTCTCATTTATTATCGAACTAGCTATTATGCTATTTTCTGGGACCAGAAAAATCAATTAGACATGTTTCTTATTTCCAAGGAATTAGAGATCACAATCTGACAAGAAAACAGATTCATATGCCCAAAAGGTATTCAGTGTCATCACCAAAAAAATTGGGAAAATAAGTCCCATTGTAGGGATCAAGTGAAACACTAATTATAAAAGCACTTTCTAAACTATAAAGAGTCTATGCATCTGATGTATATGAGTTATTAAATAATAAATTTATACAATTTTAATTTTGTATGCACCACTACTAATAAAAAATGTAAATAAAAATATCAGCAAGTTCCTAGTACAGAAAGAATATGCTTAAAGTATATAATCAGTGATAATTTCTTGAAAGAATTAACATACATAATTATACTAATAACAAGAGCAAAAATTTTCAAATATTTCTTAATGTTAATAAGCATGTGTTAGTGTAAACACGTTTTTACACAGCAAAAATGTGGTTTTTACACATAACAGTTTTTATGAAAAACAAAATTATTTTATGAAGAAAGCAGTTCTTCAATGTGACATTTACAATAGCTAACTTATTTAATGCATGTCTAGTAATATAGATAATACCTTATTAAAGGAACATTTAAAGAAAGCATATTTACATGAAGAGATTGAGAGATAAGAGACAAAAATTACACGTGTATAATTAAAGCACTAATTTTTAAGAACATAAATACTTTAAACTTTTTATAGGAAAATAAGAAATTTATATTTGTAAATACTATTTACAGTGATATTTCCATAACAGTTATTTATTAATGTATATTTTGAGTCTCACTTGTGTGCTGGCTTTTAGACCTTGCAGATGGAAACATGAACAGACTTGTTAAAGTACCTGCTCTTTTGGAGATTGCATTGTATTGGTAGTAAATAGGCAGTAATTAAATGGCAAGTCAATAAGGAATACCGCAGACAGTGATATTTGCTATGGAATGAAACAAGTCTATATATTGTTTGGGAAGACAATTACTGGACATAGGTACCCAGAGAAATTATTCCATATAGTATGGTCAGGGAAAGCTTCACTGATTAATGCATTTTTAGGCATAATTAAAAGAAATGAAGGAACAAGATAAATGGCCATCTGGGAAAATAGTATTCCAGGCAGAGGAAATAGCCAAGCGCTAAAGTCATGCTTTTAGAGCCTACTTGTCCTAGGAAAGCAACAAGAATAGTGTGGGTGAGGCTGAATGAGGAAAAAGGAGACCTTATTAAACTTGCAGCTTTCCATGTGAAACTTTGTCAGTGTAGACCACCCCTTTTTCCCAGAGGACATTAGAACAGTAGAGTGCAAGTAAATATTTGGCAGACAGCTCCTGGAGGGGATGGAGGGCTAATATCATTTACCGGTTCCCATATTATAAATGTGTCGACTATAATGATTTTAACCTATCAATATGATACTGAACATGGAGTTCAGAAAAGGTATACCCAATCAATTCTTGAGAGCCAGTATGAGGCAGCTCCAACACACCATTGCACTCATGTCTCTGTATCTATAATAAACTCCCATGAATACAGAGAATATTGTATAATTTTGTGTATATAGTTGAGCAATTATTGACACTTTGAATAAATGAAACAAGGATAAGTCCTATAATTGTTGGTGACTAACAACTAAGATTATAAATATTTACTAAGTGTGGAGCACTGTATCTGGAAGACAAATGCAGTTTCAAGATGCATCTTTAATCTTGTCACTTTTGTGGTAATTGACTTGGAAAAAACTTTAGGACTCTAAAGTCATTACCTTCACTGAATGACATCAAGTGTACTTCACTTTAATGGTCACGATATGATGTGGATCAAATTTAATGAGTAAATTGTATAGCAAAAAGTAGCTGGATGTGCTAATAGTAATTCAATTGATAGAAATTATTGAGACAGAAGTGGTCATTTTTCTAGCCTCAGTCATTCATTTTACTTTATCAAATGTGTTCAGTTGTAAAGAAAAATAACAAAAATAGAAAATACTGAAAATGTTCCATCATAGAACATAAATAAAGAGACATACTATCTGAAGGAAGAAAAGGAGATTTTATGTTTTAATTTAGCCTAAGAATCTGTATCAAAAAGGAAAACAAAAAGGGTTTAGGGAAGATTTTAAGATAATGTCAGTGGAAATAGCATATTCTTGAGCTTTTTATTTAAAATATTTTTAGGCTTAGATAATTCCATTTATAGATACTTTTAATTCCCATAGCCATATATACATGTGTATTTATAACCAAAAAAGTCTGTGTGCATATATATACAAGTATACATATATATTTATAAATCTATACATTTATACATAGATAGACCTGTTTATGTGATTTTACATGTATATACAAACACATCTATATAAAATTCTCTGGATAGACAGATAGATATTAAACTATAATAAAGTCATAGTTATACTTCTAATTCCAGTTGAATATCAGGTCTATTTTAGCCTTTCCCCTTCCATATTTATAATTCCCTACTCCAATGGTAAGAATCTTGGATCTTATTGTCCACAATATACTTATTTTCTCAGTTCCAGAATACCCATAGAATATTTCTGAAATCATTTCATAAGCATGAAAATATAGTTAAAACATTATATTCAAAATTTACCTTTCCCCTCCCTGTAATTAGTTTCATTTGTTTTGCTTGTATTGCATTCAATTCCATCCATCCTATTTTTGTTGATTTTCATTCTTTTTTGGGTATGTGAAAGATTACTATCATTCTAAAAATGAAAAGTATATAAAAAGCTGTATTCCAAAGATTATCCTTCATTCTCTCCTTGTTTCTGTCACCCTATCCTTTTAATGCCATTCCTTTCTACCTTTTGCATGTAACCAACTTCATTATTTTTTATTCACCTTCTGCATATTTCACACAATTAAGTGAATATTGAATATTTTTCTAAATTCGCTTTTGTACATAGAAAAAATAAAGCATACTGTAAATGCACTTTGACTCTTATTTACTAAAAAGGTGATTATAATGATAATGTCAGCATTAAAACATGAATTTGGGGTACCTGGGTGACTCAGGGTCCAACTTGTGATTTCAGCTCAGGTCATGCATGATCTTAGGGTTGTGAAATCCAGCCCCACATTGTACTCTGCACTGATTAAATTGTCTCCCTCCCTCTCCTTTTGCCCCTCCCCCTACTTGTGCTCCTCTCTTTCCCCCTCTTTCTTTAAAATAAATAGATGAAACCTTTAAAAAATAAATATCAATTAAACATCAAGCTCAAAAATGTAATAGAATAACATTAAATTAAACCAAAAGAAGAGAAGCAAGGAGTTACTGAAGATAATAATGTAGAAAACATAGTTAAAAATAAAAAAGCAATAAGGCAAAGAAATATGATTGCTAGAACTAAAATTAAATATAGAATGCACAATTAAATTTGAATTCCAGATAAAAAGTAATTCTTTTTTTTTTTTTTAATTTTTATTTCAATTCCAGTTAGCATACAGTGTTATGTTAGTTTCTGGTTTATGATATAGTGATTCAGCACTTCCAAACAT
Organism: Vulpes vulpes; assembly: GCF_048418805.1. Lineage (NCBI taxonomy): Eukaryota > Metazoa > Chordata > Mammalia > Carnivora > Canidae > Vulpes > Vulpes vulpes. The sequence continues at coordinate 26,530,688 of NC_132791.1, forward strand.
CACCCCATGCTCATCACGACAAGCTCACTTCTTAATCCCCATCACCTATTTCACCCATTTCCCCCACCCACCTCCCCTCTGGTAACTATCGATTTGTTCCCTATAGTTAAAAGTCTGTTTCTTGGTTTCTCTCTCTCTCTCTCTCTCTCTCTCTTTGATACCTTCGTTTTCTTTTGTTTCATAAATTCTACATATGAGTGAGATCATATGGTATTTGTCTTTCCATGACTGACTTATTTTGCATAGCTTAATACTAGTTCTATCCATATTATTGCAAATGGCAAGGTTTCATTCTTTTTATGGATGAATAATATTCTATCGTATATATACACCACCTCTCCTTTATCCATTCATCAGTCACTGGACACTTGGGCTGCTTCCAGATCTTAGCTATTGTAAATGATGTTGTAATAAACATAAGGGTGCATTTATCTTTTTAAATCAGTGTTTTTGTTTTCATTGGGTAAATATACATTAGTGGTATGGTAATCTACTTTTTGGAATAGTTTGAGAAGAATAAGTATTAACTCCTCTCTAAATGTTGGTAGAATTCACCTGTGAAGCCATCTGGTAGTTTTTTGACTACTGATTCAATTTCCTTGCTGGTAATTAATCTATTCAAATTATCTATTTCTTCCTTTTTCAGTTTTGATGGTTTAAATGTTTTTAAGAATTTATCTATTTCTTCTACATTGTCCTATTCACTGGCATGTAGTTTTTCATAATATTCTCTTATAATTGTATCGCTATTGTGTTGGTTGTTACTTCTTCTCTCCCATTTGTGATTTTTATTTGAATAGTCTCTATTATTTCTTGATAAGTCTAGCTAGAGGTTTATCAATTTTATTGATTTTTTTTCAAAGAACCAGCTCCTATTTCATTTATCTATTATATTGTTTGTTTGTTTTTCATTTTCTATGTCACTTATTTCTGCTCTACTCTTCATTATTTCCTTCCTTCTGCTAGTTTCAGGTTTTGTTTGCTGTTCTTTGTCTAACTCCTTTAGGTGCGAGGTAAGGTTGTTTAATTGACATTTTTCTTGCTTCTCCAAGTAGGGTATCTTGCTATAAACTTTTTTCTTAGAACAGCTTTTGCTGCCTCTCAAGTTTTTGACCATTGTGCTTGAATTTTCATTTGATTCTATGCAATTTTATATTTCATTTTTTATTTCTTGGTTGACTCATTCATTGTAGAGTAGCACATTATTTAACCACTATGAATCTGTAGTCTTTCCAGATTTCTTCTTGTATTAACTTCTAGTTTCATAGCATTATGATCAGAAAAGATGCATAGTCTTCAATCTTTTTGAGTTTCTTGATATTTGTTCTGTGGCCTGATGTGTGATCTACTTTGGAGAATGTTCCATGTGCATTTGAAAAGAATCTATATTCTACTGTTTTAGGGTGGAATGTTCTGAATGTATCTGTTAAATGCATTTGGTCCATTGTGTCATTCAAAGCCATTGTTTCCTTATTGATTTTCTGTTTAGATGATCTGTTGATGTAAGTGAGGTGTTAAATTCCCTTACTATTATTGTATCATTATCAATTAGTTTCTTTATATTTGTTATTAACTACTTTGTATATTTGGGTGCTCCCATGTTGGATGCATAAATATTTATAATTGTTATATCTTCTTACTGGATTGTGTCCTTTATTATCATATACTTGTCCTTCTTTGTCTCTTGTTACAGACTTTGTTTTCAAATCTCTTGTCTGATATAAGTATTATTACCCCAGCTTTCTTTTGACCTCAATTTGCACGATAAATGTTTTTCCATGCCTTCACTTTCAATCTAGAACTGTCTTTAGGTATAGAATGAATCCCTTGTAAGCAGCATAGAAGAGGGAAGAGGGTTGTTTTGTTTTGTTTTGCTCTGTTATAACCCACTCTATTACTGTATGTCTTTTGATTGGAGCAGGTAGTCCATTTATAACCAAAATAATCATTGATAGATATGTATTTATTGCCATTTTATTGCTGGTTTTGTGCTTGTTTCTGAAGATTGTCTCTGATCCTTTATCTTTCTCTGTTTCATGGTGCTTGTTTTCTTTAGTGATGTATTTGGATTTCTATCTCTTTATTCTATACATATTTACTAATGGTTTTTGATTTGTGGTTACCATTAGGTTTGTATATAACATCTTCTGTATATAGCAGGCTATATTATGGTTGCTTAATTTTGAACCGATTCATTACTCCTCTCCTCCCCATGCTTTAAGTATATGGTGTCCTATTTTACATCCTTTTATTTTGTGAGTTCCTTGACTAATATTTCCACCTAAAGAGTCCCTTTTAATACTTCTTGCAGGTTGGTTTGGTAGTCATGAATTCCTTTAGTTTTTGTTTGTCTTGGAAACTCTTTATCTCTTCTTCCATTCTGAATGAAAAACTTACTGGATTGAGCATTCTTGGCTGCAAATTTTTCTCATTTAGCACTTTGAATATATCATGCTGCTACTCCCTTCTGGCTTGCAAAGTTTCTGCTGAAAAATCCACTGGATTGCTTTATGGAATTTCCTTTATATGTGACTGTCTTCTTTCGTCTTGCTGCTTTTAAATTTTTTCTTTGTCCCTATATTTTGCCAATTTAATTGTAATATGTCTTGGTGTGGATCTGCTTTTTATTCATTTTGGAGTTCTCTATGCCTTTTGAATCTGGATATCTGTTTCCTCCTCCACATTACAGAAGTTTTTAGCTATTATCTCTTTAAAAGAATTTCTGTTCTCTGTCCTCACTCTCCTTCTAAGACTCCTGTAATGCAAAAATCTTAAAATTGATGGATCGCTGAGTCTCCTAAGTCTTGCATAATTCTTTTTTCTCTCTTTTATTTGGTTTACTTTCCATTATTCTGTCTACTAGGTCATTAATCCATTCCTCTACTTCTTCTAGCCTGCTCATCATTCCATCTGGCATCTTTCTCATTTTGTTTATTAAGCACTTTATCTCTTCTATGTTATTCTTTATTTCTGTGGTTAAGGTCTCACTTATGCCTTCCACTTTTTTCTCAATCCACTGAGCATGTTTATGATCATTAAATTCTCTATCAGGCATGTTACTTACATCTGTTTCATTTAGATTTCTGGTCATGGCCTTCTCCTATTCTTTCATTTGGGAAAAATTCCTGTCTTTTCATTTTGTCTAAGTCTCTGTGCCTATTTCTCTGTGTTAGGAAAGTCAGCTATATCTCCTATTCTTGATGGCCTTATGAAGAAGAGATCTTGTAGTGCTCTGTAATGTAATGTCCCCTTTTTCCAGGGCCTGGTGCTTCTGGAAATGTCTCCAATGTATACTGTATATGCTCCGCTGTTGTGTCCTGGCCACTTTTTCCTTCAGGCCAGTCATTTGCAGAGGCTCTCTTTGCCTGTGGGGAGTAGTGTTTGGTCCCTGGCCTGAATTTCACACCCTGGCCTGGATGTGTTCTGGTTTGATTGTGAAATGAGACCTGGTGCTGCCATTACTGGAGCTGAGACTCCACAAACCCCTGGTAAGGAGATGTGGTATTGGCCAGGGTTTGGACTGGTCTTCTCTGGGATAGGTCCTGATGCCCTGGGACTGAGGCAAGTTAAACTGGGAAGTGTGATTCTACCAGATTTTGGGGGCAGGAGGGGCTTGGTGTAAGAAGCTAGTTAGCTACTGTTGGAACTGTGGTGGTTCCCATAAAGTGGCTCTGTACTTATATTGAGAGGTAGAGATGGGAAATGTCACTAGCCAATTCTTTTGTTTCTGGAGGGGTCTCTCTGTGAATCCTGCCACTCTGAAATGAGCAAGTAATCTCCCTGCTGTGTGCCCCAGGCAGTCTTTAGATTGCTGTTTCTCTACTATATGGCCTTGGGCTGTTTGCCCTGCCTTTTTCCAAGAGCAACTCCAATGCATCCAGCTCTCCCTGAGCCAAGCCCACTGAGCTGTAGAATTCCAGGTATTAAGCCCTACTGGTTGCAAGAACTCATGAAATTTGACCTCTGGCTTTCCAAGTGAAATGCTATGGGGATTCATCTTCCCTATATAGGCTCCCCCTGTATATTAGTCTGTCTTTTGTCGTTCTCCACCTCCATGGCTCCCTCCTCATTCCAGCAGCCAAGATCCATTTCTTTCTAAAATTGCATCACCCAACCTCTTACTTCTTTGATACGGATTCTTGTCTCCCTCTAGTTGTGGAGTTTGTTCTACCAGTCTTCTGATCAATTTCTGGGATATTTAAGGTGATTTGATAATTACCTAGCTGTATGCATGAGATGAAGTGAGCCTTGGGTCCTCCTACACCACCACCGTCTTCCAGTCTAAACAAGTAATTCTTTATTATTATTAAAAAACAAAACAAACAAAAAGGTAATTCTTAATACAATTATGGCAGATGCAGTATTTGGGACAAACATACTAAAAAAAGTGTTGTTGTTTTTTTTAATTCAAATTTAACTGGGTAGCCTAAAATTTGTCCAGCAAACTTGGAAAAATGTAAAAAATGATTTGTTATAAAAATAAATGTGCAAACTATGTGAATAACAAACAAACCCAACCAAAAGGAAAAATAAAGAAGATAGAAAAACTATAAATGCAGTAATTGAAAATGGCAATGGTGAATAATAATCAAAGGAATTTATACTGTGAGTTTACTCTGCACGATTCTAGCTGAAAAGCACATTTTTAAAGAAAAATTAAACTCTCCAAAATTTATTTCTACAGAGATAGAAAAATCTAAATCCACCAAACACTACACAAAAAAGGAGAGACTACTAAATAAATAACAAAATCTAAATAAATGTAATATTTCAGTAGAAAAAAATATATCCGACAGAAAGCACAAGACTCAGATAAATTCCCAGAGGAATTTTAAGAATAAGATAGTCATAAATCTACTTAAACTCTAGAACATATAAATGGAATGAAAACTTCCACACATTAGATGAAGCTGGTATGTATTTATTGTAAAATATGAAAAGATTTTATCATAAATGAAAACTACAAGCAAACTCACTTACGAATACCAATGCAAAATCTCACATAAAATATTTGTGAGTAGACCAAGAACATACTAAAAAATATAGTGTGTCATAACTAAATGGAATTTATTCCAGGAAAGCAAATGTGGCTCAATATACAGAATACATTAATATAATGCACCCCTTTGTTAAGGGTAAAGAAAAATATCATATAATTTTCAGTTACCTAGAAGGTATTTAACATTGTTCAACCTCTATAAATGTTAAAATGTTTCAAAAAATAAAAATTAATAGATTATCCTATACACACATATTCACACAGAATTAAAGCAGTGTATGGGACACCATATTCCATAACTATGAACCACTACAGGTTTTCCATTGAAGTCAAACATAAATCATAATTCCATTTCCAATTCCATATATCTTTATATCATGGGAATTGACCAATCTTAGTAAATAATAGAGACCATCCCATCCAGTAACTCCTAACCTTCAATATCTTCCTAATGTTTAAAGAAACATATTGTCATTTAGCATGTGAAAACTTCCAGAGTCTGCATTTGATCTACTTATATTTCTATCCTAATTTTCAATTACTTCCTTTCATATTCACCAAGCAGTGATATTTTAATATGCTGAACATTTTGTTCATCTCTCTATCTTTGTTCATATTATTTCCTCTGTCAGAAATCACTTTTTTAGCTTTAATCTCTATTTGATAAAATCCTGCCAGTACATCAAGGTCCTTTTTCTATACCAGAGAGAAGGACTCTTTTTGTGGGTGTGAAATCCTACATTCTGCCTCTTTTCTTAATATACCTATGACTTTCTGTACTGAAATTCAGTTTGTGTTTCTGTTTCCTTTTGCTTCACTAGATTTATAACTCATTGCAAGTGTGGAAGGAGGAATTTGGGTTATTCAAAGGCAGTTTGCTTGGTTTCTTGATAAGGAAGAGTTCTTCCCCAGGAAGTTGATTACCCTGACCAATCATCTTTTACTTTGTATTTGCAGTAATTGGGAGTTCAACGTGGTAGGTAAATCTCACTAAATATTAGGCCATTCCAATTAACAGATTTGTCTGTTGAGGCACATTTAATCCTTTTTGCTTTCATCTGTTCTTGGTAAAATTGGTTTATTAATAACTATAATTTGTTATTTGAATATAGAAAGACAGTAAGTACTATATTTATAAAATATCTTGATTATAGTACTTAAAAAGTTGTGCATTTTAAACAAATTGCTAACAAAAATATTAAGGTGAGAGAAAAAAGACGAGCACAAAAGAATACACATTATAGGATTTAACTTTTATAAATTCTACAGAAGACATCAAATTATCGTGGCAGAAAGCAAATCAGTGGCAGGCTGGAGTTGGTTGATTATTGAGAGGCAAAGAGGACATTCAGGAGTGATAATATGTCTGTAGTTTGGAGTTGTAAATAGGCAAATACATTTCCCAAAATTTATTGTACTGTACATGTAAAATGAGTATATTTTATTATATTTAAGTTACACCTGAAAATTTATTTAAAAACATATCAAAGCAATTTAGCTTGCTTTAATTCTTGAAGACAAAAACTTTCTATAATGAAATAAATAATTAGTAATTAATAGTTACCTTTAAAGCAATTATTTTAAGAGAAAACAAATCCTATATATCTAACCTCATATTACATGAAATATGTATAAAATTTATCATTTATGTCTTAAGGCAGAGAAGGATTATGGTGATATCTAAAGTATAATAAATTAGCATGGAAAATATTCTCTTAAATTGATATAGAAAGAATTTTTATTTCAAAAATACCTTTCTTACAAAAAAAGTTATAAAATCAACACTATGGGATCCCTGGGTGGGTCAGCAGTTTGGCGCCTGCCTTTGGCCAGGGGAGCAATCCTGGAGTCCCAGTATAGAATCCCACACTGGGCTCCCGGCATGGAGCCTGCTTCTCTCTCTGCCTGTGTCTCTGCCTCTCTCTCTCTCTCTCTCTCTCTCTGTCTATCATGAATAAATAAATAAAATCTTAAAAAATAAATATTCAAAAATAAAATAAAATAAAATCAACATTGTTGAGTTATTCTTAAAAAAACATTCAATTTATGTAATAGCATATCTCCTGTGGGACATTTTAAGCTTTATTTTAATGTTAATTTTTATATCATTCTAATAGCAAATATGTTAATTGGCTGGCAGGCAAACATTTATATTCTTTCAAATATTTAAGAAATTCATCTTTTTTTTTTTTTTTTTTTTCAGGAATAAAATCCAGTAGGTAGTAAATTTTCAGGTGATTATATCAGGCACTGGCTGGAGTCTTAATGTGGTGTAATTTTACCTCTCAGGAAATCTAACAATCACCATTCATTTGTACTGCCTAGGGTGTACTAGGTTTTCAAGAATAGAGTATTTCAAATAAGAAAACAATTTGCAAGTTAGTTAAATGAGGTGGATATTATATTTACTAGCTATCAAGATAGGGTGTTATTAGTAAATGCTACAGCCATCTAAAACCATTTTCTAATTTGATACAATAATTACTGCTGTGCAAATCAGGGAAATGAAAAATGATGAATAAAATGAAAACAAATTTCTTTTATTTCCAACTAAAAAATTAGCTAAGTTGGGATAGATCTATTTTTAGGATTAGTCAAAGAGCATCACTAATAAAAAACAGGCAAGTGTTTATATTTTATTCAATATGGCAACTAGGACTGGGGAGCCTAACATAGAAGACAATGTATAAAGATAAGTAAGACAAACTACCAGTCTATAAATATCTGTAATAAAAGTAGGAGGGGTGAAATTTACATAAAAATGTATTACACATAAAAATCTTTAATATAAGATATATCATAATAGGATATCTAAAATATAAAAAAATGATATATAAAATATTTTTTAAATGAGTATTTCAGATACTGATTGAGAAAGAACTTGTGAAGAATTCTGGTTTTGGTTAAGAAAAAAATCTGTTTCATGATATCAGAAAGCTGAATGCTCAAATTTTGAGAGGGAGGTGATGAAGCACAGCATTTGACACAAGGTTTCAACAATGCCAACTATGAAAGTCCTTTTGAGAGACCAATACCTTGAGCAGATATTTCTTCACTTTCATACAGATGTAGAAGCAAATAGTGAAGTGCAGGACATGTCATGTAGCTGGTAAATATGCTATATTTTTAGTAAGGACCCAGAAGAGAAATGTTCTAGGAGTAACTGAAACAGGCCATTGCTCATGAGAACTGAAAACAGTTTATCATCATTTCAGTCCCTGATTGGTTAAAAGGATTTTTACCTCACCTGATTTTATTACAAATATAAAAGAATATCCTACTATGACCTAAAAGATGTGTGAAATTCTTCATGTACTACATTCAACCAACAATAAAAAATCATGAGACACACAAGAGGACTCAAACTGAACTGCAGAAAATTGCAGTAACTAGAAAGAGACTTGGGAAATAAAGTTAAAGGAGTTAAGGGATACAGATTTTAAAATAATTGTGATTAATGTGTTTAAGGAAATAAAACAGAATTTCAGAAGTAAGATGAAAAATGTAAAGATAAATCAAATGGAAATTTAAGGATGAAAAAATAACTTGGCCTATGTAAAATGCATTTAATAGCTTGCTTGGCATAGCTAAAAAGAGAATTATTCTTTTGAAAGGTATTTCAGAAAAAAAAGTATTGAAGCAAAGACGATGAAAATATGGAAATAATGTAAGGGAAAATGGCATCATTTTCCTCTTGCATTTCCTCTTCCATCTTCTAGAAAAGTTCACAAAAGCCAGCCAAATCTATAGTCCTCTCAATTCCTTTTGGCTTTACATATTTAAGTGCAAGAACTTTTGCATAACAAATGCTTCCGTTTCCACTTAGTATCCATCACTGTCCACCAAAGATGAGTGTCTTAGTGTTTATACTGTGACAGCATGCCAGGCATTGTCTCACTCACATCCACAAGCAGTGTGTAGTTGTTGTTTTTAAGATTTGTATATTTGAGAGAGAGAGAGAAAGAGAGAAAGCCTGCATGCGTGAGCAAAGGGGGGTGGGGGTTGAGGGAGAGGGAGACTGAGAGAGAGAGAGAGAGAGAGAGAGAGAGAGAGAGAGAGAACCTCCAACAGATTCGTAGTGTGGAGCCAGAAGCAGGGCTCAATCTCAGGACTCTGAGATCATGACCTGAGCCAAAACCAAAAGCTGTACACTCAACGCACTGAGCCACCCAGAGGCCCCCAGTGTGGCTTTTGTTACCAACTGATCATCAAAATCCCAGAAGGAAATATTGAGGTACTTTTCCCAAGCAATACCTTTCTGGAGCTAGCTGCTTTAGTTTGGGTTCCCCCCTCAAATTGGACTCAAAAACAAGGACTTACATGAGGTGAACCTCATGAGAAAATGTTGAAAGTGAGAGAGGAAAGAAGGAAAAATGAATATTTTGCAGCAGTGAGCAACTGGAATACAGTCTTCTGAGAACCCTCTGGGACAGAAGTGTGTAACACAACACAGAACTGTTCTACAGGAGGCAAGAAAACTGGGTGTTTACTCACTTCCATTCCCATGAGCTGAGAACCACCCTAGCAACACACTTCTGGTGTGTGTGTGCACAAAGCTGTGCAAGATTCCTCGGTGTCAGAGAAAGCCTCTGCTAGAGGAGAGAGCGAGGTTTTAGAAGCCCAAGCTAAGGAACCTTAGCAAGCCAGGGACTGTTCACAGACACATGCAGCCTCAAAGGCCTGGGGTAGAAAAAGTAAGCATATACTGCCTAACAGCCTAAATGTCCATCAATAATAGAATGAAAAATAAATTATGAAACATTCATATAATGGCAAACTCTACAGGAACAAAAGTAAACAATCTACTGTGACCTGCCAGCTCTTGATGAATCTCACAAACATAATTTTGAGCAACAGAAGTCAAATATCAAATAATATATGTAGCCCTTTACAACTTCTATGAAGTTTAAAACCGGGCAACACAAATTTGTGGTGTTCAAAATCAGCAGGATGGTTAAACTTTGAGAAGAAAGACTGGCAGTTATTATTAGGAAGGCACACAAGAGTCTGTCTGGTTGTACTGGTAACAATATTTTAACTGGGTAATTGACTCACATGTGTTCACTTTGGGATAACTCACTGCACACTTATAATTTGTACAGTTTTCCATATGTAAGTTATGCGTAAATAAAAAGTTTTCTGGAATATATATTGTTCTAGCTTTTAAATATGTCCTTAATCTCTTTCTGTCTATAATTTACTTGCCAGAATAGAGACATTACTCCTCTTGAAGGTCGTGAACAACCTAAAAATTGCTAAATTCATTGCACTTTTCTCAATCTATATCTCATCCACTTATCTCTTTCACTGCATCGTCAAATGCATTTTGCTTCTTATAATTTTTTCCTCTCATGGCTTCTATCATATTATGTTTTTACTGATTTACTTCTCATCACTTCTTTATTTTTCATAAAATATCTATTTCTGAAGCCTTCCACATGGGTAAACATACTCCTATTTTCCACAAAAACCTCCTTGATTCTCCATAGAGAGTAGAGAGTAGTCTTTACTCTCTGCTACCATTATATAATTGATTATTTGGATAGATTTTTGACAAACAATGAAAAAAAAATAGGTAACTTCTTATACAATGAAGCTTTATCTATGTCTATAATCTGCATACATAATTGTAGAAATTCATAAAAGTGTATTTATAATAACTGCCCCATAACACTATAATAACTATTTTCCAGTCTTTAATAAGATATTATAGAAAACTGACCTCTGTACTTCAGAGCAAAAATCTAACATGAAGAGGAACAATAGCTTTATTGCTTTGCTGGGAAAAGGAGCCTGTAGCAGGTTATGACCTTCAAACAACCACACATTTGCCAGGAGGAAGAGGTTGGAGGGTTTTATAGGGGAATACAGGAGCTAGCTGGTTTTGACAGGAATTGTGTACTTGATGCCAGCCTCCTTCCTCATGTCTTTAGGGTGATACTAGGTTTCTAAAACAAAAAGCAAAGAAGGAAGAAGGGGAGGTTTGTGGAAGAGAGGAAAAAAAAAAAGTTATTCTAAAATCAAGCTTTGCTAAGGCATTGGTGCAGCCATTTTGATTGTTGTTCAATTTTAGCTTTTCAGTGGTTTCAGTATTTCCAAGAAGAGTTGTTCAAGGTCAAATGCCACCTTGATGTTAATTAAAAGGCTTTGTTCCATTACACTGTGATGAGGCAGATATTCTTATTCTATACAATGATATAAAATAGTACTCATGAAATTACTGAATCATCAAATAGGTCTTTAATTCTATAATGAAATGTCATTGTACAGTCAAGAATTCCTATATTATTACATATTTCACTTCCCAATGCCATTTTACAATGTTGTAATGAAAATTATGCATTTTTTAGTATTTTGAAATTATGCCTTGGTTTAGATTTTGTTAATTCTATTTATGGTGACAAAGTTTATAGAGTTTAAAGAATGTTCACTTATCTTACATATTTAAATATCAGTATTAATAATCACTTTTATAATATTTATCATTACATTTACAACATGTATATAACATATATAAATAATATTACATTATGCAATATGCTACAAATCTAACATAACCAAGCAATAATATATAAAGATATTAATAGGCACACACACAAAAAGAAATTGGTGTTCCATATCTCTGATAGTCAACAAACAAGTCAAAACTATCATAATGAGTTACCAGTCCTCATCCTTTAGACTGTGAAAATATTGATATTATCTACAGTTGTCAAGAATGTAGGCAAAAGGGGATGCCTGGGTGGCTCAGCGGTTTAGTGCCTGCCTTTGACCCAGTGCGTGATTTTGGAGTCCCGAGATGGAGTCCCACGTCGGGCTCCTGGTGTGGAGCCTGCTTCTCCCTCTGCCCGTGTCTCTGCCTCTCTCTCTCTCTCTCTCATGAATAAATAAATAAAATTAAAAAAAAAAAGAATGTAGACCAAAAAAAAAAAAAAAGAATTTAGACAGAAGTGCCCTACTCATATGCTATTAGCAAGAGTATAAATCATTTAAGCCATTTTGTGGAAATTTTTCTAATCTATCTGAATTTAAGGAAGTACATTTACTTTTTTTTTAGTAAACTGCATATCTTCTAGATGTGTATTACTAATTTCTGTGAGCCTGGTCTTTCCTGATGCTATTCATGGGGGGGGGGGTGGAGGGAAGAAGAAGAAAATGCCAGTGATGCTCTTCTGACTTAACAAAGAAAACATGAAACTAATAATACTTCCAATAAACACAAATGGCAAGTTAAAAATTATTACATGGCAACACATTAGTGAGTATTATAGATTGTTAGAGTTTAAAGGTTATTTTTTAAAACATAATTTCTTAAGACTAAGAATCTCAAAAGGCTACACTTTTATTATAATTTTTTTCTTCTAAGAACAATTTTATTCTGAAGGATAGTATCTGCTTTTCAGCAGCATTATAAAATCGAGTTTTTCCAACTTGTTAATATTACTCCAGCTATATACTAGAAGGACTTGCAATTTTAAGACTTAAGTATTGGAAAAGCATTATTTTGAGAAAGAAGCAGACTTATAAAGCCAAAATTTAATTTCTGAAAATGAAGAGCAGAAAGAAAATTTGAACAAATGGAATATGGATCATGTAAATTTTCCTTTAATATGTACATAAGTACAGACATGGATTGCTATAGATACAGGTTTGATAGACTTATGTATATAGTACTTCACTGCAGCATTTGAACTTAAATGTCCACCTAAGTGTCCCATTTAAATGTCAACTGTTCAAGGACTGCTTATATAAATTATGACTTGTCGGGCAGCCCCGGTGGCCCAGCAGTTTAGTCCCGCTTTCATCCCAGGGTGTGATCCTGGAGACCCGGGATCGAGTCCTATGTCAGGCTCCCTGCATGGAGCCTGCTTCTCCCTCTGCCTGTGTCTCTGCATCTCTCTCCCTCTCTCCTCTCTGTGTATTCTCATGAATAAATAAATAAATCGTTAAATAAATAAATAAATAAATAAATAAATAATGACTTGTCAATATGCAGTCAAAGAAGGCTTTATACAAACACAATACATTTCATAAAAAACTACACTGCACAACAATATGAACATTTTGCTTCATTCACTCTATTAAGACTCTATCAATAATGGCCATCTTACTTCTGTGCTATTAACTCCACATTTTATTCACATCCCAACAGCTATCTCTTCCTTCTCCTAGTCCAGGAATTCTCACATATGGCAGAATGCAGGTTTATGGACATACATCATTGATTCTTAATTGATTGATCTTCTTGTTTCCAAATTTCCCAGTTGGCTATTAGGGTCATGTCATACTAGATGTGATTTAAGACATAGAAAGAGAAAGACCATAAAACTCTACAGTTTTTATAAAACTGCCAGTTTATCTCACAATGTCCTTGCTCTAACTAAGGAAAAAATAATGTACTTTATATCATTATATATGTAAATATATAAATAAATATGTCTGTGTGTGTGTGTGTGTGTGTAAAAGGAAACCTGACAGAAAAGAACCAGGGTTATTAAATAAGGAGTGCTACTTGAGATAAAATGATAGTATCTTCCTGGAGCAAGCAAAACCAGTGTGCTAATTGGAAGTCACTGATTAAAAAGGCTTGAAAATGTAGGTCTATGGAGCCCAAATGCATCCATCTCATATACAGATTTTGTTTTTAAACTGATAAAATATGAATCAACTTACATGTATCAGTCTATATCTTAGCTACTACATATGTATTTTATATATGTATAATATAATGCATGAAAATTTAATATTAAATTTGAAAGAATCGAAAGGATTTCAACTCTACTTAATGAATTAAACATTTCTTTTTTTTGAATTAAACATTTCAACATTTTCTAGTTTTAATTTTTTCATGAGGCAAACAGTTTTAAATTATGCATTATTTTGAATAAATGATAATGACATTATTCAATATTCTACTTAAGCATTTTAATTACAAGAAATTGCAAGGACACCTCCCCAGCTCATTAAGGATCATGACTCTTCCTCTTCAGCCCTTTCTTTACCAGCACAAATTGATTCCCATGAGCTTTGGGTGGGCTGCCCTCGGGAAATACGCCCACTCCTAGTTGACTTAGCTGTCATGGCAGGCTCATGTCAAACAAACAATGGCCACTAGTATAAAATACTGGAGGCTAGGCAGGTTTATTTGGAGATTATAAACTATAAACATAGTTCAGTGCCCTACATTTATCTATATCCTTAATAGTTACAATGTTGTCAATTGGAACAAGATTTTAAGAAGAGAAGAATGAATAAACATACTTTTGACTATCTTATTCCATTATCTTCATGAAATAGAGGAGATTATAAACATTGAAGACAGAAGCTTTGCATCTCAAATGGTAAATCATACTGTGGCACATAAAACAATGCAATGTATACACTTGAGATTTTGTAAAGATCTTTACATTTTCTAAAGATGCATTGTAGAAATTAAGGGAATAAAGCAAGCCAACACAATCTCATTAGAAATAAGGAACAGATACGAGTAGATTAACCCTAAATATTGTTAACTTTAGAGTGAGCCAGGAAAGGTGTTCAATTAAGGTCAACTGATTGACCTAAAGATTGTTGTAGTGTAGTAATTTCTCAACTGGTATAATAGAAAGTATTTTACCAGAAAAAAAACTGGCCAAAAAAAATGGGCTGAAAAGGTTTTTTGAACTGATAGCTTTAGCCATTTTAAAAACTGATTATTAAAAAAGTATGCATTCATCACTGTTTAATTTTTTTAAAGATTTTATTTATTCATGAGAGACAGAGAGAGAGAGAGAGAGAGGCAGAGACACAGGCAGAGGGAGAAGCAGGCTCCATGCAGGGAGCCCGACGTGGGACTCAATCCCAGGTCTCCAGGATCACGCCCTGGGACGAAGGCAGACGCTAAACTGCTGAGCCACCCGGGCCGCCCTGTTTAATTTTTTTTTAAATCGGTGTTAATATGAGATGGAGTCTGTATTTCTTAGAACACGAAGAAATGTAAACCAATTTTAAATTCTGTGGAACATTAGTATAGAACAGGAATTTTAACAGGAATTCCTTCAATCCAGTATGTCCACATAAAAAAAAAAATAAAAAAAGTTAAGAGGTTGTGGCAGAATTATTTTTTAAAACCAGAAGGTCAAAGATGTGACTGCTTATTGGTGGGGGAGTGAATTTAAGAAAAATAGTGTTTGAACATATTGAAAGCAAGGGATTTAGTTGAGGAAAATCCCAAAAGGTGGAATAGAATGTTTTCTATTTCACAGGCCTTTAATTTTATCCCACTTCTGAGCATTAATAATCACTTCAAAGTCTAAACCTCTTCACATGTGACTGAATGCTATCCTTTCCATCCAGCTCTGTGGTAAGAAGGAAATGGTGCAGGGTTGAAGTTGGGGAGGAAGACATAATGCTAAGATAATCATGATATCTTGGTTCAAATTTGGAATATACAAGAGTGTATGAGCGCAAAATGTTGGCGTTGATGGTGTGTGAAGTGAAATGAAAACCTAGCAACCAGAGCCATAGCCATGCTGAGAAGGATTAAAAATGAAGGAACTAATGGAAATACCCATTTGGAGAATAAAGAAATTTTTATCTTCAATTTTTGTTTTGTGAGAGCAAGGCTTTTCAAAATATTAACTTTATAGTTTAAGAATAAAATGACTTTTGCTAAATTAAAAGCATAAATCTGAATGACATGACATAGCCAAGTATGGATTTCTGTGATGAGTTAAATAACTCATCAACTAGGATTTGAACCAGGCCTGCCATACTCTGGGATCCTATGTGCTTCCCTTATTCTGTTAACAATAGAAAAGAATGAATTCCATATCACCCAATGACTAGCATCCAGCACTATAAACTCTAATTCCTTCTTAATTAGTCTGTACAGATCCTATTTTTTTAATGTTATAACTTTGCTTTCTTTTGATTTGTCAACACTCAACTTAGTTAAATTCAGTCCTACTAATAGAGTTCCTAATCCATTAAATGATTGCTTCAGACCTGCAGATCTCATCTGAATAGGTCAAGCTCCCATAGGATCATTTCCCTTTTGATTAACTTTAAATTCACAGAGGGAGACCTAAATAGATCTGAAAAATCCCTCAAGGATTTATATTTTGCCATATAACATAACCTAAGAAAGGGAATGACTATTCCATCCTATTCGTATTACACCTAAAAGCCCCTATTAAGGGACACTTGGGTGGCTCAGTGGTTGAGTGTCTGCCTTCCACCCAGAGTATGATCCCAGGATCCAGGATCAAGTCCCACATGTGGCTTCCCATTGGAGCCTGCTTCTCCCTCTGCCTATGTTCTGCCTCTCTGTGTGTGTGTCTCTCATAAATAAATAAATACATCTTTAAAAAAAAAAGTGCCTATTAATGCAAGGCCTATACACCAGGGAACAGAGATCTTGAAGAATGTTACGAGTTGAGTTGTATCATCTCAAAATTCTAATGTTAAGGTCCTTATCCCAGTACCTCACAGTGTGACCTTATTTGGAGATAGGGTCTTTACAGAAGTCATCAGGTTAAAATGAATTCATTAGGGTGGGTTTTAATCCAATATGACTAGTGTCCTTACCAGTTGGAGAAATGTGGACACACAAGAGAATGCTGTATGAAAATAAAGACAGCCATCTATAAGCCAAGGAGAGAGGCCTGGAACAGATTCTTCTTTCCCAGCCTTCAGAAAGAGCCAGCACTGCCAACACCTTGATTTTGGACTAACAGATGTCAGAACTGGGGGAGGGAGAAGGAATTAGGTTAAGCCACCCAGGTTGTGATAATTTATTATAGAAACCCTACACAACTAATACAAGGACTATTTAGGAATTCTGCCTACCAAGTTCTCTACCCTTTCTTACTTTTTTCCATCATTATTAGCAGTATTTACTTCTTTATAATCTTCTGCCCTCTGGAGGAGATGCTCTCAATCCTATACTGCATATTTGTGACAGATTTATTTAAGAGTTTTGGCTATTTATTTAAAATATTTAAATTACGTGAAATATTCCTAGCTCAGAGTAGAATGCTTTAAGAGCCACATATTTCTTCATTTCTTGGAACCAGTGTGACTAAGAATGGTGTGCACTCTTGTGGATTTCAGTTTGTTGCTCAGAAAAGGGCAAGAAGTCCCCAGAGTCAACATGATTCTGTTCCCATCCCAAGCCTTGCTGTACCGATGACTAACATATTGAGGAGTTTCTATGTACACACAGTTCATTGTATGTATTGTTGCCCCATTTTACAGATAAGGAAACACATCCTGATGAAGTTTAATATCTTCCCAAGTCACACAGCTAAAATATTATAGAGATTAGTTTTAGAGCACAGATATTACCAGAGCTTCATGGTTGGACAGATTCACACTAATTAAATGTACAAGACACTAACAAATCATGATACTAATACTAATATAGATAGGAAACCTTTATTCTAGTTTTAAAGTAAGAAACAAGTGGTAATCAGAAGGATTTTTTTTTTTTTTTTTTGTCGGTTTAAGTTTTGGCTTTCCACAGGTAAACTTAAAACTAAAAGATTAAACATGGTAGAATCGTAATTATCTGTCATGTAAAACATGGTGAAAGCTAATAATTTAAGAATAGATGGTGACAGGGCAATTGGGTGGCTCAGTCGATTAAGTATCTGTGTTCAGCTCAGGTCCTGATCCCAGGGTCCTGGAATCGAGCCTCTCACATCAGGCTCTGTGCTCAGCATGGACTCTGCTTAAGATTATCTCTCTCTATTCCTCTGCATTCTCTCTCTCTCTTTTTCTAAAATGAATAAATATTTTTTTGCAATCACACGAGGGTTTATTTACACGAATAAATAATTTTAAAAAAGAATAGATGGTGACAATACAACTACTTCCAACTTTCCCCCAAATCTTACTAAAGTGAAACATTTTACCTTAAGGCTGTCACTACTGCCTCTTCAGTCCAAGCCTCAGAGCAGAGAGAGAATAAGAACACTTTCTTTGATGTGTTCTTACTGTCTCCTCTAGTATTTATTTTTACACATATCACATTGGCTAGCACCTGGGTTTATGTCCATGTTTACCTACAAGAAAAACAGGGAGATGTATTTCTAGTCAACACTTTGACACACTACATAAATATGCATGTAGGAAGAGTAGAAAATGGTATGTTGCTGCAGACAACTAAACATTTCTGCCACAGTGGGTGTACCAATTAAGAAACAGTTACCTACTCTAAAATCCAATTGATACTGGATTAAATAGAAAGGGGATTTGATAGTTACATCGTTGAAGTCTAGAGAAAAAATTACCTAAATAATAGAATCTGGAAGTCAAGTATGCCAGTGAGACTATGTATTCTTTAACATTCTCTATGCTCTTATCTACAATTATTTTTTTTAATTTCTAAGTTTGGGTCCCTTCATATATATGAAGTTACTATCAGACTTGTGTGTTTCTCCTCTTTGCATTCAGCAGAAAAGAAACAATCACCACCTAAAACTTGGAAAAATTATAATTCCAAAGGAATTATGAAGCAACTTTAGCACTCGTATCCACACAAGGTTAAAGAAATCATTTAACTTTTATGAACTGATTAGCTTAAATAAAAAATGTAAGAGTGTTAGCCAAACTTGTTTACTTCAATAAGCAAGAAGTTAGAACAAACAGAACCAAATGATCTTGATTAACATTTCCTTCAGGTCTTCAGCAAGACCTGCTGAATTGTTTTCTGACTTGAAGTCGAATAAACTTCTTAAAGAAGAAGAAACTGCTACACTTCCATATATTAGTGTCTCACTTATGAATATTGCTAGAAATAAAAACTAACAAGAGTCCTCTTATCTAAGACTTCTGCTTAAAACTGTTGTGTTGAAGTTATTTCCAAAATTTGTTGATGCAATCTATTAGATAGAAGTTTCTCTTACCTAAATCAAATTTAGGAAGTTTATCCTGTCTTAGATAAATTTTAATATGTTTCTTCCACTTTGTACAGTATCCTCTCTCATTCATATGAATTTTACATTGAATTTATTAACTTGGTTTGAAAAGAATAATTTTTCTTCAAATTTAGAAGGATGTTTTTTCATTACTTCCTAATCACCCATCATATGTGATCATATTTATTATCATTTTGTATGACTTTCAGTATAAAAAATAAACATACTGAAAATGGCATCTTATATTCAATAAACTTAGGGATGAGAATACAGAGAACATGAGTCTAATTTTTTGTTCTGATACTGACACTTTTGAAACATTTAATTATAAAATATAACATTCCAAAGTAGAATAAGAAGATAATTACCACTTTAAAACTATTATTTTTGTTATTATAGTCTTATGAGTACATAAGTAGTAAGTTAGTTAAGAAATAAAGAAACAAATAAAAGAACAACACAAAGCTTTCCAAACTTTTTTGACATCTTGGGATTGGGAGAAGTAATAATTTCTTCATAAATGAGATAGAATTACAAATAATGCCATCCAAATTTTTATGAATACAGAGCTGTATTTCTTTTTTACCTTTTGTGTCGTATTCATCTGCATTTATCTGGAAATTACATTATCAGTTGCTTATTTACACTTTTAGCTTAAAACAGCTTATTTGTATGTTTTAAAATGTAAATGCTTATAAGTAGGACTCTCTCAGTGACTGCAATATTCCGAAATTACATTAAGCCATCTGAGAGTGAATTCTCATTTTCTTATTGCCTACTTAGTACACAAAAATGAGACAGGAAAAAAGAAGAAAAAAGAGTAAATTAATTCCAGGATGACATTGACAGTAAGGACATCTGCTACAATTTACCATAAACAAAATCAAAACTGCTTTCTCTCTACTTAGTCACATACAAATACCAAATGAAGTTTAGAGTAAGTATATTCTGTTAGCTGACTCTATGCACTAGAGCTTTTGTCAGCACACAAATTTACTTTTTCAAAAAGTATATTTAAATTTCAACAGTGAACATCAAGTTGTATCTCTTTTATTTGTTCGCTTTTTAAAAAAAGCATTACGCTAAGCGATAGAAGTCAGACATGAAAGACCACATGTTATTTGTTTCCATTCATATCATTCCCAGAATGTGCAAATCCATAGAGACAGGAAGCAGATGGGTGGTTTTCAGGGGCTGAGAGAAGGAATGAATGGGAGTGACTGTTAGATCGGTACAGGTTTTCTTCTCCTTGGGGTGATGAAAATGTCCTGGAACTAGATAGTAGTGATGGCTGTACAACACTGTGAATATATTAAATGTCACATAACTGTATGTGTGAAATTGGTAAATTTAATATTATGTATATTTTAGGTAGGTAGAATTATAAGTAGATATACATTCTGTCTGTTGGTAGAAGTATAGATATACTCTTCAGTAAGTGTGCTGAAATGTTAAAGAGAATGTGAAAAGTAACAGCATTTAATATTGTCTTAATTAATGATACAGAAGTTGCTTTAAAATATGGAGGGTTTATTTCACTTGTACAGTATTAAAAAGGACAACTAGTTGTGACTATTGAACAATTGAAATATTTTTATATGAAAAATGTGGAACATTATATTTTAAAAAGAAAAAAAATACACCAAAGCTGGAACATTCTTAAATAACAACAATCTGCAAGAGCTATGGATTAAGATTAATATTTTTAAATTAACTTGCAGGATTGTAATAATTATAGCACATTTTGACAGACTCAACCTCAATGTCATTCATCGGTAGCATGAAATCTACAGTATCATTTTAAACCATAATGAAAAGGTAAGGACTAACCTGTCTAAAAGTGATCACCTGCAGACTAGTCTCCAAAGAGGGAGAAAACTTTTTGAAGAGCAAGATCACTTGGGAACTGAACTGTACTTCATAGAAAAGAGCTACAGATGGGTACTTGAAGCAGTAATCCTCGTTGAATGGTGAACTGTCATATCAGGAATGAACATCACTAGCTTGATGGGTCATAGAGCTACAGCTGGAAAGCTTCCAGCCAGTTCCAAATACTCCAGGGAAGGAGTTGATGCTTCATTAGATATGAATACTGAAAAAGGAACAAGGCTAGAGGACAAGACTAGTACCATTTTACAGTAAAAACTGGGAATAGTCTTGGAACCCAGGTTGTGATATTACGGAAGGGACTGATGTTTTCCAAGTCATGTCTCTTGTTAACCCTAGAGCACAATGTCAAAGGGTCCTCCCACAGCATGTGACATTTAGTTCTGTTCAATATTAATATGCTATACCCATGCAGATACAATACCCATGCAGAGTATAGTTAGCAATAATTCACCTTCTACTCTTTATACCTCTGCAAATTCTTCCCAATAAACAGTGTTTTCAATCTTTATTTCCTAATTTAAAATTTTTTTTTCTAACAATTCAAGGCCTCAAATTTCTAAACTCTATGAATATATTCTCATTTTGGCTTAGAAACTAACCATTCTTGGGTACCTGGCCTGGGTGGCCTAGTGGTTGAGTGTCCGCCTTTGGCTCAGGTCATGATCCCTGGGATCAAGTCCCACATTGGACTCCTCGTGGGGAGCCTGTTTCTCCCTCTGCCTAAGTCTCTGCCTCTCTCTCTCTCTCCCTCTCTCTCTCTGTGTGTCTGTGTGTGTGGGGGGGTGTGTATCATGAATAAATAAATGAAATCTTTAAAAAAAAAAAAGAAACCATTCTTTTGAATGCATCTGTTACTTTTTGGACCCAACCAAATGGCTAAAGAATCACCCATTCACATTGAAACTTCATTCTAATTATTTTGCCAGAAGATGCAAGATCTACAATCTTGAGGTCCATCTCCTAAGTTATTACTGGCAACAATTTTTCCAAATATTTCAACTGAAAGACATGCATCACTAACTTTATAACCTCTAATCACAGTTTCTTCTTGCCCACTGCCCAACTCCTAATCCAAAGCCAAATATTTAATTTTTGACACTAAAACTCCTATGACTTGTACTAATTTCAGAATTGGTCAATATATATATAATGCTAGGTGTTACAACAAATAAACTCTCAAATCTTAGTGATATAACCCAGGAAAATACCACTTTCCTGTCCCTTTACTGACTATCCAGTATAAGACATTATATATGTTGTAAATATGAAGGGAAATCTTCAAACATTGATTCAAGGCCCCAGGTTCTCTCAAACTTCAACCTGCAATTTCCAGATTAACCTAGAATTATAGCCGGGGAATAAGAAATGAGATAATAGAAAAAATATGTCTATGTTTTACTACTCTACCCTAAAAGTGACCAATAATTTCCATACTTACTCTATGGCAACATTTTGTTAGATCAACATAGAAGCAAAAAAGCTAGGAGAAATAGTTTGGCTGTTGACTAAGAAAGAAGGAAAGTAGGTTTGTCAATGCATAGCAATGTGTTTCCAAGTTTATTAAACTAGTTGAGTTGCTAGTAATTAAATGTCTTACAGCACTGATTAGATCCAGAATAGAAACTAAATCAGTTCCAGATTAGTTGTTCTACTTTTGACAGGATGTAGACCTGATTCTAAGTGACAGGAGCAGTGAGTAATGTAAAAATCCGCTCCTTCCTTCTCTAACACATACTCTCCAAGTAGTGCAGCCATGCAATTATCCATTATCCAAGAGGATGTAGTGACACTGAACATATCAATTACATCCATTTCAAGGGAAAGTATTCTACATAATGAGTTACTTACCTGCCCATGTCCAAGAGTAAGAAAATAAAATGAAAAAGGTGAATATAGTTGGAATTTCACACACACACACACACACACACACACACACACACACACCCTACTCAACTAGTAATGGTGGTCTTGGTGTCACATTGACGACAAAGCTACACAGTGTAATAGGCTTCATCCAGAACCAGTATTACTTAGTTTGAGAATGGATATATAGGACTGATAAAACACAGCAACTCAGCAGGAAAGTAACGACATAGTTAAAGCTCTAAAACTTCTAGACAGTTACTCAATGTCCCAGTCACTCCTTATTTGGGATACATATGGTTATGAGAAACGAGACACAGTGAGCAGACACTATATCAGTTCAGGAAAGTCATGCGCTTCAGGGTACTGTCAGCTTCTATAACTTTCTATCTATGAAGCCTCTCAGCTATGCATGACTCGCTTCCATTCTCTGGTACACTGAACTCTTATCAGTACCTCTCATTACTAAATAGATAGCTTTGGTATTGAGGTATAGGTGTTTGTTCCAGTAAAAAGTTATCTGTACTGAATTCTCATGCATATTGAATCTGGTATGCCTTTATAAGTTCTTTGAGTGTTTCAAGGAAAATTAAAAAAATAACTCCTCCAGTGTTTCTGAAACTAGAGAACAGATCAGAAACCAGATATTAAGCTTTTCCTTTAAGAGCCATTACTATGTGTATTATGCAAATACTTCTCCCCACCACACCATTATTTAAATAAGGAAAATAGTAAGTTCTCCTCTAACTCTAAAGTAAATGTGGTACTTAGTCTTCATCTGTGATCCTACCATGAATCACATCTTTCACTATTCATGCCCTTATGTAGTCCTGCCCATATTGAGTCTTAGGCTGACCCTGTGATCATAAAGTATGTCAGAGATGATGATTCCATTCCAAACTAGCCTTTATGAGAATTGTCAACTGCTTACTGAGATTCTCACTTTGGGAATACCCAGCTGAGCCTATAAGAAATCTAGTTAAACTCCTGGAAAGCCCATAGGCAGAGCCCATGTGTAAAGGTCATATGGAGAGAGAGAGCCCCTTTGACTATATGGAAAGAGAACAAGAGAGATTGAGACACAAACATCAGGAAATCCTATGCCAGCCTCCAGGTGATTCCAGCCCCAGAAGGCATATGACTACAACCAGTTAAGAGACTCTAAGCAAGCAACAGACCTACTTAGCTAGACCCAGTCAATACATAAAATCATGAGAGATAATAAGATTCCTTGTCCACCACAATTCTTGTAGTGGTTTGTTATGTACCAGTATATAACCAAAACAATAGGATGCAAAAATAAAATAGTATGAAATGAGAAGTCTTGCAATTTTGATACTAATGGTATAACCAAGATGAGCCTCAAAACTAGCTGGCCAGAAATTCTGGGACCTGGATGCCAATCACAAATAAAATTACATATATGAATATTTACTCCTGCAAAGTTTATTCTTCCTAATATTGAGACATATGAAAGTGCTAAGAAATATTGAAATAGAGAGTGTGTAACCTTTCAAAGCAGAACAAGCTATTTTACTATAGTCACACAAGCCAATATTAGAACAATATCTTCTAACCCAGTATCTACCAATTCAGAATCCAGTGATTTTCCATTGTATCTTGCCATAATATAATCCTAGTTTTTTAACTTCCAAAGTCTTTTAGCACACTGTTGTATTTACCTGAGAAGAAGTGCTATGAATTTTGACCCTTAATGAATAGTGATTTAATTAAAACTTCTCATAATAATTAGTTATTTGCATGTATATTTTATTGGGATAAGATTTGGGTATAGGGGAGGCATTAGGGTTTTAGTATCACTCAGAATGTATGCATAAAGCAAAACCCATCAATTCTCACTTTCATCTCTCATTACCATTCTCTGACACATGTTTACTTAATTGCTAGCAGTTCATGGATCTGTGATAAAAGCAAACTAAAGCCATATCTAGTAGCCTTGTTGTTATTCCATGGAAAACACCCTGCTTAGGCTTAATTATTACATGTTTTCTTTCCCTTCCAGAATTCTTTTCTTTTATGGTTTGTAGAATGTTTGTGAGAGAGATCTTTGGAATTTATCCAGCTAAGTGAGGATGTGACATTCATTTTGAACTAAAGACTCCCTGATTCTTCAAAACCTGGTCTTTTATTTCATAAATATGAGTGCAGAAGCTAGTCTCCAATAATTATTATATGCAATTATCACTTCTCTAGCATAACAACTGTCTGTTCTAAGCGAGGCATCAAAGGATAAGGACAAAGCACTTATCTATTCAACTTCATGCTTTATTTTTTGACATAATCAGCTTTATACTCCTGATCTCTAAGGTCTTTCATTTTGTTCAAAGTTTAGATTAAATTAACTTGCACTTGATTTCTTATTTCTCCTTCTTACAAATTGTGTCATGTGTTGCTCAGTGTGGCTCTTTTGTCATTAAACCTGAGAATTAACACAGAAATGATATACCTGTCACCAACACCTGTAGAGAGTTTTAACCATTCACACCATAACAGCCCCTATCCTACTGTCACTTCAGCTTTCCTATGAAAGTTGTATTGATGGTTTATTGTGTGGTAAAGATCAGAAACATAGACTTTTCCTTTTGTGCATATAACTAATACATGCTTATGAAAAAAATATATTCCGGAATATTGAAACTTTCTGAATTTCATTTTCTTTTATTTTTTTAAGATTTTTTAAAAGTACTCTCTGGGATGCGTGGGTGGCTCAGTGGTTCAGTGTCTGCCTTTGGCTCAGGGCATGATCCTGCAGACCAGGGATCAAGTCCCATGTTGGGCACCCCGCAGGGAGCCTACCTACCTCTCCCTCTGACTACGTCTCTGCTTCTCTGTGTGTCTCTCATGAATAAATAAATAAATAAAAGCTTTAAAAAAATAAATAAAGTAATCTCTATGTGCAACATAGGACTTGAACTCATGACCCTGAGATTAAGAGCCGCATGCTCTACCCACTGAGCCAGCCAGGCATTCTACTGATTTTCATTGTAAATGCTAGTGACAGAAAATAGAATTAATCCATTTCAAACATCTATTAGCATCTTTTATGTCCATCTATTTGAGAGCTCTATAATAGCTGGATTTAAATTGGTGTTTGTCTCTTCTGATCAATTTTCCTCAGGTTATATATGTGGAAATTATCTAAAAAGGTGAATCTTTACAAGTCATCTGAATATTAATGTTATATAATGAGAATTTTGCAAAAAGATAGGAGTCTTAGTTTGAAAATTTTTATTTCATGTTCTTGCAAGTTGAAATAGGCCCCTCTCCTCTTTTGAGAGCTCCATATTTAATCCATTTAATCACCTTTATTTTTTCATGAAACATAATGTATTTGCAAATAATGGCAAATAATACTTTTATATACTGTCAGTATGTGCTCTACCCTTTCATCTCTCCCCCAATCTTACCAACCACGGGCAATCACTGATCTTTTTACTGTCTCTGTAGTTTTGCCTTTTCCAGAATGCATATCTTGCATATCTAGACTCCTACAGTAGGTAACCTTTTCACATTGGCTCCTTTCACTTAGCAATATACATTTAAGGTGTCCCTATATCTTTCCATGGCTTAATAGCTCATTTCTTTTTTTATGCCTGAATAATATTCCATTATCTAGATGTACCACAGTTTATTTAACCATTCACCTACTGGAGGGCATCTTTTCATACTTTTTCATATGCTTATTTGCCATCTTGTATGTATCTTCTTTAGTGAGATGTTTAGTGAGATCTTTGGCCTATTTTTTAATGAATCTGCTTGTTATTGTTGAGTTTTTAAGAGTACTTGAATTATTTTTGAAAACTCTCCTTTATCAGATATATTTTTTGCAAATATTTTTTCCAGTCAGTGGTTTGTCTTCTTATTATTTTGACATTGTCTTGCCCAAAGAAGAAATTTTTAACTTTAATGGAGTCTGGCTTATCAATTATTTTTCTTAGACCACATCTTTGTTGTTGTATCTAAAAAGTCATTGACATATCCAAGATTACATAAGTTTTTCATTATGTTATCTTTTAGGAGTTTTATAGTTTGTGTTTTTCATTTAGGTCTGTGATGCCTTTTAAGTTCATGTTTGTGAAAGGTGTAAGGTCTATGTCCAAAGTCATTGTTTTGCATATAGATGTCCAGATGTTCCAGCACCACTTACTGAAGAGATTATTTTTGCTCCATTATATTGCCTTTGCTCCTTTGTCAAAGATCAGTTCACCATATGTGTATGAGTCTATTTCTCTACTATTTTATTCAGTTGATCTATGTGTCTATTTTTTTTGCCAGCAACACATGGCCTTGATTACTGTAGTTTTATAGTGTTTTTTTTTTTTTTTTAATGATTTATTTATCTTTAGAGAAAGAGTGTGAACGGGAAAGAGACAGGGGGAAAATATCTCAAGCAGACTCCCTGCTGAGCACAGAACCTGATAAGGGGCTTGATCTCACAACCCTGAGATCATGACCTGAGCTAAAATCAAGATTCAGATGCTTAACCAACTGAGCCACCTTGGCACCCCAGTAGTTTCATACCTAGTCTTAAAGAGAGGTAGTATTAGTCTTACAATATGTCCTCCTTCATTATGGTGTCAGCTATTCTGGATCTTTTGCCTTTCTATATAAACTTTGGAGTCATTTGTGTTATATCTCTAACAAAAATTATTGGAATTCAACTGGAATTGCATTAAATCTGAGATCGAGTTGGGAAGAACTGACATCTTGACTATATTGAGTCTTCCTATCCCTAAATATAAAGTCTCTGTCCATTTATTTAGATTTTTGATTCATTCATCAGACTTTTGTAGTTTTTATCATATAGACCATGTACATATTTTGTTAGTCTTGTACCTAAATATTTCATTTTTGGAGTCCCAGTTTAAGTGGTATTGTGTTTTTAATTTCAAATTCCATTTGCTCACATATCTACATGATTATCTTTTGATAATAGCCTTGTATCCCCTAACACTGCTATCATTGCTTTGTGATTTTTTTTCAGTTCTTTTTAGTTTTCTGTATCGAGGATCATGTCATCTGTGAACCAAGCAAATTTTCTTTCTTCCTTCCATTCTGTATAACTTTTATTTCCTTTTCTTATTTTAACAAATTAACAAGTATTTCCAATAAAATATTGTAAAGTAGTGGTAAGAGGGGACATTCTGCCTTGTATCTGACCTTAAGGGGAGATCTTCCAGTTCTTTGACATTGACTTTGATGTTAGCTGTGGGGTTTTTATTATAGGTAGTCTTTTTCAAGTCTAGAAAGTTCCTCTCTATATCTACTTTACTGTGAGTTTTTACCATGAATGGATGTTGGATTTTCTCAATTTTTTTTTTTTTAGTTTTATTTATTTATGATAGTCACAGAGAGAGAGAGAGAGAGGCAGAGACACAGGCAGAGGGAGAAGCAGGCTCCATGCACCGGGAGCCCGACGTGGGATTCGATCCTGGGTCTCCAGGATCGCGCCCTGGGCCAAAGGCAGGCGCCAAACCGCTGCGCCACCCAGGGATCCCTCAATTTCTCTATTTCATCCATTGACAGACTCATGTAACTCTTCTTTTCTAGCCAACGGATGTGATGAATTGCATTAATTGATTTGCGAGTGTCAGATCAGTCTTGCATACCTGGAAAAATTCCACTAAGTCAATGTGTATAATTATATCTATGCTCTTTTGGAGTTAATTTGTTGATATTAGAGTTTTAGGATCTATGTTCTTGAGAGATATTAGTATGGCTTCCTTTTCTTGTAATGTCTTTACTTTGTTTTGGTTTTATATACATAATATATATTCTCTTTTCCTTTTAGATACTTTTTATCTGCAGTCATTTTATCACAGGATAGGATTATTGTATTTTACTTATCAGCACTTGGTTTTATTGGTACATCTTTTTTTAAAATTTTATTTATATTCATGAGAGACACAGATATATATATATATATATATATATATATATATATATAGAGAGAGAGAGAGAGAGAGAGAGAGAGAGAGAGAGAAGCAGAGACACAGGCAGAGGGAGAAGCAGGCTCCATACAGGGAGCCCAACATGGGACTCCATCCCGGGTCTCCAGAACCACACCCTGGGCCAAAGGCAGCACTAAACTGCTGAGGCACCCAGGCTGCCCCTTATTGGTGCATCTTAACTCAGCTTTTTACTCTTAGGTTTTTCATGTAGATGCCTAATTCATACATTTAATACATTTATTAGACCCTGTAATTTGCCAGACACATTTCTACTCAATATATAGAAACTCTTGTCCCCGTGGTTATTCTAACAGTGGAGACAGATATCAAAAAAAGTAAAAATTTGATGAAGGGACAGCTGGGTGGGCCAGTGGTTAAGCAAGTCTCCTTTGGTTGAGGATGTGATCCCGGAGTCCTGGGATTAAGTCCCACATCAGGCTCCCTGCATGGAGCCTACTTCTCCCTCTGCCTGTGTCTCTGTCTCTCTCTGTATCTCTCATGAATAAATAAATTAAATCTAAATAAATAAATAAATAAATAAATAAATAATAAATAAATCAAATAAAATTTAATGACACCATTAAAAAAAACCTAGGAGGGTGGTGCAAGATGGCAGAAGAGTAAGGTCCCGAAGTCACCCGTCTCCACCAACCTACCTAGCTAACTTTCAAATCATCCTGAAAAACCTACAAATTCAGCACGGGATTTAAAGAGAGAACAGCTGCAATGCTACAGAGAGGAGTTTGCACTTCTAACAAGGTGCGAAGACGAAAATAAATAAATAAATACATAAATACATACATACATACATACATACATACATACATACAAATAATCCAGTGCAGGAGGCTGGGGCAGCGAAATCCTCTGGTACAGGAAAGCCCAGTCCTGGAGAAGCAGGAACTTTTAAAACTCTGCACCGGATTCTTCCCGGAAGGCAGGATCCCTGGAGGGGCAGTGGAGCCTCCAGTCTCCTGGGGGCCCAGGGGAGAGCGCCCCACACACCGTGGCCAACATCCATAAAGGGCTGGAGCACCCTGCGGGACCTCAGGAGCAGCTCAGGCGGCGGCTCTGCGCAGAGCGGACTGTGCCCCCGGGAGCCAGATTCCAGCAGCGCAGGCCCCGGATCCCAGGGCGCTGGGGACACAGCCCACAGCCCACGCCAGGGACAGGAGGAGGCTGGGAGGGCCCAGGACAGCAAGGACGCTCCTGACACCAGACAGCCCCGAGCTGTGCAGGTCAGCACTCCCCTCCCCCGGAGTATCCAGGCCACTGAAGACTGGGAACTGCGGGAGTTACTGCGGGAGCTGACTCCAGGGCTGGAGAGTTGGCCGCAGCCAGTATGGTTGCTCCTCCTTGTGTCACCCTGTGCCTGGAACGGAGCGGGGCCATCAGGGAACAGAGGCCTCACAGGATAAACAGCTCCCATTGAGCCGAGCACCTGGCTAGGGGTGGGGCAGCTCCCCCAGGTGCACACACCTGAGAATAAGCATAGCAGGCCCCTCCCCCAGAAGACCAGCTGGAAAGACAGGTGAAAAGCAAGTTCTTGACCAGGCAGTGCTGGAAAGCTCGGGGGGAAGTCAAGGGATTTACAGTATATAGAACCAGAGGATATCCCTCCTTGTTTTTTGTTTTTCTTTTTTTGTTTTTTGTTTCTTTTTTTACCTTTTTTCTCTTTTTTTTTCTTCCTATTTCCAGTACAACTCGTTTTTAGCCACTCTGCACTGAGCAAAATGACTAGAAGGAAAAACTCACCACAAAAGAAAGAATCAGAAACAGTCCTCTCTCCCACAGAGCTACAAAATTTGGATTACAATTCAATGTCAGAAAGCCAATTCAGAAGCACAATTACAAAGCTACCGGTGGCTCTAGAAAAAAGCATAAAGGATTCAAGAGGCTTCA
The DNA here is from genome assembly GCF_048418805.1 of Vulpes vulpes. Lineage (NCBI taxonomy): Eukaryota > Metazoa > Chordata > Mammalia > Carnivora > Canidae > Vulpes > Vulpes vulpes. The sequence continues at coordinate 26,561,215 of NC_132791.1, forward strand.
TGACTGCAGAATTTAGATCTAATCAGGCTGAAATTAAAAATCAATTAAATAAGATGCAATCCAAACTGGAGGTCCTAACGATGAGGGTTAATGAGGTAGAAGAAAGAGTGAGTGACAGAGAAGACAAGTTGATGGCAATGAAGGAAGCTGAGGGAAAAAAAGAGAAAAACAATTAAAAGACTATAAGGAAAGGTTAAGGGAAATAAATGACAGCCTCAGAAGGAAAAATCTACGTTTAATTGGGGTTCCAGAGGGCACTGAAAGGGACAGAGGTCAGAAAGTGTATTTGAACAAATCACAGCTGAGAACTTCCCTAATTTGGGGAGGGGGGACAGGCATTCAGATCCAGGAGATAGAGAGATCCCCCCCTAAAAGCAATAAAAACCATTCAACCTCAACATCTAATAGTGAAACTTGCAAATTCCAAAGATAAAGAGAAGATCCTTAAAGCAGCAAGAGACAAGAGATCCCTAACTTATATGGGGAGAAATATCAGATTAACAGCAGACCTCTCCACAGAGACCTGGCAGGCCAGAAAGGGCTGGCAGGATATATTCAGGGTCCTAAATGAGAAGAACATGCAGTCAAGAATACTTTATCCAGCAAGGCTCTCATTCAGAATAGGAGGAGAGATAAAGAGCTTCCAAGATAGGCAGAAACTGAAAGAATATGTGACCACCAAACCAGCTCTGCAAGAAATATTAAGGGGGACTCTGTAAAAGAGAGAGGACGCCCAAAGAAATAAGCCACAAAAACAGGGACTAAATAGGTATCATGATGAGACCAAATTCATATCTTTCAATAGTAACTCTGAACGTGAATGGGCTTAATGATTCCATCAAAAGGCACAGGGTTTCAGACTGGATAAAAAAGCAAGACCCATCTATTTGCTGTCTACAAGAGACTCATTTTAGACCTAATGGAGAACCATTTCCCATTCAAATGGTCCTCAAAAGAAAGCAGGGGTAGCAATCCTCATATCAGATAAATTAAAGTTTATCCAAGACTGTAGTAAGAGATGAAGAGGGACACTATCTCATACTTAAAGGATCTATCCAACAAGAGGGCCTAACAGTCATGAATACTTATACCCCTAATGTGGGAGATGCCAAGTATATAAATCAATCAATAACCAAAGTGAAGACATACTTAGATAATACATTTATACTGGAAGACTTTACACAGCACTTTCTACAAATGACAGACTTAAGCACAACATCTCCAAAGAAATGAGAGCTTTAAATGATACCACATGGATTTCACAGATATTTGCAGAACTTTACATCCAAACACAACTGAAATCATATTCTTCTCAAGTGCACATGGAACTTTCTCCAGAGTAGACCACTTACTGGGTCACCAGTTAGGTCTTAACCAATATCAAAAGACTGGGATTGTCCCCTGCATATTTTCAACCATAATGCTTTGAAACTAGAACTCAATCACAAGAAGAAATTTGGAAGAGACTCAAACACGTGGAGGTTAAAGAGCATCATGCTACAAGATGAAAGGGTCAACCAGGAAATTAGAGAAGAATTTAAAACACTCATGGAAACTAATGAAAATGAAGATACAACCATTCAAAATCTTTGGGATACACCAAAGCAGTCCTGAGAAGGAAGTACATCACAATACAAGAATCCCTCAAAAAACTGGAAAAAACTCAAATACACAAGCTAACCTCACACCAAAAGGAACTGTAGAAAGAACAGCAAATAAAACCTACACCAAGCAGAAGAAGAGCCTTAATAAAGATTCGAGCAAAACTCAATGAAATAGAGACTAGAAAAACTGTGGAACAGATCAACAAAACCAGGAGTTGGTTCTTTGAAAGAATTAATAAGATAAATAAACCATTAGCCAGTCTTATTAAAAACAAAAGAGAAAAGACTCTAATTAATAAAATCACGAATGAAAAAGGAGAGATCACCACCAATACCAAGGAAGTACAAATGATTTTAAAAACATATTATGAGCAGCTATATGCCAATAAAGTAGGCAATCTAGAAGAAATGAACGCATTTCTGGAAAACCAGAAACTTCAAAACTGGAACAGGAATAAATAGAAAACCTGAATGGCCCAAACATCTGGGAGGAAATTGAAACAGTCATCAAAAACCTCCCAAGACACAAAAGTCCAGGGCCAGATGGCTTCCCAGGGGAATTCTATCAAACATTCAAGAAGAAACAATACCTATTCTACTAAAGCTGTTCCAAAAGATAGAAAGGATGGAATACTTCCAAACTCATTCTATGAGGCCAGCATCACCTTAATTCCAAAACCAGACAGAGACCCCACCAAAAAGGAGAATTATAGACCAATATCCATGATGAACACAGATGCAAAAATTCTCAGGAAGATACTAGCCAATAGGATCCAACAATACATTGAGAAGATTATTCACCGTGACCAAGTGGGATTTATCCCCAGGATGCAAGGCTGGTTCAACACTTGTAAAGCAATCAATGTGATAGATCATATCAAGAGAAAAAAACAAGAACAATATGATACTCTCAATAGATGCAGTCAAAGCATTTGACAAAATGCAGCATCCATTCCTGATCAAAACTATTCAGAGTGTAGGGTTAGAGGGAACATTCCTCAGTATATTAAAAGCCATCTACAAAAAGCCCACAGCAAATATCATTCTCAATGAGGAAACACTGGGAGCCTTTTCCCTAAGATCAAGAGAACACGACAGGGATGTCCACTCTCACCACTGCTATTCAACATAGAACTAGAAGTCCTAGCCTCAGCAATCAGGCAACAGAAAGAAATAAAAGGCATTCAAATTGGCAAAGAAGAAGTCAAACTCTTCTTCTTTGCAGATGATATGACACTGTACATAGAAAACCCAAAAGACTCCACCCCAAGATTGCTAGAACTCATACAGCTATTTGGCAGTGTGGCAGGATACAAAACCAATGCCCAGAAATCAGTGGCATTTCTATACAGTAACAATGACACTGAAGAAAGTAAAATTAAGGAGTCAATCCCATTTACAATTGCACTCAAAAGCATAAGGGACCTAGGAATAAACCTAACCAGAGAGGTAAAGGATCTATACCCTAAAAACTACAGAACGCTTCTGAAAGAAACTGAGGAACACACAAAGAGATGGAAAAATATTCCATGCTCATGGATTGGAAGAATTAATATTGTGAAAATGTCAATGCTACTCAGGGGAATTTACACATTTAATGCAATTTCTATCAAAATACTATGGACTTTCTTCAGAGAGTTACAACAAATCATCTTAAGATTTGTGTGGAATCAGAAAAGACCCTGAATAGCCAGGGGAATATTAAAAAAGAAAACCATAGCTGGGGGCATCACAATGCCGGATTTTAGGTTGTACTAAAAAGCTGTGGTCATCAAGACTGTGTGGCACTGGCACAAAAACAGATACATAAAATCAGTGGAACAGAATGGAGAATCCAGGAAGGGTCCCTCAACTCTCTGGTCAACTCATATTCGACAAAGCAGGAAAGACTATCCACTGGAAAAAGGACAGTCTCTTCAATAAATGGTGCTGGGAAAATTGGACAGCCACGTGCAGAAGAATGAAACTAGACCATTCTCTTACACCATACACAAAGAATAAACTCAAAATGGATGAAAGATCTAAATGTGAGACAAAATCCATCAAATGCTGGAGGAGACCACAGGCAACACCCTTTCTGAACTTGGCCACAGCAACTTCTTGTAAGATACATCTATGAAGGCAAGGGAAACAAAAGCAAAAAATGAATTATTGGGACTTAATCAAAAGAAAAAGCTTGTGGACAGCAAAAGAAACAGTCAACAATAGTGAAAGGGAATAAAGGGGAAAGGAGAAAAAAAAATTAGTGGGGAATATCAGAGAGGGAGACGGAATATGAGAGACTCCTAACTCTGGGAAACAAACAAGGGGTGGTGTGGAAAGGGAGGTGGGTGGGGGTGTGGGGGTGACTGGGTGATGGGCACTGAGGGGGGCACTTGATGGGATGAGCACTGGGTGTTATATGTTGGCAAAGTGAACTACAATTAAAAAAAAAGAAACAGTCAACAAAACTAAAAGACAACCTACAGAATGGAAGAAGATATTTGCAATGACCTATCAGATAAAGGGCTAGTATCCCAGATCTATAAAGAACTTATTAAACTCAACAGCAAAAAAAAAAAAAAAAGAAAAAGAAAGAAAGAAAGAAAAAAAAAAAAACTCAACAGCAAAGAAACAAACAATCCAATCATGAAATGGGTAAAAGACATGAACAGAAATTTCACCAAAGAAAACATAGACATGGCCAACAAGCACATGAGAAAATGCTCTGCATCACTTGCCATCAGGGAAATACAAATCAAAACCACAATGAGATACCACCTCACACCAGTGAGAATGGTGAAAATTAACAAGGCAGGAAACCACAAATGTTGAAGAGGATGTGGAGAAAGGGGAACACCCTTGCACTATTGGTGGGAATGTGAACTGGTCCAGCCACTCTGGAATACTGTGTGGAGGTTCCTCAAAGAGTTAAAAATGGAACTGCCCTATGACCCAGCAATTGCACTGCTGGAGATTTACCCGAAAGATACAGATGCAGTGAAATGCCGGGACCCCTGCACCCCAATGTTTCTAGCAGCAATGTCCACAATAGCCAAACTGTGGAAGGAGCCTCGGTGTCCATTGAAAGATGATGGATAAAGAAGATGTGGTTTATGTATATAATGGAATATTAGCCATTAGAAACGACAAATACCCACCATTTGCTTCAACGTAGTTGGAACTAGAGGGTATTACGCTGAGTGAAGTAAGTCAATTGGAGAAAGACAAACGTTTTATGGTCTCATTCATTTGGGGAATATAAAAATACAGTGAAAGGAAATAAAGGGGAAAGGAGAGAAAATGAGTGGGAAATATCAGAGAGAGTGACAGAACATGAGAGACACCTAACTCTGGGAAACGAACAAGGGGTAGTGGAAAGGGTGGCGGGTGGGGGATGGGGTGACTGGGTAATGTGCACTGAGGGGGGCACTTGATGGGGTGAGCACTGGGTGTTATGTTATATTTTGGCAAATTGAACTCCAATAAAAAAATTAAAAGTTAAAGAAAAGAAACAACTAAAGTCAACAAAAAGACAGGAAATATGGTTTGTGTGCAATATTTTTAAGAGTTTTACTGAGATACATTCACTGAAAAGTGTACAGCAAAGGAAACAACAAAGTGAGAAAGCAACTGCAGAATGAAAAAAAATTGCAAACCCTCTTTCTGATAAGAGGTTAATATCCAACATATGCAGAGAACTCCTACAACTAAGTAGCCAAGAAACGAACAATCTGATTAATATATGGGCAGAGGAACTGAGATAATATGTTTGTGGCCTTTGGATTTAATTTGCCATCTCAGGAGGAACAGAATATAGAGATGGCAGTATTCAGGACAATCTATGGAAGAGCATATTATCTGAGGGCTTGGATCCCCATGAATTGCACAGCCTGCCAACAAGGATTTAAGAAGTTTGTTCAAGAAGAGACACTGCTAGCTTGGAATGAAAAGGATGATGCAAGACAAAAACAAAAGATGGTTGTTCAACTTTTTAAATAGTACAGGTAGGAAATGGGCTTTAATCAGCTACAAACATGATATTTTTCAAGAAAAGAGAATAATGACTTCAGGGTGGTTTGGAAGTCAGTGGGACCACTGAGGATTCTCCAGTGGGCGGGGTAGTGGAGGTGTGTGTGTGTGTATTTTATGGAATCAGCTCATCTAATTGTGGAGCTACTATGTTTGAAAACCTGCTAGGACAGGCCAACAGACTGCATTCCAGGGAATTGTTGATATTATAGCTCAAGTTGGGAAGCAATCTGAAGACAAGATGCCTTCTTCTGTAGCATAATTCAATCTTTTCTCTTAAGATCTTCAATTAATTGGGTAAGGCCCACCCACATTGAAGGCTATCTGTTTTACTCAAAGTCTATTAATATAAAAGTTAATCATATCTAAAAAATATTCTAATGATATCTAGGCTGCCATTTGACCAAACAACTTGGTGCCATGATTTAGCCAAGTTAACATACAAATTAACCATCACAAGCCTCTCTTATTTACCTCCTCTTTGAAACTGTAGGCCTTCTTCCTTGAGATGACTCTTCTTAATGAACATTCTCCTTATTGCAATAGCCTGAGTAAAATCATCTAAAATCATCTCCGCAGCCCGGGTGGCTCAGGGGTTTAGTGCCACCTTCCGCCCAGGGTGTGATCCTAAGGACCCTGGATCGAGTCCCATGTCAGGCTCCCTGCATGGAGCCTGTTTCTCCCTCTGCCTGTGTCTCTGCCTCTCTATCTATGTGCCTCTCATGAATAAATAAAATAAAAAAAACAATCTTTAAAAATAAAATAAAATCATCTCCTTAATTGTCTGGGGCATTTTGTCTTTTATACCTCATTACATGTCTCTTGAATTAGTATTTTTTTCAATGGGATTTAAAAAAAAATAAATAGGGAAATGGCTACTTTAATTCCCCAAGATTTCCCTTTTAAAAGTGATCTTTTTTTCTTTAGATATTTTAATAACTAAAAGGAAAATATATTTTACTCTCCTAAAAGAGGTTTTTCTATTTTCCATTTTTCTATCCAACTACTTGATTGCCTATTAGTTATTAATTAACTCTATTATCTATAGATTAATTTTCCTAAATTATACCTTTTTATGTTGTAATTTTTCCCCTTTTTTCTCTTGTAATTATTGCCTTTGGTAAAAAAGTCATATGCTGATATACTAATGATATTCTCAATATTCTATGTATTATTACTAATTTATTATCTTTATTATTAGTTGTTTTGATCTTTTTATTCTGATAAGGGTCTTATTTCATTATATATATGTTTTCTATATTTCATTTAAGGTGAATTGCTGATGTTCTATTAAATTTGCATGAAATGACCTGGCCTCCACTCCGAAGCAGATGTGTTTGGGTATTGATTTCTCTGTTGGGGAGGGTGTAATTGAGGGAGGATGTTTTCTGGATTCTTTAAACAGTTTATTTGTATTCAAAACCTACATTTTCTACTTATTCCGCCTTCAATATTAGTTATTATTTTATATTTTCTGAATATTTTATAGGTTTCCAGTCTTTCCCACTTAGAGACTTGGGTATATTTTCAGAAACCTTTGCAACTATCTGATTTATCTAGAGCCCCGAGGGAAATTGTGACAGTACCCATCTTACTTTTAACAAAAACAATGAAAAAAAGCTAAAATGCCTCCTGACCACTTTCCAAACTGGTTTATCTAAAAGCCACACAAATGAACACATTTCCCAGAGAAACCAACTTTTCTATAAGAGGTATCTGGCACTGACATATTATTCAATAAAACTAAGTGCTTCCCAAGGCAACTTATCTAGAGCATTCCTCAAAAGGAGTACATTACCAACTGCTGAGAGAGCCCTGGTTCTCAAGATAAACAAATTCAGAAAATCAAGAATAGCATTGGGAACATATCTATTGGCACTTTGTTTTAATGGCAGGATTAAACATAGAATATTTTAGGAATTCCAAGTATGCATTTATGTGTTTAGGTGCATATCACATTATGAATTAGTTCCAGGTTTTTGTGAGTAGTTTAGGAATATGAACCACTATCCTTCCTATATTTATTTTTCAATTTTTTTTCTGCTGGAAATATTTAACATAATCATCCATTTTAAACTCTAAAATATAAGAATATAACTTATAGGGAATAACATTATATGTTTTAAAATATTCTTTAGAATAATTTGATTTTATTTTTATTTATATATTTTTTAAAAACAGTTTCCAGGGCAGCCTGGGTGGCTCAGTGGTTTAGCGCTGCCATTGGCCCAGTGCGTGATCCTGGAGCCCCCGGATCAAGTCCCACATCAGGCTCCCTACATGCAGCCTGCTTCTCCCTCTGCCTGTGTCTCTGCCGCTCTCTCTGTGTCTATCATGAATAAATAAATAAAATAAAAAAAAAACAGTTTTCAGTATTTGCAGTCCACTTTACTAATGAAGAAGTAAATGCATCAATAAATACAAAACTGTGTTTTAAATTTAATGAAGAATGTATGTGCATATGTAATATAGACAGACAATGGAGACAGAAAAGAAGGAAAACAGTGGTTGTAGAACTTAACAAACACCTGATAAGTATTATTTGATGGCTATTTTTGGTAATAGAGTTGCAAATATGCTGAACCATAAAATGATTTCTAAATGCTCTCACTGATAAAATGAAGCGCTTTCCCATATATTGATGATACACTGCATGTTCTACCAAAAAGCTGTAATTTCATATAATAGGAGTTTGAATATTTATGTTTCTTACTTTTAGTATAGAATCGTAACATTCGATTTCTGTGGTTATGTGTTTTATATAAAACACACTATATTGAGTACTCTTGTTGTCATCCCATTATTTCTGTGCTGATTCTATAACTGAGGAAAAGAATTAGCTTCTTTGGGAATTACTGAGGAAGTGTAGAAATGTCTATGCAACCCCAAGCCATTGTTCCAACAGTACCCTCTCCCTACCAGCCCAAGCAGAAATTTCTCCCTATATAAGCAGAAGAGTAAGAAGAAATCCTTGGGATCAGAAGTTATCAACATATGGAGAGAGGAACTGAATCTTCCTCATCTCTCCATTTTCAGTAAGTAGGAGAATGTCCTTCCTTTTCTCCAAACCAATTGAAATGGAGGAATTCCAAAATATTTCAGGGTGGCTGGGGAAAGAGTCACTTTAGGATGGTGAGGCTGACTTCTGCTCAGGCAGTGGATGTACTGATAATGTGTCAGGAGCCAGGACAGGGATGATGAGTTCTTGGTATTTTTCCTCAATTTCTTTCAAGTCAACCTGTTCCTTCTTCCTAATCTATTCAGATTTATATTTACCTTGTGATAGTCCTTCTAAATTAACCAAAAGTATGTATATATGACCATACTTAAAGCATTGGAAGAAATGTGCTTATCTAGTAATACTGAAGTGTATTAGACCAGCCCAAATTATGTAAAACCTATACCAATTAATAAAGCTATAAAGTTTAGACCTTCTTTCTGCTCATTTACTTGCTTCATAGTTTTTGTCTTAACAAGCATATTCTCTGAAAGAAATATATCTAAAGGGGATGATCGTCAGTATTTTCTGAATAAAATATGAAGTGAGAATCCTACTATCAAGAAACTTTGTCTCCAATTGTTATGGAATGCTTACTAATCTAGAACATTACCTTTATGACAAGCTATGGTATTTCCTATTAGAACATTACTAGAAAACATATTTTGAAACAATAATGTTCTAGCTTTCTCAGTCTTTGACATGAAAAGAATAAGAAGAGATGCCTGGGTGGCTTAGCAATTGAGCATCTGCCTTCAACTCAGGGTGTGGTCCTGGAGTCCCAGGATTGAGTCTCACATCAGGCTGACTCGAGGAGTCTGGTTCTCCCTCTGCCTATGTCTCTGCCTCTCTGTGTCTCTCATGAATAAATAAATAAATAAATAAATAAATAAATAAATAAATAAGTCTTTTTAAAAAATGAAAGGAATAATAAGAAGAACAGATATCTTCTGGGTTCTTGAGTGGTTCAGTTGGTTAAGTGTCTGCCTTCAGCTCAGGTCATGATCCCAGGGTCCTGAGATTGAGCCCCACTTCAGTCTCCCTGCTCAACAGGGAGCCTGCTTCTCCTCCATCCTCCTCATGCTCTCTTTCACTATCTCTCTCTCAAATAAATAAATAAAATCTTAAAAAGAAAACCATAAAGTATGTTCTTACATCCTAATGTTCTTTTTTTCTGATTGCACACTGTGCAGTCTTTCTCACTTTGAGATAGTAAATGAATGCACAAGTATTCTTTTTTAAACAGTGAGTTGAAATAATTTTTTTACTATAATATGTGAATTTTGATTTTATACTTTTGAGAGTCCTTTTTTCCCCTCTCAATTGCAGGAACGTATAGATCTTAATGTCTATACATTGCTTAATGTGCAACCAAAGAAAATGTTTTCTATGAATTGTGTCTCATATACTTTGGCTTCATGGACGGGGCCTGAGCTCTTCTATGCACTTTGATTCTTCCATTGTTTCACAGTTAATACAGTAAGAAAGTGACATGATCCTTCCCGTGTTTGCTGTTATTTTTGTGGTATTTTGTGTGTGTGTGTGTGTGTGTGTGTGTGTTTTAATAGCGTCTTACATCATTAAACCTGAAAAAAAGCTTTGCCTTTTTCTAAACTTTATTTGACATTAAGTATGCTTTGAAAACCCAATAGATGGTATATATTAAATTGTGTACATTGTAATCCTTACATGGAAATAAGTGGCTAATCAAGACTGTACATTGTGTGTATTGTTGCAACAGCCAGTAAAGTCCTATAGGCTTCAGTTGACAATTATGATTAAGCAGATACCTTCTAAGTTAAAAAATGTAATTAGGCAAAAAAAATGGTTGTGCTATATAAAACCATATATATAGAACATCTCCTTTAGCACACATTTTACAAATAAGGGGAAGAAAACCCGGAACTTTTAAGTTTTTGCATATAGTATGGTAGGTAGTGCCTCGGGGAGCCTGGATGTTGGCCTACTGGTTTTTCATTTTGCTGCTTTCTCAAGTATGTAGAGGTAAAAGCTAAATGGAAAAAAACCAAAAGAACCATAACCTAGAGTGACCAATACCTATTGTTTAATTTGTATTTCAGAAGGAACAGTTTGGTTAAAGTCTTGATGCAAACAAATTTCATTAGACTCTGTCTCATTTTACAGAATAACAGAATGATTGGGTGGGAACTTTCTGAACTTTATCTTCAATGTGCAATTGTATCTGCACTTCTATTTTATTATATTCTCCTTCCTTTTGGTTATGGTCAAGTAGAGGTTCTTTAAAAAAAAAAAAGATTTTATTTATTTAATCATGAGAGACAGAAAGAGAGAGGCAGAGGGAGAAGCAGGCTCCATGCAGGGAGCCTGACGTGGGACTCGATCCCGGGTATCCAGGATCATACCCTGGGCTGAAGGCGACGCTAAACCACTGAGCCACCCGGGTTGTCCAAGTAGAGGTTCTTGAACCAATGCAAAGCATCACCTCCACATGTGCTCTGTATCTCACGCACAAGAAACTTCTCTGGAACGTCATTCTCTCTCCTGTAACTTATTCACCTTTTCCTTTATGGAAAATGCCCCCTGTGATCATTTAACATACTCAACCCTCTTTCACCTTATAGGAAGTTCCCTTTAAATACCGTACTGTTCACAAATATTGCCCTGACTAGCTCTTCTTCTCCAAGTCATTGTGAGAGAATTGACCATATATGCTATCCCTAAGTCTTCACCTCTCACCTCTTAAACTATTTAAGTCTGTTTTATAGTACTTAACACAATTTGTTCTAAGGGGGCATCAGCACCCTTTTGATTCTTAGACCCAGTAAAGTCTGTCAGTACTACTCCTGCCTGATCCATCTAGCATCTAATGCTCTTTACTATTTCTTCTTCAACACTTTCTTTTTCATTGCCATAGCTGATTCTGTAATTCTAGTTATCTACTTCTTTTAGTTTCCTTTTTCAACATTATTTTATATGTTCCTCTTCCTAAACACATGTATTAAATGTTGATCTTCAGAATTACCTTCAAGGTCTGTTGTCATCTTATAATTTTTAGGTGTAGTCATTCATTTTCATGGTGGCTTCAGTAATTATATATATCCTGATGACTTCAAATCCAAAGGCTACATTATCAGTGCTGATGTTTAAATCCATGAATCTAGCAACATTTTGCCCTGTGCAGTTGTTTATTTTACAAATGCTATGAATCCTGATTATAAAAATGAGTGCAATTTCTCTTATCAGTGGTGCTTCTCTGATTGAGTGTAATTTTTTATCACCATCATTCACGCCAGCTCTTTCCATCACAAGCCATATAAATAAATTACAAAGCCTCATTTTTTCACTTATTTATCTCACATATATTTTTTTCTGAAAACATAGTTTACTCAAATTCCCTGGATTAACCCAATAGCTTTCTAATTAATCCCACTGTCTCCAGTTTCCCTTTCTTCTCATCCACACTTCACACTGAGATCAGATTAATCTTTCTAAGTACAAATGTCACCATGTTACTCCTTTCCATAAAAACTTTGAACTTCGAAATGATTTCCCACTGTGCTTAAGGTAAAGTGGTAGATCCTGATTGTTGGTAAGGTTTTTCTCTACCCTTTTTATCTTTCCAGTTTACGTCTAATCAATACCTACTCTACCAAATGGAATCATATGATATGTTCTCCAGATCTCTAAGTGCATCACTCTTTCTCTCAAGTCTGCCTCATTACTTATGGGTTACTCCTGCCTGGAAAATCTGCATCCCTTCCTTTACAGGCTATGCCCTCTATGTATTACCTTAGCACACTATATTCCCTCTGCTTTACCAGGTAGTGTACCACGGGGTAATTACTGATTTGTCCTTCAACACGAAAATATACTATTAGCTCCATGATATCACGATCATGCCTGTGTTGTTTATTGTTTACCCCAAAACTAGTGTAATGTCTGATGATAGTAACAACTAAGTAAATATTTTTTGAATAAGAGAATGAAAGAATATTTTATCTTTGTAGCAGAGATCAGGTAATTTATTTTTATTTATTTTTTATTTTTTATTTTTTTTAGGTAATTTAATTCTTTATTTGTTTTTTTTCTATTTTAAATGGTTCATTGTGTTATGGAACATTCTTGGGAAATGAATCTATATGGGATCTGGTGTTCTCAATACCTCTATGTTCTGCTCTTTCTTCTGAAAAGCAAACAGGGCTACCTGGTTGTTGCTATTGTTTCTAGGCAAAGTGTACTGAGATCTCTGAAGTCCAGCTAAAAGACAGTTTACCTCTCTCTTGTGGGGAGTAGAAATGGTCAGTATCTAAAGGTCTGGAATTAAGAGTTTATTTTTGTGTAACTATTGTGTCAAAAAAAAAAAAAAAAACTATTCCAAGTTCTTCTTTGAACAGTTTACAAACTTCCTTCCTGATAGTAAATTAAGGAAAAATCTACATATAAACAATCCAAAAAATGTAAATAAGGGTGTGTGTGTATGCATATGTGGGGTGTCTTGTTGGATGTCATCATACATACATACATAATTCCCAACCTGGACAAAACAGTAAAATGTGAGAAATCAACCCCTGACCTAGCCTCCACCCTCAGCTCCTAACAATGCCTGAGGTCACCTTATAACAAACGGCAGATAAGACCTCTTCTTTGCCCTCATCACTAAGTTAATATGCCAAATCCAAAATTCTGTATGGTTGAGAGATCAGAGGTTCCTATTTGAAGTAGAAGACTAAAATGGAAAGGAATAAAGAAGAATAAAAATGACTAATATTAATTTACTGTCTCTTGGTTTCATTCAGTAAAAGTTTTTTTTTTTTAATCAAAACTTATTCTGATCCAAAAAGGAAAGAGAGAGAGAGAGAGAGAGACCCAATTTCATCATAATACAATTTTTGCCTTTATTTTTTAAAGATTTTTATTTATTTATTTGATATTGAAAGAGAGACAGAGCAGGGGTAGAGGCAGAGGAAGACACAGACTCCCCTCTGAGTGTAGAGCCTGAGGCAGGGCTTGATCCCAGGATCCAGGAGATCATAACCTGAGGCAAAGTCAGATGCTTAACTGACTGAGCCACCTAGGTACCCCAGATCTTCCCTTTAAATGGCAAGGCTTTTAGTTATATTAGTTTTAAAACATGATAATTTTTCACAGATTATTTATTCAAGAATTGGTAGAAGGGCATTTATATTTTTGCTGTCACACTTAAAACAGTGTATGTTCCCCAACCCATTTTATCTAAAGAGAAATCCCAGGATGTAACAAGTGCAGTAGTTTAAAAATGTACGACATTATTTTTCATGTCAAATACCATTCAGCAAATATTTATATAATACTCACCAAATTCCAAACACTGGATCCTTATGTTGCAAATATAAAGAGACTATGTGTTTACCATTTTGGGGTGCCTAGTACAGAGGGAGAATTTGATAAAAAAAAACAAATTACACAATCGCAACTTGAAAAATGTCAAGAAATAGAATAATAATAGTAATAATAATTGATGTTTGTTGAACTTCTGTTCAATTTATTGTAGGCATTTTATTGAAGGAGCATAAAATTGTGGTATGAGCTTTCAGTTTCAAATTGTGTCAAGAAGTTGGTTTCTATAAAAGTATCAAATATACAGTTCCATAGTCACATTTAATTCTAAACCAGAGAAATATGCTTCTTTATTTTTGGCAATAAAGAGCACAACATAATCTCCTTCATGCGTCATCATGCCACTAACCTGAGCCAGCCAGCCCTGCCTCCCTCTCTCTCCAAGGCTTTTGGCCCCAGGCTCCTTTCTTCAGTCTAGTTTATTCCTCTGAGTGGTCATGCCCTGGTCAGGTTTGGAACTGAGCTGGCTGTGACCCCTCCCTGGATCCAGGGCTCTCCTGGAGAGGCCTCCTGCTGTATCCTTCCCCACCTTGAATAGTGGTTATTTACAACAAGATCTGTTCCCACAAATCGGAACCCTAAAGTATTAAAACAAAACAGAAAAAGCCACACATGAACCAAAGATTTTATGGGAATAGAAAGATAGCCCTTCTGCAAGGTAGTCAATAAATACCAGCACTAGAAAAAAAAATCTTACAGCTTGTGAATTGATAAATCAGAATTTTAGCCTGAGAAGACTTGCTATAAAACCTCTATTCATCTAAAACCTCTATAAAACCTCTAATCATCTAACCTACTTATCTACTTAATATATTAAACTACTAACTTAATGTTCATCAGATCTTCTTTTGGTGCTAATTTTCAAGTTTTATCTGAAGTCCTGAATTCTCTTTACTCTTTCACCATTAAATATTTTTAACATGGCCATAATGTTATTATCTCATATTCATCTGCAACAGACTTCCATCTAAATTTTGATATATCAAACACAAGTAGGTCTGTTTTATTTCAATAAGACAGTCTTTACATGTCACCTGGTATAAAGAGTCTTCTCAATAAATGTGTGTTGGAAAATGAGTTTCAATTGAAATAACTACTTTAATTTTGTTCAACTCATCTTTCCCTTTCTTATTTTTTTCCCTGTATAACATCAGATGAAATAAAAATAAAGATAATCCTCCAAATATGAGAATCACTTGATAATGTCTAAGGGGATCTTGGACTCTGCAAAAAAAAAAAAGTAAAGATAAACCTTAAGGGGAAAATGGAGCCGTGTTGAAACAGAATGATAGGATCTTTATAAACTACGAAAATAGGAGTGATTAATATTTTGAGTTTTGCAAGACTTCTTAAACTGCACAAACAAGTGGATTGATAAAACAGGAACAACTTAGTCTATTGAAAGTACTACAGGGTATTTTCAGTAAGTCATTGAGGAATAATTTAAATACTTTTAAAATTAAACCAATTCTTTTCACTCTGTGTGTGTGGTGGTGGTGGTAGATAATGGAATATTTTTTGTTTCACTAAATGCTAATACCTAGAGGGAAAAAGATCAAAGAAAGTATTAGAAAACAAGATATTACTGCATTTGTATGTTCTAGTGTTTGTATATTCATTAACTTCTGACCTCTGTATACTTCTCTCAAGAAGACCATTGATGATAGAAACAACCCTTCCTTCAAGGGAAACAATAAAATGTGAATGCCCTCTTTTTTTCACTTTCCACATATCTGCTAACTAACCTGATCTTCTCCCAATAGCTAACAACTGCTCAAATGCAGTCTCTGTTTCTTAGTTTACCCAGGACACATAAGTGTCAGTGAGGAGGAATGATATCAGAAGGAAATGGAAGGAATGCAGTGAAAATAATATCATAGGACAAATTCTTCTCCTTACCACCACCCAGCCCATGATGTGTGTTCATACATCTTATATAGTTTACACAGCAGGTACTCTTACTTCTATTGTCTTTCCTCCCAGAATAGTGTTTTTGCAAATAATAGTCCTGACCACAAAGGGACCAGAGTGGTCCTTCTGGAAGAACACGAAATATTCTACTTTTATAAAAACTGTCTTGTGTTATTATATAAAAGTAGAGGTGTTATGTCTGGTAACTTACCTCATAGGATGTCAGTTGACTAAGCAGAAACATGTCCCTAGTCCTGGCCATAGTAACCAAAGTGAAATATAAGAAGGTGGTTCCGGGACACCTAAGTGACTCAGTCGGTTAAACATCCAACTTTTGGTTTGGACTCTGGTCATGATCTCAGGGTTGTGAGATTGAGCCCCATGTCCAGCTCTGTGCTCAGCACAGAGTCTACTTGAGATTCTCTCTCTCTCTGCCCCTACCCCTTGCAGGCACATGCACATGCTCACTCTCTCTCTCTCTCAAATAAATAAAGAAAATCTTAAAAAAAAAAAAAAAAAAAGGGATCCCTGGGTGGCGCAGCAGTTTGATGCCTGCCTTTGGCCCAGGGCGCGATCCTGGAGACCCGGGATCGAATCCCACATCGGGCTCCCGGTGCATGGAGCCTGCTTCTCCCTCTGCCTATGTCTCTGCCTCTCTCTCTCTGTGTGTGACTATCATAAAAAAAAAAAAAAAAGAAGGTGGTTTGAAACAAAACAACTCATCAGCTCAATTACATGCAATATTTTAAATAATACATATATGTGCATATATATGTATATATTTTCCCCCTCACTGTTACATTAGCCTATACATTTTTTTGGGGAAAGAAAAATATAGTATGGTACCATTAAATATCTGGAGCTATTTGCCATATTATCTTCTAAAGATATTTGAAGTTTTATTCTGTCCATAGCATCTTGAAACATTACCAAAAACATTTGTTTTAACTTCCATGAGAGACTTTTAACCATGCGAAACAGAATTGCTGAAAGAGAGGTAGATGGGGAAATGGGGTAACTGAGTAATGGGCATTAAGGAGGGCACATGATGTGATGAGCATTCGGTGTTTTATGCAACTGATGAATAACTGAACTCTACATCTGAAACTAATGATGTACTATATGTTGGCTAATTGAATTTAAATTTTAAAAAAAGAAAAAAATTTAACACATCTCCATTTACATTTCACTTTTATTGATCAATTGCAGTGTGTTTTCAATTAATACAAACAAAAATATTGATTTTAAATACAGATATTAAAAATTAATCACTCTTATTTTCCCCTTAATTATCTAAATTATGTCTCTGCAATGAAGTATATTGAGTAATTAGTATTAATATTATTACATCACTTATACCCATTTGGCATTTTTTAAATAATTACTTTAGTAGTTTTATTTTTTGAATGTGTGTGTTTTGGCATACAGATTTCACATCTGGTATAAAATCAGTTTGAATATTTTAATAGATAAGGAAAGCCTAAAATGTTTTTGATTAAAGAATTATTTTTTGGTATAATTGTGATTCCTAATATATATTTCATTTTTTATCTTTCTTTGGGAAACAACAGTATGCATTTGTTAATAAATTGATTAAAAAGATTATGTTCAAATTCTTTCATATTTTTGCTATAGAGAATTAAAGGTCCATTAGGAAGTAGGGATTCCTTTTGTATTTATGCATAACTGGCATTTTTTCTTCAATGTGCACTTGTGAGAATTTTCAATGGATGCAAATACTGGGGATTACTAATTTGTAGAGTTCATTCAGTTATTCAATTAGTAGACTTTTGAAGCTTTCTAATGCATTGTTCTGGAAATTTGAGATCTTCGGTCTGAAAAATTAACCAACTGTTTTAACTAGAATTTAGCATAGAATGCATACTATTACAAATTAAAGAAGCAGTTATAAAGAGAGAGGATAAAATAGTGTTTGAATTTTAAATGAAACATAAGTTAAAAGTGATAGAAAATGAAGTGCAAATATGTGTAGTCCTATTTTGACCTTCCACCACAGGAAAGAAACGGAAGCATGGAGAAAGTACTTGCTATTTATGAAAAATGATTCCATTCTTACAAAGATAGGGAATATCCATTAACATAGTAAGTAAAAAGAAATACAAGAGGAAACATCATATGGAACAAAAGACTAGTGAAAATTGAGATGCACACTAATGACTGTATCAGATAATGCAGCAGTTGGAAAACTCATATTCCAAATTAATACTAGAGCCATAATTAGAAATGCTGGTAAACGAACATATACATCTTTTTTAAGAAAAATAAGTTGAGATTAAGTATATGATTATAGTGCCAGTTTTTTTTAAGATTTTATTTATTTATTCATGAGAGACACAGAGAAAGAGAGGCAGAGACACAGGCAGAAGGAGAAGTAGGCTTCCCATAAGGAGCCCAATGTGGGACTTGATCCTGGACCCCGGGATCATGCCCTAAGCCAAAGGCAGACGCTCAACCACTGCCACCCAGGCGTCATATAATGCCAGTTTTAATTGCAAAAGTAATTGAAAGCCCAAAGTAACATACATAATTTCAAGGTAAGAAAGTAAAGCCTAATAATAACATATTGTTTTACAGTAAGTAGCCAAATGCAAACAAATAAATAAAAACCTAGGAATCTTCGACAACAGAAAGCAACAAAGAACACATCTTTTATAATAACTTTCTAAAACTAGCTGAGAAGGAAAGCTACTGCTTGAACCAAGTCATTATCCTATCTCCATCACCCTCCAAAAGGATGCACTCTTTAAGTGGCAAAATTCTGCAAATACTTATATTTGCAGAGAAGCTGAGTAAGAGATAAGAAAGCATTTTAATATGGAAATAATAAAAGCCCAAAGAGTAGATTTCTCATCCCTTTAAACTAATGCTATTTGGACCAGTCAAAAATGCAAGGAAAATTGACAACAAAATCAAACTATCCGTAGCAATAAGGAAAACCTAAGCAACATAAACCAGTGGAAGAACAAAAAAGAAAATAGGAGAGAATCTTAAAACAAAGTCAAAATTTAGGAGGAAAAAGGACATCGAAATCCCCTTCCCCCAGGCCCCTCTGCTCCAAAGACAAACAAAAAGACACCCAAAACTACAGATATTAATTTCATGCTTTTCTTTGAGTACAGATAGCTGATATACAAAAGATATTTGAAATTCAAGAAACAAAGCAGAAACTGACACATTTCTAGAATCCAAAGTCTAATGGGCTTCCCTATAATAATAAACAACAATTCTTACTAGATTGAAAAAACCCTGTACAGTCTATTTAATAAAATCAGAGCTTGAAGAATACATCCCAAGTCCAGCAACCAAAATTGATCTTTGTTTTAGCTGATTTTTACTATCTACCCTATGCTCTTAGACTACCTAAAAACAAATACAACATATAATCTTTAACCTTTAAGCTATAGTTTTAGAGAAAAGGTAAACTGCTCTCTCAGTAGTGGAAAAGTCACCTAATGTCAAACAGTCACCCAAAATGAAGTAATATTCAATTCCCCTGTTGAGCAAAATGGAGGGAGAAAAAGGAAAAAGAAATATGGCAGCATTAAAAAATAAACTCTACATAGCAAAAGAAAAATAAGAAAAAAAATAACAAGTACATAATGAAAATCAAGCACGGAATTAAATTATCACAAGAAATAGAAGATATACACATGGCCACTCCATGCTTAGTTGAAAATGAGGGCCATGAATTAACTGAGTAGGTATGTATAATCTCAGTGTGCATCAATCTGTCTGGACTACCAATCACACACACACACACACACACACACACACTCAGCAGCAAGAAAATAATAATCATGTATTTCTCACATGTCTCCAGGTCACCTGGGGTGGTTTTGGTGATACAAATTTGCAGTGTATGGGTAGTTCGAGGCTACGGTTGAGTTCTGATTCACTTCCAATGTCTCTTTTACTCCTTGATCTAGCAGTCTGGCCAGGCATGCTTGTTTCATGGAAATGGCAGAAACACCAGAGGGAAAATCCAATGTGACCTTTCTTGGCATTATATCTACTAATATCCCACTTGGGAAACCAAATCACATGGTCAAAAACTATCAACAGTTTTAGAAGACACTCTATGTCTGTGATATACACAGAGTGAGGATACTGTATATCTGTGTAAGAAAAAGAGCTTAGAGACAGAAAGTGGTAGAGAATTGGAGCCAATAATTTAATCTACCATAATGGAGCTCAGACTCCAATCGCGACCGTCGGCTCCTGGTTGCCTCAAGGAGAATCGGCCCTGGGCCTCTGAATGAACCTGGAGGAGCCACAGGGGCAACCTGCTTTCGGATCAGCCCTGCCCGGCACCCCCACCCCTGCGTACTACCCACCCTATGCTCTCTCAGCTCACAGTCTGGCCAGCCTCCTGACCATGGACACCATCTTCCTTGAGTTCTCCCACACTTCCTTCCCCGCAGCCAAGAAGCCACCCATCTTCCCCTCTGTCTCAGAGCTGCTGGCCTGTCCAGGCCTGGCCAATCTAACAAGGATATGGTGCCAAGTCCCTCCCATCTCCCTCCTCTGACTCATTCTGATTCATCTTCTGGGACCAAACTCTATTGCCCAGATGGGGAAACCGAGGCTCAGAATGGGTTCTGTGAGCAGAAGCAGAGCCCCTGGCCTTCCAGCTCTGCTAAGGCCACCCTTTCCCTGCTGGACTGGACTAGACACCATGCCATAGGGATGGATTTCTTGGCTTTCAGTTACTTAAAAAAAAAAATGTTAAAGATAAAATGTTAAATCAAAATTATGAAAGCTCAAATAACTGATACAGGACAAAAAATTACCTTGTGCAACTAAAATTTCCTTCTGGAATAGCAAGTCGTTAGCTGGAGGACTGAAAGTCAAATTGTAGCCAGAAGAATAGCTTAAGTTACAGTGAAATAAAAGTAAAAGGACATTAAAATAATTAGGCAAGATGATATGGAGGACAAAGGTGATCTAAATTAGATATGAATGATGTTCATAATAAGTTAAAAATTTCAATATATGCTATTGAGAATGTATCAAAAGGTTATATTAGAAAGAAAAATCCATTCAAGTAATAATCATATAATAAATCCTGCAGATTGTAAAGCACTATTGTACAAGAGAAATTAGTACAAAATAATGAATAATGAGTTGTAATTTAATTTTGAAATATCAGAGTTAAAGAAATATTTGTGTATAGAGATTTTTAAAAATTCCTACAAAGAATGAGGCTTGCTTCAAATATCTCAATAACAGGAAACTCCAGAATTTAAAGAAATAACATTTGCAATTTATGCCTTATTGTAGTGTTTATACTTTATCACTATCTACTAAAAATAGATAAAGTAAAATAAATAGTGTTTATTAAAAAATAAACAAGGGCAAGATAGTCATAGTAGGATTTAACCCTTTTGTTGAACACAAAAAATACAATCTGAATAAGACTTCCATTTTCAGAGGTGCCTGGGTGGCTCAGTCCGTTGTGTGTCTGCCTTTGGCTCAGGTCATGATCAGGGGTCCTGGGATAGAGTCCCAGACTGGCTCCTGCTCAGCAGGGAGTCTGTTTCTCCCTCTCCCTCTGCCCCTCTATGGCTGTGCTTTTTCTCACCTGTGCGCTCTCAAATAAATAAATAAAATCTTAAAAAAAAAAATACTACGCCTATCAGAAAGCTGAAGACACAGAAACCTAAGTCAATAAAATTTCAGAATTTTGGGGAAGCTCAGAAACGACAGGGAACATTATTAACAAAGAAATAGAACCCAATCAGGTCACTGTAATTCTACAATGCATAATGTTTTCATCTGTTAAATGACAGATTAGAACTCATTAGGTCTCTAAAACTTCTAAAAACATACTTCAAAATTATTTTCATAGTTAGCAAATAGATGTTTTTATTTACTAAGTTTTTAAATATGTACTCTAATGTATTTTTCCTTATAGCTTCTAAATATAAACATGAAAATGCTTATAATAAAAGTACAAAACTTCATGTTCGACAGATGTATATGTTATTTTTATTGCTGTTAGTTGAATGATTTTAAAAGTATAATTTTTTTTCAGGAAAGAAAGTGAATATAGAATAAGGACTTTGCAGAATCCACCAAGTAAAATTTTCACTTCAATGAGTTAAATAAACAGAAGCTTAAAAAAGAGAAACAGGCTCCACAAAATTTCAATAAAGTATATCTCTGGTTGAAGCATCATTACTCTTGTCAAATGAAATAGAATCAATTCAGTGAATTGGGTCTTCCAGCTCTGTATCTTGAAATGAATTACTATATTATGGTTATTTAAGGTAATAATTTGCTGTATGTTTTGGCTTATAATAAAATAAAGCTTATCTCATAATTCTACAATATCTCATAAAATTAGAAAAAAAACATTAGGTACTTAATGAAATAGCTACCTTTGTCAAGTTTGAAGATCATTAACTTTTGGGTTAAGCTACAATTTTAATGATATAGACACTAGCTCATCTATCATATGTTTGACATTTCAACATGTTCATTACATCTAAATATCATTACCTGTAAAATAGCAATATTTTGAAAGCTTATTCACTACTTTCCAGTAAAAAGGATACTTTTAAAAATAGTTTTGATATTTAAAAAAAAAACTTGTTTATTTCTGCATTGTCTTACCATCCATTTATTGTGTTCAAATGACCTTAACAATAAGTATATGTTTTTCCAAGAACTTCAATTGGAGATTTATAAAAGCATTTTCACTAATTAATTCCTTCATCAAATAGTATTACTGAATACTTACATATAGAATGATGTCAGAAACTTTGTTTATAAAGAAATATGAATTACAAAAGGCTATTTTAATTATTTATTCCATGCATTTTAGATGCAACATTATAGAGTCAAGAATGAATAATTTTCTAACAGATAAAACATATTTTACTCTTTATTTTTACTATATATTACTTTAAACCATATGAAATTGTCATTCTTAGAGGTCAAAAATGCTGACTATATCAATATATTTTTTTAAGATTTTATTTATTCATGAGAGACAGAGAATGGGGCAGAGGGAGAAGCAGGTTCCCTGCAGGGAGCCTAAGGCAGGGCTGGATCCCAGGACCCCAAGATCACAACCTGACCCAAAGGCAGATGCCCAACCACTGAACCACCCAGATGTCCCTATATCAACATTTCTTATTATTCAATCTAATATCTTTTACTATATCAATTCTAATGTTGTGAAACATAAGTGGTATATATGATGTGCATAAAAATGGAAAATAGAGCACCTCATGGCTCAGTAGGTTAAGCATCAGCCCTCAGCTCAGGTCATGATTCTGGAGTCTTGGGATCCAGCCTGACATTCAGCTCCCTGCTCAACAGGAAGTCTATTTCTCCCTCTTTCTCTGCCCCTCCCCCTGGCTGTGCTCTTTCTCCCCCTCAGATAAATAAATAAAAACTAGTTTAGAATTGTGTGTATATAAGAAATACCACATCATGTTTCCAAACTTCATTTAGCACTCTTCTGTGTTATTTATCTTCACCATTGAGGAAGAGACTGCTGTTCACCAAGAAACTTTATTTCTTTTTCTTTCTGAGCATGGACATAGTCTATAGTTCCCAGGCTCATAGCTAGATATAACTATATTTCCTAAATTCTAACAAAAAGGGTATTAGTAGAAGTGATGTGAGTTTTTACAGGCTTTTAAGATATTTGTTTACTATATTTACATTTTCTTTCTCCATCAACTGATCAGAACCATATGATTATAAAACTCTAAGGGTTGGTAGCGCCTGGGTGGCTCAGTTGGTTGGGCATCTGAGACTTGATTTCCACTCTGGTTGTGATCCCAGGTTGGTGAGATCAAGGCCTGTGTCAGGCTCTGTACTAAGTGTGAAGTCAGCTTAAGATTCCCTCTCTCCCTCTTCTCCTCTGCCCCCTCCTCCACTTGCATGCATTCACGCTTTCTCTCTCTTTCTCAAAAAACAAAACAAAAACAAACTAAGGGTTGGTGAAGCCATGTGAAGAAAGAAGCCTCTGAATAAGACACCACACGGAGGAGAGCCATCTGCCAGTGAGAAACACCTGACTCAGGCAGTTAAACAATTGAGAAAACAAACTTGTTTAATGTTAGTTGATTGTTATTACAGCCTAGCCTGCCCTTTCTAATGCAAACTGTAACCTAACATGTATTGAGGAAAGAAAAAGGCAAATTTTCTTCAGAAAAAGCCAATTATGAAGTGATAAAAAGTACAAGTTATTTTAAAAAAGGATTTGAAAAGTTTATATAATGAGTTACAAGACCACTTATAAATGGAATGCCCTGTGGTTTAGTAACTGTTAATTATAGATACCACTATTTCCTCTTGAGATCCCTATGATATGCCATATATCAAGATTTTCTGTTTTCCATCCAGCAGAAGCTTTGAGAAGGGTTGATCTCAGCAAATACAAAAGTATAGCACATTGAGTATTTTTAATACTTTGTCTAGGTATTCATCTTTCTATTATACAAATCCCCACTGTTCACCTCCCTCCCAATTTGTGTGTCTTTAAATCAACTCTCCATGTGAAGATGACTCCCATTTCTGAGAATGATGAAAAAACTTTGGGCTGATCAAAACTCTTGTTGAAAAAATTGTGAAATAACGAAAACACAAAATGTTTATATATTACTTGAATGCATGGGGAAAATGAGACACCGTCTTCAAGAAAAAAACCCAAGAGAAAGTTAGTGTCAAGGAGAAGACAGTTGCATTCTGCAGCTACATTTTTCCTGAAAAACAAAACAAACAACAAAAAAACCACGTATTTTTTTGCGTTAAAAATATATTTAAAGTTAAAATGCAAGAGTACCACCATGGGATGAGAGTTTATGTGGATTTAATGGGTTTTAAGGTCTTATATTCTCAGAAAACTGATAAAAGTGATATTTTGTAGTATGCTGTAATAAAACAGGATAAGTGTTTTTAAAGTCTGATAGTTTTAATACACTCTAACAAAGAATGTAAAATAGAAAGCTAATAGATGGAAAATATAGTTTTAAAGTTGAATAATCCAAAAGAAAAGAGAATGAAATGGAAACTATTCGAAGTGTGAATTAGTAGGCATAACTCGAATATGAAAATAATCACATTAATGTATAGGGACTAAAAAATTCAATTACAAAGACATAGATTTTTAGACAGCTTTAAAAAAACTCAACTGTAAACTCCTTACTAGAGACCTATCTTAAGCATGAGAACACAGAAAGTAAATGTATTGTAGGGATATATTATGCAAACACTACCCAAAGGAAAGCTAGAGTGACTATGCTAAAATATAGACATTAATAATAAAATTGCCTGTGCATATTCATCAATAAAGAGAATGTGCATAGAAGCCATATCCATAATAGACAAATTAGAAAACCAAAACAGTTGAATCGTTAAATAGTGCTGTGTGCAAACAATGTAATATTACATATTACTAAGGATGAGCAAACTGTTTACATTGCAACAATCAGGATATATCTCACAAATGTAAGGCTGAGCAAAGACACCAGACACACAGTATGAACTGTGTGAGTCCATTTATATTTGTGAAAAGCAGACCAAAGTTAGGACAGTAATTACCTTCCATGGAGGTAGTGAAAGGAAATGAGGACTCTCGATTACTGGGAAAATATATTTCATTATCTTATTCCTGGTTACATAGGTATGTTTACTTTGTAAAAATTCATTAAGTTTTATACTTACTAATTATGTTCTCTTCTATATATAATAAAACATATATAACATACTTTATTATTGATGTATTAATATGTCAGTATTTAAAAATTTCTTAAAAATTTATACTTTTTGCTTTTATACTTATATTCCATGACTATTATAAAAGCA
The DNA here is from genome assembly GCF_048418805.1 of Vulpes vulpes. Lineage (NCBI taxonomy): Eukaryota > Metazoa > Chordata > Mammalia > Carnivora > Canidae > Vulpes > Vulpes vulpes. The sequence goes on from NC_132791.1 coordinate 26,586,940, forward strand.
GTGTTCAGGATCCCTGGGTGGCTCAGCGGATTGGTGCCTGCCTTTGGCCCAGGCCATGATCCTGGAGTCCCGGGATTGAGTCCTGTGTCCCGCATCAGGCTCCCTGCATGGAACCTTCTTCTCCCTCTGCCTGTGTCTCTGCCTCTCTCTCTCTCTCTCTCTCTCTCTCTTTGTATCTCTCATGAATAAATAAATAAAATCTTAAAAAAGCAGTGTTCAAAGTAGAGACATCCCCTTTCCCATATGGTATAAACTTATTTTAATTGCTCTCAAATTCTTTCCTGCCCTTTATTTTTTTACCTCACTTTTCTAATGAACTAATTGTGAAATATTTCTAATAAAGCATTGTTATTGTTTATATCACCTCTACTTACCTGTCCTCTTACAGGCTAACGGGGCAAGAGGGTAAGTAAAGATCTCTCTAATCCCTTTTGGAGAAAGCACAGAGGCACATGTATATAAATATGAGGTTAGTCTGTGCTACTTATATGAGTGAAATTTAACAGAATTTCTGTTAGAGAAGTAATTCCTATATTAAATAAAATTATAAAAATATTTCCTGGATTAAAATTAATTTATAAGAGTGCCTGGGTTGCTCAGTCAGTTAATCATCTGACTCTGGTTTCAGCTCAGGTCATGATCTTAGAGTCAAGAGATGGAGCCCTGCATCAGGCTCTGCAATGAGTATGGAGCCTGCCTAAGATTCTCTCTCTCTCCCCACTTTTCCCTCTTCCCCTCCCCCTGTGCAAGCTCTTACTCTCAAAAATAATAATAAAGATAATAATAACAATAAGAATTTACATATAGCTTTGTTCTTAGGCACTTTTTTTGTTTTCAGTCATATTGAGACTTTTTACAATGTTGAAATGATAATTGGAAGCTTTGTGTTATATATTCTAAATTTGTGGGTGAAAATCTCTACCATAGATAATCTACACATTCTTTTTAGAACATAGAAGCATACTTTGTCTGAAGGCTATAGGAAACCCAAATGAAAATGAGTCGTTAACATAATTAAGGGATCCTATTTCCTCCAGTAATTAAAGATAGGAATCAGAGTCTTCAACTGAACCTCAAATTGAGCTGGCACAGAGTCTAGAGAACAAGAAAATAAAAGTGAAAGATTTTGGCAAACTATTCTACCCTATATATCAGCGTTGAATTTGCCCTGTTGCTCTATACTTCTGTGCACCTATTTAAGTAGATATGTTTTAAGAGAGAAAGTAACCTATTAAAGGCAGAACAAGGTAAGGGCTAAGAACCGGTTATATGCCATATATTATCACAAATAATGATTTACAATGATCCTATGAAGTAGATTTTAGTGATCTCATTTTTTGCTTAGAGAAATTTAGGCTTCTGGTGTCAAAAGTCCAGAAATATACCAAATGCCCAAGTTTCTATTCAAACCCAGGCTTACCAATTTAAAGTCTCTCAATCTCCAGGGCCTTTGTCCTTTGTAATCTGCTAAATACACATAAAGATGAAGTACTGTCTCCCTCACATCAAAAGACCAGTAAAGGGGATCCCTGGGTGGCTCAGCAGTTTAGTGCCTGCCTTTGGCCTGGGGTGTGATCTTGGAGTCCCGGGATCGAGTCCCATGTCGGGCTCCTGTGTGGAGCCTGCTTCTCCCCCTGCCTGTGTCTCTCCCCCCGCTCCCGCCCCATCTCTCATGAATAAATAAATAAAATCTTAAAAAAAAAAAAAAAGACCAGTAAACATCTAACATAATCAGGGTTTTTTGGGTGAACTTACAAAGAAACACAAAGACATGTGTCCCAAGTATATTAGTTTCCTGGGGTTGCCATAGCAAATTACCACAAGTTGAGTGACTTAGAAATCCAGAAATGTATTCTCCACAGTTTTTGGAGCCAGAATTTGAAAATCAAGGTGTCAGCAGGGCCATGCTCCCCCTTGAGTTTCTTGGAAAAATCCTTTCTTGCTTCTTTCTAGCTTCTGGTAGTTGGAGGCTTTCTTTGGCTTGAAGCTGCATCAGTCCACTTTCTGCCTATCTTCAAATAGCTGTCTCCTCTCTTAGTCTATCTCTCCTTCCTCATAAAGACACCACTCATTGGTCTTGGGGCACACCCTAATCTATCATCCTCATCTTAACTAGATTACATCTGTAAAGAACATTTTTCTAAATGAGATCATCTTCATAGACCCTAGGGGTTACAACTTCAACATGTGTTTTGGTGGGGAACACAATTCACTCACTGCACTAAATCATCTGCAGTTTGGAGAATTTCTAAGAAAAAAAAAATACAGCCAATAAGCATATTTTGTGGAGGTCTCTCAATATTAGCCCTGTCTTGAACTGCGGTCTGCATAACACACAGCAAAGATGATTTCCAGGACACGTTAGCCTAGAAATGCGTTTCTAAACCTTCTTCTATTAATGCTAAGCCTCAGGTTTTGTGTAGACCCAAGTTGATATACATGTATGGATGAAATGGCACAATAGATGCATGAGATAGAGAGCTGTTGATACCAAAGCACATAGTTTTCTAGGAAGAAAAGACAACTCTGGACTGAGTCAGTAACATGTATTCTATTGCCCTGTAACTGGGTTAATTAAACTAAATATATTTGACTAAACTTAACATCACAATTAGATTTACCATAGATTTGAATCATTTTAGGGAATTATGTGGTGGACCCTAAGAACCCTGATAACTCATTTGGTTCTTTATTGTAAGAAATATTTAGTCATTTAGACAAATGTCTTTTATTTGGCTAATTTTTTGTCAAAGGGTGTTTTCTTTCCCATTCGATACATATCAGCAGCTAGATCTCTATTGGATACATTGGATCTATGCAGTCTGCAAAGATTTCTTTAAAATAAAGTTGGCTTTTAAACATTGATTGATGTTTTAGATTTGTGTTCCTTCTTTTCTTGGAATCCTAAATTCTACGATTCAGGACACTCCCATGGACCTTTTGCTTTTATGGCTTCCACTAATGCAGCATTTTTTTCAAACTTCTAATTAAAAATTGAATATATCCAGATGGTCTCATGCTTATACATTTAAAAATTACCCATATTGCATGTAATTCTCAAATATTATATTATTCAATCATATTGGTATGTAACATTAGCTTTAAGAAAAATGTCTTGGGAATTTTACCTTGTTATATTTAATTAACATTTAAAGTAGTTTTAAATTGTTTAGTACCAATGCTATTTGTTTTTGAACTTCAAAAAAAAAAAACCCTCAGAAATATATGTGCAAGCATTCTGTTACCCATTTGAACCATCTAGAATCCTGTGAGAATACTTACAGTACCATTAATCTCACTTTGGTGTATTCTCACTGCAGCTGAATGTTACTTGTAATTATTAGTGTTTCACTAACTCCCTTATTCAATTTTATTCCTACACGTGGAAAAAAAAGTATTATAAATTAATGTTTTCTTCATATCCCTCTTCCCATTATGGATGGTATTGGATTTCAATAAAGTATTTTCTCTAACTTTATAATTTTCTTTATAGTACCCACATGTTCATTTTTACTACTAAAAATAGGTATTAACAATTTAAATATCTAGAGTAGTTTATGCTACATAATTGCTGATTGAGGTATTCCAAGAATGAAATGGTATTTACCTATTCAAAGTGCCCCTACAGTTTATACATGGTGAGAGGCATTGATGGTGAGCAGGCAATCTTTTTTTTTTTTTTTTTTTTCAGGCAATCTTTTAAAGAAGTACATTTGCCTAGTTTGGATGCTCCATAACAGTAGGAAAGGAAAGGCAAAGATTAAAGTGCAAATAAGCAATCAAATTTGACATTAAGAGTTCCAAATCAATAGGACAGGAATGAAATACAGTTGGTCTTAGGAAATAGAATTTAATTGGAACACAAATAAGCAGATTATGGTCACAAGACAAGGAATCAAAACATTGAAATGGGATTGGGATAGGATACAAAGAATGGAAATGATAGGATGAGGTGTCCTCTACAAATAAATAGTCCCTATCATTCCAAAGATTATGTCTTTGATCATAATATTCAGGAGAATTCTCCTGTTTTAATCTTAAATCCTCCTAGAAGGACAGTCTTAAAAGGGTTGACTTGGAGGAAGGGTTCACCATATAGTTTAGTAAGCAGTTAGAAAAGCTACTAACGCAGAGCAATAGATCTGGTGTCAGATACCCTGGCAAATCCACCATGTTAAATCTGTGGACTCTTCCTCGCCTCAAGTATTCTGTTCCACTTTACTCATATATTATGGATTTTATAATTTCATTCAAGCATCAGTAATCATCCTCCAATGTGCTCTGAGTTTCTTTGTATGTATACCAACTGCCCATTGTCCTACAAACCATGTGTCTCTCAACTCAGACATAGACCTAAAGGGTATTATGTGAATACCCAGACAGAGAAAGACAAATATCATATGGTTTCACTTATATGTGGAATCAAAACAAAACAAATGAACACAAAAAATGAAGTGAGAGTTCTTTAAATATTGAGCATCACATGCTTCAGGTTCTAGTAAAAATCCTCATTTTTTAGTTCTTCTCTCCTTTCTCAAACTCATTTTCTTTTTCCTATTTGTTTTCAAGTAACTGACCTACTTTGAGAAACGTAGCTTGGCCTTATGCTCCGCTGACTTCCCTATTTGCCAGTATTTTGCCCCTTTCAGTATTCCAACTACTTACTCTGATGGTTCCTCTGGTGGGTCACCATGAGCCCTTCCTCATTGGGAATTGGTTCCCATCTGAAACACTAAAATAAAATAAAATTCATGAAGGGAGGTAGGATAGGGAGTAGTTAAAAGCTTTTGACTCTGGAACCAGAGCACTGTAGTTTCTCTCTTTGTGAAAATGGGAATCACATCTCAAAAGATTGAGGGTTAACCATTTAATACATATAAAATGCTTGGATGCTGTGTGCTAACTAGGAAATACTCAAAAATTAATTACCCATGTTTTTCTTTCTACTTCATTCTCCCCATTTCCCTTCCAAGTGTCTCAATCATTTAGTTTTTCTACTTAACAGTCAATCACATTGTAACATTTTTCTGTGTCCTTTTTGCTTTTTAAATATTTTATTTATTTTTTCATGAGAGACACCAAGAGAGAGAGGCAGAGACACAGGCAGAGGGAGAAAGCAAGGCTCCATGCAAGGAGCCTGACGTGGGACTCAATCCCCAATCCCGGGATCATGCTCTGAGCTGATGGCAGATACCATTCTGAGCCACCCATGCACCTCAGCCACCCAGGTGTCCCTTTCTGTGTCCTTTAGATTTCTTCTTCCCATATGATAAGATCTTTCTACTGTATTTGCAAGCTTTCTTTCTAAACATTCTACACATTCTCCCTTAATATGTAACATATCCTTAAGCATTTCCCAGCTTAATCCATCTCTTTGGCTCTGGATTCCTCTTCTTATTATCATAATTGCTCTTCTTTCCCACTGGCAGTCTGAGTTCTGCCTCATCCCATCTCTGAAATTGCCCCTTATCAACTTTACCAACCATGTCTCTTAGCAAATGCTGCCAGTTCTCTCTCCATATACCCTAGATATGATTTGCCCACCAGGCTCACTTCCAGTTGCCAGCACCAGCATGTCTTTAATAAAAGCTTGTCCTCCCAGGTTCCTGGAGCTCTTGTTGCCTTCAAGCACAAAAAACTGGAATTGTCTGAGAGTTTACGTATCTGGGTCACTCCTGACCTGAGGCTGATGAATCTGGGAGTATAATTATTCCAGCTCCATTACTCCATGCTTGTGTGGAGTGTTCTATAAATGTCAGTAAGGTGCATTTATTTGATAGCGATCATGTCTTACATAATCTTACCAATTTTTTGGTCTGGTTTTTTTTCTATCAATTTTGAGGAGTTTTGAAATCTTCCACTATAACCATGCACATATATATGCTTTCTCTTTGGGAAGTTTTTGCTTTATTTATTTTGAAGCTCTATTATTCGATACACAGATATTTAAAATTGTCATGTCTTCCTGATGACTTGAAGCCTCTTTTTTTAAAACAGTTTACTAATTTATTATTGATCCTTCTGATATTAATATAGTCATTGCAACTGTCTTATGTTTAGTTTTATATGGTATGTAATTTCTGTATGTTACATATCATTATTTTAATATTTAAAATCATGGGGGTTTTTTATTGATCCTATATTTGGATGTTGTTGCTTTTTCATTCTTGTAAGATTTATTGGAGTATAATTGAAGTATAATTTCCATATAATCTCACCTCTTTGGTATATATAGTTCATTGGGTTTTATTAAATTATGCGGTCATGTAATCACCAACATAATTAAGATTTGAAACATTTCCATCACTTTTAAAAAGTCCCTCATACTCTTTTGTAGTTAATAATTTCCTCCCATCCACAGTCCCTGGACCACTGATCTAATTTCTCTTCCTGTAGTTTTGTATTGAGATAAAACTAGGTAGCCATTTATGTTTGGCTTTTTTCCCTTAGCATAATGGTTTTGAGATTTATCCATGGTGTTATGCCAGTAGTCTTTCTTCATTATTGCTGAGTTGTAGCAATATAAACCAGTCTGACAATTATTGTCTTTTAATTGAAATTGTTAGATCATACCTCTATAATGAAATTAATGATATGGTTGAGTTTACATCTACTATCTTGCTATTTGTTTTCTATTTATCCATTTATTCCTTTTTTAACCCCCTTTTTGGATTGAATATATTGCATAGTCCATTGTATCTCCACTATTTGTTTTTCCAGTAAACTCTCTTTGATTTACTTTCTTATTTGTTACCCCAGAGTTAAAAGATGCATTTTCAACTTAACACATTCTACCATCTGGTGATATCAGACTTACTGTGTCACATGTAATGTAAAATCTTTTTTTTTTAATTAATTTTTATTGGTGTTCAATTTACCAACATACAGAAAAACACCCAGTGCTCATCCCGTCAAGTGTCCGCCTCAATGCCCGTCACCCATTCCCCTCCAACACCCGCCCTCCTTCCCTTCCACCACCCCTAGTTCATTTCCCAGAGTTAGGAGTCTTTATGTTCTGTCTCCCTTCCTGATATTTCCCAACATTTCTTTTACCTTCCTTTATATTCCCTTTCACTATTATTTATATTCCCCAAATGAATGAGAACATACACTGTTTGTCCTTCTCCGATTGACTTATTTCATTTTACCCCTTCATGTGTGCTAATGATATATTTTGCTTGTACCTATGTTATGAATCTCACAATATTTTGTTATATCTAAAAAACAAGGCATTAGAATTATAAGTTATTTCTTTAAAAGTTAGCTATATTACAGGGATACCTGGGTGGCTCAGCGGTTAAATGTCTGCCTATGGCTCGGGCATGATCCTGGGTCCAGGGGTCAAGTCCCGCATCCGGCTCCCACAGGAAGCCTGCTTCTCCCCCTGCCTATGTCTCTACCTCTCTTTCTGTGTCTCTAATGAATAAATAAATACAATCTTTTTTTTAAAAAAAAAAGTTAACTATATTACAAAGTTCCTATATTATAGTTCTCTATTTCTAGTGCCTTTTCTTTTGTGAATCCAATTTTCCATGTAATATTTTTAGTTGAATAATTCTTGTTAGCATTTCTAATACTGAAGGTCTAATGCAAAATAAATAAATAAATAAAATTCACAAGATTTTGCCTGAACTAGTTTATTTCATTTTATTTTTAAAGGATATTTTTAAGAAAATTCTAAGTTGACTTTTTCTTTTGACACTTTCTAGATGCCTTCTATAGTTTCTGAGGAAAAGTAGGTAGTCGTTCTTTATTCCTCTATATGTAAGGTGATTTTTTTTTTCCTGCCTAATTTTCAGATTTTCTTTTTTTTTTTTTTTTTAGCATGTTTTTAATAATCAGTAATTATGATGTGACTTGGTGTAGTTTATTTTGCTTTGTTTTGCTGGACTTCTTGACCTATGGGTTACTATTTTAATAAATGTCAAGTTTTTCTTACCATTTTTTGTAACATATCTTGTATTCTTAGACATTGAGATTTCTAACTAATGTGGATGTAGTATTATTTTCTCCTCCTTTACACAGTACTTCATTCTTGAGGACAATTTAGTTAATGCATCCTTTAAAATTTGTTTTTATACTTTGGAGGGTGGATTTACAGTAGCCTTACTCTAGTTTGTTTATTCCTACTACCAAGGCATGACTGTCCATGGGTACTTGCTATATGCCACAAATACTTGACAAGGTTTCTGCACTCTGGTTGAAACTTAACATCCATTCATCTTGTAGGAGTTTTGAAAACTATTTGGATAATCATGTCTCAAGAAACCCTTTTTTTTTTTTTTTTTTTTTTTTTGCTTTTTGCGTGGCCTAATAGAGTGAAATCCTATTTGTATACTTCTTAAGATTCATACAAATATTCAAGGAATCCCTATGAGGATTTCTGGAGTGTGTGTGTTAGTCTTACCTTTATTGTTTCTTCTCTCTCAAGGATCATAGCACTGTGATGTCTGGTGTCAAATATCTGAAAGACAGTTGTTTTACATATTGTGTCAAATTCATAGTTGTTGATGTTAGGAGAGCAAGTCAGGTACCAGATACTCTATCATGTTTCAAATATTCTACAATAGTATGTTTGTTTTGTTTTTCTCACCTTGAAGGACATTAGCTTTAGCTTGTATTTCTGAATTCATGTGAAATAATGTGTATGTTTATCATTGGATTTTTCTGGGAGAAAGACCATAGTTTTTATCTTTCTCAGAGATGCTAGTGTATATGAATGTGCATGCTTGCTTTGTGATTTCTAAACCATTCTATGATGGTGACGATACAAGATGCTAAAAACTGGTTAATTTACTGAGACTACTGTTCAGCGATAGTGAATAAAATGCCACAGTGGCACCTACAAAATGAATTTTAAAATTTTATAACACTAGATTACAAATTAATAGAGTGTAGTAGTATGTATATGGAATAAACTAGTTCATAGTTCTGGAAAGATAAAAAATGTTCAGTACATACTTAACAAACATATATTGAACTTAACTGTGTATAGAAGGTATTGGTAGAGGTGGTAGAAAAAATACAAATGTAGGAAATTGGAGGTACTTCCATATTAAATGATCACATACTAGATTTGATTGTTGTTATTCACTCTGCTTTAATAATCTGTGACTAAATGTAGAAATAACAATATGACATGTAATGTACACTTCGTTTACATGTCATATTTCACTTTCTGTATATAGCCCATAGACATAGGTCCTGAAAACACTTACTTAAACACATTTTTTAGTATTATAATAAAAATAATTTTAGCTAAGTCACATTAGGAATTCCTCTCCCATAAGATAAGTTTAAAGACTATAGTAACTTCTACTTCACTATTGATTTCTATATTTATTGATAAATGATTTAAAAATAGAGAATATGTTTACTGTTAGGAAAAAGCACTTTTTAAAAAAGTATTTAGCAATACAAATACTTCTTTTTAAATTCTGAGTTTTAAGGAGTAGCTTTGTATTTCTGTTAGAAATAACAGAAATATTTAGATAATAATCATAGTTTATACTTATATGATTTAAATATTTATTAGTTTCAGAATTGATAAACCTGTGAATATTATCTACTGGGTTATTTTTGCTATATCACAAACCTTTAAGCCATCTTCATTACAAATGTGATTTAACATTATTTTCAAACCAGTAGACAAAAACAAAATCTGACCATTAAAACTTGTCAAAAATTTGATACATTATTCATCTACTTTCAAGTTATTGAGGAGCAAAATGTTAAGAATCTAGTCTTTTGAATTCTTATTTTGTAGGTATATTAAGATAGTTATTCCTTGCAGATTTGAGGAAACAACTATACTTACTGCAAGATTTTGCTATGTTCAAAATGAAGAAATTGAAAAGAAAGTTTCAAAGTAGCAATATTTAAATATAAAAAAGTTAAAGTTTATTTTTCAGGATTCTTAAATAAAATGTTAGTATAATTCAGTTCATATATACCTCTTCCACATCATTATCACTCTATATGAAAGCTCTGTTCAGAATTAAAATATTTTGAGTATACTCATGATGATCCTCTGACAAGACACATTAAAGAGGCAGATATCTGCAGATCAATTGCAATATCTTACTAATTTTATGGGATCTAACACCACTGAAACTCCATCCATTTTAAGAAATATGACATTAGCAATGTAAGTTGCATATGAAGGTTACAAAAATTTCAGATTTCATAGTTGTTCTATAATAAAGGCTGACCCTATTCATTCACATATCTCTACAAGCTCTGCTGAAACAGCAAGATTTTCAAACTGGCTGTGAAATTAGATTTTTCCATCATGAACCATAAAAGCTGTCATCAGTCTGATCTCTAAAGGAAAAAAAAAATGTGTTACATGGCATATTTCTATCTCCTGTAAATATCTTCTCTGATCATAATATACAAAGGGTAGTGTATAAATTCAAGTTGACTTTTGTTATTTGGGGGTTTTTAATAAGATTTAAGTTTTGAAGTTTCTTCTGACATTTTATGAAGTAAGTATCTAATAACAAATAGATGATTCTTCCATGAAAACTAAAGAATATCCTGTATTGTATTTCAAAACAGTTTATATCCTCCTCCCTCCCAAATTTTTAAGTTATTAGTGGTAGAAGTGACTACTGTGGGGCTTTCTAGACTAATTGCACTTTCTAACTAGACAATGGAATATACAAGCACTCTCCTTACTGGATCATTTTTATTATTTTAGTGCATAGTATTAAAATAAGCTTATCACCTACCTATGTGTATTATTGCTTAGGTCTTTAAATTAGAAAAGAATTCAGTTCTAAATTTGACTTTGTGTTTAGACATTTTTACTAGGCAGGCCACATGAAGTCTCAAAGCTACTGCATTCTCATCTTAAAAGCAGAGATCATTATAGTTTTATATTTGTTAGGGTTGTTTTGAAGATTAAATAAAATAATTTACATGTATTCTTTGGAAGAGTACTGGCTATGCCTTATAGTTACTATTTTAAAAAATTTCTTTTTATTCCTTATGGTGGGCTAAGACAGAGCTATGCTATGGTTGTTCAATGGTCTGAACCAAATTGGCAAATCCTGACCAGAGTGGCTAAACCTGGCTCACACTACAGAAATAGGCTTAGAGGATCTGAAGAGTGACAACAACCTTGGAATAGAACTGTTATGTTAGATATAGTCCAAAGAATCAAATGGTTTAAGAAATCCTCTGACAAATTTTTAAATTATGTTCATCTTGAAACAATTGGCATAGATTTTCTCAACTTCTCACTAAAATAACTATTAAGACATGCCAAAAAAGGGAATAAATCAAGTAAATAGAAATTCCAGAATCTGGACAAAATGTTCTCTATCTATAAAATTGATAGAATGGCTTTACAAAGAGCAAGGTACCTCTATTGCCAGAACAGAGTGTGGCAGTGTATGGAGAAGTAGGAGAAAAATCACCTAATTCCCCACCCCAGTGTCCACTCTCCTGGTTGAGGAAAAGCAAGCTAAAATCAATCCAGAATTCGAGCAGTGGGCACTCTTACTATGTCATTGACTTTGGAGCACTCTTATTATGTGTCAATTTGATAGGGAAGGATAATGCTGCCCATTACACCCCATCTTATTAGTACCCTTCTTTCTAGATCCATTCTGAGACCAAAACTATCAGAAAACTGCCAAGGGAAGCAATTTGGTATGCAGATTAATGTGCACAATACATTCATGGAAAAATCCGTGAAAAGTGATCCACACCTTGTTAGAGTCTAGTTTAGAGACATATTTTTAATTAAAAATATAAAGAAACCTCCCTGCTTCCAAGCAAGGGGAAAAAGAGAGAGACAAAGTAAAAGGGGTTACCACTAGAGAGACAAAAATAAGGCTTCTCCTAGGCATTCTTGTGATACCAAATACTGGAAAAAATAGAGGAAGGAGAACTTATTTTGGAAGATAATAACTCAATAATTTGGTAATGAGTCCAGTTGTTTTATGCATTTGATAGAAATTGAAATACTATTTCTACTGTAAATTCTAAAAAAAACTTCGTTATCAGAAAGCTGTCAGAGGATCATACTGTATTTTGTGAATTTATGCAAAAGATTAAATCATAGTGTCTATAAGTTTTATCAATCTTGTAGCTTAATAACGTTGTTTTGTCACTTAATATATTCTACAGGTTTTCATGAAACAAATGCTATAACATGATCACTTATGATCTTGCAGTGATATTGGCAGCATTAATTACTGATGATAAACTCTGAAGAGAACAAGAGCTCATAGATCACCTAGTGTGAATCCAGCTTTGACCACTATGCCTTGAGCATTTATTTTTTCAGATCTGTGATATCAATTATTTTCCTACCAGTAAGGCAATGGGAATAATAGTTAGATGTTAGCTCTGAACTCAAATTATGTAGGTTCAGGTTCATATTCACATTTAGTGGTTGCCAGACTCTACAAAAGTTGTATTTTTTTTTTCTGGGCTTTGCTTTCTTTTTCTGAATGAGAGATAAATAGTACTCACACCATAGAAATAATAGGGTAAAGTACTGGAATAATGTCCATTGCTTAATAAGGATTCAGTTAATTATATAGTATGTATAAATATGATACATATGTACATAATTAGCTATTGACGTAACGCTCAGAAGAGAGTAAATGAACGACAGTGTTTACCATTACTATTATCATTATTGCACCATTTAATACCAAAAAGGCTACATTTGTGTACATATAAGATTCCGATGACATATTAAAAGACTTGAAAGCGGGGATCCCTGGGTGGCTCAGCAGTTTAGCACCTGCCTTCGGCCTAGGGCATGATCCTGGAGTCCCAGGATCAAGTCCTGCATCAGGCTCCTTGCATGGAGCCTGCTTCTCCCTCTGCCTGTGTCTCTGCCTCTGTCTCTCTGTCTCTGTCTCTCTCTCTCTGTGTCTCTCATGAATAAATAAATAAAATCTTAAAAAAAAAGACTTGAAAGAAAGGCTTCTCTCTTTTTTTTTTTCCCCCTCAACACCTAACACAGTAGGGGATCTTTAAATCATTGATGTGCTAGATTTAACTGGTGCCAACTTCAGGGCTGAATGGGCACATCTCTTCCCATCCTCGGCTTCTCGTTCAGTCACATCATATTGTTAGTGTGAAATTAGCAATGATGGGATGACTATTAATATCAGAGAAATGGACAAATGCCACATATCAGGGCCTCCTTCTACTTCAGAGAGCAAGCTGTTAACCATTTCCTAGCACATCCCTGACTGACTAAATGATTATCAGTATTGATATTAAGCCAGTTTCTCTATGTCAATGATAATGACTCTTAACTCAGTTTGCATATTAAAATCAGCTGAAATTTTTGTTTTATTTCATCTTGTTTTGTTTTTTCTTAGAGAATGTTTGGGTCCCAGCCCAAGCAATTCAATAACATTGTGCAGCCGTGATTGAGATTGATCTCAGATAAACCCAAACTCTCACAGGAGATGCTTGTATTAAGCTTAATGATGCATAAAACACCATGTTACATCAATCTAGGGCACTGATTAAGCACATCAAAATTACTTTCACGTAGATATATAACTGCATATCTCTATCTATACACCGGTATATATGTCTATATGTATATCTATCTCCTCATACATAAGAAAATAAGCTGTTTATGTCTACTTATACACTTATTTATCTCCCACAAATTAATATTATATTGAGATCACTGACTCTTACTTAATAGCATGTTCTTAATCATTTAGAAGTTGCAAACTGAAACGCCTACACAGCCTTTCCCCAACAACTCTGTTTAAGAAGAATCACTTCTGGATACTTGTTAAAATACAAAAGTTCACTACCATTTTTTATCTTTTGAACCGCAATCTCTAAAGGCTGAGCTAGGGAATTTACATTTGGGGTCAAGGGCCTGGGTCATTTCCTGATTGGGCAGTTTTGGGGAAAGATGAGCTGATAGAAATTAAGTAGGAAATGAAAGTAGATGAAGCAGGGTGAGTGAAGCATATGAGGTACTCAGAGAACACCAATTGATATAGAGTTTAGTGCCAGCTACCTTCCAGGTTAGAAAATGTATCTATTTATCTGTCTTCCCTCAAAATACTAGGAAAGGTAACAGTGGATGAGATGAATGGATCCCATCTACTTTCTATCATTGTGGATTCCATGCCCTTCCCCTCCACACTGTTCCTTATTGTAAAGCAAAATTCTGTAAGCCCCATAAGGGAAAGAGAAGAGTAGCATATGTATTTCTCCTCTACCTGACACATAGTAGGTGCTCAGGAAATATTTTCAGAATACTTCTGAAAGTTCTAAAGAAATATTTAGGCATTTTCTATGAAAAGTAGTGTTATTATATAAGTATAAAGAGTGATCATATTATTTGGGTCTGAAAGTGACATGGGTGTAAAAAAGATGATTGGATTATCTGGGTATAAAAAGGAGGAATTGGAGAATAGTTAAGAGCAGTGATTTCTTGGTGACAGAAGAAAGAGTTATAACATATATCTCTTGGTGTATAACCTCCTTGGGAGCTTCTGGAGCTTAATCTGAAAACTGGCCCCTCAACATGGAGGGCAGGGAGAGACTTAAGAAAGAATAAGCTATTCCTGATTAGCAGGTAGCAGTTTCAATAAGCAGAAGGAATTTACATCTGAGGCTTGTCTTGGGCAGCCACAAGATGAATGGATCCCCACACCTGCCTGCCAAATCTTAAAATGTTATACAAAGATTCAGTCATATATACTATGCAGGTGTCCTGAACACCACACCACTTTCTCAAGGCATTGTCCTCAGAGCAGCCACTGAGAGGGCGAAAGGTGAATGGAACCCATATTCCAAGGAGAGGATAATGGATAAGGAGCCTCTGAGAGCCTAGGTCTGGTGGATGGAGCAACCAGAGGTCACATCTTCTCCATGACCTTTCCCAACAATATCCATTGCTTCTCCCATTTTTCTTTACATCCCTCCCCAAAATGCATTATAATAAGATCTGGAAATTACCTGTACTTGTATTATAAACAGAGGGTAGTTTATAAGCTCCTAGAGTCAAGAGATCATGTCATTCTGTTTTCATCATATCCCTAGCATCTAACATGGTGCCAGGAACATCAGATTCCCTCCATAAATGCTTAGTAAATAGGATAATGAATGAGTAAATAAAATAACTAAGTGGATAAAGCCCATATATATTTATATTAATTGTACCATATTTGTCTCAATTTAATTAAGCATAGTTAGAACCTTTCTCTGATAGATACCAATGTACTCTATAGAGTACATATGCAAATTCATAGAATATCTCTTTTTACAAGGTATTTGACACCAGAAAGTTACCAAATGTACCAAAGGTACATGTGATATGCTATATTTAGCTTGTGCCAACTTCAGGCTGAATGGGCACATCTCTTCCCATCCTCAGCTTCTTGTTCAGTGACATCATATTGTTAGCGTGAAATTAGCAATGATGAGATCACTATTAATATCAGAGAAATGGAGAAATACCATATATCAGGGCCTCCCCCTATTCCAGAGAGCAGGCTTTTAACCATTTCCTAGCACAGCCCGGACTAAATGTTTATCAGTATTACACCAAGTCTCCATACCCACACACTTTTATTGAAATGAAATTCATCCTTTACATCCTGGTTAGCATAACTTTTCCAGGGCTCAAACATTTGGCTCATAGAAAGCAACTGGTCTGTTTAGAGAAAAAATATATATAATGACTCTCTAAAATCCCTGGAAAGAGAAATAGAAAAGGTATTCTAGTAAATTTGGGGGAGTTTAAAGACTTTATATGAGTAAAAAGCAAAGGGAGCTCTGTTGAAATAGGTTCAATGAAGCCTTCTATGTACAAACACCAGTCCTGCTGTTGCAGGTTGCAGGGTTCTTGTCTTATGGAGTCAAAGAATGAATCTTATGAACACAAAAGGGTGAAGTGAAGTAAAAATATATTAAGGGAAGGTGAGAATAGAACAGAAAGAGAAAAAGCTTTCTAGAGTGAGAGGGGTCCCAAATGGATTGTCACTGAGGGCTTTTATGGTTGGTCTTTTGTAGAAAACTGACCAGAGAACTTGGTAAGTACCTTGTCAATATGTAAGACAAACATGGTAGATTTGGAAATATCATGAGAATATCCTGTCTATATTTAGAACAAACATGGTAGGTTTGTTAAGTTCCCTTTTCTCTGGTTAATATGTCATTCACATTACTCCACGACTGGCATTTCTATGAGCTTGGTCACATAGCCCCCTACCTATCTCTTCCTACCTAGCACCAGCTGACCCTTACTCACTGCTTTTTGGTAAGAGACTATAGGTAAAATATTCAAATAGGCTACAAATTTTCAGTGTTTTTACTCAGCAACTTCATTTCACCAATAATGTATCCATCTTTGTATCTAAAATGAAAATATATAACATGTCTTTTCACTTTGGGAGTCTAGTTCCTAGATTGTCACATATTATTTATAATTGACTATTATTTTTAAGTGATAGAGTTGATTCTATTTTCCATTTATTGATATGTAAAATGACTATTAAAATTTTTCATGATTTTGAGGTATTTCTGGAACTAACACTTATGATGAATTACTTGCTTCATTCAAGAAGATATGGGGCAGAAAATATTAGCCTTGCCGTAATGGAGACTGGTTTAATATTTTAGGCTGTTTCCACATGATCTTCTTTCATTGATATTATATATATAAAATTACTTTTAAGTGCTCTGATATTTTCATTGGTTTCTACTGAATCTCCATAATAATGACAATACTGTTTAAATCATAAATATTACACGTCTTGAGAGCTTTTTTTTTCCCAAGAGAGTAACAGAAGGCCATGCATTTGAACTGCAAAATTGCAGAACACAATATAAAATGAATATATTAGATTTGCCAAGGGAAATATTAAAAGGCAATGGATATAAATTGAGAAACATGACCATTTCATTCTACTAAAACCAATAAATAGATATGTTTTTCAAATAAAACTATAAATAACATTGTAATAGACCTTTCCATTCATGGAAAGCCCTCAAACATGTGCACATATCAAAATAAGCCTAAGAAGCAGTATTAATATGGAAAGGAAAGGAAAATAGTAGGCAAAGAAAATTGAGTTATTGAAACACAGCCAGTTGAGGATTGTAGAAATATGTTCAAGCCATAATTTGAGTTATTTCTATCTCCTTGCTCACTGTTCTGTCATTCTTTTACATTTGAAATCCATATGATTTATAGAACAATTGGGCACATTGGGGATTTCCCAAGCTTAGTAGAATACTGTCTTAGTGCCTCTAAAGATACTCCTTGAATGTCCTATTAGCTTAAATGGAAAGTATAGAAGTGTCTAAATTTCAGCAAATATTTCAAATAGCAAAACAGCAAAGCTGCTCTTTTATAAATTTGGAAATATGATTTTGCTTTGTTTTTATAAATGTTAAGTGGCAAAAAATGTGCAGATATACTCTGATATGTCTTTTTATGTACTTTATGCCTTGCCTTTTCTTTTTACTCTATCAGGATGGTAGCAAATAAGATGGAAGGCTTGGATACTGCTTACTAGTTGTGTGACCTGGGTCAAATCACTTCCATTTTTTGAGTCTCCATTTTCTCAGATATAAAAAGTGCTTTATAATGTACCCCAGATAAGACTGGTATAAAAATTAAAGAAGTTTGTTAAAATGGATTAAGGACTTAAATACAAGATTTAAAACCATAAACATTCTAGAAGTAAACAAGGGAAAATCTCCTTGACATTGGTCTTGGCAATGATGATTTTTTTGGATATGATCCCAAAAGTACAAACAACAAAAGTAAAAACTAATAAAAGAAAATGCCTCCAAAAACAAAACAAAAATAAACAAAAAAGAAAATGCCTCAAACTAAAAATCTATACAATCAAAGAGACCAAAAACTGAGAAAGTAGTTTTAGGAACGGAAAAAAATATTTACAAAGCATATATGCAATAAGGACTTGATATACAAAATGTTTAAAGAACTCATACAACTCAGTAGAAATAAATAAATAGATGATGATGATGATAGATAGATAGATAGATAGATAGATGATAGATAGATAGATAGATAGATAGATAGATAGATAGATAGATAATAGGCAGAGAAACTGAATAGAACTTTTTCTTTCCAAAACATGCATACCAGTGGCCAATAGCACTGGAAATGTAGCCATTACAGAACACAATATAGAGTTTTCTTATGAAATTAAACATAGATTTACCATATGATCCATCAATCCCACTGCTGTGTATATATCCAAAAGAAATGAAATCACTATTTGGAAAAGATATATATACTTTCATGGTCATTGCAGCATTATTCACGGTAGTAAAGATATACAAACAACCTAAATGTCATCAACAAATAAAGGGATAAAGAAAATGTAGATTTAGTGTACCAATGGATTATTATTCAGCCATGGGAAAGAAGGAAATCCTGCCATTTAGAGCAACATAAATGGCCTTGAGGGTATTATGCAAAGTGTTATAAGTTGGACAAAGAAACACAAATACTGTATGATTTCACTCATGAGGATCTAATAAGGACCAAAAAAATGTTATTGTAGAAGTTTTTTTCATTAAATCAGATATTTCATAATGGCACAATGTTTCCTTTGTATTTTTTTGCAAGTTATTTAAATTCAACTTAATTAACATACAGTGTAGTATTGTTTTCAGGAATAGACTTTAGTGATTCATCACTTATATATAACACCCAACGCTCATCACAAGTACCTCATTAATGCCCATCACCCATTTATGCTGTCACCCACTGACCTCCCCTCCAGCAACCCCCAGTTTGTTCCCTAGTTAACAGTCTCTTATGATATGTCTCTCTCTTTTTATCTTATTTTTCCTTCCTTTAGCCTATCTGTTTTGTATCTTAAATTCCACATATGTGGAATTGTTCCTTTTTATTAACAGGATCCCAAATCATAGAAGAAGATACATCCATCCATATTACCTTGCTTCTGTAAGAAAAAGGACTTTAGGGGCACCTGGGTGCCTCAGTTGATTAAGCATCTGCCTTCAGCTCAGGTTAGGATCCCTGGGCTCAAGGCCCCCTGGGTCCTGGGGTGGGGGTGGGATGGCGGCGCTCAGCAGGGAGCCTGCTTCTCCCTTACCTTCCACCCCCCAACTTGTGCTTTCTCTAGATATCTCTCTAAAAAAAAAATTTAAAAATTTAAAAAATAAAAAATAATTAATTAATTTAAAAAAAAGGAAAAAGAATTTTATAACTTGGCATTAGAATGTAGAATGGCTATCTCACTTAAAAGGTTAATGATGGTGGCATTTTATTCCATTTTTTCCCCTTTTTTATATACCAAAATATATTGTTCAATATACAGATCCTCACCACCTTTTAATTATTGTAATGTTTTGAATGGAACAAAATATATTGTTCAGGGCATATTATGCACTACTTTTTCCAAAGCCCTGATGGTTTTATCCTATTGATATATTAAAATATTGGCCATGATATTAAAGAGTTTAAGGGTAGAAGGAATTCCTAAAGGATTTTCAGTCCACTCTTACAGTACAAGAAACACTTCCTAAATAAGACACCAGGTCAGCCCGGGGGGCTCGCGGTTTAGCGCTGCCAACAGCCCAGGGCGTGATCCTGGAGACCCGGGATTGAGTCCCACCTCAGGTTCCCTGCATAGAGCCTGCTTCTCCCTCTGCCTCTCTCTCTCTCTCTCTCTCTCTCGATTAAATAAATAAAACCTTAAAAAAAAAAAGAGGACATCAAAGACTCCAATTCTGAGATACATAAGTGCAAACTCTGCTCACATACTAAATAAGACAGCAGTTTTCTGCTACATAGGAGGAAAATGGGGGTTCTCATTCTTTGTCATTATGAAGATATTTTTAATATTTCCCAGTAGTCTTTATTCCTTTGTATAAATATAAAGCATGGGACATGAATGGATGGAGAAAGGTGACCAATTGAATGTCTAATCAAAAGGCTGGCTTTCTCCATCAAGAATGTTGCTAATTATTCTTTGGATGCTGAAACACTATAACAACATCAACAACTACACAGATGATAAAAAATAAATAATAGGTATTTTGGCATCTAAGAAAGAAGTATGTCTATGTCTAATCAGTCCCTTGGCTGTAATTTTTTTGTGTCAATTACATGGAAGTATCAGAAACATTAATCTATTTATGAGAGATTTGTTCATTAATTTTGTTCTATACATATTTACTGGCTCTCTTGTATATTATCTGTTTACTTTCTGTCTTGCCCCTCCCCCACAGTCTGTTCTTCACACAGCATCCATGTGAACATATTAAACTGCAAATTACATTATTGTTATTCCTGTATCTAAAGCCCTCAAATGGATTTCATTTGCAATTATAACAAAATCAAAACTCTTCATTATATACAAGATGATTCCTTTTTTAAGTTTTTATTTAAATTCCAGTTAGTTAACATACAGTGTATTAACATACAGTGTAGTATTACTTCAGGTGTACAATATAGTGACTCAACACTTGTATACAGCAGCCCATGCTCATCACAAGTACATGCAACATGATTCTAAGTGATCTGGCCATTACGTGCACCTCCAGTCCCTTCCTTGACCACTTACAGGGACCTCCTTATTATGGATGTTCTGTTCTCTTCCCCTAGGTCCTATACCCAATATCCAGTCTTAATTTTTTTCAAAGTACTTACTACTCTCCAAAATTATTTTAATTATGTATGTTCTGTTCCCTGAACCTTTAATCCCAGCTTCCTCTGAGGACAGACATGTTGTTTTTATTAACTGTTATAACTGCAGAATCTAGAAAAATAATTGGAACTATCATGTGATGTGGGAAACAAAAGCAGAAGGAATGTAGGTAAATTAAATCTCCTTCTAACCTTCAGCTCATTAACAAATACTTGAGATAGGCAGGTTATAACATTCCTCTAGGATCCTGCAAGTCTTCTCTAACATATGAATATCCTTTTGGAATTTCCCTATCTTTACTTCTCCCAACCCCAAGGCATAAAATCACTTGCTCCTCAGAATCCCAGGGCAGCAAGAGGCAGCAGGGGATAGCCACTCCTTCCGCATAGGGGTCCTGTCCTTTTAATAAAACCACAATTTTGCACTGAAGATGTCTCAAGAATTCTTTTTTGGCAGTCTGCTCTGGACCCCCACCGAACCTCACCTGTATTCAAATATCAATAGCACTCAATAAGAAGCAATCTTTTTAAGTGATTGAAAAAATTGGCTGTACACAAGACATTGGGGATTACAAAGAGGATTACCACATGGCCTTCTGGTTCTAGGTAAATTCATATCCTCTTACAAAAAATTAGAATTTATATGTGTAAATACTCTAATATTTTACACTCATAAGCCAAAGCAAACCAACTCTTAATTCTGTGTTGAGATGACAGGAAAAGAGTCACAGAGGAAGTAATATTTTAGATATGTTTTGAAAAAAAGAACAGGAGCATTCCCAGTAGAGAAGGAGTTAAGAGAATTAAGCCAAAGCATTCCATATAATGAGAAGAATAGCAGCAAAGCTCATAAAAGGACTTTATATAAGTAGAAAATGGTGGAAATAGAATATAATGAATCTGATATGTGAGTTCAGAGATAAGTCTAGAGATAAACAGGAATTTCATGTATCTCCTCCTTTTCCTTCCCCTCCCCTCTCTGTCCTCTTCTTTTTTCTTTTCTTTTCCTTTTTTCATGCTTACCAATCCTTTCAGAAGCTTTCTTATTCTGTTTTAGCCTTATACCCATCTTTCCATCTGGGTTCTGACACACTCCTTTATGCAATGCTTTCATCCAACATATTTTGTTAATTCCTTCTCTCTCATGCTAATTTCATAAAACTGTTTTGGTTTTTTTTTTAAGTGCTTGGCTATTAGGTATGGATTTAGGGAATTCAATTCTAGAAAATAAGTTAACAAGACTCATACTGCTCATTTCTGAAATAAAGGAAAAACAAAGAATGAAATGTGCAGAAAACTTTTTTTCCACTTCAAATTCTAATCTAAAATACAACTTTAAAAACATTTTGAACTTGATGCTTTCCAAAGCAGTCACTGAAATGACATGACTGTATAAGCTCCTGAGACGATCAAAGCTCTCTCTGCTGGACTAGAATACTTTCTGACAGGCTTACCTTCTCTTCCTACCATTACTTTCGTACAATTTTTTTATGACTTGTCCCTTTATTTTCCTTTCCTGTGACTGTTTTTTTTTTTCATCATCAAGTTTATATCCAAAGTTGATGTTAAGAGGAACAGAAGAGAATAAGAAGATATGATTAAATGGTTGCCCATTCCTTTGCTACAGGAAACTCTAAGTGAACTCTTTAAACTCTGATAATTCTCAGATGAAAGGGCAATTTTCCTTTTCAAAAGGATTGAAGCAGTCATTCAACAAGCACTTACTAATCACCTAAATTCTGTTAGGCATGTTGACGCCCAGAAGAGTAAACAAAAGTATAATTGCAGCCCCAGAGAAGCTGCATATACAATGGCATCTATTTAGTAAGAGCAGGAGTTCCAATAAGGAATGTGATTGTAAAACCACAAACAAATCAACCATCAGTGAGTACTTTCTTATAAACCAAGATGTTCTTTAAGAGAAGGAAGTGATGGTTCTAAATTAATTAAATAGTAAGTAGTTCTTCTTAAGAAATATTGACAATTGTTGAAGTTATAAAGTTAAGAAACTTATTTATCTTTCCTGGGGAAAAAAAATTAAGAGTTTCAGAATAGCTTGTTGTCAAATAAGAGTTTATTTGAATGCAATCAAAGGAAAATGCAAGTGCTCTTAAATCTACCAGAAGAAGAAGAAAGAAGAAGAAGAAGAAGAAGAAGAAGAAGAAGAAGAAGAAGAAGAAGAAGAAGAAGAAACAAGAAGAAGAAGAAGAAGAAGAAGAAGAAGAAGAAGAAGAAGAAGAAGAAGAAGGGAGGTAGCCAAAAAAATTCTATTGGGTACTTTTTTTTTCCTATTTTGCCTATCATATGAGTTTTAAGAACAGCTTTATCCCAATAATTTCATAAGAAGCAACTACTCTATATCAGTGCATTCTACGATTTTACAATCTTTAGAATGATTTCTGCAAATATTTGGAATTAATGCTCATCTAAGTCTTCCTTGTATTTCTCATTCAAATTATGCTTTACTTTACTGTTTTTTATATATTACAGTTCCAGTCAGCTCATTTGTCAGTTTTGATTTAAGAAAAATTATATCTAAATCTCTGTTCATGTATGTTCTTTTTTTTAAAGAAGAAAAGAAATATTTTCATTTTCTAATTGTCAATGCTTTGATTTTATTTTTCTCTCTCTCTCTCTCTCTCTTTTTTTTTTTTTTTTTTTTTTTGAGAGAGAGAGAGAATGAGAGGGAGAGAGAAGGAAGGAGGGGCAGTGGAGGAGAAAGAATCCTAGGCGGGCTTCACATCCAGTGCAGAGCCCAACTCAGGGGCTCTATCTCTCAACCTTGAAATCATGACCTGACCCAGAATCAAGAGGGTACTTAACCAGTGAGCCACCCAGGTGCCGAGGATGTTTTGACTTTTAATAGTTTTTAAAAACCCACAAAAAGTAAAATCTGCAAAAAGATTAAGTATTTTGGTTGCAATATGACTTTAGACTTAGTGTGGATCAATCCCTCAGTTCTTCTAGTGAATGAGCAGTGAATCATTCTCAGAATTTTTACATAATTGTGACAGCTGATAGTTGCAGCAAGATATCAACCAGGGTTCAATAACAGAAATAGAAACAAGATGAATCAATAGGAAATATTCAACATTTTTGAGAATTTTTAATTGAAACTCTGATATGTCCACATGGATTCATGCTTCTAATTTTCCACATTATCATAATATGTATATCATTTGCAAAGAGCATATTATTCATTCATATTAATGTTTAAATTTGGCTACAGGAAAAATACCTTGGGGATTTTACTTTATTATATTTAATTAAAATTTAAAGTAATTTAAAATTGCTAAGTACACATTATTAATAATTTGCTATTTCTAAACTTCAAATAAAAGTAGACTCTATCAGTTAAAAAAAAAAAAGATATTACTTGAAAAAAAAAAGTAGACTCTGTCTAGAGAAATAGAAAGCTTGCATGCCACATCCATAAAACATACCAGAGGTGGAGGGACGAAGAGAGAGATTTTCATTGCTTTATTATAAGGATTTAGCTTGTTAAGACAGTGGGGGCTGGCTAAGCAAATCAGGAATTAGTAAACTAGGCAAACAGGAAGGGACTTGCATGAGCAGGATTGAATTCCATAGGCCAAATTGTCCACAGGTGGAATTTTTTCTTTCTCCACAAAACTTCCCCTCCCCGCAATTTGTATTTTCAAAAGAACATTAGACATATAGATTGATTTGTTTATCAATTGAAACATTTCATTCTAATTTTATTTCTAAAGTGTCTCAGAATTAACAACAGATAATCTATCCCCCTTTTCCTCTCTTTGTCCTTTCTCCAGTGTCATGATTTTCAAATTTGTGCCACTTGGATCTGCACCCATCTTTTGCTTCTTTCGCAAATGCACACAATACAAAGAAATTAATTGGAGAAAGGAAATGTTGTGAAGATGGAGATACTTATTCTACATACCTAATATCTACTTTGTTATCAAATAGATTATTTAATATACTGCTACTATGATGTAAAGTTTCTGGTACTGTAGAAAAAAGACTTGCCTAGGAAGCAGGAAATCGATGTTTTAAATACTGATTCAGTATTACATCAATGTAAATTTCAACAATATAATTAATAATTTGCCAGCATTTGTCAACAGTTAAGTTTCCAGTTCATTTATTACCCTGTAATTTAATCATTGCATTGTATATATATAATATACAACAAAAATGATCCTTCTAGTCATTAATATAGAAGTATAAAATGTAGTAAAGAATATACAATTTTTGAGTCATATCTTTTAGAATTTAATAGCCCTCAAATAGGTTGTATCTGGCTTTGTATGTTCTTCAGTATTTTATATTCTTCCAAAAACCTGGAGTGCTTCTTTATCAAAATATTGATGACAACTTATATAAATGTGCCATATGTATAGGAGATGATTGGCCTGGGATTACTCAGGTAAGGATATACTACCACAGAGAACCAGAGAAAAGAGAGATGATAAGCTTAGATTTCAGGGTTACAACAAATTAACTTCAGTCATGTTTTTCTCTCAAAAGGGATTTTGAGAGTCTAAAGGTCAATTGAAAGAGAAGGTCAGGGGATCCCTGGGTGGCTCAGCAGTTTGGCGCCTGCCTTCAGCCCAGGGTGTGATCCTGGGGAACCGGTCGGGCTCTCTGTGTGGGCTCTGCTTCTCCCTCTGCCTGTGTCTCTGCCTCTCTCTCTCTCTCTTTCTCTCTCTCTGTCTCTCATGAATAAATAAGTTATTTAATTAAAAAGAAAGAGAGCATACGTCTGTCGAAAGACTTTGGTTTTCAATCTGGTAATAATTACCATTATAAAGAAATGCAGACCTAGAGTTTTGGTCTGTATAGGCCATTTCACACGCTCATTTGTGGAGGCCGAGAAAATTAAGGCCATTCCACCTTAAGTTCAGCGTTAGCACAAGTACAGCCATCTCAGCCCCTGTGAATAAGAGCTGAACTTTACCTTACTTCGGTTAAGCCCCATATTAGAATGAGAACAAAGCTCAGAATGCCCTTCGCAGGGAATCTCATATCAGAAAGACAACAGAGCTCAGAGAATCCCATATCAGATCTTAAGAAACTCCCCCACCCTTTCCCCCCATATTGGAATGGGGAAAAAAAAATTCCTCCACCCCTTCTGAAAATTTCCTAGACCAGCCCATAAAAAACCCAGCTGTAACCCACTTCAGGTTACAGCCCCTGCTCTGCTGTGTGGAGTATACTTGGACCCAAGCTCGAGCTTGTAAATAAACCCTCGTGTACTTGCATCCGTGTCGGCTCCTTGGTGGTTTCTCAGATTCGCAATCTTGGGCACAACACATTCTGAACAGTTTTTTTTTAACTTCAACATTGAAGACAAGTAACTATTAAGATGTTCTGGGTAAGGCTAGAAACTTACGTTAGCACTCTGAGAGTAGATTCATCATTAGAGATAGACTCCTATCAGCCAAGAGTAGAATAAACTTTAAATATTTATAAAAACAACATAGATAGGAGAGTAAATATAGATATATATATATACACATTACACCCTCACAGCCTTAACTCTCTTTTTTCTGCACACCAGTGGTGACACCTATGACAGAAAACAACAGCACTCTACCCAGTGCATCCTTTACCCAAAGCTGAGGGCCTCCCAGTTAGTAAGCACTCCACTCAAACATTTTTGCAACCCAATTACAGAATTCCTGGTAAAAATAAAATAAAATAAAATAAAATAAAATAAAATAAAATAAAATAAATTAAATTAAATTAAATTAAAATTTTATTCAATGCAATGAATGCAAATAAAATTATTCAATGTAATGATTATATCTGATAAAAAATTAGAAACTAGGAGCAAAATATTTTAATCAACCTAGCTATCCAATTTAATTGCATAATTAGAAGATTGATCACATGATTTGAAAATAGTCCTGGGATTCTTTCTCCTATAACTTTTTGTTAGTAGAGGAAAATGGGAAATAGGTACACTCAAAAATATTCTAACAGTATTTATAATCTCTTTTCTGGGCCATCCTTGTAGAATCCTAGAACAGAAAGGAAGAAAAGGAGAAATATGATTAACCATTTTCAGACTACAATGCACTGTTTTCTTCATTTGCGGTAAATTAGACTTTCTTAGAAAGTGAAAGCCCAGTGACCAACACTGACAAAAGGCCTCTTCATATGGGGTTAGAAAGGAGGAATCCCATGGCCATTTGCCTAGATTTTCTGCTTTCAGTAGGTGCACATATCTTCTTCTACCTTCTTTTGCCCCGTGTATACCCTCATTAAAAGGTCCTTTTTCTCATCCTAGGAGATAGCAATTATAGGATTTATCTCTGGCCTCAGCTGCCTGGATTCTTATGATTTTCTTAAAAGTACCATGATAAATCATAATGAGAAAAATAATGTATTTAAAATAAATTTAATTAAGAATTGAAAGTTCATTCACCACTTGAATATAATTCAATGAAACAAAAACATAAAGGAAAAAAATCTGCACTATTCACAGAAAGCCTATTTTAATGGAAGCTGAAACAAACTTATTCAAGGCTTTTAGTATGGGAAACTATGTTTTAAACTGGTTTTCTCAGTGGACTATAGAGGATCTCTATGCCATTTCTTCAGTGATATTCTCAATTTGAAATAGCATGGCTATTCAAAACAATTATGTCTTCAAGTTGTAATGGTCACATAACAAAGCTTAGTGGCAACATTTCAAATAAATATAGAAGGCTGGACTAGCCTTGCAAGTCACCCACACAGAAAACAAAACAAATTAACAAAATCAGCTTTACCAAATGAACAAAACACTGAATTAACAAATAATCATAGGTTTCACATATTTAACATGAAATTTGCTAATTCTACATCTAATAACCCCCCCACCCCCCCAAAAAAATCGGGTTTCTTTTCTGAAGAAAAAATTTAGAATCTTTGAGTTAATTAGAGCTATAAGAAATCAAAAAGAATGAACATATAATGGTAAACAGTCTCTTCACAGTGAACTATATATCTTATATCCTTGCTATTTTGCTTACCTGGTCCTGTGGAGCCTTATTGTCAAATCTTGAAATCACTCTTCATTCTTTTTTTAACCCTTCATGTACTGATTCCACAGTCTCAAAATCCTACTTCTTCCAACTCCACCAAAGAGCTCTAGATTTGCCTTACCTTGCTTTATTTGTTGGTCTTTTTACAATTGGAAATATCCATTCCTAAAATACAATTCTATTTCTTATTCCACGTGTTGTGTTTTTGTTTCTTACCTTTTTTTCCTGTGGATTAGAATGTGAGCTATGTAACTGGGAACCATTGGAATTTTGTTTATTGTCATTGACATGTCACATTCCTAGAAACTGTGCACAGAGGAGTCTCCATATTATTTTTTGAAATATTTGTTGTAAGAAGAAATGAACATGTACCAGGTTTTATGCTCTGTGATACTATGCAATTTTGTAAATACAAACCGTACCTACCCTTATGGACTTTGTACTCCAGGGAAGAGACAGATATTTAACAGATGCTCATAAAATGAATGTATAAATTGAACATTTTCACAGATACCACACCGGAATGATTCAGACTTCTATGAAAGGGTTAAGCTGTGCTCCCTGCCTGTCCCTAGTGGGAGAAGCAGATTCAGGGGAGGGAAACCTTATTTTTTGGGTAAGATTTTATTTATTCATGAGAGACACAAAGAGGCAGAGACATAGACAGAGGGTGAAGGAGGCTCCTTACAAAGAGCCCAGTGTGGGACTCAATCCTGGAACTGCGGGATCATGACCTGAGCCAACCTCTGAGCTACCTAGGCATTCCAAATGGATACCTTATTGTTGAAAACGTGATCTAAAAATAAGAATGATGTGTGGATGTGGACAGGAGCCAGGGGAGGGAGTATTCCTGCAGAGATAACAGCAAAGTCCTTGTGGGAGAAAAGATTAATGAGTAAGATTAGTTTAAGAACTGAATAAAAGCTGAAGTATCTGGAGGATAGGCATTGAGAGGGCAAGGCATATAAAATGACACTGGAGAGTTAGTAGCTACACCATGAAGAGGTAGGGAGGGCAAAAGAAGTAATTTTGTGTTTGCTTATTTCTTTTTTCTGACGGCGATGATAACTATGGAAGAGTTTTATGCTATGGAGATTGAGGGTAACAGAATCAATGTGTATTTTCAAAAGAACAACCTGTCTCACATGTGAAAAGAATTAATGTGGTGCAAAAATGTTCTTTAGAGAATTGTGCTATAGAACTATAATAGTTCATAAGAAAGATGATGACAGCTTAGGTCATATTCCAGGAAAAAAAATATGTGGATGATTATGTCTGAGCATCCTCACTAACTCTTTTTGTTTCTTTCCCCTAATCATTAATGTAGGTTCAGCCTTTGGTTCTCCTCCTCCTTCTTCTTATTCTTTTTTTTATTTTTTCTTTTTTTTATTTTTTCGATTTATATCTTTACCTTGGACTACTCCAATGACTTTAATTATTATTAATGTAGTAAGGACTTCAGAATTAAAATCTAGTCAGGACCGGCTATATAACTTGTGGGGCCAGTACAAAATACTAAAAGCAGAGGTCCTTGTTCAGCTATTATTAATAGTGAGGGCAGCAATGGTAAAGCATAGTGTAAGTCCTTTTTTGCATGAGGCCCTGTGTAACTGCATAGGATGCCTGCCTGTAAAGCTAGTCCTATCTGCAGCCTCCCTTTCTCTAAGTTCAAGATAAAATTAAATTGGAAATTATGTGCTTGACATGTGTAGTTAGGTGTCTCCCAGATACATGAACATAAGTATCTAAAATAGAGTTCAGACTGCTTGTTTAATATACAGTTCTCTTGTGGTTTTGTTTTTTGTTTTGCCTCTTTTGGTTGATAGTACCATTATTTTCTCTTATACCCAGTTAAGATCCTGAATGGGATCTTCAATTTTATTTTTATTCCATTAACCCAAGTAATCAAGGAGTCCTGCCAATTAAAATTTCAAGGTATCTTTGTAATCTTCTCAATGTATGCACACACCCATCTCCTAGCACCATCACCCCCTTATTCTAGTTATTCATTATCTCTTGGCCTCCTTCATATGGCCATTAATATTTTTCCTGTAAGTTGGATGATATTATCCTCGCCTAATTTAAAGGTCTCTGGGCAGCCCGGGTGGCTCAGCGGTTTAGCACCGCATTCAGCCCAGGGTGTGATCCTGAGACCCAAGATCGAGTCCCATGTCAGTCTCCCTGCATAGAGCCTGCTTCTTCCTCTGCCTGTGTCTCTGCCTCTCTCTCTGTCTCTCATGAATAAATAAATACAATCTTAAAAAAAAAAATCTTTGATGACTTAATTAGCAGACTATTCAATTACCCCCCAAAACTGTCACTAACTCACATTTTATCCAAACTAATATACCTAGATTTTCCTGTATATCCATCCTTCCCTCAGCAATACTATCTTTTGCTAAAGAAGCTGTTAGTATTTCTACCACAATACCTTTGGCTTTAGTCTTACTAATACCTTTCTTATAATAACCCTTCTCTATGATTTTGTATCTACTTAACTGTCGAGAACCAGCGCAAGCATTAATGTGTTCATGATAAATTACCCCTTCTGCTGTCTAATTAGGGGACTAGTTCCCTTTTCTTTTTTCCAATTCTTTTGGAAGATGTTTCGGTATGAGTTCCTCACATTTCTGCATATCTTGCAAGCAGAACACTGACCACCTTCATTCTGGATTGGTGTTTTGTTTTGTTTTGTTTGGATTGTTTTTTAAAGGATGTTTATATAGCCAAAAGTCTCATTAGACTATGATAGTTTCTTCCTTTGGAGCAAAGGGCAGGCATGCTTACTACACATTTTAAATATTTGTGTTCCCTAAGCTCAATTTTCCTCTCCTTAGTGCAACCTACTGCCTGTCTAACTGTCATATGGCTCAACTGGTCTCACTCTGGGACAGTTAGGGCTGGGGGAATCAGAGTAAGAAAATGTGGATATCCAGGCCCCTGGGTGGCTCAGTCTGTTAAGCATCTGCTTTCTGCTCAAGTCATTATTCCAGGGTCCTCAGATGAAGCCCTACATTTGGCTCCCTGCTCAGAAGGCAGCCTGCTTCTCGCTTTCCCTCTGCAGCTCCCCCTGCTTGCATTCTCTTTCTCTTCTCTGTTAAAAAAAAAAAAAAAAAAGGAATATTCTGGCTACTGTTCCTACTGTGAGTAACAAACTGTCCTTTATTTCTGGCCCAGCAATTTTGTTTCTTCTGCCAGCATCAACAAAACTGAGTCAGGCTATCATACTAGCTTGGAATTAGGGTAAAACCTCAAATATTCACTTTTTAAAACAACTATTAGTAAATGCATTTATCCATTATCAGTTGTATATATTCTTACCTTCTCACACATTAACTATAGGGGATACATCAAATTCAATCTTTGTTCGAATTTTTAACATTTATTGTGTTTAGAGGACTACTGAGCAGGCCTCAAATGTCAATAAATGCTTTTCAAATAAATGAGTACCTAATTTATTAACAACATGAATATAATTCTCAAATTCTTTCAGTTCTCAAAGATTTATGGCTAGGTGTTTTCAGGGAACTTTCAGTTCTCAAAGATTTATGGCTAGGTGTTTTCAGGGAATTTTTGGTGGAAAAGAAATATATTAGCAATGATCTTTAGCTATAATAAACTCATTTAAATTTATTTAATAGAATCAGCCACTTCCTGTCTATATGGTTTGATTGTGGTGTTCCTTCTGCTTCAACTGCCTTTACTTCCCTTTAAAACATCTATCCATCTTTCACGGTCTCTACTCTGTAAATTATTTACAAACTATCCAGTCACATGCAATTTCTCCCATTCCTTTGTTTAATTTACTCTTTGCCTGTAGCTCAATTACAGTGCTTATTAGAATTGACCTTGTTTTATATACTTTTCTTATCTTTCTCTCTCAGTAGATTGAGTTCTGACAACACAGCAGTCATGTCTAATTGATCTTTGAATCACCTACTGTGCCAAGCACAGTGTTTAATAGGAAATCAATAAATATCAATTTAATTAAATGAAGTAATGTATTACACATTGTACCACTAACTGGTTCTTATTTCTTTGCCCCTGCATTCTTGATCTCTTCCCATTTAGTGCTTGTTTCCAATTCTGTTATTCCTGAAGTGAGTTATAGCCAACTGAATTCTTTCCACAAAATGATTTCTTACAGGCATCTAGACAGCTGGGATGCCACATTTGTTGTATTTGAGACAAAAAAAAAAAAAGAGAGAGAGAGATGTAACTTTGTCATTTGACTATCTGTGAGGACAATGACATGCAACAGCTTTCAGCCAGTTTGAATATGCATATGGTACAAAGAGTGAAAGCCAAATCTTTTTGCCTTCTACAGATGGAGACACTATCTGTGGAAAATGACTAGGGGTAGAAATCTCTTTAGGAAAGTGAGGGGGAATGAAGATAGAAACCTTTATCATTTGAAATTGTTTCAGATGAGCATGCACTGTCTGAACATTTAAAATGTGTTTATTGGGGATCCCGGGGTGGCTCAGAGGTTTAGCGCCTGCCTTCGGCCCAGAGCGTGATCCTGGAGTCCTGGGATTGAGTCCCACATCGGGCTTCCTGCATGGAGCCTGCTTCTCCCTCTATCTGTGTCTCTGTCTCTGTCTCTGTCTCTGTCTCTCTCTCTCTCTCTCTCTCTCTCTCTATATATATATATATATATATATAATCTTTTAAAAATAAATAAATAAAAATAAAATGTGCTTATTGGAATGACAGGAATATTTTTTTAGGTGCCACCAAGAATGCCAGTTAAATCCTTACTAAAAATGACATAGATGGCCCTTTAATGTCCTTTCTTTCATCAATAAATATGTTGATTAACCTGAATTTTCCTGTTTGCTTATAACTGAGAGGCTGGCATTTCAATATTTTGACTGATTAGAATGGCAGCTGTCAAAGCCAGTATAATTTTAAGTTGCATTTTTAGAAAGTAATTACTGCAGGCTTGGTGAACAGAAGGTATACATGATTTACAAATTACTTTAGTAACCATCATTTCTTTTATTTCTTTTTATAAGATCAACTAAACATTTTCAATATAATTTAAAGGAAACTACCTGCTAATTTGATACCCATTAGGTAAAGAAGACTAGGGAAAAACAGCAACAACAAACACTAAAACTGGGGATTATTGTTTCCTGGGAAAAAAAAAATGTATTTATAACTAATCTTTTGGGCCTGCAATCAAGGGAAGCTCTCTTAATTTATGTTCTCATGCCTACACTGACCAACATTTCAGGTAGTTCTGTTAAATTCTCCACTTTTAGATGTGCTGAATCTAAAAACTGTCTTATAAAAGGCAAGCTATAATATAAAATTGATTTTTCTACATTGGTAAACTCTCAAAAGAGAAATGGCAATATCTAGGGATGCCTGGGTGGCTCAGCAGTTGAGCATCTGCCTTAGGCTCAGGGCATGATCCCCATCCTGTATCAGGCTCCCTGTAGGGAGCCTGCTTCTCCCTCTGCCTATGTCTCTGCCTCTCTCTCTGTGTCTCTCATGAATAAATAAAATATTAATAAAAAAAAAGATAAATGGCAACATTGAAATTTTGGGTAATGTTGAATGAACTATAGAATGTCATGGAATATCCTTTCAAAATCTAGGAAGAATATGCAGTAATGGAATATTTATTAATTATTAATATTATGAACAGATTTGTCTCATTCTTAAAAATCTGAAATATGCTTAACTCCGGATTTTACAGGCTATTTGCACAGGAGATACTTTGCTTTATTATTTTTTTAAAATTCTTTAAATCAGAGACTTTTTTTTTTTAGAAGAGTTTTAGGTTTATAAAAAAATGAGTGGAAAGAACAGACTTTCCATATACCTCACCACCCCCATCCTAGCCAGGTTTCCTTATTAACTTTGCATTAATTACAAATAGATGTGTTACCCTTGTTACAAAATATGACATGCTTTGATTTTTAATTAGAATATTGGTGGGAGGGAGTCAGCATTGTATCTGATAAAAGGCATAATACTCAAATGTTACTCTAAAATACTGCAACCAAGTAGGGTGGTTAGTAATATTACCTAGAAGATGATTTCTGGTAACCATGTCTTTCTGTTTTGTTTTGTTTTTTCATTTGTTTTTGTTGTTGTTGTTTTGTTTTGTTTTTAATCATAAAGGAGGATCTCTTACTACTTTGGGTGTTGGCTGATCCTCTACATGTTATCTGATATTATGATCCTTTGTCTCTACTCCCTATGCCTTATTACCTCCCTGATGTAGATTATTGGTAGTAAACACAGAAAGAGAAAGCAACAATTTTGCGTAGGACAAAGAGATAAGAGGTTGAATATTGACAAAACAAAACTATCATGGACAATGAGTAGCAGGCAATTTGTATAAAAATAAGGTCTGCTTAGGAATCCCGTCAGCATTTTATTTCATGTATAATTTGAACAAATACATATTGAAAAAAAAAAGCTTCTGCAATTAGTTATAAAGGCCTTCATGGAAGAAACATGGCCTGTTGCATACAGGTGAAATAATGAATGTAAAGACAGATCCTAACTGGACGAGAAAAGATACAATTCTTTATTCACTCATAGATAAAAGTTATACTCAAGTTTCTAGAATGGAAAGAACTGGAAGCTCATAGAATAAGCTATATTCTATTACTTGTAAATTTAGTTTTTTTAAAGATTTTTTTATTTATTCATGAGAGACACAGAGAGAGAGAGACAGAAAGAGAGAGAGAGAGAGAGAGAGAGAGAGAGAGGCAGAGACACAGGCAGAGGGAGAAGCAGGCTCCATGCAGGGAGCCTGACGTGGGACTCGATCCTGGGTCTCCAGGATCACACCCTGGGCTGAAGGCAGCACTAAACCCCTGAACCACGGGGGCTGCCCTTACTTGTAAATTTATATGTAAAATAGTACATGCCCACTATATGGTCAGCACATTAGCTATTATCCTATAGTGTCTATTTGATCATTCTCAATGAATTCTTCAGATTATCTTCATACATCTCTACAACACTTAGTTACTGCAGGTTGCTAGAGCTATAAGTAGCTGTCTACACCAGGTGGAATCCTATTCAATCTATTCAGATGCTGTTTTCCTGGGTTTTAGACTGTGTGAAACTCTGTTTTAAAAATCGTAAGCTCATTCGTATATAGTACAAATTACGTATGCACCACAAGATCACATTTATCCTCTTTAAATTTTCTAGTCTTATAATTGAAGAACACTGTAATGTCCTAAACGACAATAATTTCTCAGCAAACAGTTAATTCTTATGACTCTTAATATCCTAATATTGGTGTAAGTGAAGATCTTATTTTATTTGTAAATGTTATTAATGCCCATTAGGACTTCTGAATCCAGATTGTCTCATATATTGAAATGACTTTTTTCTTCACTGAACTCCATTTATATCGACTTTACCTTTCTAAAAATCCCAGCTTCAACGTTTATACAATCTAATTGGTTGCAAATAATTAACTAAAGGCATTATTCAGCATGTAAATATACTCGGTAATTGGTTGTTTTTATTGAAATGTATGTTCCAAAAAGAATTAAAATTACCCAAAACTCATATACCTTTTTTTTCTTGTTTAATACCTTAACAGTATCTATTAGACCTAGAACTGAACTTAAAATTCTGATTACTTTAGGGACTGGGTGGCAGGAGATTTTGATGGCAAAATTTACTTTTAAGTGTTCCCTGCTCAATTTCCTTTATTTATTTTTATATTGATGTATATGTTTAAGAACTAATGAATTTCACTTATGCCATCTCCCTAGCTTGCCTTTATGTCTTAATGGTAAATTACTAGGGAAACTTTTTGCAATTCTGTACAAGTTCAGACTCCTGAAGTATTTTATATGAAATGACTTTTAAAAAAATGTTTATGAGCATTTTTTTCAGCATGCTGTTGACTAGCAGCATCAGTGGGGGGACTCAGGACTCAAGATGTTCATCTCTAATCTCCTAGCAGTGACTCGTTTCTTCTATGGATGAAAGATATTGTTGGGTAATATTCCAATCCAATAAGTTAATTAATGAACTTCTGACTCTGATTACTAACATGTTAGTAGTGTATTAATTAGAAATGAAGCAGGTGAAAACTAGACCTTACCATTTGAATTGGCATCTGATTTCTGCTTATTATATGTGTGGCCATAAAGTTCTTGGCATTTATGTCCTCATATATTTTTTAAAAAGAGAGAGATAAAAGAAAATAGCAATAATACTAATGCAAGCTTACCCTAGTTAGTAAGGGTAAGTTAGGGGGGAGAATATGACTCTCTTGGGAAGCCTTACACACTGTGGAGCGTAAGATAATCATGAACTTGTCAATAATTGATACTATTGTTTGCAGAGTAGTGCAATTGGCAGAAATGGGATATTTGTGATGTTATACTGATTAACTGTCAGATAACTACCTCTTCATCAGGCATAATTAATGAAGGCTGGTGTTAACCCTTCTAAAGTCACCCATTTTTCAAAGTTCTAGTCATGCTGAGGGAGCATACTAGTAGTTGCTGAATCTAGCAATCTCAACAGTATGAAAATGGAGAGACCACATTCTTTTTATTTGCTGGCAATGATTTCTCTGTGCTCTCCTTTTGAACATAATCTGCTCTAGGCAACCAGAGTGGACATCTGCATGTCTAGTGAACAATTCTTTTTACTAATGACCATCAATGCCTTCATGGCATACAGATGAAATCTGCAGATGGTTGGTCTCCTCCAATCTCCTTGGCTGTTTAGTCTTCGTAAATTTGTATACAAATATACTCTATTAACATAGTTCAACACAAATTTCTTGTATTTCCAGAAAAAGTTCACCTGAAATTGTCTTCCTTTGTCACTTCAAAAAGTCTTTGCCATTTAAATATTGAAAGAGTTGTAATTAAGGAAGTGTGTGTGGGGGGGGGGGGGCACCTGAGTGCTTCCATTTTTTAACCAGATATGTTTGGCAGGTTTAAGCTGCCTACAGCTTATATCATGATCCCAGGATCCTGAGATAGAGCGCCTGGCTGGGGGCTCCCTGCTCAGTGGGGAGTTGGCTTCTCCCTCTGTCCCTTCCCCTGCTAATATTCCCCTGCGTGCTCTCTCCCTCCCTCAGTCTCTCTCTCTCTCTCTCTCTCTCTCTCTTGCAAGTGCACTCTCTCTCTCAAATAAATAGGTAAAAATCTTTAAAATAAATAAATAAATGAATGAATGAATAAATAAAGGCGTGTGTGTGTGTGTGTGTCTGCTAAATACACTAATCATAGTCAATGCATTTCAGCCCCTTTTTCTTCCTAAGATTACATACAGCTATCTCTTTTGCTTATATATCTATAGATATGACTAAAAATAAAAATAAAAATAAAAATGAAAACATTTTGTGACCATTCACAAGAACCTTCTGATTTCTCAAGAACAGTTCACAAGCATAAATCCAAGAGAATAATGAATCAGAGTTTCTAAGAAACTGATACAATTAAAAAGGGGGAGAGTCTTTTCTGAATATCAGATTTTTTTGTAATATCTCTCCATTTTATACTGGCAAATGCTAATTTACTGGGCTGTTTTAGAAACCAGGTTCCTTTTGTTTCTTTCTTACATTAGAAAACAGTAAATAATAGCCAGTGAACTAACAGTTTTAATGGTTACTGAAAAACATACGTTCTCCTTTGTTTTAACTTTTAAGCTCCTCTGAAGTACAATATTTGCTTCCTGTCAAGCTGAATATGTCTAATACATTTGTTGTATCACTGCTAGTGAAGCCCAATATCTTGGATCTTCCTGAAACAAAAGGTTATGTTGGTGTCAATCATTTGTTTGTCCTGTCTGACATAAGATAAAATCCGATTTGCCAACAGATGTAAAACTCCTTGGCAAGCTGTAATGGGACTGGAAAAGATGAAAGGCAGAAGTAGCTTAGTGAAGTTAAGTGGAGGTTAAATGAGTTGCTCCTTGCAGCATCTGGTACCCTGATTACTGATGTTGGCCACGTAATAATTCCTGACATTAAGAGAGATATAATAGTTGCCCAATGTTCTATAGTGGTCAGCTGTGCTGACCAAAAGAATCACTCATTTTTGAGGTTCTTTGTACACATTGAAAATTAACCTTAGTCTTTATAAGGAAAAAGCAAAGAAAAACACACTATGTAGTCTACTTTTTCTTCTTAGAAAAACTTATTTCCAAGTAAAAAGTGTTAACTTTTATCTTGGTTAAGCTTCATTATACTCTCAGCATACAGGTTTGCTTACTGTTGAACACAGGCTAATATATTCTACTGTCATTGAATACATAAACTCTCAGTTTCCCTGCATATCTCTCTGCCTCTATTAGATTAGGACAAATCCAGCCTCCCAACAAATCCTACAATCTTGCAGTGCATCCAACTCATAATGAAGAAGACTCAATCAAAAAGATAGCTAGCTAGATTAATAGATAGATAGAATTAATAGATAGATGATAGATAGATGATAGATAGATAAGGTGCTGTCATTCCCTCTCTTTTTTCCCCTTATTAAAGCTTCCGTGTAGTAATTTTTTCAGTTATTGAAATTTCTTCAACAATTTATTTTTTCTTTCACTGAAGTACAATAGTTTCATTTAAAAATCTAAATCGAGCCTAAGATTCTGCTGCAGACTTAAGCAAATGATTCTTCTTTACTTTAGTGTGTACAATTTATTCCCAAACATAAACAACTGAATTTTTTTTCATCTTGAACTTCTCCAACTTATAGTAACCTGTATACCTAAAAGTAATAATCAGAAAATTTTGCTTACTATGTTCCAACTAAAAGTTATTTTTATCTTTTTTAAATGTATTTAAAGATTTATTTATTTATTCATGAGAGACACACACAGAGAAAGAGAGAGACAGACAGACAGACAGAGACAGAGACATAGGCAGAGGGAGAAGCAGGCTCCATGCAGGAAGCCCTCTGTGGGACTTGATCTCAGGACTCCAGGATCAGGCCCTGAGCCAAAGGCAGACGCTCAACTATTGAACCACCCAGGTGTCTCTAAAAGTTATTTTTAAAAAGTAAAACAAAAAAGGGGCACCTGGGTGGCTCAGTCAGTTGTGTCTGCCTTTGGCTCAGGTCATGATTTCAGGATCCTAGGATGGAGCCCCACAACCAGGTCCCTGCTCAGTGGGGAACCTGCTGAGTGGGGAGTTGGCTTCTCCCTCTGTCCCTTCCCCTGCTAATATTCCCCTGCGTGCTCTCTCTGCCCCTCTGCCTCTGCTTCTCCCTCTCCCCGCCCCTCCCGGCCTCACCCTGCCGCTCTCTCTCTCTCTCTCCCCCTCCACCCCACGCCCCGCCACACACACTCACTCTCTCTCTCTCTCTCTCTCTCTCTCTCTCACACACACACACACACACACAAATAGATAAATAAAATATTAAAAAAAAAATATATATATATAACAAACAAAACACCCTGATGGACACCAATGGATACTCTAGCTTAATCTAATTAAAATAAAACTTTTAACTCATTTCAATTATTGTAGACTAGGTATCCTAGAAGAGTTTGAGATATCTATTTAAAGTTCAAGTCAAGGGATCCCTGGGTGGCGCAGCGGTTTGGCGCTTGCCTTTGGCCCAGGGCGCGATCCTGGAGACCCGGGATCGAATCCCACGTCGGGCTCCTGGTGCATGGAGCCTGCTTCTCCCTCTGCCTGTGTCTCTGCCTCTCCCTCTCTCTCTCTCTCTGACTATCATAAATAAATAAAAATTTTAAAAAAATAAAGTTCAAGTCAACTATTGAGTGGATATTTGGATATACATTTCTTGGAAGAAGTCTGGGTTGAAAATATAAATTGAGTAGTTTCCAGCTGGTATGAGATAATTAAAGCCATGTAACTGGAGGATGTGATCAATGTGTTTAGACTAATGCATGGGCTTCAGAATGCCCGATGAATCAGTGTTTACTATTGGTTGTATGAGTAATTGGTCAATTGTCTGATCTCTTTGTATCAAATATTAAATACTAAAAAGCATATTTGTAGACTAACTTAGGAACATTATTTTGCCAGATGGAAAGTGGCTCAGAGAAAATACAATGGTGATTACACATAAGAAAATAAAACTCCTCGGAATGGATAAAGGAATGGAATTCAGTTGACTCCTTTGGTTAGTGCCACCAGTAATCTCTAACTTTGCTTTTAGTATTTCATACAATCAGAGGACTTCTTTATTTGATTACCAGAATACCAAAATCTTATGGTTTCACTGCTACCAAAGTAGCCCCTCTACTTCTTTTCTTTTGCTTTTCTCTTTTCTCTAATCTCTTCATCTTGTAGAATCTCAAACGCAATCTCTCCTATACTCACCCAACTCCTTTGGTCATATCTATTCTAGTCTAATGGCATTAAATATTTAATATAAGATGAAAAATACATGATTTAGATTTTAAGCCCAGTTTTCTCCTCTAATTAACAGACTCATGTATCTAAATATCTACTCACATCCTTACCTAAACTTCCAGTAGGCATCTCAAATTTAGCATTCAAACCTCCCTCGAACACTCGATTCACCCTACAACTTTTCATTTTCTCAATTAATGACAATTTTATTTTCTAGTTGCTCAAAAAATATATATTTTAATCACCCCTGATGCTTCTTTTTCTCTTCTACCCCACATTTTTTCTTACAGAAAATTCCCTGGATTCTTCCTTCTAAATAAAGTCTGACTCTGGATATTTCTCATCACCCTCACTGCTACAAGCCTGGCCCAATTGCAAACATTCCCAACATGTTAGAGTACTATTCTCCTAACTACCCTCATAGACTCTAAACTTTTCTCATGTAGCTTCAATCCAGCAACTAGAGTAACCATTTCAAAGTATAACTTACTACTCTGCACAAATGTTAAATGAGGGTAATAATTTGTTTAAAAATTCAAATGGTACCCCCCAGCATTCCTGATTATTTTTACCCTAATTCAGTTTTTTATAATACTTATATTCTAACATGTAATTTATTTATATATAATATATGTTATTTATTTGTCTCTACTTAATAGAATATAAGCTTCAGGTATACAAGTATTTTTTAATGATTATCCACCATAATATAGTAAATACACACTCATTTTGTATTTGTTGACTGATTAGATGAATTAATCACTTAATTCATCTTTCAAAGGATGTCCAGTGTCTTTTGGAAAACCATGCATCTGCTCTTAACTTGACACTTTACCAAATGAACTACACTGGTCATCTCCGTGGAAGCTTTTTCCTATTGATGAGGCAATAACGTAGGTAAGTTAATGTGAAAGGGATGATCAAATGAATTCTCAAATTATAACAGGTGCCCAAGAAATAGCTGATAGCAATAACTTGGAGAGAATATAAGAAAAGCCTCAGGTTGAAATTAGGTGAATATATAAACTTTCAAACTGATGCCAAATGAACATTTCTCCAAATGGCTGACTGGCCTTCTTGAATGAGCTAAGCATTATAGTAAGGTACTGCATTGGTGCTCTTAGTAGCAATATAAGACGGCAAATTTTACAATTCTGAGTTAATTGGGATTTATGAGATAATATAATCAATCAATGGCATTTGTTCTTAAATTCTTTTTAATATATACATTGAGTAAGTAATAATGTGACTTTCTCAAATTTAAAAAAACTTGCAGGGTTTCACACATGCAAAATGGTTATTTAGTGCGTTTCACAAAAGAAGTGTTTAATAACTATTTTTGCCTCAACTGGGATGTAAAAGTCCTTAAGATTTATTTAAATACATATTTTCCCTTTAATTTCAAAAATTATGATTTATTGTGTTATATAAAATACTCAGAATGGCTGAGCATAAATTAATACACAATGTCTAATACAAAGGTAATTAATTGTGCAATTTAATTTGGTCAAATTCTCCAGAATTCTTGATAATAAGAAGTTTTTGTTTCATTTAATTTTGTTGTTTTCAAGTTACTGCTTTCAGGTACAAAGATTGGGTATTATATGCACACATATTTTTAGCCTGTATCCTCATTTTTTAGAAAGTCTGGCTAGCTCTGGGAGAAAAGAAATATCCAATTATAAAACCATCTGGTATTTGGGATGTTAGTTGTAAATTTAAGATTTTAATTCTTTAACTCTGCATGCATTTAAGCAAATGAAAGAAAGCACAGGTTTTCAATTGAGCTACAGCCTTTTAATTGTTCCTTTCAGTAAACTGTGAAGAAAAGAAAGAAAGAAAGAAAGAAAGAAAGAAAGAAAGAAAGAAAGAAAGAAGAAAGAAAGAAAGAAGAAAGAAAGAAAGAAGAAAGAAAGAAAGAAAGAAAGAAAGAAAGAAAGAAAGAAAGAAGAAAGAAAGAAAGAAAGAAAGAAAGAAAGAAGAAAGAAAGAAAGAAGAAAGAAAGAAAGAAAGAAAGAAAGAAAGAAAGACAGAAAGAAAGAAAGAAAAAAGAAAGACAGAAAGAAAAAGAAATGGAAAGAAAAGGAAAGAAAGAAGAAAGAACATCTACCTCTGCCAGCTGCTAGAATGTAGAGGAG
Organism: Vulpes vulpes; assembly: GCF_048418805.1. NCBI lineage: Eukaryota > Metazoa > Chordata > Mammalia > Carnivora > Canidae > Vulpes > Vulpes vulpes. The sequence goes on from NC_132791.1 coordinate 26,629,084, forward strand.
ATAATGGAATTCCTATATATTGATATCTTTTTGTTCTTCCAGTGGAAGTTGTGGCATCTTCAACAGTTCTCTCATGGCACATCTGCTTCTCTAAATGAGAGAATTAAAACCAGTAGACAGTGGAGGGGCTGTCTCATCTGTATTAATACACATCTTTGAAAGCTTCTCATGGAGTTGTATAGTTTTACTAAATTGTCTTACAGTGTTTTATAATTTACATTTTTAAATCCTGTGAAATAGAAAATTAGATCTAAACTATTCTAATGTTAATTTCCATGAGCCATGCTCATTTACTGACCATACATTTGAATATACATTTACAGAACAATTTTCTTTATGCCGTAAGTTTAGGGGGAAGATCCTGGAGCCTAGCAATTTTATCTCAAACATATTGAAGTGGTTTTTTTTTTTTTTTTTTTTTTTGGTGGTTGTTGTTCTTTTAAAACTCTATTTCATTTTTTATGGGCATAAATTATCATTATTATGTAATTATTAACAACTGTAAAACACAGTATTGTTTAAATACATGCCAAAACTATGACTATATAATGTTGAACATTGGCAAAAAGGTACCACCCACCCATAAATTAAATTTATGTATTTTTCTTTTTAAACAGAGAAAATTGCCCATTATTTCACAAAATGGTAATGAAAAAGAAATTACCTTAAGGCAAAACTTTCTTGTTTTCCTTAAAAAAAATTACTTCTGAAGAGTTTTTCTTATTGTTCTGAGAAGAGAATGTTGAAATAATTTCTGTGTATTTTTAGTTTAAAAGACCTTACTTCCTTTTGGATGGAAAATTTTTATTGTAAGGAAGAAAGGGGAATGTAAGTTCTTGGTCCTAATGGTTCTGGCCTTTCTAGGAATTAATTATGCTTAGAAGTGTTTCTGAACATGAAAAGTGACAACTAGTTCTGTGGAATCAAATATACTAGGGTATAAAAACTTTTTGCACTTAATGAAACACCAAAAGATGGCTTTTACTTAAATAATGTTGCTAAAGGTCTTTGTTCTTCATTCTATCATTGTGATCTGAGCAAAAGACTCAGCAATCACCACTGAATATTAGAACTAAATTTAGGGAATGATTTCTTGTGTATAAGGAACGTAATGTTTTCCTTGATCACAGAAAGTTACAAATCTTAAGAAAATCACAGCAATGTCTTGCCTCAGCGTAGTCAGTTACAATAAACAGAAAATAAGCATGAAGAAGGAATGAAGAAAGAGATAAGTGAAGAAAGAGATAAAAATCAGCAAAGCCATCAAACATAGGTAAGTAGATAGTAATAGCTCTCAAGAATAAGGGAAAAAAATCTATCTACTCAGAAACATATTTACTGAAGAACACCATAGATAGATGGAAAATTAAGCCCAAATAATCAACTCTGAGACATATTCTAGTTAAAGCATTTGGTTCTAATTACAAAAAATTTTTTTTTCTTTTTCTTGGTGTTCTTGATCCCTGGGGTTAGGGAGAAAATATTGATTAGGGCAAAAGAATTAGACTAGCATATGACATTTAAAATTGTCATAGGAAACAAGGCAATAGTGGAACAATCTTTTTTAAAATACACAATAAATGAAAGATTGGAAGCATGATCTAAAATTTTTATATCCATCCCAGATCTCCTTGTAGCACCATTCCTATAGACACTGTTTTAGATATACTTCTATACACACTATTATATAGCCATGAGCCTGTACTTTGGGGATTTTTGTGGAAGCTTCATCATATAGGTGTGACCCATCATTAACTCAATCTCCAGTTTCTTCCTCCTTCTGAGAGTATAAGGAGTGAGGTGGAAAGTTCCAAGCTTCTAATTATGGTTTAGTCTTTCTTTCAAGTGATCAGCCTCCATCCTGAAGCTATACAGGAGCTCACCAAGTCACCTCATTAGAAAACAAAACAAAACAAAAACATTCCTCTCACCTAGTCAAATTCCAAAGGTTTTAAGGAACTCTGTGCCAGGAGTGGGAATAGAGATTAATATATATGTTTTCTATTTCATATTTCTTCACTAAAGAGAGCTGAGGAGGGTGCTAACCCAGGTAACTTTGAAATAAATGGAGACTGTAAGACCATAGTCAGAAGAAACTATACATAGTTACTGTGCTTTTTTTTGTAAAGGTATTTCTCATGAGGATTAAGAGTTAAAAATTCTGAAACTACTATATATGTATGGTGGGGTTGGAACTATTAAGGAAATAGGTGGCCAATGGTAGAAGCCAGGTGTCTCACTATTAGAATGAGATATTAGAGAAAAACAAGGTGGAGAGTTTAGAATGAGTCATATCATTTAGAGTTAGAATGAAAGATATCAGTATGAACTCATGTTTAGTGTTAATAATTCAATTTTATAGTAATTTGGCTAGTAATATAATTTTTATATAGTGAAATATAAAAATAATATACCAGCTTTAAAACTAGAAGATAATACTTCATATTTCCTGCAACTTTTATTCTAGACACAGGGAACTACATGTCACTGGGTTATTTTCTCAAATGAACCTTCTGGTACATAAGATTATTAATAAGCTCATGTAACCAATGACACAAATTATATGTTGGTATATTCAATGATTTCTCGAGATCCATGTATGTACCAATGAACATCTTTTCCCACTCAGGAGAATGATTTAACATAAAGAAATTAGTGACAATCTAGTTAAACTTATTCAGATGAACAATTGAAGGTTTTATACATTCTTTGTGCTGCTGGATAAATTGAACAATATGCTTGGATGTCCAAACTTTCTTCTCTCATCTATAAATTGGATATAATATGAATACCTAGCACTTACAGAAGTAGTGATGACTACTTACATGGCATAATCAAAGTGTTTAGAGCAATGGCACCTGGTACATGATAATGGGAAATAATCAATGTTTATTCCTTTCTCCTGTTCCAGTCTCACAGCTCTTAGTGTGACAGTCTGGAGGGGAAAACAATACTTTCTCTGTTGACCAATATAGTATATCTTCATGGAGAGGTTACAACCACTGAATCTCAAATGAACATTTTAAAAATGGGAATACCAAGAAATATTGTGTTCTGTTATCATTGCAAGAACTTTTGCAAACATAATACCACAGTTATAGAACATTTAGTCAATAATCACTGCAAGGCTCTTTATTCATAGCAGATGTGAAGATGGTTCTTTTCTTTCTGAATATAAGAGTTCAGTCTTGCTCCCAGACCAGAGCTGACTTTGTCATGTTTTATCTTAATTCATATCAGCGTATTTTTAGAGTATTCTGAATAGTGATGGGAGATAATAAGAAGTGAAATCAAGATTAGAAGATGCTCTATCAGCGTAAGTCAATGGTAGGTCAGTGGATAAAATTGAAAATAGTCCCCAAAACTTGAGAGGAATAATTCAGAATTACGTGAAGCCTGGAGAGATTTAACCAAAACATTAAGTGGCCTCAGATCCTCTAAGAGCAGAAGATGGCCATTTTAGTTTTGATTTTGCTGTTGTCATGACTTTGCTAATGTAAGCTTTTATTGGGACATATATGGAGGGTGTGCATTAGCTGCTGACTCGCTTGCTGCTTTCTATTGATTGTTCCAATCTGTAAATCTTTCCTGTATTGAGCCAACAAGGAATGCTGCATTAAGATGCCATGTTTACCAAAATTGCTTCTCAGCAGTTTAAGGCACTGCTTTGAAAAAGTCTGGTAAGAAAACTGACCTTCATTAGTGTAGCACTATCTAAAGACTATCATGGACAGCTCTTTAAAGGAAAAGAAGAAAACAAAAAGAGTGATTCTTCTATTATTAAAGAAAAAATCTGTACTATCTCAAATACAGCATACTGCATGTTTATGATAAAGCCAAGTTTAATTTCCACTAGTTTTACTTCATAGGAAAAAAGAAAGCTGAATTATTTTTAAAATAAATTACACAAAGTGTTCTTGAAATGCATCATATAAAAGCTTAGGTTTTTTTAATTTAGCAAAGGAGTCTTGCCATACAAAAATTATGAAAGAACTACTTATTGAATTAAAAAGTTTTTGTTCTATGTCCTCACAGAACTCAGGAATTATTTTTTATATTTGTGGCATATAGAAGAAGAATCAGAATAAGTATATTTGAATTTCATATTTGCAATCTAGATTATATGGGTCTATTTTAACTTTCTTCAAGGTTCAATTTCTTCATGTGTATAACTGAGATAGCAACATCTGCCTTATAGGCACTTGATGTGTATTTGAATCTGAATCTTAAACCAATGAGGAACTTTTCATGGCTATTGGTTAGTATTTGATATTAAGCAGACTCATAATATCTATATGCTGTGATTCTTTTATTTGCTATTCAGTCAAATTATATTGATTAACTGCAGGCAGATAACTGCATGGATTGGAGTGTGCTATGCTGAGGGCCAAGCATATTTTATCCTTTTGTGTTTTATGCAATAATGATGAATTTGTGATGTTGATGAAATAATATCAGTAATTATATGAAATAATTAAATGGGAGCTCTGTGGCTTAGGAGAATACATTTTATTCTAGAATCTGAGCTCCATATTTATATTATATATGAAATACATTTGAAAAATCATGAACCTTTCTGCAGCTCAATGTCCTTATCAATAAATTGGAAATAGCACATTACATATAATCTTCACAAGTCTGTTGATAGGATACAATATTAGGTTATATGTCAAAAGAAATGGTGAATTATGAAAGAATATACAAATATTTAGGCTACTATTATATTGTGGAACTTAAAAATCTATCTCAACATAGATTTTTTTATTTCTTAGATGATAATCTGTGGCACTGGTTTATATATAGAATTCTTAGTGGAGGCTTCCAAGAGTGTGTCTTGACTAAATGAAAATTGACATTTAAAATAATCCAAGAAAAGTGCTAGTCATTGAGTCTACACCATAACATATTAGAGAAAGAAAAATTTCAGTTTCTATGTGAATGATATTTGTAAGACAGAAGCAGATCACACTTGCCAACAGATCAACAGTATTGAGGAATTACATATGTTCGTACTGCAGGGGAGTATTGCAGATATGCTAACATGTAAACCAATGATGGCAGTTCAGGGAAATATGTGATTAAAATTTGTACTAGCTTTAAAGCAACAAACGAATGGCTCCTAAACTAGCCTGAGGGAAGAATAAGGCAAATAAGGATATTCATGGCACAAGAAAAAAAGAGATGATAGTTAAAAGGAGTTACAGAATCAAATTACTATCACCATCATCATCATCATTATCATCATCACTTTTTCAATGGAGCAATAAAAGCATGTGCCTGAATAGAAAGAGAAAAAGTAAGCAGTGTAGAAGTGGCAGTGTAGAAATAGAAGTCTGAAATCAAGGTGTTAGCTGGGTGGAGTTCTTATCTGGAGACTGTGGAAAAAGTTTGCTTCTAAGATCTTGTTACTGACAGGATTAAATTCCTTGGAGTTTGTAAAATTGTGCTCTTTGTCCTTGATGTCAGCCAGGGACTGTGGAGTAGATCCCTAAGTCTACCTGCATCCTTTACTATTTATTCTCCTCCATCTTTAGGCCAACAATAAAACATTAAATACTTCCTGTGCTTTAAGTTTCTGATTTCCCTGTCTCTGACTTCTAGATAGACATTTAAAGGGCTTGATGGATTAGGTCAGGCACACTTAGTTAAATTCTTTATTCTACAGTCAACTAAATGGTGACCTTAATGACATCTATAAAATCCCTTTCCCTCAATATCTAGATTTGTGTTTGATTGAATAGTGGGTAGAATTTGTTTATATACCAAGTGCTGGGAATTTGGGGAACCATTCTATCCACTATAATTAGGTAAGATAAAATCCTTAAACTATGGGGCACCTGTGTGGCTCAGTCAGTTAAGTGTCTGCCTTTGGCTCAGGTCATAATCTCAGAGTCCTGAGATTGAGCCCCACATGGGCCCCATGCTCAGAGAGGAGCCTGCTTCTCCCTCTCCATCTATCCTTCCCCTTTTCCCTCTGTCCCTCCCCCTCTCCGGCTGCCTCTCTTCCTACATGCTCTCAGTCTCACTCAAGTAAATAAATAAAAGACCCTACCTTTTTATCTCTGTAAAAAATAAATAAAAATAAAAGACCCCTACCTTTTTATCTTTGTATCTCTTTACCTAAGACATATCAACAATTAATCAAAAGTATTGGACATATCAATAAAGTATTGGACAATCAAGAGCAGAAGAATGTTTTCAATAGAAATAACAGTTTGTGAAAAAGAGCAAAGGGGAAACTGACCATAGTAAGTTTGGGAGACTGTAGAAATCACCTCTAAAGATCTTATGAGGCAATATTCCATACAAATTATAGTTCTAGTTGGACAATGTTTACTTTTAATTGCACTGAGCATTGGTATGTATTTAAATAATATTTAAGTGTAAAAAATATAATATATCCCTATATTATTCACATTTAAATATTATTTAAATACATACCAATGTTCAGTGCAATTAAAAGTAAACATAAAAAAGTAGGAATGTGTTGTAAAACTTCTACTTTTCAAATAATTTTGTTTAGGATCTTATTTTTGAAGAAATTAGAGAAATCTCATGAATGAAAAACATACTTTTTTTGTCTACCCTGCTATATTTAAGTAATACAGCTTAACTTGAAAGGCAGAAAAAATATTTTAAAAATATAGATATCGAAAGGTTAGTTGAAGGCCACTCTGGCATATAGAAATGTTCTTGTTCTGCTATTTTCTGATTCTACTTTGGATAATAATATCATGGACGGAGATATTTTCTTCTATTATTGCTGATCATTGTAAGAATCAAATGAACCTTAGCAATATCACCACATACCAATTCGTAAACTTTATTTTTAACTAGTTATCACACTCATGGTTTAGTTGTCAAATAGTGTTTTGCCATAAATTCTTCAGTGTAAATATGTGTATATACCTGTGCTAGTTTTTAACAAAACAACAATAAAAAAGACCTTCCCATATTCAATATACTAAGGAAATTTTAATGTTATGTAATTAACACCCAATTACAAAACAATTCTAGATCAGCAAATTAAATTTCAGGGGTGCCTGAGTGGCTTAGTCAGTTGAGTGCCTTTGGCTCAGGTCATGATCCCAGGGTCCTGGGATTGAGCCCCCCCACCCCTGAACTGGGCTCCCTGCTCAATGGAGAACCTGCTTCTCCCTCTACCTCTGTCCCTCCCTCTACTCAAGCTCTCTAGCTCTTTCTCTCAACTAAATAAATAAAATCTAAAAAAAAAATTAAAAACTAAAAAAAAATTAAAACCTAAAAAATTAAAATAAATACAAGTATGTTTAAAGAAGTTTCTGTTTTATATTCCATCTTGGTATCATTTATGTATATATTTATGCATTTATTAGCATATTTTCTGGAATTCCAGTCATTTATAATAATGGAGAATTGACATCAGTTTACAAATTACAATGACTTAAAATATAAACACTACTTAGTGTCTTGCACATAATTATATGCAGTTAGGATTATACTGTATTTATGGAGTTACAGATTTTTGGTAGACCCAGTACAATTTATTAGTAGTTTGTGCACCCTTTTGTAATCTTGCCAGATATATTAAAAATATGAACCAAAATTTCTGAAAATTTTATGTAGTGAGTATCAAATTATTTTCTGTAAATCCCTAGAGTACTTTGGAAATATGACAAATACAATTGAAAACTCACAATGAAAAAGCACTTAAAGTACTATTCAAAGAAAGTGACTGCTTGAGGCATAAAGACTGTTCAACTATGTGCCACAGACTTTGTAATAACCATTGCAGTGGACTGAATTGTGTAACCCCAAAATTCATATGTTGAAGCCCTAACCCTCGATGTGATGGTATTAGGATGTGAGACCTCTGAGAGATAATTAGGTTTAGATGAGTTCCTATAGGTGGGGTCTTCATTACAGTATTTCTCTTTCTCTACCTTTCTCAAGGTATTTGTGAGGATACAACCATCTATAAGCCATCTACATAAGTACAATTCAGAAAGCTATCTAATAATTTTTTTTAAGATTTTATTTATTTATTCATAAGAGACCCAGAAAGAGAGAAGCAGAGACAAGACAGAGGGAGAAGCAGGCTCCATGCAGGGAGCCTGATGTGGGACTCAATCCCAGGATTCCAAGATCACGCCTTGGGCTGAAGGCAGGTGCTAAACCACTGAGCCACCCAGGCATCCCCAATAATATTCACTCAATATTAAACCAGTTCAATATCAAGATTACATGTAATCTTTTATATTCAACTATATGAATCTTCAAGCCAATTTTTTCATGATATGTTTATAAATATAGAACCTAAAAAAATTTTTCTCAGTAGAACCCTTGATATGTAAACAACAGGGAAAGTTTTTTAAAAAGATACATTAAGGCTATTTTAAAAATACACTACCCTCCGGACTGACAAAAATAAAGTGTATTGACAATGTGAATGCAATGTAAAGAAAAAAGAATATGTGGATAAGTGTAAAAATGAGTGCAAATAATCATAGAAATATAATCTTTATATTTCATAGGATTCAGGATACTGTAACTAGGAAATATCAAAGTTTATTTTTTTTAATTATTTATTTATTTATTTATTTATTTATGATAGGCACACAGTGAGAGAGAGAGGCAGAGACACAGGCAGAGGGAGAAGCAGGCTCCATGCACTGGGAGCCCGACGTGGGATTCGATCCCGGGTCTCCAGGATCGCGCCCTGGGCCAAAGGCAGGCGCCAAACCGCTGTGCCACCCAGGGATCCCTCAAAGTTTATTTTTAATAGAAAATTGTCCAGAGCTGATATAAGTACATCTGTCAAGGAAACTCCACTTGCTAACAAAACATCTTGCAAATATAACTTAGGCAAACCTCTCTAAATCGCTTTTGTCTTAAACAAACTGGCAGTGCAAGGTGACAATTTGTTACTTACAAATTTAGATAAAGTTAAATTTAATTGTAAATGTGGGATACAGCATTAAAAATTATTTGGTTTAAAAACTTATTTGGTTTTGAAATGAATATAATTGTGTTCATTATACTTGAACTAAAAATAAATTAACAAAAAAATTTTAAAAATATTTGTTCTGAAACATTAAAGAATCTGATTTTTTAAATGACATTTGCAAACATGTCTCATATAGTAAGTTGTTTGAACTCATTCTGCTAGTTGCTGACAGTCAGGCTATAGGCATTTACATAATTATCTTTAAGTCTTACTTTCTTCATTTATAAAAGTGAGAGGGGTAATATTGACTTTAATTTTAAAGTGTATGTGTGTAAACACTCCCTAGATCAAGATACAAAATAATCCCAACAACTGCAGAGAACTCTCTTGTGTCCCTTCCTTCCACCCATAAGTATCCAATATTTTGTTTCCTAACACCATCAATTTTGCTTTTTTTTGAATGTCATATAAATGGAATTATAAATGATATGCTTTTAGTATCAGCATTCCTTCATTGGTATTATAAATATAAGATGATGTATGTTGTATGGATCCATGACTTTTCTTTTTTATTGCTGAGTAATATTTTATTTAAAGAAAATGACACAGTTTTTTTTTTTTTTCCATTCTCATGTTGGTGGAAATATGAGTTATTTCCAGGTTTTGTTAATTATCGAGGAAATTGCTATGAATACTTTTTACATGTTTCCTGGTAAATATCTTCACTCATTCTTCTTAGTATATTTTTAGGAGTGCAGTTGCTTCATTATGGGTAGGTGTATGTTTTGCTTCAATGGTTGAATGCTTGAATTAATTTACATCATAGGGTAAATCAGATCTCAGGCTAAGCTTAACCTGGAGTGAGGTTTTCAGATATATTTTGTTAGCTCTAAAATTACAAAAATCTACCAAGTATTTTCCAACCAATTTTAAAATTAACACAAAATCAAACATATTAATCCAGGTGGAAGGAGGGACTAGTGATATAATTTTTTTTTCTTTATAGGCAGCCTACTACTTCACCTTCCCTCATTGAGTTTTACAATCTCTGATTTAATTTTAGGCCATGTCTTAAAATCTAAACTTCAGATTTCATAAAGAAAATACTAGAAAAACATACTTTATTTAATTTTCTTTTTTTAAAATTTTATCTTGCTTTATTTAAAGTATTTTTAATTGTTCTATTTTTTAGGATGGATGATTATTTTATTTTTTTTATTTAAATTCAACTTGCCAACATATAGTATATAACACCCAGTGCTCATCCCATTAAGTGCCCTCTTCTGTGCCTGTCACCAGCTACCTCATCCCCCCACCTACCTCCCCTTCTGCAACCCAGAATTTCCCAGAATTATGAGTCTCTCATGGTTTGTCTCCCTCTCTAATTTTTCCCACTCAGTTCCCCTCCTTTCCCTTATAATCTCTTTCACTATTTCTTATATTCCACATATGAGTTAAACCATATGATGATTGTCCTTCTCCGATTGATTTTATTTAATTTTCCCAGTCATAAATTGATTTACAGAGGGCTTACTTTGTTTAAGTTCTGAAGATTATTTTTTTTAACTGAGGACAAATACATTTTTACATTGACAAATAACATTAATATTATCCTGCATTACAGGGGTTCTTTGTAGTGAAAGGGAGAGGAAGCAATGTGAAAATATTCCATTTTATCTGCATTCATGTTAATTCTATTCCAATTTTACACCTATGATTGAGTATAGTACAATTCAAGGTATTTAATTTGAAGATCACTGAGGGCCACCTAATTCATAACCTTTCTACTCAGAGTTTCCGAGAGAAGGAAGAACAACATTTTTGTATTGTGGTCTCAGAATATAGTAAAAGAGACACATTTTCTTACCCTATGGAATGTTAACTGCCATTCTGTTTAACGTAAGAGCTAGAAAAATAAATGCTTCATCATTACTGTTATTCTAAATTAAATGAAAAAAATCTGTTTCTTTAATGTGAGTATATTACTTTAGTTTTCAAAATTATATGTTTTATCATATTTTAAAAATAACATTTAGTAATTTTGAACTCCTGGACATAGTAATTTTATGTTCTTCTATGTATGAACATGTAATTTTTCTCTAGAAATTCACTGGACGCTTAAGTCCATAGTTTATGATAGGTGTACTTTAAAAAATTCAATTTTAAATAATTCATATGGCTTCTAACATTAGGAATCAATAAATATACTTGGAGAGAATTTCATGTTAATAAAAGAATTAACATCATGACAAGACACATATTCAAGCAAGCTCTTTAAGGAAAGTTTGAAGTCTTCAAATTTGAAATGTTTCTTAGAAGAACAGAAGATAATGCCTATGAAAAATTAAAGAATAGTTACCTTGATGTGTCATAGTATTAAGTATATCATATTATTATATATACATAGTATTAAAATGTATCATGGTAGGCATATCCAAACCCATGTAAGAAATGATATATAATTCCAATGCCTCTGTCTTTCTGACACTTAGTATGTAGGCAAGATTTAATAAAAATCCAGTGACATGCCCATTTACTTCCCCAAGATTTCTTCACTTTCCTTAAAAACATCAATACAAACAAAAACAATCTTTTAAAACACACACACACACACACACACACAAATAATAATAAAAAATAAAACACACACAAGGATTTGGCATGAGTAGCAGAATGTACTTGAGCTTTTACTTCAGAGTAAAGTTTTTGAGAAGAGTTGCTGATTATATCACTTTATGAGAGATCCAAAGCAATATTACACATCCAGTTTGGACCAGTATGATGGTCCTGCTCATTCTTCTCCTTCATTTTCTTTCTTTCTTTCTTTCTTTCTTTCTTTCTTTCTTTCTTTCTTTCTTTCTTTCTTTCTTCTTTCTTTCTTTCTTTTCTTTCTTTCTCTTTCTTTCTTTCCTTTCTACTTCTTTCTTTCTTCTTTCTTTCTTTCCTTATTTATTTATTTATTTTTGAGAGGGCAAGAGAGAGAGACAGAGTGCTTGCATGTGTGCAAGTAGAGGAGCCAGAGTGAGGGGCAGTGGGAAAGGGAGAAAGAGAATCTTAAAGACCCCCCCCATTGAGCACAGAGCAGACTGGGGGCTCAATCTCACAGCCCTGAGATCGTGACCTGAGGCAAAATCAAGAGTCAGAGGCTTAACAGATCGAATCACCTAGGCACCCCCTCCTTCATTTCTTAATACTCACATATCTTTAAATTCTTATTAATTTAAGCTTATATGTATATACATTCATATGAAATATGTATTTTTCTGTAAACTTACAACCCATACCATGAATGCATCATCTTCTATTCCAAGAATTTTCTTTTTGTTATTCTAAACAATGCTTTTTTCTATGGAATTAATAGTATAGTCAGATATTAAAATACTTTTTTCTTATGCCACTAGAATCCTGTCATGTAACATAATAAAATTTAAAGTTAAGATCATGTTTGAGTTCAGAAAATCTTAAAAGATTGAAAAGAAGAAAAAAAATGAAGTGAAGAAAAAACTGTGTTTTTTCTGTCATGATAACAATGCCTGTATTTCCTTACCTGTAGACAAAACTGAAAACTGTGAGAATATCATTTTCTGTTTCTGAATATCATTTTCTGTAGTTTCTGTTGCAGTGTGACATTTTCTATTCTTAATATTTCCCAAAAGCTATATATAAGCAGGCAGTATTGTAAACAGACCACCAGTTAGTCTGCACTAAAATATACATGTAAAATGAGTTTAATTATTAACTGTGTCACAACAAAACACAGATGAATTTTAAATGGATCAGCAAAGCATCTCTGTAACATTTTACATGAGTTTCAAAGACACTGCCTAACTCTCCTGGCATATATCCTCCTGGAGATAAAAGTTAAAGAGTTAGGGTGGTCTTCCGTCTTTTAGTACGATAGTATGTATTCTCAGTTAACCACACAATACATGATTTAGTCTATTTTTTCAGGATGGCCTTTAAAAAAACAGTGACTTCAAGAACAATGATCCTTTAAATAAATTAGTTTTTTAAAAGGTAAAGGAGTGAAGGCATTGGAACTTTTATCTAAGCAAATAATGATTTGCCTGGTGAGTTGGCTTCAAGTTCTAATACCTGCAGAGCTAACAGGAGCTTTCAGGCCCTCCAATAATGATTTAGATTTTAGCCTGTGTAGCAGTATGAAACAATAAGACAATCACATCTAAGTAGTCTTATCTCCTTAGACTTCTCTTTGGCTATGATAGTTTTACAGACTTGCCTTGTCTTTTATTACTTTGACAGTTTCAGGAGTACTGGTCATATATTTTACAGAGTGCCCCTCAATTGGAATATCTTTAATATGTTTTTAAAATGATTTTTAGATGGCTTAGGCAAGAATTATGTCCTTTAGGGAGGAAGACCACAGAGGTAAAGTGCCATTTCCATCACAGTGTCTCTACAATACAATCTATTGGCATAACCTATCACTATTGATATTAATCTTGATCACAAGGCTAAGATAGCTTTTTCCAGGTTTCTCCACTGCAAGATTACTTTTTCCCCCCTTCCATACTCTACTGCTTGGAATGAAGTCACTATATACAACCTATGTTAAGGAATAGGGAGGTAATACTCCCTCAAATTATTGAGGAGTATCTATGTAAATTATTTGGGAATAATTTGTAAGAGACGATATTTCTTTCTTTCTTTCTTTCTTTCTTTCTTTCTTTCTTTCTTTCTTTCTTCTTTCTTTCTTTCTTTCTTTCTTCTTTCTTTCTCTTTCTTTCTTTCTTTCTTCTTTCATCATTTACTAATAAAGTAGAAAAAATGAAAATTAATTTTCTGCTTTGAATTATGATTCAATGATACCATATTGTATTTCTAAAATTGTTTTAGTTTTGGTCACTGAGAGCTCTTTCAATTTACTCCTGTGTTCCTATGACATATCTCAATCATTGTGATTTTTTTAGTGTTGGTTTTTAAAATCTTTATTAATGTATTATTTTATTGATAATTATTTACTTTATATTTCACAACATTATGTTTTTCTGTGCCTAGAGCTCACTAAATCATATTTTAAACGAGGTAACCTACTTTGATCTACTAATTAGTAGCCCTACTTAATTTCTTTTTATTTCATTTTATTTTATTATGATAAGATAACATGAGATCTAGCCTCTTATCAAATTCTTAAGTGTACAATACTGTGGGAACGATGTTACACAGTAGAACTCTATAGTTTATTAATCTTGCATAATTAAGTCTATTCCTATTGGTTGGCAACTCACTATCTCCCCCTTCCTCAGCCTCGGGCAACCACTATTGTATTCTGATTTTATGAGTTTGATTATTTTAGATACCTCATATAGGTGAAATCATGCAGCACTTGTCCTTCTGTGACTGGCTTATTTCACTTAGCAGAAAATATTCAAGGGCCTTCCATATCATTGCACATTGTAGAATTTCTTTCTTTTTCAAAGGCTAATATTCCATTTATAAATATGTACAAAATGATTCTTCCTTATGCATTAATCTGACCATGGACATTTAGGTTGACACGTGTTGGCTATATAAAGAGTATTGCAATGAATGTTGGAGTACTAATATCTCTTACAGATCCTAATTTTAATTCTGTTGGATAAATATCCAGAAGTGAGATTTCTGGATCATATGATCATTCATTTTTAATTTTTTTAGTAATCACCATGCTGTTGTCCAGTGGCTGCACCATTTTGCATTTCCACTACCATGTACAAGAGTTCCAATTTCTTTACATGCTCACCAACACCTATTATCTTTTCTTTTCTTTTTTTGATAATAGTTGTCCTAATAGCTGCGAAGCAATATCTTGTGGTTTGATTTGCATTTTCCCCTTGAATAGGTATGCTGAATGTAACATGTTGTCTAGTTGTATGTGTGCTTTAGATTAATATCTATTCAAGTCTTTGGCCATTTTCAATCAGATTATTAGTTTGTGGATTGGATTTTTTTGTGTGTATGTATATGTGTGTTTTGATTTTGTTTTTGTGTTTTTGTTATTGTATTATAGGAGTTCCTTACACATTTTGGAATTGACCCTAACCCATATATTTTAAAATCAGGGTTTGTGAGGCCTCCAGATTGTTCTTCTTTCTCAAGTTTGTTTTGGCTATTTGGAGTCTTTGTGTGTCCATATAATTTTTAGTTAGCTGTGGTGGTTTTAATTTATTTATTTTTTTTACTATTTTTATATAAAGATGAGGGTGCCCACCATTATGGAATTTTAAAAATGAATTTCTTTACTTCCTGACAGGTCAATATATTCCAGGCTTGTTTATGTAATTCCTGTCTCCCACTTAGAATTGGTAATTTCTCCACAGAATGGTGGTTCCCTTTAATATACTTCTATATATAAGTTCCCTTCTAATATACTTCTAATATAAGTATATTAGAAACCAAGATCTCAGTGCTGGATGTCCTTGTTTTTACTGGGGTAGTCTTGCTTCTAGGTCAAGGCAGAGAGGGTTAGATATGTGTGCTTACTGACATATGAATTCACATGTATCTATACGTATTATTGTGTAATTTTTAAGCTAAGCATGAGTTCACACAACTGATGTCTTCAACTCTAATTTATTACCACATGAATGATTCTAGCCTCTTTTCCTTGCCCATTTGAAACCTTCCATTCCAGTAGTAAGAAACTTGCCTCCCACCATCTTAATGCATCTCTTTGACTTTTCAATTCCAACATACATGTGTATAGTATTAGGATTTGTCTTCTATATCACCATGGAAAAAATTTTACTTACCAGGGTACAGTGCTTATGAACTGTTTATATTTATTTTAATCTTACAGACTCCACTCATTTCCAAAGTTACATAGGTCATTACCTTTTCTCCTACCCTCTATGGTGAGGTTCTTTCACAGATTTGTAATACGGATAGATTGTTTTGTCACATACGTGCTATCCTAGGATTCCCCCAGCCTTTTAATATGATTTAATTTGTATATTTAAGGTTCAGTTTTTGTGCTCTTAAATTCAGTGGGTTTTGACAAATGCATAGTATTATGCAACCACCATTTACGATATCAACAGAAAAGTTCATTACCCTAAAATATCTAACATGCCTTGTCTATTCATTTTTTCTTAAAGATTTGGCTTATTTATTCATGAGAGACAGAGAGAGAGAGAGAGAGAGAGAGAGGCAGAGACACAAGCAGAGGGAGAAGCAGGCTCCATGCAGGGAGCCTGACATGGGACTTGATCCTGGGTCTCCAGGATCAGGCCCTGGGCTGAAGGCGGCACTAAACTGCTGAGCCACCTGGGCTGCCCGCCTTGTCTATTCAAACAAGATCCCTCCCCTCAATCCCTGGAAATCATTGATTTTTAAAAAAATTATTTTTTGAAAGAGAGAGCACATGCAAGTCAGAAAGAACACAACCAAGGGGAGGGGCAGGGGGAGAGGGAGAAACAGAACCTGACTGAACAGGGAAACCAAGAGGGGCTCCATCCCAGGACCCTGGGATCATGACCTGAGCCAAAGGCAGACTCTTAACTGACTGAACCACCTAGGTGCCCCAATATTTTTAATATATATGTATTTGTTTCTTCCTGAATGCCATATTATAAATGGAATCATACATTTTATAGCCTTTTAGATTGGCTTCTTTCAGTTAGCAAAATATGTTAGCATTTCATTTATGGGTTGTTTTTTTTTATGGCTTATTAGTTCATCTCTCTCTCTCTCTCTCTCTCTCTCTCTCTCTCTCTCTGCCTGTCTCTTTCTCTCTCTTTATATTTTTAGAGAAGTTTTAGGTTTGCAAAAAAACCTGAAGGGAAAGTATAGAGATTTTTCTGTATAACCCCTGCTCCCATACATGCACATAGCTTCTCCATATTAACATCATTCTACAGAATGGTACTTTTTTTCTTTTTTAACAATTTACCTTGGTACATCATAATCACCCAAAGTCCATAGTTTACTTTAGAGTTCAGTCTTGGTATTCTACATTCAATGAGTTTGGAAAAAATGGGTAATGGCATATATCCACCATTATATATCACACAGAATTTTTTCGCTGCCCTAAAAATCTTCTCTGCTCCAACTATTCATCCTTCCTCCCCCAACCACATTACTCCCTGGCAAAACCACTTAACTTTTTACTTTCTTTTTGTCTTACATTTTTTTTTAGAATGTCATATATATGATAGAATCACACAGTATATAGCCTTTTTAGGTTGGCTTTTTTCACTTAGTAACATACGTTTACACTATACAATGTTTATTTTACTTAGTAATATACATCAATGTCTTCTCATGGTTTGGTAGCACATTGCTTTTTAGTACTGAATAATATCCCATTGTTTGGATATACTGCACTGTATTTATCTATTCAGCTACTGGTTGCTTTCAAGTTTTGACAGTTATGAATAAAGCTGCTATCATACAGGTTTTTATGTGGACATGTTTTCAATCCTGTTGAGTAAGTATCCAGGAGTGTGATTGCTAGACTATATGGTGAGAGTATTTTGAGTTTAATAAAAAACTGCCAACTATCTTCCAAATTGGCTTTACCATTTTGCATTCCCATCGGCAATGAATGAGTTCCTCTTGCTTCACATCCATGCTAGCCTCTGATGTTTTCAGTGTTCTAAAGTTTTTCATTCTAATAAGTGTGTAGCAGTATCTTAGTGATGTTTTAATTTGCATTTCTCTGATGACATAAGATGTAGAGCATCTTTTCATATGCTTATTTTTTCTCATATGTGTATTCATTGCTATAATTTTTCCTGTAAGTACAGCTTTTTCTACGTCCCACAACTTTTGATAAGTTGTATTTTCATTTTCATTCAGCTCAAAATATATTTTTTAATTTATCTTGAGATTTCTTTTCTGACCCATGTGGTTTTTTTAGAAGTATACTATTTAATCTCCATATTTTCCAGAATTTTCCAGCCATATTTTTGTTATTAATTTATGTAATTCTTCTGTGGTTTGAAAGATTAATCAAACATTGTATGATTTCTCTCTTCAAATTTGTTGAGTATGTTTAGTGACCCAGGCTATGGTCATTCTTGGTGAATGTTTCATGTGAGCTTAAGAAGCATGAGTATTCTGGAATGCATAGGTGGCTTAGTAGGTTAACATCTGACTCTTGATTTTGGCTTGGGTCATGGTCTCGGAGTTGTGAGATTGAGCTCCATATTGGGATCCATGCTGGC
Source organism: Vulpes vulpes (assembly GCF_048418805.1). NCBI lineage: Eukaryota > Metazoa > Chordata > Mammalia > Carnivora > Canidae > Vulpes > Vulpes vulpes. The sequence goes on from NC_132791.1 coordinate 26,647,177, forward strand.
CATGGATCCTACTTAGAGTTCTCTCTGTCCCTCTTCTTTTGCCCCTCCCTCCCCAGAAAAGAAGCATGAGTCTTCTGCTCTTGTGAGATGAAGTTGTCTATTGATGTCAGCTATATCCAGTTGACTGATGCTGTTATCAAATTCCACTGTGCCCTTGTTGATTTTCTACCTGTTGAATCTGTCCATGTCTGATAGATAGATGTTGAACTGTGATAATGGATTAATCTATTAAGTTGCAATTCTACTGACATTTACTTCACATAATTTGACACGCTGTTATTAGGTGCATGCACATTAACAATTGTAATGTCTTCTTGGAGAATTGACCCCATTCTTATTATGAAAAGCCCTTTATCATCACTAACTTTTCTTGCTTTGAAGTTGGTTCTGACCGAAGTCACTTATAGCTCCTCTTGTTTTGTTTTGAATGATATTAGTACAATATATTTTCCATCTCCATTTACTTTAAATTTTTTTTCAGTTATTTATTTGAGATAGAGGGAAAGAATGAGAGAAAGAGCGTGAGTGGTGGGTAAATGGAGAGGGAGAAGCAGACTCCCTGCTGAGCAGGGAGCCCAACATTGGGCTCAATCTCAGGACCCTGAGATCATGACCTGAGCCGAAGGCAGATGATGAACCAACTGAGACACCCAGGTGCCCTTCTTCCATTTACACTAAATGTGAGTGTTTTTATTTAAAGTAGGTTTCTTTGGACAATATACAGTTGGATTCTGTTTTTTTATTGAGTCTGATATCTTTTAATTGGTATATTTAGACCATTGACATTCAAAATGATTATTGAGGGGCTGTGGGTGGCTTAGTTGGTTAAGTGTCTATATTCAGCTCAGGTCATAATCCTGGAGTCCTGGGATCAAGCCCCCTGCTCAGCAGGGCATCTGCTTCTCCCTCTCCCTCTGCTCCTCTCCTTCTATCTACCCCCCTGCTCATGCTTGTGCTCTCTCTGTGTCTTTCTGTCGAATAAATAAAGTCTTTAAAAAATGATTATTGATATATTTGGATTATTATCCACCATATTCATTACTGTTTTCTATTTGTTGTTTGTATTTTTGTTTTCCATCTTTTTGTTTTTTGTAGTTTTAGTTGAACTTTATGATTCTATTTTCTTTCCTTTCTTAGCATATCAGTTTTATTTTTTAACTCTTTTGAGTGGTTCACTAAAGTTTGCAATATGCATTTAAAAATAAATCAAGTCTGCTTTCAAATAACAGCATACAACTTCACATGTAGCTGAGAATCTTAAAATAATAAAATAATCCTAAGCCTCCCTTTCACCTCTAGTATCATTCCTGCTGTTCATTTTACTCATATATAATCATATATAAATATATATTTATATATAAATACACATATATTATAAATTATATATATTTTATATTTAGCATACATTATATATGTATATATGTTATAAATAAATATACACATAAATATTTTATATTTAGACATACATATTCAAATACATGGGTATTATTTTGAACAAACTATTATTTAATAAATCAATTAAGAAGAAAAATAAAGGTTTTATTTTATCTTCACTTAGTCTTCCTTCCTCAGGGCTTTTCCTTTCCTTATGTAGACCTGAATTTCTGACCTATGTTTTTTTTCTTCACTCTAAAGAGCTTTCAACATTTCTTGGAAGGGATGTCTACTTGTCATAAATTATTCCAATTTCTGTTTGTCTGAGAATGTCTTTATTTCTTCTTCACTTTTGAATTCTGGGTAGGTTAATCTGTTTTATCTTCTTTTTCCCCCCCTCTCAACTTTAAATATTTCACTCCATGCTATTCCTGCCTACATGGTTCCCTAGGAAAGTCAAATATAATTCTTGGTTTTTATCCTCTATACGAAAGGTATATTTTCCCCTCTGACTTATTTCAAGTTACTTTCTTTATAATAGACATTTTCCCAAAGAAGACATACAGATGACCAACAGACACATGAAAAGATGCTCAATATTACTCATCATCAGGAAAATGTAAATCAAAACCACAATGAGATATCACCTCACACCTGTCAGAATGGCTAAAATCAGCAACAAGAAACATCAGGTATTGGTGAGGATGTGAAGAAAGGAGAACCCTCTTGCACTGTTGGGAGAAATGCAAACTGGTACAGCCACTGCGGAAAATAGTATGGAGTTTCCTCAAAAAGTTAAAAATAGAACTACCATAAGATCCAGCAGTTGTACTACTGGGTATTTACCTAAAGAATACAAGAACAGTAAGTCAAAAGGATACACGCACGCCTATGTTTATTGCAGCATTATTTACAAAAATCAAGATATGGAAGCAGCCCAAGTGTTCATTGATTGATTGACGAATGGATAAAGAAGATATGGTATACCTATACAATGGAGTATTACTCATCCATAAAACAATGAAGTCTTGCCATTTGCAATGACATGAGCAGAGCTATAGAATATAATGCTAAGTGAAATAAGTCAGAGAAAAACAAATACCATATGATTTCACTCCTGTGAAATTTAAGAAACAAAACAAATAAACAAATGTTTTTTTTTTATATGGCTCTGAAATGGTATGTCTATGTGTTATTTTTGGAATTTATCCTTCTTGGTGTTCTCTGAGCTTCTTTGTATGACATTATATTGAGGAAATTCTGTCATTATTGTTTCAAATAATTCTGTTCCTTTCTCACTTTCTTCTCCTAGTATTTCCATTGTGTTTATTTATACCCTTTGTACTTATTCATCCCCTAGTCCTTGGATATTCTGCTCTGGTTTTTCTTAAGTGTTTGTTCTCTTTCTTTTTTTCAGATTTTAAGGTATATATTAAAATATTCTCTACCTCAGAGATTCTTCAGCTGTGTCTAGTCTACTAAAAAGTGTATAAGGGCATTATTCATTTCAGTTACAGTGATTTTTATTTCTAACATTTCTTTCTTAGCATTTCTATCTCTCTGTTTACATTGCTCAGTTGTTCTTGCATCTTGTTTAGTTTGTACATTATGCCCTTAACATATTATTAATACTTATTTTAAACTCCCATTTTGATAATTCTAACATTCTTGTCATATCTGGTTCTAATACTTGCTCTCTCTTCAAATTCTATGCTTTGTCTTTTGGTATGGCTTATAATTTTTTTCTGATAGCATATGTACAGGGCAAAAGGAACAGCTGTAAATAGGCCTTTATTAATATAGTGGTCAAGTACGTGGCGAGGGGAAGCATTTTATAGTCCTATGACTAGGTCTTAGTCTTTTAATGAGCCTATGCCCTGCAACATGAGCTTCACAAGATTTTTCTCAGCTTTTTTCTTTCCTCTGAGGGCAGGCTTGTGAAGAGGAACAGAGAGTACTCTCCCAAATATCATCATGGTTCCTTTTTCCTCTCCCTGCCTGAAGTACAGGGGATTTTTCTCTAGCATTTACTGTGAGAACTTGGTTGAGGTCCTGAAGATAAATCTCACAAAATTTTGTGGGCTCCCTTATGATTAAGTTCTCTTAGATTTGTTTACACTGAGATTCCAACTATTTATCAATTACAGTTGACATTTTCCTACTTAAGCAGTGACTTCTGTGGCAATTTCCACTCTGGGTTAAACTGTGCTTCCCTGTATTTGCCTGTGTGTATCTCTAGTCTTAAAGCAGTCATTTGCTCTCTATGCTTGCTCTTTTGGATCCAAAAGAGTTGTTGATTTTTCAGTTTGTTCATCTTTTTTACTTGCTGCCAGGACACAGTGGTAACTTCTAAGCTCTTTACATGTGGAACTAGAAACTTGGAAGTCCGCTGATTTCTGTTTTATTGCTGAACAGTATTCCATTGTAATGATGCATCACAGTGTATTTATCTGTTCATCTACTGAAAACTTCTAGTTTGGGGTGATTAAAAGAAAGCTTCCATAGATATTGCATGCAGATTTATGTATATAACTATATTTTCAAATAAGTTGCATAAATATCTAAGATTTTAATTGCTGGATTACATGGTAAGACTATTTTTCCTTTGTAAGAAACTTCTAAACTATCTTTCAAAGAACTAGTTTGCATTCCCAGCAGCAAGAAATGAGAGTCCCTTTTGTTCCATATTCTTCAGGAATAGCTTATTATCAGTTTTTTAGGGATTTGGCCATTCTAATAGGTGTATTGTGATACTTCATTGTTTCAATTTTCATAATCATCTTTATGCATTAAAATTTACAACATCTACTTTCTGCAAGCATTCTGAATGTTTCACTTTATACTTCATTGACAAATTGCGGAGCAACATGTTTGGACATAAACCAATATAATTCCTAGTCCTTAGTTGGGCTTTACTAGAACTGGGTATTTCTGTTCCCATATTCAATAACATTGTGAAAACATATTGACTATTTTTTTCCCACAGGATACTGACTCCAATAGATTAGACTATGAATTAACTGAAATTGGTATCTTTTGATGATTAACTTATTACTTTTATTACTCATTAAGATTCAGTACTAGACCCTCACCTTGTTGTTCCCACCAATACAAAGCTTTATGTCACACACTCTATCCAGTCTCAACCTGTTCCCTTTCCTATGACACCCATTGTAAACTAATTCAGCTCAGCTCTTTAAACCCTATAAATAACCTTTTCTGTCTTTCCCCTTATTAAACACCATTAAAATTCTCTCAAGGTATGATGTTTCTGACTGTGATAGGACTAGTGGTCCTATCTTTGATTGTTCAGCATTTTTTTCTGGTGACATTTGGGGAGTCAGTCATAATGATCCATTCCTTTGGAGAGGTAATCTTTTTGGGCTTTCAAGATTCAAAAGACAGTATCAAGTTTACCCCCCACACACATACTTGTTCACTGATGTTAAAGCATGAGCTTACTTTGACCTCATCTCCGACTTTTGATCTCACTGAAATTCAATATAAATTAAATGTCTGGGAGTGAAGGAAAATACATGTTGAGAGGTTTTCTAAAACTCTGTGTTCTAATGATTCTTCTAATGAGTGCTGCAAACCTGGATAAACCTATGACAACTATTGGCTTGAGTCCATGATTGTCCTTATAGCAGGGTGACCTCCTTTACCTGGAATTGTTATTTGGTGTTGGCTTACTAACTGAGACATGAGTTATAAAATACAACCCTTTGAAGCTGGTTCATAATATTGTTTATCATATTACATTATTTTCGCCAGTAGGATGAGTATATGAAATAGCTCTCTGCCTCAGTTCCAAAATAAATCTCAATTCTCAGGAGTAATTGCTTTTATTGTGTTGTATTGGTATAGAATTTCATAACTGAATATTTTTTCTTTATACTGGTAGGTTAATCTGTTTTATACTAGTAGTAAATAAAAAGGATTTATACTCTGAATTTGGTGTTATAATCATACTCTTGATTTTACCTGACTTTCTGGTCTGAGTTTTATAGTCTCTATTTTAATCTATGGCTTTATATAGTTTACATGGCTGTATTGCATATATCCTTTGTACTTCTTCATAATACCCCATTATATGACTCTAAACATTCCCAGTAAAGGATGATTCTCTTTGACTCCACCTTCCTGCTGCCATGACTAATAACATACCATGAAAATGCTTGTGCATTATTCCCAGTTATGGAATGGTGTAAAAATTTCTTTGTACTGGATATCCAAGTATGTAATAGTTGGTTCACAGTGTATTAATATACTTGAATTTATAAAGTGTTGCTAGTTTATTCTTCAGAGTAGTTGCCATCAATACCATGTTTGGGCCTTTATATTCTACTTTAATATTTAGTGTTACATATTTTCTAAGTTTTGATAACTAATGGTGTAAAATGATACTTATGTTTTCTTTTAGTTTACATTTCTCTAATTACTAAAAAATTTGATCATTTCTTTGTTAGTTTTGGAGATCCCTTCTTCATAACTTGTTTATATATGGTGTCCATGTATCTTTGACATTTATTGTCTTGTTCTTACTGATTTGTATAAGTTACTTGCACATTATGGATAGTAATGAATCCTTTGTTGGCTTTACACAATGTAAGTATGTTCTTTCTTTCTGTTGTAATCTACCTAAATGTGTCCGTGCTGTTCTTCATTATAGGAAAATGAAAAGGCTGTTTTTTATTCTGGTCATTGATATGAGTTCCTATATTGTTTTCTACTAATCTTTTCATTTTATTTCTCACATAGAGTTTGTGTTACACAGTCCACATTTCCATGATTTTGTTTAAATTTTGTTTCTCCAAAATGATTCAGTATCCCAATGCTATCTACTAAAGAGCTCATCAATTTTATTTTTTATTGTTTTCATGCATACATAGATCTATTTCTAAAGTTTCTATTCTGTTCCATATGTCTATCTTCCTGTGCTTATGCTATATCAACACTTTTACTGCTATGGCTTTTGCAACATATTTTGATATCTGGTGAGCAAGCAACTACTATCCAACCACCTATTTTCATTTTACATTCTCTTTATAGTTCACTTATTTATTTATCTTCCTCTATGTCTTAATAAAAATATGCTAGGTATATTTTGCTAATGCTATTTTATTTTAATTACTAATATGAATATCTGCCTGTGTATATTATTATTTACTCAGCTTATTTATGTGTGAATATATAACTATGTTTATATATATATACACACACACATATGTATTCATCTTGTATACATATATTCAGTGCTAGATTATTATATCTCAACAGAAAGGATGTCATCACTCTAGTCCACAAGATTGTAATCTCACCATTTTGAGACCATGAAGAACAGAATGTCCCAGTGTGGCTTGGTTTTTAATTATTATTTTTTTAAATACTTTACCCTATCAAGTCCTTTACTCATCCTTTCTGTGCATATATTAGCACTGGTGGTCCACTGCACTAAGAAAAAGCAATGATTATCTCAGGGCACTAATTAGGGAAAAGGCAAAAACAAGATTTAAAATTAATAATAACTCTTCACTGCTTTCCTTTTGCCCCTGGCTTCTCCTGGCTAAAGCTAGTAGCTCATCCATATGCTAGGGCTACGCAGCATCCAGTATTCTGAGAAGTTTCTCAGAGTTTTGTTTTTTTCTCCCAGAGCTTTATTGAGGTATAAGTGACACTGTGTAGTGTAAGGTATAAAACATGTTAATTTGATACACACATATCTTGTACTGTGATCTTATTACAGTGTTAGCTATCACCTCCAACACATAGGACAATTATCATTTTGTGTGTGTGTATGTGGTCAGAACATTTAAGATCTACTCTTTGAGCAATATTCACCTATACAATACAGTATTTTAACTATAATCACAATGTAATGCACTAAATTCCCAGAACTAATTCATCTTCTAACTAGAAATTTGTACACCCTGACCAACATTTCTCCAATTCTGTCACCAAACCTCCAGCCCCCAGCACCACTCCACTCTCCATCTCTATGAGTTCAGCTCTTTTATGTAGCATTTTTCCTTCTTTATCTGACTTATTTAGCATAATGCCCTCAAGATCCTCCATGTTGTCACAAATGGCAGGATTTCCTTCTTTCTTGTGACCAAGTAGTATATTCCATTGTGTGCACCACATCTTTGTCCATTTATCCTCAGTGGACCCTTATGTGTTTCCCTACCTGAGCTGATAAAGCAATCCCACTTTTGGGATACATCCAAAAGAAATGAAAACAGAATTTAGAAAAGGTATCTGTAAGGGGTGCCTGGGTAGCTCAGTTGTTAAATATCTGCCTTCGGCTCAGGTGATGATCCCAGGATCCTGGGATTGGGCCCCATTTCCAGCTCCCTGTTCAGTGGGAAGCCTGCTTCTCTCTCTCTCTCACTCTGCCCCTCCTCCCTGTTCATTCCCTCTCTCTCTCTCTCTCTCTCTCTCTCTCTCAGACATTCTCTTTCTCAAGTAAATAAATAAATAAAATATTTAGAAAACAAAAAAGAAAGAAAGAAAAGGTATCTGTATAGGGTGCCTAGCTGGTTCAGTCAGTAGAACATGCAACTCTTGATCTCAGGGTTGTAAGTTTGAGCCCCAACTTTGGTGTAGAGATTATTTTATATAAAATTGTGAAACAAAGAAGAAAGAAAAAGAGAAAGAAAGAAAGAAAGAAAGAAAGAAAGAAAGAAGAAAGGAAGAAAGAAGAAAGAAAGAAAGAAAGAAAGAAGAAAGAAAGAAAGAAAGAAAGAACGAAAGAAAGAAAAATTATCTGTTCTTCCATGTTTGTTACAGCATTATTTACAATAATTAAATCATTGTCAAATGTTTATTCATAGGGTTTTTTTTCTGTTATTTATCATTTTGTTTTATTTTGATTATTCTAGTTTGTGTTGATTAGGTTAGTTCCTAAAATTATTGTATAATTCTCAATTCTATAGTTTGCCCATGATTTAAATATTTAAGTTCTTTCTTTGCTCATAGTATCTTGTCAGGTTTCACCTTTTTCTACAAAAGAAAAAATCAATTAAGTGTTATGATAATGACCATCAGCTATTTCATCAAGCTTTAGATCATTTATTTGAACTTTTAAAAAAAATTTTGTTTCTGTGTCTTTATATCTAAACTATTAATATTATCTCCCAGATGCCTTCTTTGTGTTTCCTGTTTCTGAAAGAGGAACACATGATTCTTAGTGTTTATTCTGTTCAAATGTCCCATGTTTAAATTGCATGTGTTGGAGCAATTGGGTGGCTCATCTAGTTAAGCGTCTAACTCTTGATTTTCGCTCAGGGCATGATCTCAGGGTTATGAGATACAGCCCTGTATTGAGCTCCATGCTGAGCATGGAGTCTGCTTGGGATTCTGTCTCTCTCCCTGTCCCTCTGCCCCTCCCCACCCCTGCTTACTTTCTCATTACTCTCTCTCTCTCTCTCTTTCTCAGAATTAGAAAAAAAATTGCATGTATGTTCTCATCCCGTGTATTCAGACTTCAGAGAATGTTCAGTAGTTCCATAAAGAAAGTGTAAATGCAGTCTAGATGCTAACTCTGTGACTCCCAAGCATTATACATAATTTAATTTTCTCCCATATATAAAGCAACATATTTTGTATCAAGAAAAGATACAAGTATTTAGGGAATAACTTGTGTTACATTGTGTTCAGGGATAATCAATGAAACAACAAATCTATGTGAATGTCCTTTGTCATCTTATGTTTCTCATCAGAGGTTGAGTTAAAAAGATGTCTATAATTCTGAACAGATAACACTTCACAGAGACACTTGCATTACCAGGAAAAGAACAAAAAGAATTTTTATTGGATACAGGAGAACTTCTCTTTGCATGTATGTCTATATAGCTGACATTTTGACAGAAATTTAATTTTCATCTGCATATGGCAAATGAATGTTTCTTAGAGATTTTCAGAAGGAAGTTATAATAATATGAACTTCATCTAATGAGAATGTGAAAATACTGCTTTCTGTTCTATCACAAAGTCAAACAACGTGGTATGTACAATTATATAGGCTTACAAATCTATATTTTCAAATGTTTTTCTCGTATATGAAATAAATGAATCATTATCAAGATGACTTAGAATTTTTTAGAAAAAAAAGTTAAGAATTGTAAAGTGGGTATAATGCGTTCATGTAAAAGTGTTAGTTACCTGGCTCTAGAGTTTGGAAACATCCCAAGAAAGAGAATTAATCCCAGATAATATACATATATTCTGTCTTACATCTCTGCAATTATGGACTAAATAATTCATGAAATAAGTAGATATTTATTGATGTTTCATGGTTTTAAAATATTTTATTCTTTTTCTTTAAATCCTTATTCTACATTGTGTTTTTCCTATATATATCCAATAAAGTCTAGATATCTATATATTATCAATGTGTTTTATATTTCAAAGTGATTCCTTTATTATCATTTGAGTTTTGTTCTGTTCTCTAGGTTAACTTGATTCTTGAGAGTTACAAACCTGCTTGTGAAGTGAAAAGTTGTCAATCCTACAATAATAATCTTAAGAATGTAGCTATAGCTATATTCAGGTGTGGCAGCACTACAGATTGTCTATGAGAACTCCTACTGAGACTTGAAGATATTTGACAGAGATATTAGATAAACATCAGCCTGGAGTGAAGGCTGGTTGGTAGAGCCTAAGAAGGCAGTAGACTTCATGTCTAATATTCAATGTGAAGTTGGCATCTACAAATTATGAAAGGGAATATTTAAGTTAGATAAGATATTAGCAATGTTGGTCTACAGGTCCACAGTAGGAGTTATAAAGACATTGTAGACAAAAAAAAAAAAAATAGAGTTTTTATCAGTAGAAGCTGTGCAAAGTTTCCTAGGAGACACACACTTTGAAGGATTAGTGGAATTTTGGCAGGTGGAGATGGAAATGAGAGAATATGGTGATGGGTGTTGTTATTGTCTTACCAACATCCACTCAGCCTCAGGTGATTAGTCTAAGGCAATCATGATTTCCTGTGCCCCTTACTAATAAATGGATTAGAAATGAGAATTAGTGTCAGTTATAGCCAGATAAAAGTGAAGGAAAATCTGCTAGTAAGGTGGAGTCAGGACTGGTATTGAATAAGGTTACATTCTTCTAATAAAAAATCATAAGGAGAGCTAGTTTATCACTTTAAACAATTCCATGTTCTGGAGTGATGACCAGAATTATTGGTGTTATCTCCCTACCAGTTTGAATACAAAACCAATATCATGGCATGTTGAATAGAGATGTAGACATCATTATGTAGCTGATTCAAACAATTCTGGAGCTCAAGCTACCTATGGAATTATTATGCATGTAGCCTGATGAAGAAAAAATTGAGATAAGTCAATAAATTTAGATTGTCAGTGGAATATCAACTTTATCATAAGGTATAAATATCTGCTACTTGGAAATGTTGGAACTCAGAAAGTAAGCCAGAGATAATACCACAAATTGAGGATCTGCATTCTTACAGGTAGGTATAAAGATCAAAATATTTCCAAGATAGCATTTAAAAGAAAAAGGCAGTACAAAAAGAAATGGGTAATGCCTATATTTATCAGCTAGGAAGCAAGAAAGCATTCTCACAAACAGAAATTTAGGAATGGTCAGAGGAGAATTAGCACTTTTCAATATCACAAAAACAAGGAAGAAAAATATTAACAGAGGTATGGGGGTGCCAAAGGTATCCAAAGAGTGAAATAGACAAAATAGTGATTGATTTTTTTTCCAGGGGAAAATGGGGACCTTTAAAAGAATTTCTCATCCCACATGTTCTTATGGAGCAATTCCAGGAAGATACCTACTAGGAGACACAGAAAAACATAGTGCCTAGAAAAGTTTTTCTTAGTCTTCTAAGGAAATTATGGCCAGGTGAATTCTAAATTAGTGGAGAAGTTTTTCCAATGTCCTGTTTTACACAGAAATAGTACCATAAGATATTTCATATCTATTCTGAGGCCAGGAGGCTATTTCTATATATTTCTAAAACCGTTGCTCTATTCAAAGGACATCCACTGTTTCCCACTAGACATTACTTTTTAAATTTAGATTTCCCTTCTGTTGTAACAAGCATTAGGTAAGGATTTGCATTACTTGGAGCATCAGTGTGTATTTTACCTTAACAGATGGTTGCTGTTGAGGCAGATTGAAGTCAGCAACATGCACTTATTTTAGCATGTTATTTTCATTTTAATTGTACATCAGGAACCTAGTAAACAAAAACTTCGTCAGGTTAAACTGGCATGTGTGTGTGTGTGTATGTCTATGTTTTCTTTAAGGCTTTCCAGTGCCATAAACTCTGGAGGCTAATATCAAATATTAATAATGGTACTATACTGATAGAAACTCTGATGCCACAAATAACTTTTGGTTAAGAGGCAATGAGATGCAGGAAAGAAGTATAGGAAAGAGACAGAAGACAAGAGTTTTCTTATGAGTCTTCCAGCTATTTTTTTAGGTAGGAAAATTAGACACATACATGCATAGGTGAAAATATAGAAAAAGTAAATGATGAAGAAATTATGGGATTATGTCTCTAGCTAGTGAAGACTTCTTTCGTTGCCTTGCACTCCAAGTAGTTACATGAATATTTAGACTGTTAATAGAATAGGATCCTTCAGTTAAAAAAGATTATAGAAACCAACTATATTAAAGCTCCATCTATCGTTCCATTTCTTTGCTCATTGCAATGTGAAATCATGTCCACAAACCTGGAGGAGAATGTGTAAGAAATATATGTTCTTTTGGAGTCTAATTCATGATCTACTCTTCTAGGTCTGTACTTGAAGATATGAATAAATGAACTTGGAAGATGAAAAATATAAGAAATTCTATTAATACCTATATTAGATAATATTTAAGTAGGAATTAACATTTCAAAGCTGGATAAATCTAAGAGATATTTTCCTAATTTTACAGCTGGGCAAATAAGAATGGAACATTCACAGACTATGCTTCCAGACTGAACTTAGTTTAGTCCCACCTTTATTTCATGATGTGTACCTGGGGAAAATTAAACTCTTCATATTTTTGTTTCTTCAGCTGTAAATTTGAGATAAGAATAACATGCCTCACAGAGTTGTTGTAATCAGAAAATGAAGCAAGATGTGTGCAAAGAAACTAGCTCAACATTCAACATTGAATAGATACTCTGCAAACATTGGCATTTTTTTCTTTCCTAGGAATCATCAAATGGTTAGTACTTAACTTGACTCTGTATCTGTATCCTTGCTCTCAAATTTTCATACTACTTTTAAATGATAATAGCACATATAAGTATCTTAATGTCTGAGGTCCTTCCAATTTAGGAATAATAATCATGGAGTTACCACATTTGGATGAGAAAACTTTTTAAAATTTAAAAACAGCAAAGATCAAGAGACCTAATTCAAATGAGGTTGCACTTTCCCCCTATCTCTACTATAATGGTAGGTATTATCAGCACAAGACAGCCCTCTTCTGAAATGTCTCAGCTGCTGTATGAAAGACTCCTCCATCCATGGAGAACACAAGGAGGCCACTTACAACCTAACACCAAACCTCTCCAAGCATATGCCAGTGATTGGAAGAGGGGATAAAAGGATGTCTGGAAACTCCCTCTTTTTTCTTCTTTCAATTTTTCGTGGATTATAAACTGAAGATCCATTTTGACATCCAATCTGAACACATTTTGATATAGTGACTTGATAAATAGAGTTCTCCCTAATTAAGTGGTCTCATGATTGTGATTTCATTTGTCTCTTTCAAAAAGATAGATGATAGATGATAGATAGATAGATAGATGATAGATAGATAGATGATAGATATAGATAGATTGATGGCAAATATTCTAGTTGTCAAACAGACCTTGCTATACTCTTTTTTTGTTTGGTTTGTTTTCAACTGGTTTCTTAGAGATAAGATAATCTTAGATTGCTTACTGTATTACTCTATGTTGAAGGGAAAAATTATAACATGACCTTGCCATGGGAGTCTCAGACTTTATGTCTATTTTAGATTACTTTGTAAACATCAAAGATATCAAAACATAAATTTCAGTAAATCCCTTGAGGACCAAAATATTCATATACTACTTCTCATTTCCAGTTTCAAGTATAGGGACTGGCATACAGTTAAAATTCATTAAGTAATCGCTGAACTGAAGAACAGATTTGTATAGCTACATTGGCATCATGGGAAGTGACTTATAATAAGATTTTCCTTTTTTGAATTAAATATTTTTATTTATTTATTTGACAGAAAGAGAGTGAGGCAGTACAAGCAGGGGGAATGGCAGGGAGATGGAAAGGGAGAAGTAGGCTCTCCATCCCAAAGGGAGCCTGATCCCAGGACTCTGGGACCATGCCCTGAGCTAAAGGCAGCCACTTAACCGACTGAGCCACTCACATGCCCCTATAAGATTTTCTTAAATAAATTTTACTTTTATATTTTAAACCAGAATAAAGACATGTCTCTATTAAAGAAATTTGAGGAAATTAATTACTTTTCTGAGTCATGTAGCAAATCATTTGTATTTCATTGTATTGATAATATTATAGAGATAGGCTTTATAGGTTTAATTTTTAAAGAACTATACATTTTCAATTCTGTTCCTGAGACATTTATCAAATTATAAAGACTCAACTACTTCATGTGCCCATGAAACCATTTTTCATTAATTTTATAGAGATCTTTAAACAGGGGTCATAAATGCAAATGCTACCAGATAGAGGCAGAAAATAAAAAGGAACAAAATAATTGGATTTAAGGCAATTGGGAGTAGGTGGAACTGTGAGGGCCTGGAGCCCATATGCTTATTATAAAGACATTTTAAAAAATTTATAACACTATGCACATAAAAGGGTCAATAGGACAAATTCTTCAAGCAATCTGCTTGCAAATTTTCAACCTCTCTTTTAAGAACTAATATTCCACATGGTAACATTTATCTCATGTTGAGTTTATGTTTCTTCAGTTAAAATGAAATTAACATTTTATAAAAATAAGCTTAATAGTTTAATTCAATTTCCCTAAATGCTTATCCACATTGAGTTTTTATCAATTATTTATGTACATTGGTGACTAAGAAAGATCCTTTGTAAGGTTGATTATGCCTATTTCCAGGTAGAGATTTAAGATAATTGTTTTCTACTTATTTCTTCATAGTGTTCTGTATTGATTAATTTACAATATGTGAAAAAAAAATTTACAATATGTGCATTTATTTATTTACGCAATACATTTGTTATTTGCTATCTGTCCATGTTCTCATTACTGTGGATAGAGCAATAAGCAGAGCATACAAAAATTTCTGTCTCCATGAAACTCATATTCTAGTAGTAGGAGACATAAGAAGATATTGCGGGAAGAAAAATACAGAACATCAACTAGAGATAATTAATGTGACAAGAAACAAATTAGACAGGGAAGAGGAGAATTTGAGGGATACAATTCTAATTAGACGGTATATTAGGCAAGGTCTGGTCAAGAGACATAACCGCATCAGTTATTATAATACAGAGAAATATCTACCATGAATAATTGTTAACCAGTTATTGAAGATATTAAAAAGTAAAAATGAAATGCTTATTACAGCAATAGTCGCTGCGGAAACAGCTACTCTTTTAGGGCTATGGGGACAAAGAGAAAAGATAGAAATTACCCAAACTTAGATGCTTTTAGAAGAGTCCAGAAAGCTGGAACTTGGTCCTATGAAAGGGAGATGCTGCTTCCTTACTACTGATGTCTCTGACCCTTAGAGAAGGGTCCCGGAGGGCCTGGAAATCAGTCTTTTGAAGGTGAGCTGTCCCTGACTGTCATATGTTGGGTCTAGTTCTGTGGATATTGGCAAAAGGGCATGCTAGAGTCAACCACTGCTACTGAACAAACTTTTACACGAAGATAAGGAAGCATGGCTTTGTTGACGCCGATAGAACAGAAAACAGAGAGGAAACAGGGAGCAAAAAACATAGAGCAAAGGGGCGAAGCATGTTTCACCGCCATACTCTTGGCTTCACTCTTCCTCTACTACTGCCTATTGTTAGAAACAATGAGTCAACCAGCAAAGACAAAAGTTTTGCTGATTTCCGTCCTAGTCTATATTCACAAAGCATTGGATAGAAAATGTGGGCTTGCAGTTGAGAGACAAAATATTAATTCATTGCCATTGCTTTTTTTTTAAAGATTTTATTTATTTATTCATGAGAGACACAGAAACACAAGCAGAGAGAGAGAAGCAGGCTCCATGCAGGAAGCCCGACATGGGACTCGATCCCGGGTCTCCAGGATCAGGCCCTGGGCTAAAGGTGGTGCTAAACTGCTGAGCCACCTGGACTGCTCTCGTTGCCTTTATTAATTTTAGTTTTTAAAGTTTGTATGGGTCAGTTCGTGTAGATTCCCTGTTAGTAAACAATTTGAGAGGAAAGAAAGGAGGGAGGCAATGGGTCAGTCTACATATTCTACATAGGCTAGTCATCTTAAAAACATCCCTTTCATCATATCAATTTGCTCTACTCTGGGCAGGTATAAGAGGGATATTCACGATATACAAAATGATACACTGATGCATGTTATGTATTTTCCATTCTAAAAAGAATTTCTCTAAACTTTCTCTCAGGAGGCTTGAGGATAGATAGCGTATATGGTCATTCCAAACTGGTGAATTAAGTCTCAAAAATGTTATGTTCTGGGATCCCTGGGTGGCGCAGCGGTTTGGCGCCTGCCTTTGGCCCAGGGCGCGATCCTGGAGATCCGGGATCGAATCCCACATCGGGCTCCTGGTGCATGGAGCCTGCTTCTCCCTCTGCCTGTGTCTCTGCCTCTCTCTTTCTCTCTCTGTAACTATCATAAATAAATACATTTTAAAAAAAAATGTTATGTTCTGACTTTCCAGTGGTCTGACCAGGTAATCAGGAGTTCTGCTACAATAATACCAATGGATTTGCGTTTTTTTGAGATGAATCAGTTGATGAGTAGAAAATCCCTACGTTACTTAAAAGCGTAAGTGGCACAGTAAGCTTACTTCAGTATTGTCTATCTAGGCTTTATAGTACTTCACTACTGTGCTCAATATATTTTTTGCATTTGTCTAGTATCAGTAAACATAGTTTTGAGGGGTGTGTGTGCATGCATCTGCCTTCAGGGAGTTGAAAAATATAATTTATTCAAACAATTTTTAGTTGGGTATGTACTTTCTAAATTATACAAGGAAAAAAAAGAATTCTATCAGATAAAGCATTTAGCTATACGAGATGTGATTTTCCCAATGTGAAACCAACCAGTGGTTAGAGAAATAACATAAGTTCAATATAGACCTTGGATATTTGGACATTAAGATAGTCATTTGATAAAAATAAGAAAATAAATTGAGTACACAGAATGCAAGGCTTTGCACATAAACAAAAATATTGAATTTTGGGAAAAAAATGAGAAAAGGTAGGAAGGGAAAGTAGAAATGAGGAAAAAAGAAGGGATATGCAGAGGCAGAAGAGAAAAGATGGAGAAATAGATAATGGATGAAAGGAAGGCAAGTTGGAAATGAAGAAAGAAAGAAAAGCCAACAAAAGGAGGGAAAGACAAAGAAAGAGACACAGGGAGGGAGGAAGACAGGGGAGAGAGAAATGATATTCCTCTTAGAATGGTATAGTAATATTTTTATTAATCTGGAAATCACTGGAACATACCAGTTATGATATGTAAGATATCTAAAATATCAATGAGATAATATACTATCTTATTTAATTGTTTTCCTTCCTGAAATAGCAATAAAATACTTGATTTTCCTTCATTTAGTAAACAACTAATCCTAACATGTATCTTTTAAAAGTAACAGGAGTTATATTAATAAAACTGATTATATTTATCTTAATTATACTTATCTCCTTCTTTTTTTACTTTCCACTTTGCTTGGTTCAGAGGATGGTTTGAAAACTCTTCATCTCATGGCTAAGTATATTCTTAGTCCATAGAATATGAATATGAAGATTTTGGTTGAAAAAATTCACAATTAGAAATCTGATTTTTTTTAATTGTTGAATATCCTTGATGGTAATCACATCAAAATGAAATAAAATGTTATATGCTTATAGTGCAAGAATAAAATAACAGATATGTAATTTAAGTCAACTTGTCCCTCTTTTGTTATATCTGAGAGGAACATTTTGATACAGTAAGACATAGTTTCAGTTACTTTTGTTTACATTGATATTTCAGTGATTGTAGTTAAAAACCTTAAATTTAGTTTTTGTTGAGGCTTTAAGCTTATTTTAATCTAGTAACCAACTATAAAATAAGTTGTTTTATTTTGTTTTGATTTATGTTCATCTAATTTATACAATTGAAGGATTAAAATCTGGTGAAACTTTACCTATATTTACATATTTAAAAAACATTCACTTATGCTTTAAGCTACCATCAAAAATTTATTTGATTATCTTAATCACGTCAAGCATCTAACAAAGCAAATATATAAATTTTATGAGTAAAATACTCTTGTGCACTTAGGCAATGCTTTCAGTTTAATAAATCATATGCTTAAATTTCATAACTGAGATTAATTTAAGCATGCAATTCAACTTTAAACAAATATATACACACAATGCAGTAACTCTAAAATCCATTACTATACTTATATTACTAATATAAGTTACATAAAATTTTCAATAATATACCATTTCTTCATCACAGGTTTATGAAAACATTCTCCGATGAAGTGAAAAATAGCAATCATCTTATGCTTGCTATGGCAACTTTGATTTTATACTGAAGTTAATGGCTTAGGGTTCTGTATTTTGGAGCTAGGTATAGCTTCCAGGAAGATGCTACCTAGAACTGACTTCACTGACTATTTTGTACTGAATTTTTTTTCAGCCTGGGTAATCCCACTTCTCCTAAAGCATATAAAATATATTGCCTTTATAATCACTTGCTTAAATACTGTGTTTATGTGAGGGGAGGGGGAGAGAAACTGTGTGCATTTGGAGAGTGTGTAGGGGATGTTGGATAAAATCGATTTACTCAAGCCAACATGTATCCAGTCAATGTGTGAATTATACAGGTGAAAGAAAAACGAAACACAAGAAATCCATCAGGTAAAATTTTAAACCTTAAAGATCATATTTCCAATGTGGAATCAACAGTTGGAGAAACATATTTCCACTAGTTTAACAAACTTGATATAAATCTTTACACTATCCTCGACATTTTTGTTGACTGATTTCACCTACTTAGCTTTTTGCTCCCCTATCTAGAAGTAGAACTAATTACTTTACTATCAGGTAAGTATGATAAGATTCCATTGTTGACCACAAGCATACAACTCAGATATACCCATATTCAGCAATTTCTATAAACACTTGAAATTTATTTGTATATACCCATTTCCTAACATACTTTTGAGTATCATAATATACTCATGGTTTTTCAAGGAACTATTATTTTCTTATTTAATTCTTAGATCATCACATTAGCCATCACATTAGGGATTAGGGGATCTCCTTTAAACTACCCCTTTGCATCTTTGAAAGAAAGCAACAACTTTGTCTTATGTTTATTTTTCCTAACTCAAGACACAGACAACCCCCAAGAACCTTATCTTCTTTTAGTGAGAATAACAGCATTGGAGCATTGTAAATGAATACAAGATTGTAGCAATAGGCAACACTATGTATTGTGACACCCTAATGAGAGAACTAGAAAATATTATTTATAAAGTGTTTTTAGTGGTATTTTCTATTTAATTTCTTTTGTATAAAATTTATTTGAATATGAAATGCTTTAAACCTGCTATTTTCTTTCCCTACCTTCCTTCCTCTCTATCATGTCACCTTATCAACTTTATTATATGAAATATGTGTTTAAATTGTAGTATTATATAATTATTTATAAGATATATAACTACTTAGATCTCAGAATTTATGTCAGAGATTCAATGTCCCTTTTTTACTTTTTTATGATGTTAGCATGTTTCACTGTCCATCATTGACAGTGATACCTCATGGGCTCTGTAAGAAAGAAATATAGTGGAAATTTGAATTTAACATGTGTAAGTGTCCATTGTAAAATAACAAGTGCATTCTGATTAATTTATTAGCATATGATTGTGGTTAAAGGTTTGAGGAAATGCAATATTAGATTCTCATTAGCCTTCTTATTTTTCATTATTATTCATCAACTGTGGTACCACTTGCCATGTAATG
Source organism: Vulpes vulpes (assembly GCF_048418805.1). Taxonomy (NCBI): domain Eukaryota; kingdom Metazoa; phylum Chordata; class Mammalia; order Carnivora; family Canidae; genus Vulpes; species Vulpes vulpes. The sequence continues at coordinate 26,666,730 of NC_132791.1, forward strand.
TTTTTCATCTTCTGGATTTTGGCTCTGATAGGTTGATTGACTATAATATGTTGTTTTTTACTGCTGGAAGGTCATTATCTGAACAAATATTCACTGAAACAGAAAAACAAAGCACTTTCACTAAACTATGCTGAATCACACAGTTCTCTGGACAGATAACTTGGTATATATATATATATTATATATATATTATATATAATATATATATATATATATCACAGAAGATATATTTGAGTAAGTAATATGGACTGTTTATCCAAAATTTTCCACTTATTTCAATTGTCTTAATCCAATCCTCTTTTTTTTCTCATCTAATTAACAACCAAACCAAACAAACAAAAACACTGGTGATAAAGTCATACCATACTATTAAAGCATTGAGAGGTCCAAGATCCGAGAAAGTCTGTTAGAATACCAGACATGCAAAAATATGATTAGTATAGCACTGATATTACCAAATAAAAAAATTTTGAGCAAGTCCTTTCATCAATTAAAAAATATGAAATATGAGGGAAATGTTTTATATTTGAGGCTGAGATCTGAAACCATATGCTCAGAACTATTATAATCAGGCACATCTAATTATTCTCTTGTTTATGGTGATCATGATGAACTTTCTTTCTCTCTCTTGGTACTATTTCACAGAATGGAAAGCAGTAGTCAAATAAAGGTGACCACAGTGACTATGCAGATAAAAATAAAAGTCACAGGGAGGTATCTACCTATATCTATATCTATATCTATATCTATATCTATATCTGTATCTATATCATCTACAACTATATTATATATCTATATCTATGTCTATATCCATATCTATCTATCTATCGATATATCTATAAGCAAGCACAATACCCAACATGAGACTTGAACTCATGACCCTGAGATCAAGAGTTATACAGGCTCTACTGACTGAGCCAGCCAGGTCCCTGGAGATGAATTTTTTTTATACAAAAACAAAAAACAAAATAAAATAAAACACCTCGTTTTACTGGTTTGCTTAATCTCTATATTTTCTAAAACCAAAATACTGTAATACTATTTTCAACTACATTTAAATTACATCTTTCAAAGCATAAGAAAATTAGATGTTTGAAGGATCATACTTAGTCATCTCAAAATAAAGACATGAATTTATTTATTTTTTTATTTAAAGATTTTATTTATTCATGAGACACACACACACACAGAGGCAGAGACATAGGCAGAGAGAGAAGCAGGCTCCATGCAGGGAGCCCAATGTGGGACTAGATCCTGGGATTCTAGGATCACGCCCTGGGCCGAGGGCAGGCGCTCAACTGCTGAGCCACCCAGGCACCCCAAGACATGAATTTAATATATAATATAACCAGATTCTCTTTTTTCTTATATTTATTATAAATGTAACTGTAATTTTTGTTAAATAAGAGTTTAAGACCAAATATTTATGATAATTCTGGATATGGGTCCACTTGATGAGAAACTTGACAGTGATGAAAAACAATTAGAGAGAGTTTTTTAAAGATATGAAATATTATATGTAAATGATGAGAAAGTATCAGAAAAGGTTAAGGGGAAAATCATATTTTCTATTAATATTGCAAGGGGAATATTCTGAGATAAACACAGACAATACATACTTGGAAATAAAGGGTACATTAAATGATAATAATCATAATCAACATCTATTTAATATCTACTATGTGCCAGGAACTGCTCTTTTCTTTATATTGTCCTATTTAGTCTTCAAAAACCCCTATGAGATGAGGGTACTTTTTTTCCTATGATTACAAATGAAGAAACTAGAGCATTAGAAGTTTAGATATGTTCTTAGATTCAATGACAGAACTGAAATTTAAAATCATGTCTATATTTAGGCTGGAGAATGAACAGGGATGGGAAAGTCAAACTAAATGGCAACATAGGAGGTTCCTGAACTTCCCAGGAACACAGCAAAGTACAGCTACACATGGTGCAGTTCCCTCAGAGAAATCCAGAAACTATCTAACCAATTCCTACATATAGGATGAGTGAGAAAATGTCCACACTGGAACAGGTAGGAGAGGCTGAGACACATGCTCACCATAAACCCCAGTCCTATAACAGTACCATACAATAAAGAAGGACCCCCCCAACTCCTAGCTTCTCCCTGAGGAGTGAAGGATTTGTACCACACATCTGGTACCCCATCCAAGTGATAGGCCCCCAAAACACCTAGCTCTGAAAGCCACCAACTATCACAAACAAAGAAACAGTTCTTAAGATCCCAGAATCCCTCTCCATGGCTATTCTCTACAGAGCTCAGCACAGACAGAACAGACAAAATGCCCATCTTTCCAGTTTTCTTTGAAAGGGGCCTAACTGTACACATTATAAGCTACCTGAGGCTCTGGCTTCTAATTGATCACACAGCTAAGGGCTGTCTGTGATGCTCCCCAAAGACCAAAGAAGCTGGTGGACACTTCATCAGCTTTCTCCTTCTGACCCACTTCAACAATAAAACCAAATCACTAGTATCTTCCTATAAGAAGCTTGCCATATATCTGGTCCTCAGCTTTTATAACTGTTCCTCAGAGATGAGTCCTCTGATAATCAATGGGGCAAACATTCATAAGTCTTCCAGGACAGTAAGAGGCAAATATAAGTTTCTAAGCAGGCACAGGTGTACCACCCCAGCACACCCTCACCATACACAGCCAGGATTGAAGCAGAAGGAGCAGGCAAAAACACTCATTTCCTAGGTTTGCTCTAGAAGGGTTGTAACTATATACTTTCCCACCTGCTATCAAAAGTTTAATAGCATTTTTCAGGAAATAGAAAAAAAATCCTAATATTTTCACGGAATCACAAAAAAAAGTCAAATAGAGAAAGCAATCTTGAGAAAGAGCAAAGCTGAGGGTACCACCCTTTTTGATTCCAAACTACATTACAAAGCTGTAGTAAGCAAAACGGTATAGTACTGGCATAAAAATGCACATGTAGATTAGTGGAATGGTATAGAAAGCCCAGAAATAAACCCATGCATGTATGGGCAATTGATTTTTGACAAGAAACCAAGAATATATAATAGAGAAAAGATAGTCTTCTCAATACATAATGGTGGGAAAATTTGATAGCTGTGTGAAGAATGAAACTGGGCCACTCTCTTATACCATATACAAAAATCAACTCAAAATGGATTATTTAAAAATAGGACCTGAAATCATAAGACTCCTAGAAGAAAATATAAAGAGTAAGTAAGGTCCTTGACATTACTCTTGGCAATGATTTTTTGCTTTGACATCAATAGCAAAGACAACAAAAGAAAAATTTAAAAATAGGACTACATTAAACTAACAGGCTTTTACACAACAAAGGAAACCATCAACAAAATGAAAAGGCAGTCTATGGAATGGGAGAACATATGTGCAAACCACATATCCAATAAGACATTAATATCCAAAATATGCAAGGAATTCATACAACTCAGTAGCAAAAACATAAATAATCCAATTTAAAAACGGTCACAGATCTGAATAAATATTGATCCAAAAAAGACATATAACTTGTCTACAGACAGGTACATGAAAATGTGCTCTGGAAGCCTGGGTGGCTCAAGTCCATTAAGCAGCCAACTCTTGGTTTGGACTCAGTTTATGATCTCCCTCTCTGGAGATGGAGCCAAGGGTCAGGCTCCCTGCTCAATCAAGAGTCTGCTTCCCCTCTCCATCTCTCTCTGCCCATCCCCCCTGCTCATGCTCTCTCTCTCTCTCTCTGAAAGAAATAAATCTTTAAAAAAGGGTGTGCAACATCACTAATCATCGAGGAAATACAAATATCACTTCACATCTGTTAGCATGGCTATTAACAAAAAAGGCAATAAATAACAAATGGCAAGTATGTGGAGAAAAGGTACTGTTAGTGAGAATGCAAACTGGTACAGACACTGTGTAAAACAGTATGGACATTACTCAAGAAATTAAAGATAAGACTAGCATATGATTCAGCAATCTCTCTTCTATATCCAAAGGAAATGAAACCATTATCTTGAAGAGAATATGGCCTCCAATATTTGTCTTAGCATTATTCACAGCATCCAAGGTATGGAAACAACTTGTATGTCAGCAGATAAATGGATAAAGAAAATGTCGTATATATATATATATATATATATATATATATATATATATATATACACACACACATATATTTCAGTCTTGTGAAATAGGAAATTCTGGCATTTGAGACAATATGGTTGAAACTGGGAGACATTATGCTAAATGAAATAAGCCAAGTAGAGAAAGACAAATACTGCACAGTATCACTTATGTGCACTGTCTTAAAAAAAAAAAGAAAGAAAATCAGACTCATGAAAAAGGGTAAAAAAAAATTAAAAAAAAAATATATATATATATATATCTGCCAGAGGCTGGGAGGTGGGGAAAGCGAGAGGGGGTGTTGAAGGGTATAAAATTTCAGTTATAAGATGAATAAGGTCATAGCATCTAATGTAGAATATGACTGTAATTGATAATATTTTAGTGTATAATGGTAATTTGCTAAGAGAATAGAATATATATATCCTCATACACACAAAAAGGTAGATAAGTGAGGTGATAGATGTGTCAATTATCTCAATGGGGACAGGATCTTTTCAAAGTATATATGTATATCAAATCATCACATGGTGTACCTTAATTGTCTTACTATTGTATTTGTCGATTAAAGCTCAGTAAAGCTGAAATATCATGTCTGCTTCATCCTTGGGTCTTTAACTTCACCATATCAAATTCCATGACTCATTTTTATGAACTGTTTTATAATTGTTCTGGCATCTCTTCTTCATACGGTTTTTAATAGGAAAAGTCTGTAAAATTTTAAGGGAGAGGAGTATCCTACTCATGAAACATGGTCCTTCAGCCATGCACCCTACAAAGTAATATATTTCTTTCAGTCAGTGAGAAATATGGTTGAGGAAAAGAGCAAGAGATGGAGAATCATGACTACTCATGCTTTGTTTAGCACAAAGACTTATCTGTGCACTAAAGTTAGAGTGAGGAAAAGGGAGGTGAATATGCAGGCCTTGGACTTTCAAATGAGTAATTTTGGAACACATTCTATGATTTGGAGAATCATACTTATTGTCCAGATGTCTCGTTGCCAGTTCTTTCTGCAAATGACCATTTTACTCCTTTAGAAGTCACATAATTTCATATTTCTTTCCTTCCCTCCTTCTTGGAATATTTCATATACTGTAATTTCCTGATTATCTTCAATATTTGAATCAATAGTTGACTCAAAACTTCTTTTAGTCCATGCACACAATATACCAGTACAAATCAGCATCTTATTTCATTGGTATTGTTTATTTAACTTTGATTCTCTTGTCAGAAAGAACTCCTTGAAAGTATATGGCCTATTAAAATCACTTCTGTTGGGGTGCCTGGGAGGCTCAGTCAGTTAAGTGTCTATCTAATGATTCTGGCACAGGTCATGATCTTAGGGTCATGAGATTGTGCTCCACATCAGGCTCTATGCTAAGTGAGAAGCCTGTATAAGATTCTCCCTTTCCCTCTTCCTCACCACATATGAATTCCTTTTTCTCTCTTGAAAGAAAGAAAGAAAGAAAGAAGAAAGAAAGAAAGAAAGAAAGAAAGAAAGAAAGAAAGAAAGAGAAAGAAAGAAAGAAAGAAAGAAAGAAAGAAAGAAAGAAAGAAAGAAAGAAAAAGAAATAAAGAAAGAAAGAAAGAAACCAGAGGCACCTGGGTGCCTTTGGCTCAGGTCATGATCCCAGGGTCCTAGGATGGAGTCCCACATCAGGTTCCCTGCAGGGAGCTTGCTTCTCCCTCTGCCTGTGTCTCTGCCTCTCTCTCTGTGTTTCTCATGAATGTACAAATAAAATATTTTAAAAAGTCATTTCTGTAGTTTTCATGACTTATTTGAGTCCTGAGTTAAATATTCTATAAAAATGTATTGAACTATTACTAAACAGCAATATTTAATAGTTCATAATCTTTATATATTTGCTAACAAATAAGCACATTATTATTATACTGAAATCATCATTATAGGTGTGGCATCCCTAGTTTCTATCTGTAAGGGATCTTTAAGGAACTTAAAAACAGTCTCTCTCTGAAGGAATTTATGGTACAGGAAGGAAAGATAAAACTTCAAATCACTTTAAGAAAAGATGTGTATAATTTATGTTATGTCCATGGTCTCTTGGAACAGTTGTCAGAGTTCAGAGATTAAAGAAAGAAAAGAAATAATTTTCACCTAGAGTGATAATAAGAGAAGGTGCCAGTCTTTAAATATGAGCCAGCCTTTAAAAAAAACATACAGAATTTCAAGGTGGAGTTTGGGATATGTGTCCATAAAAGCAAAATAGGGATTGACAAGGGCAAATGTATTAAGGAATAAATGTCTAAAGGTCAATAGCAGTACAATGTGATTGACAGTTTTGCTAAAGATTGGTCTACAACAAAAAGAGTTAGAGCTGTTAAGAATGTCACAACAGAACTGAAAGCCTTCATTCTAGACACAGCATGTTTTGAAAGTGGAAGTAAAAAAATTAAAGAGGTGTTATAAAACAAGTAAGGTTCCGAACTGGTTGAAGGAACAAAAGGCAGACAGCTAGAATAACTTTGTTGCAAAGTATGAATAAATACCTTCTTTACAAGGAAAATAGTGGGAGTGTAACCAAAAGGATAGGCACAAGTTATCACCTTCTTAGAAGTGGTAATTCATAGTGAACTTCCAGAAATTCTCAGTTTTAATTTGGTTTAACTAAAATAAGAACAGTTTATCACACTTTGAAGGAAACTTATATTTCCATGTCAGATCTTTAAAATACTCTATTTTAAAACATTTTATTGATGTTATTTTTTTTTCAGAGAAGTTTAAAGTTGACAGCCAAATTGAGGAGAAGGCACAAAGGTTTCCCATCTAACCCTAACGATACACATGCATTACTTCCCCAGTTATCAACATACTCCACCAAAGTGGTACATTTGTTATAACTGAGAATGCTACATTGACACATCTTAGTCATCAAAAGTCTGTAGTTTACATTACAACTCTTAATTTGTATTGTATTTTCTATCAAACTTAACAAATGTATTATGGTATATATCCAACATGGTTTACTGAGTATTTTCATTACCTTAAAAATTCTTTGTGCTCTGTCCATTCCTTGCCAAACCCTAACTTCCAGCAACTATTGAACTTATAATTTCCATAGTTTTGCCTTTTCCAGAATTTCATATTTAAGTGTACTCTTAATTCCCTTCACCTATTTCACCCATCGCCCCACCCTCCCCTCTAGTAACCATCAGTTCTCTATAGTTAGGAGTCTGGTTTTTGGGTTGTCTCTCTTTTGTTATTTTGTTTTGTTTTGTTTCTTAAATGCTACATATGAGTGAAATCATATGGTATTTGTCTTTCTCAGACTGACTTATTTCACTTAGTATTGTACTCTCTAGATCCATTCATGTTGTTGCAAATGGCAAGATTTCATTATTTTTATAGCTGAGTAATATTCCATTATACCATGTCTTCTTTATCCATTCATCTATCAAAGGACATTTGGGCTGCTCCCATCCTCCATGATAATACCTTGAAACACTATAGTGCAATAGCACAATCTAGATATTATGATAAAATCCTCCAATATTGTTCAAGTTGCCTCAATTTTACTTATATTCATGAGCATCTGTGTTTTATATAATTTTTTAAATGTATAGGTTTATATATTCTCTCCCACAGTGCATCACTAGGATCTCTGGTGTTGCCCTTTTACAAACATACCCACCTCTCTCCCAGCTAGTCCTCCCTCTCCCCAATCACAGTTCTACCCTCTATCAATCATTCATCAGCTCTTCATTTCTAACATTTTAGCATTTTGAAGATGTGATAATTGGATCCTAAATTAACATTTTAGGGGATTTTTTTCACTTAGTATACTTTCCCTTGAGATTTATCCAAGTTGCATGTGTCAATAGTTCGTTCTTTTTAAATTGCTGAATGATATTAAATTGTATGGATAATACAACAGTTTGTTAACCGTTTATCCCTTAAAAGACATCTACGTTGTTTCCAATGTTTGTTGTTATGAATAAAGCTGCTGTAAATACTCACATACATGTTTTTATGTAAACATAAGTCTTTATTTCTCTGAGGTAAATGCCCAGGACTTCAATTGCTAGATCATTTTATACTTACATGTTGAAATTTTAAAGATAGTCAAGCTGTTTTCAGATTAGCTATACTATTTTACATTCTCCCATCAATGTTTAAGTGATGTACCCTACATCCTCACCAGCATATATAATTATGTGTATATTGTGTTTTAAATATTTAAAGATTTCTTCTAAATCAGTAACCAGAGGATAACCCATTTAATAACTTCTAGACTTTTATAGATATTTTACTAAAGAAGATATGTGGATAGAAAGTAAGCATACAAATGCTCAGCCTTGTTAACTATTAGGGAAATGTATATTTAAACTACACGAGATACCACTACACACTTAACAGAATGGCTTAAATTAAAGAAAACTATGTTGCTGAGTATTTGGGGCAACTAGAATTCTGAAGCATTGCTGATGGGAATGTAAAATGGTACATATTTCAGGAAGGAGACTGATGAAAGTTTGTTTAAAAAGTAAATATATACCAGTTATCATATTCCTAGATATTTACCCACGAAAAAAAATATCATGTCCATACAAATATCTATAGAAACTTTTGGCAAAAGCTACAAAATTGAAAAAGATCCAAATATACACTGACAAGTAAATGAGTAAACACATTTTGTTATCTGCACATAATTCAGTACTATTCAGTAATAAACAGCATCAAGCTTCTGATACATATAATAATATGGATAAATCTAAAAAAAAATAATATTGAGTGCAAGACATTGAACAAAGTACATAGTGTATGATTCCATTTATACTAAATCCTATAAAATTCAAGCCAAACTAATAAAAACAGTTTTTTTAGGTTTTTTTTGTTTGTTTTTTTGTTTGTTTGTTTTAGTTTTTAAAAAAGATTTACTTATGTACTTATTTTAGAGAGAGAGAGTGCAGGGAGAGGGATGGGAAGAGAAGGATGAGGAAAAAGCAGACTCCGTGTTGAACTCACATCCCTGACATCATGACCTGAGCCAAAATCAAGAGTCAGATGCTTAACTGATTGAGCAAACCAGGTGCCACCAAAAGACAGTTTGGTTATTGTCTTGTAGATGAGAGGTAGAGGGGGTGGAAATAAATTTTTAAAAAGGTGTAATATAAATTTGTGCGTGATGGATATGTTGATTGGATTGTTGGTAGTATAATGGATGTACACATACACCATCAAATTGTACACTTAAAATATTTACAATTTATTGTATTTCAGTTAGACCTCTAATGTTGAAAAAAAGAAAACAAAACTAAGATGGAAAACGTAAAATTTTCCTAGTAGTTTTTGGTGTTTGGCTAGGTAACCAAAACCTATTATTTCTCTTATTTCTCCTACGTTTCTCTCCCCAACCCTTTTTCAAAAACCTGCCCCATATCCTGCTTCAGGTTTGAGGCTAGAATTTGGTTTCATTCCTCTAAACATATTGCTGTTTAGAATTTATTTGTTGATTAAAAACTATGTACAAGCATTATAAGAATATTTTATGCTAAAAATTGGATTTGCCTACCCCACATCAAAGACCTACCAAGTACCTTCTTTGCACAAGAAACTAAGCAAAAATTTTCAAAATAATCTACTATTTTATTCTTTATTCTGTTCATGTGATGTATTAAAATAATAGACATACATATGTTGTTGAATCATCCTTGTATCCTAGGAAATGAATCCAAGTTACTTATGGTATATTATCATTTTAATATGGTATTGAATTTAGTACTCACATATATTATTGAAGATTTTTGTATCTATATTCATCAGAGATATTGGCCTATATTTTTTTTCTTGTATATCTTTGGCTTTAATGTCAGAGTAATGTTAACCTATAAAAATGAGTTTGGAGATGTTCTCTCTTGAATTTTTTTTTTAGTTTTAATTTAAAATCCAATTAGTTAATATACAGTGTTATATTAGTTTCAGGGATACAATATAGTGACAATACTTCCATCCACAACCCAGTGCTCATCATGACCAGTACTCTCCTTAATCTCCATCACCTATTTAACTCATTCCTCCACCTCTCTCTTTTTTTCTCTTTATTTCTTAAATTCCACATCTGAGTGAAACCATATGATATTTGTCTTTCTCTGACATGTCCCACATCTTCTTTATCCCTTCATCAATTGATAGATTGATAGACATTTGGGCTACATCCATATATTGACCTTTTAACAATATTTGTTCTTCCAATCCTTGAGCATGGAATGTTTTTCCATTTTTTTTTTTTTTGTATAATCTTCATTCACTTTCATCAATGTTTTATACTTTTCAGAGTATAGGTATTTCACTTTTATTAGGTTTATTCCTAGATATCTTATTTTTGGTGCAAGTGTAAATAGCATTATTTTATTAACTTCTCTTTTTGCTGCTTCATTATTAGTATGTAGAAATGCAACAGATTTCTGCCCATTGATTTTATATCCTAAGACTACTGAATTCATTTATCAATTCTAGCAATTTTCTGGTAGAGTCTTTAGATTTTCTATATAGGGTAGTATATCATCTGCAAATAGTGAAAGTTACTACTTCCTTACCGATTTGGATGCCTTTTATTTCTTTTGTTGCCTGATTGCTGTGGCTATGACTTCCAGTACTATGTTAAAAGTGGTAATAATGGACATTCTTATCTTGTTCCTGAATTTAGGGGAAAGCTCTCAATTTTTCCCCATTAAGGATGAGGTTAGCTAAGGGTTTTTTATAGATGGCCTTTATTACATTGGGATATAGTCCCCCTAAACCTTCTTTGTTGAGGGTTTTTATCACTAATGGATGTTGTACTTTATTAAATGATTTTCTACAGTTATTGAAATGATTATATGTTTCTTATACTTTCTCTTATTGATAGGATGTATCACACTGATTGATTTGTGAATATTGAACCACGCTTGCATCCCAGGAATAAATCCCACTTGATCATTGTGAATGATTTTTTTAATGTATTGAATTCAATTTGCTAGTATTTTGTTGAGAATTTTTGCATCTATGTTCATCAGGGATATTAGCCTGTAGTTTTCTTTTTCAGTGGTATCTTATCTGGATATGATATCAGAGAATGCTGGTCTTATAGGGTGAATTTGGAATTTTTCCTTTCTTTTTATTTTTTTTAGTAGTTTCAAAAGAATAGGTATTAATTCTTCTTTAAATGTAGAATTTCTCTTGGACTTTTGTTTGTTGAGAGTTTTTAATATACCAACTCAATTTCTTTTTTTTAATAATAAATTTATTTTTTATTGGTGTTCAATTTACCAACATACAGAATAACACCCAGTCCTCATCCTGTCAAGTGCCCCCCTCAGTGCCCGTCACCAATTCACCCCCACCCCCCGCCCTCCTCCCCTTCCATCACCCCTAGTTCCTTTCCCAGAGTTAGGAGTCTTTATGTTCTGTCTCCCTTTCTGATATTTCCTACCCATTTCTTCTCCCTTCCCTTCTATTCCCTTTCACTATTATTTATATTCCCCAAATGAATGAGAGCATATAATGTTTGTCCTTTTCCGATTGACTTATTTCACTCAGCATAATACCCTCCAGTTCCATCCACGTTGAAGCAAATGGTGGGTATTTGTCATTTCTAATGGCTGAGTAATATTCCATTGTATACATAGACCACATCTTCTTTATCCATTCATCTTTCTATGGGCACGGAGGCTCCTTCCACAGTTTGGCTATTGTGGACATTGCTGCTAGAAACATCGGGGTGCAGGTGTCCTGGCGTTTCATTGCATCTGTATCTTTGGGGTAAATCCCCAGCAGTATAATTGCTGGGTCGTAGGACAGATCTATTTTTAACTCTATGAGGAACCTCCACACAGTTTTCCAGAGTGGCTGCACCAGTTCACATTCTCACCAACAGTATAAGAGGGTTCCCTTTTCTCCGCATCCTCTCCAACATTTGTTGTTTCCTGCCTTGTTAATTTTCCCCATTCTCACTGGTGTGAGGTGGTATCTCATTGTGGTTTTGATTTGTGTTTCCCTGATGGCAAGTGATGCAGAGCATTTTCTCATGTGCATGTTGGCCATGTCTATGTCTTCCTCTGTGAGATTTCTGTTCATGTCTTTTGCCCATTTCATGATTGGATTGTTTGTTTCTTTTCTGTTGAGTTTAATAAGTTCTTTATAGATCTTGGATACTAGTCATTTATCTGATATATCATTTGCAAATATCTTCTCCCATTCTGTAGGTTGTCTTTTAGTTTTGTTGGCTGTATCCTTTGCTGTGCTAAAGCTTCTTATCTTGATGAAGTCCCAATAGTTCATTTTTGTTTTGTTTCTTTTGCCTTCGTGGATGTATCTTGGAAGAAGGTACTGGCACAAAAACAGACATACAGATCAATGGAACAGAATAGAGAATCAAGAAGTGGACCCTCAACTTTATGGTCAACTAATATTCGATAAAGGAGGAAAGACTATCCACTGGAAGAAAGACAGTCTCTTCAATTAATGGTGCTGGGAAAATTGGACATCCACATGCAGAAGAATGAAACTAGACCACTCTCTTTCACCATACACAAAGATAAACTCAAAATGGATGAAAGGTCTAAATGTGAGACAAGATTCCATCAAAATCCTAGAGGAGAACACAGGAAACACCCTTTTTGAACTCGGCCAACTCAATTTCTTTGCTTCTTTGTTATTAGTTTGTTAAAAATTTCTATTTCTTCCTGCTTCATTATTGGTAGTTTTTATGTTTATGACCTTATGTTTATATAACCATATATCTATGGTAGTTTATCCATTTCTTCTAGATTGTCTAATTTCTTTGCATATAGTTTTTCATAATAATCTCATGATTGTTTATATTTCTGTGGTGTTGGTTGTTTTCCTGTCTGATTTGCGATTTTATTTATTTAGGTCCTCTCTTTTATTCTTGTTAAGTTTGGCTACAGGTTTGTCAATTTTATCGATTGTTTCAAAGAACCAACTCCTGGTTTCATTGATCTATTTTTAGTTCCTATATCATTTATTTCTGCTCTGATCATTATTATTTATTTTCTTCTGCTGGTTTTAGGTTTTGTTTTTTATTCTTTTTCTAGCTTCTCCAGGTGCAAAGTTAGATTGTTTACTTGAGATTTACTGGCTTCTTGAGATATGCCTGTATTGCTATAATGTTTTCTTTTAAAACTGAAAACTGCTTTTGCTACATCCCAGAGGTCTTGGGCCACTGTATTTTCATTTACATCTTGTTCCATACACTGTTTTATTTCATACATCCTGGCTAACCCCTTCATTGCTTAGTAGCACGTTTGTTTGTTTGTTTTTCAAGATTAATTTGTTAATTAATTTTAGAGAGAGAGCATGTGAGCAGGGGGAGGGAGAGAATTTCTCAAGCAGACTCCCCATTGAGTACAGAGACCAATGTAGGGCTCTCATGACCCTGAGATCATGACTGGAGCTGAAATCATGAGTTGGACACTTAACTGACTGAGCCACCCAGCCACCCTTAGTAGCATGTTTTTGAATCTCTATGTATTTGTGGTCTTTCCAGATTTTTTCTTGTGGTTGACTTCTAGTTTCATAGCGTTGTGGTCAGAGATGATGCATGGTATGACTTTTATCTTCTTGAATTTAGATATAACCTTTTCTGCATATAGTAGTCTATATTAAGTTGATGGTTGATTATGTTTGAACCTATTCTTTCCTCTTCTCCATGTTTTAGGTATATGTGACTATATTTAATTTACTTTTTTGTTTAGTTCCTTGACTTATTTTTTTATAGAAATAATTATTTTCACTGCTTTTGTAGTTCCTACCTTTATACTGTCACTTTTGGTCTCCCTTTTCTATACAAAGAGACCCTTTTAATATTTCTTGCAGGGCCAGTTTACTGGTCATGAACTCCTGTAGTTTTGTTTGTCTGGAAAACTCTATCTCTCCTTCTATTCTGAATGATAGCCTTCCTGGATACAGTTTTCTTGGCTGCAGATTTTTCCCATTTAGCACTTTATATATATCATGCCACTCTCTTCTGGCTTGCAAAAGTTCTGTTGAAAACTCTCCTGCTAGCCTTATGGGTTTTTCCTGTAAGTTAATGACTTTTCTTGTCTTGCTACTTTTCTGTATCTTGCAAATTTAGTTACAATATGTCTTGGCGTGGGTCTGCTTTTGTTGATTTTGATAGGAGTTCTCTGTGCCTCCTGGATCTGGATATCTTTTTCCTTCCCCAGATTAGGGAAGTTTTGTTATTATTTCTTCAAACAAACTCTCTGCCCCCTTTCCTTTCTCTTATTCTTCTAGACTTCTATAATATAAATGTTGTTAAGATTGATGGAGTCACTGCATTCCCTAAGTCTATTCCTGTCATGTGTAATTCTTTTGATCTGTTTTGTTCAGCCTGATTATTTTCCATTACTGTCTTCTAGGTCACTAATTTGTTCCTCTGCTCCTTCCATGCAGCTATTTATTCCATCATTTCATTTACTGAGCCCTTTATTTCAGCTATGTTATTCCTTATACCTATGTTAAGGGTCTTACTCATATTTTCCACTTTTTTCAAGTCTGGTGAGTATCCTTATGATCATTGCTTTAAATTCTCTATCAGGCATGCTACTTTTATCTCTTTCACTTAAATCTCTGGCTATGGCCTTTTCTTGTTCTTTCATTTGGGATGAATTTCTCTGTCTCCTTATTTTGTTTGCCTCTCTGTATCTGTTTCTCTGTGTTAAGAAAATCATCTGTGTCCTCTGTTCTTGAAAGTAGTGACCATGACTAGGTGTGCTGGAACTAGAGTGTGGCTGGTGCCCACAGCTGGTTACAACATGATAGCTGAGACCAGTATGGTGGCAGGAATGGGTGCACAGTGGCAGCTGTGTACTTGGTGGATGGACAGACCACCTATCAGCTACTAGGAGCTGGTCTCTGGCATAGCCTGGAATCTCGCTTTGGTGGCTGTGCATTCAGTGACTGACCAGGACACACATATGGCTTTAATAAAATTTTCCCTGGGCCCAGGACAATGCCAGCAGATTTGGAGTGGGCCTGTCTTCAGGAGAACTCAGTATGGTGCACTGCCAATGGGTCAGGCAGCAAATGTCTGTGCATCCTTGCCTCTTGAAGGTGGCTCAGTGTATATGCTGGACAGTAGGGAAGGAAAATGGTGCCTGCCAAGCCCCTTGCTTTTGGAGAAGTCCAACAACCTACAAAATCAGTATGAACAGATATGTCTCCTGTTGTGCAAACTGCCATTTTTTTGGTTACCTCTCTAGTCACCCTGCTATCTTTAAGAGTGGCGACACAGCTATTACTCAAAAATATAAAATGCTTCATGAATTTGTGTGTCATTCGTATGCAGGGGTCATGCTAATCTTCTCTGTATTATTCCAGTTTTTAGTGTGTGTGCTGCTGAAGTAAGCACTCTCTTCAACTTTTTTCAAGTGTTGAGAAGGATAAATGTTTATTCTTTAAATTACTGGTAGAATTTTCTAATGAAGGCATCTGTTCTTGGGTTTTTTGGTTGCAGGGTTTGCATTTAATAAAATTGCATGATACAAAATCAATATATAAAAATTAGTTGTAACAACAAATTATCCTATAAAGAATTTTAATACAAAGTTTAAGCATTTATAATAGCATCAAAAAGAATAAAGTGGTTCAGAATAAATTTAACCAAGGAAGTGAAAGACTTGTATATGAAAACTTCAAAATGCAGCTGAAAGAGATTTAAATAGACATAAGTAAATGGAATGAAATCCTATGTTCATGCATTGGAAGAATTTATAGTAGTGAAAGTCCATTCTACTCAGAGTAATCTTCTGATTCAAGGTCATCTCTATCAAACTCCTAATTTTTTTTATAGAAAGAGCAAAAACCAATCTACTGAATAGCCAAGGAAATCTTAAGAAGAACAAAGAAGGAGACATCATACTCCTGAAACAAATACATTACAAATTTAGAGTAATTAAAACAATATGTTAATGGAATAAAAACAGAGGTATAGAGCAATAAAACAGAATAGAAAGTCCAGAAATAGACCCATGTATATGTGGTCAACTCTTCTTTGACAAGGAAGTCAAGAATACACTCTGAGGAGGGACTCCTAGGTGGCTCAGTCAGTTAAGTGTTCAACTCTTAGTTTTGGCTAAGGTCATGGTCATCGGGTCATGAAATTGAGCCCCACATGGGTTTATTTGTGCTTAGCACAGGAACTGCTCAAGATTCCCTTCCTCTCACTCTACCCCTCCCCGGCTCACATGCATATGCATGCATTCTCGCTCTCTCTAATAAATAATTCTTTAAAAAGAAAAATAATATACTCTGGTGAAAAAGTAGTCTCTTCAACAAATGAGGTTGAGAGAACTGGTTATCCATATGCAAAAGAATGAAATTGAACCTCTATTTTATACTAGACATGAAACTATAAAGTTTTAGAAGAAAATCTGTGCTGGGCATATAAGTATTTGTTAATAGCTAGATCTCCTGTTAAGTGTTCCTAGTGCACACACACACACACATACACACACACTAGTCCAATAAGCAATCAGTCATCATTATACACTTTTGAGGACAGTATGATAAAATGATATTTTCATTTTAAAGAATATTACTTTTGCAAATTTGATTACAGAAAGAATGTGCAGTATAAGTAAGTGTTGCTTTAGGAGACTGATTTGCTATTTTAGCAATCAGACTAAAAGATGAAGACCTAATATTGTAATAAAACCTAAAAGTATGCCTTACTCTGAAATAATAAACAACAATTTAACTATAGAGATATCATGGTGTTTAGTGAGTGCTAGTATTCTTTCCTTAACAGTAAACTTTTCAATGACATAATATTGGCCATGGCTATAATTAAATCACAACAATTTTTGTTTGAGCAGTATATTAAAAAAAATAAAGTGATTACTAGAACTTATGAAGTAAGAATTAGGATCTGACTAGTTCTTTGTTACACAAAATAACTGGCATGCAGAGAAACTGAAGAATATTCAGAAAAGAGCTCAATAATAATTAGTGGAATGAAAAATCACAGATACTGGGAAAAGTTGAAGGATGTAAAATTGTCTTAACTAAATTAGAAAACTAGAAAATGACTAAATAGTGATCAACAACAATGTAAAAAATTGAAGGTAATTATTAGAAAATTTAAATTGCCAATAAGAAAATGATTTATATTTTTGCCTTGGGTTTTTAAGAAAGAAGTTTTTTTCCCCTCTTACAGACCTTTGAAATAATGGTCTTGGCTTAGTTAAAATGGGAAGTTATAGCAATGCTTTCACGAGAGAATTATAATAAAATATAGGATACATTCCCATTTTTCTGGGAGCAGTTTATAGATAGCAAAAGATAAAATGAGTGACATTTCCAGTGCTCTTTACATCCTTGAGGTTCTTGATCTTCAGTTCATTCAACCATGCTGAAGTTGGAATGTTCATTTCATTTCTGTATCATCAACTGGGAAAATAACTGTATTAACTGATAGATTTTTTCCCTCAAATTTGTTTCCTTTGTGATTCTTCAGTTTTATCCAATATTACTCTTTGAACCATTGCAACATTCTAGCAGATATAAGGTCAATTGATTGAACTATTTGTTGACTCTAATATACATGAGAACTATTTATTTTTAAGAAGAAAAATCTGAAAGTACATTTCAGTCTGTTTCTCTCAATTCCGTTATTGATGTATATTTTAACATAAAAATATTCTAATGTGCGTATCATTTTGATTTTTACACTTTATGCTTGAAATGTTACACATACATTTTCATGCTCTAAATTTTTTTTCTGAATATCATTTGATTAAGTAATATGTGTTTTATGGTCTTAACATTGCAAACAAAGTTCATTAAATGGGTTATTTCAATTTTTAATAAAAAAATTTACTGTGAATGGTTCAAACATTAATCTTTTTTATGTCTTGCTTTACTATTTTGAATTATGTTCTTATGTAGATTCTCCAAGATAAATTGTTGAGTCAAAAGCCTTTTTTAGAGTCTTACAGAATATTGCCAAATTGCTTTCTAGAAATTTGAGTTAATTTCCTAACAATAGAATTACATCTCCAATGGGTTTAACCTTCTGAATATATAGGATAGTCTCACTAAAATAAATCTTTGCTAATTTGGAAAGCAAGTTGTTATATTAATTGTTATGTTTTAGAGTGTTCATGGACACTCTAAAATCTGTTGACAAGTATTTTTAAATAAAAATGGGGTTACCATTGTGAAACACCATAATTTCAAAATTAGTTGAGTAGATGAGTATTTGTTCATATGCATGTTAGTGCAAGATATAACCTGGGAATCACAAGTGAGTTTCTGAGAATTATGAGAACTGTTTCCTAAAAACTATTGTCTTAGGTATAATAAGATTTATGGAGTAATTTAATGATGTATGGCAGTTACTACAATCATTGAAATGATAAGCATTTTGATGAAGGAGTAAATATCTAAATAAAACACAAGAATACAAAAATAATCTTTCACTTGAAATGTAAGAGAATATAAGGAGCACCCAATGAGGGTTGCCATTTTTCCATATTCTTCAGACATAGGTAAACACTTTTAGGTTCACATTTTGTTATGTTTTCTTAAGCCTTTAATTTCTATTAGTTTTCCTTCTTTCTGAGCTTCCTTTACCCTTAGAGAAATTTTGAGGAATAGAACTTAATCACCCAAATTTCTAATATAAAAATCTAAAAATGTAGCACTCATTATAAGGAATAGAAATTTGAACTAATCAACCAAAAATAGAGACTACATTGAAGCAATTGGTCCAGCTGAGGGAAAGATAAAAGTGGAGATGGGCTTCAGGATAACTAAAACTTAGACAAGTACATCATCAAAACCATCTCCATCAGTCTTCTCTGCCCTGCCTTGGCACCTTCCTACTGAATAAAAAATGAGGGTGAAAAGGAAGTAGAAACATTTCAGTTGATTCCTACTTTTTCACACCTTTGAAGAATGAGGTAAAATTTTTACGTGGAACTGTGCACTTTTTACTTTCCCTTCTGCACTCTTGGAGTATGCTAGACTATCCTACATGCCATTATGAGATCAAACTTTGAAAAGCCAATTTAATCAGATCATTCTCCCAGTTAGGCTCCTCATTGTTTATCAAAATTAGGACAAATGGGCACCAGGGTGGTTCAATCGGTTAAGCATCTGCCTTCAGCTCAGGTCATGATCTTAGGGTCTTGGGATAGAACCCCAGGTTGGGTTCACTATTCCCTCAACAGGGAGTCTGCTATTCCCTCTTCCTCTGTACTCTTTCCCTCTCACAAATGAATAAAATCTTTAATAAAAAAAAATTAGGATGTATGTGTCACCAAAACACATTTTCCCATAACATGTTCTCAATCTACCTTCTTGGCCCAATTTCTCCTACACAGAAACATATTCCAGTTGCTCCAATCAAGCAAGAATATTTGCTGTTTCTCATAGAGACATTAAGTCAGACATCAAGTTTCCCTGCCTCTCTGAATCATCTCATACTATTTCCTCTACTTGTAAAAAAATTTTTTTCTTTTAAAAATGATTAAGTAGCTAATTCTAAAACTGCTGCCTGGGTTTCACTTATGGCTCCATTGCTTAGTAGCCATAAGATATTGGGCAAATCATTTAACCAACTGTTTTGTTGAGTACATTCATCAGCAAATAATGAATTTAATAGTATCTGCAACATGGATTGTTACAAAGATTAAATGAATTAATGCAAGTAAAGTACTTAGAATAATACAGTGCACATTAGCTAGTAATTTTAAATTGTCTGTATATTATTGTTGCATAAAATTGTCTGTATATTATTGTTGCATAAAATTCAAAATTTTATTATAAATTTGCATTATCAACCACCAGATCTCTCCCATGCCCCACAATACACACATACATATATTGACAAACATGATTAAATAAATGTATTAAAACATAAATACTGCATTCCTTATTTTTCTATCGATTCATAATACTTAAAAATGAACTTGATAATACTTTTTAAATGACCTTGCTTGTACACATTGTATATGATCAGTACATTTGAAAGTTTTTCTTGCATATACAATTTTTTTAGGGTATCTTATAGGATAAACAAGTCTTTAAACTAATTTACTTCAATATCTTGCCCATTCACTCAACAGACATGTAAAGAGTATTTACTCCATGCCAGAATTTCTTTCTATGTCCTGAGAATACATGGCAATTGCAGTATGTTGAATAATGGATCCCCAAAAGATACTTATTTTCTAATACTTATTTTCTAATCTCTGGAATTTGTGAGTATGTTACTTTATAGAACAAAAGGAACATTGCAGATGTGATTAAGAATCTTCAGATGAGGCAAATGTTCTGAATTTTCTAGGTGGACCCAATGTGACTACAAGGGTCTTTATAAGAGAAAGAGGGTCAAAGTCAGAAGAAATGATGATAAAAATGGAGGTGGGAATGATATACTTTGAAGATGAAAGAAAAGGTCACAATCCAATGAACATATGCAGCCTCTAGAAGCTGGAAAAGACAAGGGCACAGATTTTCCCCTGGAAACAAAGTTCTCCTCTAGAAGGAAACCCATAAAATTCAATAAGTTTGTGGTTCTTTATTACAGCAGTAATAGAAACCAATAAAATTGTTCTAGTAATGCCACCACTAAATGATATATCCACATAAACGTGCTCTTTTATAATCCTCTCCCACATCATTCTTAGATTTGACCATGGAATCTACCTTGGGCAATGACGCATTAACCAGCAATAGGACCAGAAGCTTGTATGTAATATATTGAGTCTTGTCCTCTCTTGCTACTGGAAAATATGCTGTTACCCCATGAAATATCTCAAGTTTAGCCTCTTTGTGGATAAAAGGGAAAAAAAGGACAGAAGTCTCAGCTATCCCAGATGACCTAGCCATGCCAGCCATAATAGCCATGATGTAAATTCATTTTTAAAAGTCCAGAAATTGCAAAAGCATTGAGATGAGAGCTTGTTCAATTGAACCTGTTTGGCTACAACTGACTACAACTGAATGAGAAAAGTATAAGGAACAGAGGTAAGGTCAGAGGAATAGCAGGGCTATTGAAGCCATGACATTTAGAGGGATTATGCTCTGAAAGATAAGGGAAGCCACTAAGAGGCATCATCTGATTTATATCTTAAAATAACTAGTCTTGCTCTTAAAGAATAGACTGGTTGTTCAAGGATAAAAGCAGGAAATCCAATTAGGAGACTATTAAAACAATTCAGGTGAGATATGTTGCTTGTTTTAATCATGATAAAAAAGTTAAAAGCAACACAAATTCAAGGGCATCTTGAAAAAGAAGATAGGATTTGCTAATGGATTGAATATGAGTCGAAGAGAATGGAGTCTATTTTATTTGCTGATGTGGGGTACACTGGAGCAACAGCAGACTAGTGGTTTGGGAAAGTGAATTTTATCTCAATTTTGAATGTATGATGTTGAAAATGCTCATCAGACATCTAAGTGGGGTTGTTAAGTAGATCAGAGTTCTGAGAAAGGGCTCAGTTGGAGATTAAAAACTAGGAGCCATTAGCATATCTGCATTAAGAAAAGAGAAGGTAAAAAAAAAAAATTGTTATAAGGAGAAAGTGTAGAATGGAAAAAGGAAAGCCTTACAACAGAGTCTTGGAGCTTTCCAAAGCTGAGAACAGAAGAAGAAGAGAACAATCCAGTATCTGTGGATGAAGCTATAACCCATATTTTACCTACCACACACAAATATTTCATTCAATTTCCTATTTTTTATACAGGAATAACTAAGGTGTGGAGAAGTTAAACAACTTTCCTAATGTCATAAGTGAGGAAAGTAGGGTGAATTCCCTAATTTATTAAATTCCCAATCCTCAAGTTTTAAACACAGATCCAGATATAAATATGTAGAATTGAGCCACAGAGCCTTTATCTTATTTACTTCTTGTACAGAATTATTCACTGCAAATTACTAAAGTTTCACTTGTCATACACAATGTTATTTGAGATTGTAAATCCCTGGTTGCTCCCTATTTTACTAACCACAAAACTGCTCACAGCTGGGATATGATGCATTATTACTTATTCACTACTCTGTTAGATAGTTTATCCAGAGCATAAAAAGAAGTGAATAAGGCTGTTGGAAGAGAACAGTCACATTACAACAATTCCGTGTGTTATTATGGCATCAGTTCTCCCTTGTTGGTTATATCCCCTCAATTGTTGAGCATTATCTTACACTTCAAACATCCTTTATATTTGGAGGGACTGGGAAACATTTCATTAAAATTATCGTAAAACCTATAACCAATGTCAGCTATAAATAATTTTGCTCTGTAAGCCAAAGCATATAAACATTTCCTACTCTAACATAAAAAGGTGAGTAGGATGCATGAGAATTGATTGAATCCAGAAGCCCAATTTTACACTTTTCTATTTCAGCTGTTGAGAGAGGGAGAGGGAGGGGAGAATAGAAGAGGGAGAGAAAGAAAGAGAGAAAGGACACAAAGAGAAGAATTGCTTCTAAAGCAGCATTTAGTGCCTTTGGTTTACCTTAATTTCAGCTCCACAGCAACTAGGATTTATGATAGAAAGAATGCTTATATTGACAAAGAAAAAAATAAACTTCATGGTGAGCATAGCACATAGAGTTGTGAAATCAGTATGTTATAAAACTGAAACTAATATTGTGTGTCAACTATAGGCAAAAAAAATCAAGTCACTTAAAAGTAATCAGTGTCTCAAGATAATTTAAAACAGATAAAAATAGTATCTGGAAATGACTATGTTTACATATATATTAAATAAATAATGACACTTACATGGGGGCGTGCTTTTTTCTCCCCTAATAATAAACCATTGAAGAAGATCTGGATACCACCTTTGAAAAGTAAAATCCAAACTCCTAGACAAGGCACAGAATGATCTTCATACTTGCCCATAGACTGTATTCAAGGGTATTCTCGGAACACTATTTTTTTTAAGATTTTATTTATTTATCCATGAGAGACAGAGAGAGAGAGAGAGAGGCAGAGACACAGGCAGAGGAGAAGCAGGCTCCATGCAGGGAGCCCAATGTGGGATTGATCCCAGGACTCCAGGATTATGCCCTGGGCCAAAGGCAGGCGCTCAACTGCTGAGGCACCCAGGCATTCCTCAGAACACTATTTTCTTTATTTCTACCAGCATACAGGCTGCTGTAGTCTAGAACTGTCAAATTTGTGGGGATGGGACATGGTGGCAGAGACAGATAAGAAGTTTAGAATTTCCTTGTGAGGCCCATGCCCTTAGTCTCAGAAATTCCAAATAATCGTTTCTGTTTTTTTTTTTTTCTATGAATCTATCTTTTAAGAAGTGTATTTTTAAAACCACTGGTTTACACTTATTATTGGTCATGACTCCATTTTTTGAAGCCTTACTTTTTGTATTCCCATTGCTAACAATATCCTTTAATCAAAACCATGAAGAAAACAAAAAGACAACCTACTGAATGGCAGAAGATATTTGTAAATGATGTATCTGATCTTATCAAAACCATGAAGAAAACAAAAAGACAACCTACTGAATGGCAGATGATATTTGTAAATGATGTATCTGATAAGGTTATTATACAAGATATGTAAAGAACTTATACAATGCAACACGAAAAAATATTCCAATTTAAAAATGAGCAGAGGACCTGAACAGAAATTTTCCGAAGAAAATGGCCAACAAACACATTAAAAGATGCTCAACCTCACTCATCATCAGAAAATACAAATCAGGGGATCCCGGGGTGGCGCAGCGGTTTGGCGCCTGACTTTGGCCCAGGGCACGATCCTGGAGACCCGCGATCGAATCCCACATCGGGCTCCCGGTGCATGGAGCCTGCTTCTCCCTCTGCCTATGTCTCTGCCTCTCTCTCTCTCTCTGTGACTATCATAAATAAATAAAAATTTAAAAAAATTATATTAAAAAAAAGAAAAGAAAATACAAATCAAAACTACAATGAGATGTCACCTCACACCTGTTAGAATGGCTAAGCTCAGGAAGATAAGAAACAACAAGTGTTGGTAAGGATGTGAAGAAAAAGGAACTCTCATGCACTGTTGGTGGGAATGTAAATTGGTACTGCCACTGTGGAAAAGAGTATGGAGGTTCCCAAAAAATTAAAATTAAAATTAAAAATTAAAAAGAAATACCATATGATTCAATAATTCCACTATTGAATATTTACCCAGGGAAAACAAAAACACTAACTTGAAAAAATATGCACCCTATGTTATTGCAGCATTATTTATAATAGCCAAGACATGGAAGCAACCAAAGTGTCCACTAATAGGTAAATGGATAAAGATGTGATATGTATATAGATATAAATACACAATGGAATATTGCATGGCCATAAGAAAGAATAAGATCATGACATTTTGGACAACATGGATGGTTGTAGATGATATTATGTTAAGTGAAAGAAGCCAGACTGAGAAAGACAAATACCATATGAATCCACTCATAAATGGAACCTAAATAATAAATAAACAAACAAAAAGCAGAATCAAAACTAGAAATACAGAGAACAAACTGTTGGTTGCCGGAAGGGAGAGGTTGTGGATTGGGCAAAAATGAGTAAAGGGGAAAGGAGATGCAGGTCTCTAGTTAAGTCACAGGAAGAAAGAACAGAGATAAAGAGTACACAGTTATTGTAATAGTGATGTAATGGGAAGATGGTGGCTATACTTGTTGGGAACATGGCATGATGTATAAACTTGTCAAATCACTAAGTTGTACCCTTGAAGCTAATGTAGTATTGTGTGTTAATTATACTCAAATTTGTAAAAAAGAAATCCTTTATCTTTTTGAACAATGAAGTCCTAGTATATTTGAAGTCCAAACTCTACATTCTTTTTCTCTGTAATAATTTTCCACATTTGTGTTTCATTAGTATTTTGCATTATCTCCATTTTATTTCTTATCAACTTCCCACTCAAAGCATAAATCACAAAATAGAAGGATCATCACCTTGGAGCTTGTTAGAAATGAAGACTCTCAGGCTCCACTCCAAATTCACTGATTTAGAATCTATTTTTAACAATATCTCAGGTTGATTCCTATGGACATTAAAGTTTAAGAAGTACTTCTTTTCACATTTCACAGTAGCTCTTTTTTTGAGAGAGAAAGAGCACATGCATGCATGGGGAGGGGAGGGACAGAGTGAGGGGAAGAGGGGCCGAGGTAGAGAGAAAAAGAATCTTAAGCAGGCTCCACACTAGGTGGGGGCTCCATCTCTCCGCCCTGAGATCATGACCCGAAACGAAGTCAAGAGCCTGATACTTAACCAGCTGAGCCACCCAGGTGCTCCCACAGTAGCTTTTTTTTTTTTTTTTTTTTTTTTAGAAGGAGAAAGAGAAATCTTTTTTTTTTTTTTAATTTTTATTTATTTATGATAGTCACACAGAGAGAGAGGCAGAGACATAGGCAGAGGGAGAAGCAGGCTCCATGCACCAAGAGCCCGATGTGGGATTCGATCCGGTGTCTCCAGGATCGCGCCCTGGGCCAAAGGCAGGCGCTAAACTGCTGCGCCACCCAGGGTTCCCCACAGTAGCTCTTTTTAAAGATTCTATTTTCTCTCCCCCCCCCCCCCATTAAACCAAGAATTTCTATGAGACTAAGATTGAGTCTTAGAGAACATTATTTCCTCAGTTTTTAGCACAAACCTCCCCCCAAATGTATGGTAAGTACTCACTATGAATGTGTTAAGTGGAAATATTTTTGTGAAGAATTCTTGCACTATAAAGAACACAGAAGAGAAATGTAAACCTATGAGGAAAAGAAAGAATAACAATACAAAACAGGAATAAAGAGGTATGCCAAAAAATGTGATAGGAATAAATCTATTGTAAACTACTTCGTTTTCAGATGAAATCAATTTCAAAGGATTTATTTCCTTTTGAAAAATAGCCTCATGGAAGCAATATTTAATGCTGCTTGGCTAACTCGAAATTTAGTATTCTATTTTACCCCAAGTTTCAATATCATACTGTGTTCTACCATGGTAGGTATAGCACAAACCTTTACCATAGAAGCATTAGCACATCTGTTTACAATAGTAATTTTTAAGTGAGTTTGTAAAAGTTTCTTAACGATCCCCTGTTTGGGGCCAACTGCCTTAAAATATCCTGGGATGTGGCTAGGGTTGTCCATATTACCCTGCTCTCCAGAAGATTCTAATTCATATCATCATGAGAGAGCCTGTGACTGAATATGCAGTTTATTCTTTATTAGAAGTTGAATTGTGTCCCCTCAAAAAGATACGTTGAAGTCCTCACCCCACTCCCCCGACCTCAGAATTTGGCCTTAACTGGAAATAGGGTTAGGGTAGTTGTAGATGCAATTAGTTAACATGAGGCAATACTAGAGTAGGGCAGGCTCTTAAGTGGCCCTTGAAAGAGGAAAGAGAGACACAGGGAGAACTCCAGGTGAAGATGGGGACAGAGAATGCAGTGGTGGGTCAGCAAGTCAAGAAACTCCAAGGATTGCTGGCTGTCCCCTGAAGCTAAGCTAGAGCCATGAAAGGGAACAAGCTCTGTCAACATCTTGATTTTGGACTTGAAGCCTCCAGAACAGTAAGAAAAGGTTTTGTTTTGTTTTTGCTTTAAGTTTCTAGTACTTTTTTTACATCAGCCCTAGAAAAGATGCATTCAAATTTGTCTCAAATCAGCTTGAGTACCATTCTTGTTCTTCTTGTCACAGAGGACATTCTGGAACATTAGTACATGCACATGAATCTTGTTTGCTTGTTTAAGTTTCTTGACCTCCACTCTCTATGGACACAATCCATAAGAGTGCTTATCAGGCATCTGCTCCTTTTCTGATACACCTGGACTAGCTGGTGACTCTTTAGAGTCTAGCAAACCTTATATTTCATTAAGTTAGTAGGCAATTCAATCTATAGTATACCATTAAATTACATCTCTTTTTTTAAATACAATAGAAGGAAATGAAGTATGGATTTGTATCTAAATCTTTTAATTTCAAAGTCAATGCTCTTTGTTCACAGTGACAGAGCTTTACCTTGAAGATTATTTTCAGTCATGGGGTGGGAAGGAGGGAGGTTAGTTTTTCAGGTTTGTAAACAGAGAATCTGAATCATACAGAAACTCTTTCCTGTGGAAAGAACTTTTTGTTGAAATTTTGGAATTTGTTTGCAGGAGATAATGAGCGGAGGAGCGCTGGGCAATGAAAGAAAACTGCAAGCTGCTAAGTACAATGTGTGTGTTTATTTGTGGCCTTAGGAATTGCTATTTAAGAAACAGAGTAGACTGAAATCTAACGTGTTCTGTGGAGAGACAAAGGAGGTTAGAATTTTTAAAGAGGAAAAAAGGGAGTTTACAGAAGTTGTTTTGAACTAAATATGATTAGCTACACATGCTGGTGTAGCTTCATTTACACTAATCTCTATGTGATTGGTTGCTAGGTCAGAAAGTCCTTTCAGGTCCACTCTAACATGCAACAGATGCCTTGACTTTCAGCTGAATCCCACAAAAATTTCAAGAATTTGAGACAGAAGATGTGCATAAGACCCAATTCCTCAATGTCCTCTTGGCTCCATTTTAAATAACCCTCTTAGCAACACTTACTCCACTTTATTCTCTCTGTTATCGAGGGAGTAGCTGCAGTAAAAGGCCTATGAAACCTTGGTGTGTTTGGGAGCATTTGTGGGGGGAGGAGAGCGAGTGTCCTTTTCTTCTCCTATGCACAGAATCCAACACCCCTGTGACTATCTATAGAGTGCAGTAGCATTTGAAAAGGTCTGGAGGTGGCATGCTTAGCATGACATCAGCAGTCTTATCAAGGGCATTAAAAATGGCAACAAAGATTTCTTTAATCAGCTTTCCTAGAAATAAATCTCAACCCAATTTCTCATCAAGATCGAAGCTCAAATCCACTTCATCAGAGATGCCTTTCTTTATTACTGCTTCTGAAAAAGCAACATTGCCTAGTTGCTCTGGCAGATTATTCAACATCTTCATAACTCTTACGTCTCTCTGAAGTATTTATTGTTTTCATTTGCTTGCTTGTATAACATTGATTTCTCCCACCTGGATGGGAATTTTGAGGACAGGAACTTTGAATGTATTGATTACAACTAAATCTTCAATCTAAAGAGATGCCTGGAATATTCAAGGCTCAAAAGTGTTTGTGGGATAATTGAATAAATAATCCAAGGAGCTGAATTAAAAGAGGTTAAATGTGGCAGTGGTGTGCAATAAATTATTGGGAACTATGGTTTTGGAATTTTTGTAGGACATCCATTTTGAATAACCAGAAATAATTTAGGGTATTTGGGGTTCACAGGATGTTTCATGTTCTAGTAGTCATGCTGATAAAGTCTTAAATATAGAATTTTGGATTAGAATATATATAACAAATTAGGCTCATGTGTAAATCTATATTATTTGTATCTTGTACACATACACAGATTTTTCAATTCCTGGAATCTAAGACAACAAAACAATGAATGTTAACACCAAAATTAATTGATACCAAGTGGAAGATTCTTTTTTATATTTCCAATTTCCTAGAATCAGCACAAATTTAAGTTTAGGTAAAAATTCTTAAGAACCTTTGGTGCACATACCATTATACACTAGGATGTGAGATAAACAGTCACTGGTTTCATGGACTTCTGTTTGAAAACTTGAACAAACATTCATTTGACATAAGGAATAGTTCAGTGCTATGGTAGAAAAAACAGAAAATGTAGGAGGGAGTGAGTAGCTGTCTAACGCAAACCAGGTACAGAGGAAATCAGGGCCAAAAAGCTTTCCAAGAGATGATGTTACACTGTGACAGAAGAGGAGTAAAAAGTATGTAAGTAATGGAAATATGAATGAAAGTTTGTGTGTGTGTTGCATGCACCACACTCGTGTATTTGCTTATGTACGTTTTGTGGCTACAATGGGGTGGGGCTGAGGCAAAACTAGAGCTAATTATAAGCAATATTTTATTAGTGATCATAAAGATAAAGGTTGAGGTAAGTATTTTTTTCACTCATTTAGTTGGCAAAAATTTGAAAGTTAGCATCAGGTATACTAAATGTGAATCAAGACTATTGTTTACACATTATGCTAATAGGAATGTAAATTAGTACAACTATTTCAGAAAAACTGGATTATTATATAATTTAGCATACACATTATAATGCAGGAGTATAATTTTTTTAAGATTTTTATTTATTTATTCATGAGAGAGTCACACACAGAGAGAGACAGAGAGGCAGAGACACAGGTAGAGGGAGAAGCAGGCTCCACGCAGGGAGCCCAACACAGGACTTGATCCTGAGTCCCCAGGACCACACGCTGGGCTGAAGGGGGTGCTAAACTGCTGAGCCACCCAGGCTGCCCTGTAGGAGTATAATTTTAGGTACATACCCCCCCCAGCCAAAAAAAAAAAAAATTGTACATATGCACTGGTAGATAAATCAGGTATTTTTATAGCAACACTGTTCCTACGGGCAAATAATAATGTAGATTATTATTATCATGACAAGTAGATTGTATTAGCTGTCTTGGTAATCTTGTCTGAAATAGAAGCAGTGGAAATGGGAAAGGGTTAGAGATATCATTATCAAGTACCATTGATGAGATCTATTGACTGGTGGGAAGCAAGAAAGGTATCAGAGGTACTTAAGGGGCTAACTTTGTTCATGGTAGTGCAAATCATTAGGATGTTAAATACAGGAAAAGAAACCAGTTTAGGAAATGGGAAGAGGAGGGAGGTTGACAAAAATTGAATAGGAAAGCATCAACCTAAATATTAGCTATTTTTCTGTATCCCACAGTTATTTTCAGGGAACAGGGTATGTTTAAGAGTTTCTTTGAATGTTTAATAGTTTCTTATATTGAAAATCATATAGGAATACTGGGTTCTTATTTCCACATTCTACTTAAAACTGAGACATAGATAATCATCATGATATCCCTTGCATTATGGCTCAATATTTTTTAACTTAAAAATGTATTGTCTAAAAAAAAAAAATGTATTGTCTATCCATTTAAAACAAAGTAAGATGGTTTTTGTTATTTATACCATTTTATATTCATAGATCACTTTTTAAATTTCATCAGTCCTGACAATTTAAGAGAGGATATTATCCCCAGCTGGCACTTAGCTTAATCTGCATATGGGGTGGTTTGTTTTTCTCTTGTTGATCCTTGAAGACTTTGCATTTGTCTCTTCCATATGGAGAAAATGGGTACATATTTTGTGAGCATCTGCAAGGCAATATTTAATACCCACACATTCCTAAGAAATTATGTTCAAGCTGACACATGTTTTCACAACCAATGTAGTTAAAATGTGTAATGTCACACTGCCTAAACAGAGTAAGAATCGATTGTTTGTTTCACTGAATAAATAGAAATGTTTTCTGATGCTTTGTAATATACTTTGAACAAAACTGCATATTAATTTATTTGACCATTCATTGTGTTTTTATTGCCTTTTTTTCTATTTGATCTAAAAACTGTTCATCAGGAAAACAGAATCAGGTGAAGGTTGATATACAAAAGTGAAAAGATATTGCAGGTGACACCATTAACTTGATGTTTCCATGCCCTGTTCATACCAGATGTGACTCTAAATTCTTGTGTGTTGCAACTTAGGAACTTTTCAGCCTTGGAAACAAAAACTGAATCCCCAGATGCTTCATTTGTATAATATGAGGGTTTAACACTTCTTTTGGAGTCATATTCAGGATTATATTACAGGCCAGATAAGGAAATAAGTACCATTGCTTTAGATTTTCAAACTAAAACTGTATTGCCAGTTTTGTGAAATTCATTATTTAATCATATTACCTCTCCGAGGAAAAAAAAAAGTGCTTTAAAAAATCTAGCATTAAAGGGCACATGTGTTTGCACCGTTGAAAGGCTATAAATATGTGTGCCACGGGAGACAACACTCATTTAGATGTCTAACTTGCGAAATGCTTCTTATAAAATCTGTTGCATAGCATTACATTCCTAGTTTCTATACCACGCTGAGTGTGATAGACATATTTCCCTCAGGAAGTCTTCTAAATATTGAAGAGATCACTAAACACTGCTATTGGGATCCCTATCTTATTTCTCTAAACCAAGGGTCAGCAAATTTTTCCTCTAAAGAGCCAGATAGTAAATAATTTAGGCTCTGTGGGCCATATTATCTCTATAGCAACTACTGAAGTCTACTGTGGTAACCAGAAAGCATGTACAGTCAATGAATAAACAAATCAGTATGAATGTTCCAGTAAAACTTTATTTACAAAAACAGGCAGAAGATCCATGGACCATAGTTTGTAACCCGTGTTCTAAGCAATCTTATTCTCTCCTGAGTAGACCTAACACATGCTTTTTACCCTGTTTAAGAAATAATTATAAAGTGATGGAAAGGTGTATAATGAGCATTGTGTAGCATATGCACAAAGTTAAATATCATTGGTGAAACTAGGAAAATATCCTCTGTGTGCTGTAGAGGTTTTAATTCATTTATACTACCAATATTTCCTGGATACATAGTAAACAAAGCCTTTATAACAGGAAAAGTAGTGATGGAAAAAGCAGACACAGTCCCAGTCTAGGGAAGGCTGCATTAAATGATTTGAAGAACACACCTATGTGCTTTGAAATAGTATCTCCTGCTATGAAAGAGGGGAAAGAAGGAATACAATAAAGATGATTTGCATCTTTTCTCCCTCCTTTTCCATGTCAAGTTTTGAAAGCTTAACATATTTCAAAGTAGCATTCTGGACTATATATGGCAGAAATGAGTAAGAAAAAAAAAAACAAGGAACAAAATAGTATTTAAGAGAACAAAGTATTATATAGGTAATGGAATTGCAATATAGAGAACTTTGATCAAAGTAACATCTAAAGCAATGATGGAAATGTTGGGAATTCATTTTTCCCCATTATTTCTCAATCTATTTCATTACATTCTCCCTAGAAGATACAAGAAAAAATATGGCTGAAATTATTAATTTGAAGGCAACTACTACTTAATGACAATCCAAGATGTTCTATATAGGCTACCTTTTTTATCTTAAACAACAGCCATCTTAACATTGAAATTATTTTTCACATTTGCCTCATGTTAAAACTAAAGCTTACCAAAAAAAATTAGTACCAACAAATAAAAGCCACATTAAACTAGAAATTGATTAGTCCTACCTAAAAAAACAAATCTGTACTAAAAACAAAACAAGGGCAGCCTGGGTGGCTCAGAGGTTTAGCGCCGCCTTCAGCCAAGGGTGTGATCTTGGTGACCCAGGATCGAGTCCCACGTCAGGCTCCCTGCGTGGAGCCTGCTTCTCCCTCTGCCCGTGTCTCTGCCTCTCTCTCTCTGTGTCTCTCATGAATAAATAAATAAAATCTTAAAAAAAAAAAGTTAACAACAAAACAAATGGTGCTGCTTACATTATGACTCGTACACAAGAAATGATTTCCATCTATTAATGTAAGTATAATAATGAAGAAAACCTACTTATTAAAGTATCAAGAGTTGACTTATATTAAACAGTGAACGTCACGCTTTTCTCATGGTTTTGAATTCATTTCTAGGAAAGCGGCTGTTTAGATGTGACTCTTCATCCTCCAGTGCAAATGGTTTTAATAACTGCTCGGTCACAATGGTAAAATACATGCTTAACATAAAAGATTGTCAGCATCAACTGATGCTTAAAGATAGCTATTTACCATACAAAGCAAGTTAACTACTGTATCTGGCACTCAGGAGATGACAATCTGCCTACTATCAGAGCAAAATCCAGCTGTAAGTGTTTCTGGGGAAATTTTGCATTAATCTCTCCTATGATACCTTCTTGTAAGGTGATTTGCAGAGAAATCTGACTTGATGAAATTTTCACCTAATTGCAAGCTCATCCCTGTAGAAGAAATCATTCCATTCTGTCCACTAGACTAACCTCATAGAATGATTAGAATTCAAAGAAAAAAAATGTTCTTACTGTATTCTGCACATTGGCCAAATTTTAATTAGCGCTCAAACTCTAACCTCTAGTGAGAAAAATCACACAGGCTAACTGTTAAGTATGTCTTGCTCTCTGTAAGAGAGTGAAGGTAAACTGAGTCCTCATGTTTCCTTCATCTTAAAAATGCTATAGTTTCATAATTCCATTATAGTTTTATATCCTGCAATGTTTAATACCTCTTGTCCAATTCAGCTCTAACCCCATACTCACATATTATTTTGAGTACATGATGTTTCACTTTCTCTATTTGGGTTACCTAAGATAATATTACTATTTAGATGGTTAATTATAAAAATATTTATAAGGACATATATATATTTTTTCTTCTTGGATTACTTAGAACTCTCTGGACTATGCTATATGAGTCTGATATATTCAAGATGCTCACATTTTAAAATTATCTTGATATAGAGTCAAAGAATCATATATCATTCTAATATCCTGGTCTCCTTTTGAATGTCCTTATGACAATTCATTATATATACTTTTTCATTTATTTTAATAGGTAAATTACATACAATTTAAATTCACCTTGCTGAGTTTTCACACACATGGCTGAGCTTGTTTTCATGAGGACACACTAATTGAACTAGTATTTCCAGATTCTTTTCCAAGAAGAATGAATATATTCCCATTCTAAGGTATTTTGCAATAGATAACTCAAAGGAAAGGATTAATCTTCAGTGCTCCTATCAGATTTAACTGAATGTGACTGTGAATGACAAAGATGAATTTTCAAGATTTGACAAGAACCACTGACTGCCTTTGTGTAAGAGATCTGTTATTTGGCAAGTCTCTCATAAATTACTTTATAGTTCCCATGGACATGGTTTAAAAAAATGTTTAATCATTTTTCTAAGTAAAAATTTTTAATCATCTCTGTAAGTTGATAATTAACCAAGGATTTGATCCCCATGTAGTAAGTTTCCCACTGCAAAAAGTTCTGATATTCTTCTAGACTAGGTATTAAAAGAATGAGTGGATCAACCCCCTCTGATTTGCTATGACTTCATGATGGGTAATTGTAAACAACTGAAATACGGTCATCCTGAAGCAGTGCAACTGATAATAGAATTTTGATGATTGTAAAGTTGAAAAAGACTACAGTCTCTATCTTTTAGGGAAGTGGATTATAATCCCATTTGTAGGGGAGTGCACTTTCATATTACTTGTTTCCTCCCATTTTGTGTAGCAGAATAATCTCAGAATGACATTGCAAATGTGGTAAGTGTAATTTGTCAATGTAGGTCAACCTGCATTGTCTTTTTCTTTTGTGGATCACCTTCTATAGAGTGTAAAGTAACCTTTAAAAATACCAGTGTACCTATATTGCTCCCAAATGGCTCTTGTTTTCTTTTTATAAGCCTTCAAGAAATATTGGGTTTTGCCACCACCCTCTTCTCCCCAAAAATGCCCAGATGTTTCTGAGTTGCATATTTTTCCCCGAAGAAAAAAGTATAGATTACCATCTAATGCACATTAATCTGTGTATTTCTAAATTTGTAGGTAATATGCTATATCCAAAGTGAGGCACAAGGTGTCCATCTGTAATGCACTCCCCTTTTCAAAGCAAGTCTGAAGTATTTCCTTATTGTATAAACTAGTTATGTAGAAAAATTGCCATTATTTCAGAAAAGTGCAATTTTTTCAAATTATGTAGGGATTATGTGCTCTTAAGGGTACTTTGAAAATGACAGGTTTTCCAAAGAAAGTCTTAAAAGCATTTATGGGAGCCAAAAAAAAAAGTGCTTTTAGTAAGAAGAAAAACACTTTGATTCTGTTAAATAGATCACCCAAATTATTCTCTCTACAGCTTCTCTGGGAAGTCATATTTTTCCTAGTTCTTTTCATTCTCATTCCCATCATTGTCCTTCCTAAGATTATTATATGTAACTTTTGATTACATTAATGGGCTAGTTGATAGGAAATATTCAAAAACAGAGAAGTAATATAAGAAGAAGGGAGACTAACTGGGAAACTCCCCTTATTAACAAGTTTCAAGTATGAGGCTAGTGCTACAATTTGCATGTGTCGTCATTGTGGAAATTTACACTCTAGCAGCTTCTTCAAGATGAAGGCACAACTTCAAAGGTGACTGTTGATTTCCATATTTAAAAAACCTGAAAAACATTGTTTTACAATTAATGGAAATACTTATTAGCACATTTTGTTTAGGTTTGTTTGGTTATAATCCTGGGTGCATGAAAATAGGGCATCAAATCCATAATTTCAATTTGTCAAAGACAGTGTGATTCAGAAGGCCAAGAAATCAATAGTACATTTTTGTCTATGAGGAAGTCACTAGGTATCAATTCTTTGACCTATATTCATGTTCAAAGGAAAAATATAAAATATCTTTGGAGTATTATTATAACATAGTATTTATATGGATATTAAACACATTTTAACATACTGGTATATGAATTTCAGATAAGAAATCCAAGTCAGCTCCATGAAACCTCTTTATGTAACTTATAGTCCTAAAACTTTTTCAATTACTTCTACCCTAAGATCATTTTGTTTCTAACGTTTTAAGCATAGCTGAGGGGGAAAATTTGATGAGTAAACTCTTAAACTAAGAAGTACATTTTTGGGGTGGATGGCTCTGTTGGTTAAGTAGTCAGCTCCTGATTTCAGCTCAGGTCATGATCTCAGGCTCCTGGGATCCTGCCCTACATCAGGCTCCATGCTCATTGAGGAGTCTGCTTGAGGATTCTCTCTCTTCTTCTCCCTCTGTCCCTCCCCTGCACACACTTTCTCTCTCCCTCTCTCTCTCTCTCTCAAATAAAAAATAAATAAATCTTAAAAAAAAATCTGAACATAGAAGGGTAAATAACAAAATTATCTACCTGAGTATTCTTTTGCGTGTTGTTTTCACTGGGGCACCATGTGTTACAGTAAGAGAAGACTGCAGCTATGTTGATGGCATAAGGAGAATTCACAATGTATTTTGAAATTTTAAGGCACTTTTGAGGGTCTAAGAGCTTCATATAATTTTGTACAATGTCTTAAAGTGAGTACCTGCCAAAAAGTCATACATACTGAGTACTTTGAAATTACTGTTAAAATCTTAAAGGTAGATCAGACATGATTGGTGCCAAAAAAATTATGCCATCCTGCTAAGGTAATTTCTACATTTTTTTTCAGTGTGCTGATTTTGTTGTAAATATTTAATCAATTTTTACATATGCTAGTTAGTATTCACTCTTTTTTCAATTCAGTTTTCCCATGCTCTTTTTTTTTTTTTTGTAACCCAAATGGTAAAATCCTGTATACAGGGTTGCATATGTTTATACATATACACAAAAATGTGTATCAGAATAATAGGTGTACCTATGAAAATCAGAAAAGGTAACATTTTCACTCATGATAAATGAAAATGTTCCATCAGTTAGCATTTGTAAAATAAATAGCTAATAATTATAATATCAGAGGCTAAACAAAATGCTTGCGATCTATATATTCATATATATCAACATTTCCTTCTTTGCCTTAGTGACAATGAGGTAGTTGTGGCCTGCATGGGTGTTTTTTAATGAAGTAAAAATAGTGAAGTATTCTTGATATAAATGTGCACTGAGGATTACTGTCCAGTTATTAATCAGTCGATGTGTACTAATGCACTGGAAAATCGTATACCAGGTAAACGTGTTCAACGTATCTTTCTGGTTCAGAAATCTTGTAAAGAATTACTACAACAAATACTGGGGTGGAAAAAGAACATTGCAACTATAAGGAACTGTTTATTTATAAGGGAGCAGAGACATAAATATCATCATACAGTGACTGTAAGGCTGTTTGGTTTTCTTACAAATCCTGTAGTTGACAGCTTCCCTGAGGAAGACATAGCCCTCAGTATAGTCAAACACTCCAGGTAGTCTGAAGAGAGCCCACGCTGTTCCATCTACTCTCTCTGTGATAGAACACACAGATCCTACACCTGTGAAGTTTGGTGTAGGGGAATTACCTATTTTATAAAACAGATGAATGAAAGAAGTACATGGATGGTACAATTTTGGTCTTCTTAAGTTTTCTGTATCCCCCACAAAGGTTCTTTATTTAAGCCTAGGTATTAGGAACACTTAATATATTGGTATTATCCAGGTCAAGGAGAAAGCTAGTACCAAGAATTCCAGGTTTTCTCTTTTGATTTCTCAGTGACGATAAGAGACTGTTAGAATAAACAATACTGGAGCACCCCCAGTGGCTCAGTTGGTTAAGTGTCTGCCTTCAGCTCAGGTCATGATTCCAGGATCCTGGAACTGAGCCCTGCATCAGGCTCCCTGCTCATGGAAACCCTGCTTCTCCTTCTCCTCTTGCTCATGCTCTCTTTCTGCCTCTCAAATAAATAAAATCCTTTAAAAAAAAAAGAGAGAGAATAAACAGTATTGAAGGGGCACAGGTGATGCCCAATATAGAAACAAGGAAAACCTTCTGGCATTAATACTGGGGAAGCTATAAACTACATCGTTGTCTGTCTCAAATCTGTTTCAAAATGAGTATGGTTATTTTTTCTAAAAGCTACTTAATTTTTTTTTTAATGTATATGTACATGGAGTGAGCCATTTTTAAATCAATGTAACTTTAACGTTCTTTGATAAAATACATGTTCTAACTTAAATTCATCTGTGATTTTTTTTTAATTTTTTTTATTTATTTATGATAGTCACAGAGAGAGAGAGAGAGGCAGAGACACAGACGGAGGGAGAAGCAGGCTCCATGCACCGGGAGCCCGACGTGGGATTCGATCCCAGGTCTCCAGGATCGCGCCCTGGGCCAAAGGCAGGCGCCAAACCACTGCGCCACCCAGGGATCCCCATCTGTGATTTTTTAATTGAATAATGTATATAGTTAGTGGAATATAAATATCTTTGAAAACATTTTTCTTGGTTAAGATTTTAAGTAATTACCCTTTATTTTAATTCAAAAAGTCTCTTACCAAGAGAATAACCCTCTTAGAATGATCTTCTGATAGTTTATTATGTTATGTTTTGTAATATGTGTTTAGCTAAAACAGATTCTGAGACCTTCTTATACTTATCTAAAAATGTATACATTGATGAAAATAAATGGCTTGAACAATCTGTCATCAATGCCAACTTTAAGAAAAAATAATTTTCTTTTTAAAGAAATCTGTATAGTTTAAAAAAATTTTTAACATAAGAACTAAGAATCAAGGATTATGTATGTTCCTATATTTTTGTAAATTTGTTTCCTTGTTTTCACCCCCTGAACCAGAGCAGTAAATGTTTAGGATGCAATACTAAATCTAAATAGCAATACTTACATATTAATGATGTTCAATTTCTTAGACAGTCTTTTAAGAACTGATGAAATACCATGGTGTTGAACAGCTTTGTAGTAGGAGACAGCAGAGTTTATATCTTGGCTCAACCATTTTTAAGTAAAAGAATATTAAATGATTAATGTTGGTGCTTTAGTCAAGACTAACAACATTCTTAAGGAGACTCCTCTCCTCTCCCCAGGTCTGCACCCAAGTCCTTATCCTCTGTACTTTACTCCTCAGATTCCAGGAAAGGCAAAGCTAAAAACAAGCATGTTTATATTTTTATATATTTTTATATATTTCTATATCAATATTATCTATTAATTATATACTTGATTAAATAATTATGTATTTATATTATTTGAATATTTATATTAATATTAATATTTATATATAGAGAAATATATATTTCTAAATATACAGAGGAAAGCATTCTTCATTGATCTGGGCACATTTTGATAAGGTAGTTAACTCACAAAAATCTGACAAGATAATGACTAATTTTATTTAACATAAAAACAATTTACATTATACAGAGCTTAACAAAAGTCTTTCACATTACATTTTATCTTCCCAAAATACTGCAACAGGTATTATCCTCATAGTAGTAAAAAAATACATAATAAGATATATGTATATATAGATATAGATATATATGCTTACAGTGGTTAAATGATTTGAAAAATATTGTACAGTGAGAGATCCACAATTTGAAATTGAGACAGTCTGACTTCAATTCCTATCCCCCCCTTTTTATTTTTTATTTTTTTAAATGTATTTTTATTTTTTTATTTTTTTTATAAATTTTTATTTATTTATGATAGTCACAGAGAGAGAGAGAGAGAGGCAGACACAGGCAGAGGGAGAAGCAGGCTCCATGCACCGGGAGCCTGACGTGGGATTCGATCCCGGGTCTCCAGGATCGCGCCCTGGGCCAAAGGCAGGCGCCAAACCGCTGCGCCACCCAGGGATCCCTCCCCCCCTTTTTAGTACAATAATTTATTAATTTTTCAGTTTTGGTTAGGTTCTCTTTAAGGTTTAGCTATAATATGTGTAAACTACTAAAATATGTTTCAAATAGTTTGGTACTGTTACTATACATACAAAGTTATCAATTCATATATTTGTTGCAAGAACTGAATTGTTGCCATCTTTCAACCACCTTATTAAGCATAATTTTATGCCTATACATAACAAAGAAGTAAAAATAAAAATGTAATCAGATATGAAATAGTGATATAATTTTTTGCCTTGGCTAAAGTTTTGCTCTAACCACTGTCCTTCTGTAATTCATAATCAAATTAAATTCATAATACTAAATAGCTAAGTCATATACCTCCAAGCCTAAAGGATATTCATCCTACTTTTTTGGCTGATGATATTCTGAAAGCTACTAGTAGCTAATATATTTCTGGCTATTATGAGTTAGTGACAAAATATATTTCTCATTAGTGTCCAAGTGTTAGAAAGGTTGGAGGGAGGTATGCTCATCAGAAGAAAGAGATATAGGCATTCATTAACACAGATAACTAAAGTTACATTAAAAAACCTCAAAACCTCAGTTTCTTCGTGTAAAATAAAGACTGTAATGCTTAACACATAATGTGAGAATTAGATGAGATTTACATGGTAAAAAGCATGGCGTACATTAGAAGTGAATCCTCAAACTGTCCCATTTCATGTATTGAAACAATGGGACTCTCCAGCAGATGGAAATTGCCCTCTTATTTTATTTGTCTGCTCTATTTAAAACAAAAATCATCTCAAAAAATCGTCTGAAACCAGAAATAAGCTAGATGGGTATTAAAGAAGACTTCACAGGCTAAACATTAACCCCCTAATCCATGACCTTAAGTATCAATCTCAAGAGATGTTCCTTTGCCCTTTCAAGATGGTAAGACACTCAGACTCATTTTCAGTAAAGAATAGCCTTTGAAAAAAATATATTTCAGAAGTGTAGTCACTTGGCTGTCATCCAAAACCTGGATTTTGCAAAAGGTCTCTTTGAAAGCATAGATAATGGTAATTCCATTCTATTTATAACATTATCATAGTGCTATTTGTAGCCAAGGTAGCTTAGTCATTTGACCTACTCTAGAGTTTACAATAGTTGTACTTGTTTGGGCATTGTTCCCAAAACTCACAGGTGTCTCAACAGTGAGACACAAATAAACCTCTTGGAACTTAATGCCAACAAGTTACGTAAATAGCAGTTGGCTTCTAAAAAATAAAAAAAATGTTAATCATAGCTGCAATAGCCAGCAGGTGTATATGTGTTTCAGAGTAGTTAAAGCAATTTCTCTTGAGTAAGAATAAAATTAACTGTAATGATAAATACGAATCTAAAGGAGTAATGTACATTCTCTATGAGCTTATAAGTTGCTTTGAATGGGTGAGAGAGGTTTGTCTGAAACTGGATAGGAGTTTGTAACATTGAATATGTATAGGTAAGAAGCAGAATATATACAGTGAATTGGAAAAATAAATAGATGTTCTAGATGTGTACAGTTTGTATATTTCTACATAGTGATGGGTCAGTTTGGGATAGATGGGTCAGTTCAGGACATGATATTCCAGTGGGGTTTTTTGGAACAAAATTGAACATAAACAGATTTAAAATTTGAGTTATGCTCAAATTGTTTCCTAATACAACATTTTGATTGGAACAATTTTAAGTTTGAAAACAAACATTATAGCAGAACTGATTGTAATTGGACTATGAAACAAGATAAGAGTTTTTCCTTAATATATACATATATAAAATCTTTTATATATATAATTTATATATATAAATTTATATATTTACATACATATATAAACATATAAAGAATTTTTCCCTACCTCTTTTCTTACTTCCCACCCCTCTTCTTTTTCTTCCCTTTCTGAAACTGAGTAGGAAACAATGTCAATAAGTGCAAAGATCTGATAATGTGACTCTGGGCAAATGAACAGGAATTATTTTGGAATACAAATATAGAGGGAATATCCAAGAAGAAATCAAGATTGTTCTTGTTTTGAAATTTGTAACCCAATGAAGAGAATTGAAAATAAAGTAACTTTACTGAAACAAATAATTCATCTAGCCAGAGCCTGTGAAGAAGAAATGCATCCTAAGGTTAGGGTTAAAAAAAAAAAAAAAAGGGAGGGGGGCATCCAAAGGATATGGAGGTTTACATTCTTGAGAAAACATAAATCTGGATTTACACAAATCTGTGTGGTAAAAAAATCCTAAATTTTTTCATTAAATCAATGGCTATTAAACATTTATGTCCTCTTGAGGAGTTGGTGAACACAGTTAAATATAAGACATTAATACTTAGCATGATCTCTCCATTGTGGGAAATAAAGTATGAACTTTTTGTGATACAAAAGATTAAGATTTCTAAAGGTCTTGCTTTCTAAGATAAATACCAAAGATTGCAGAGTATCCTAAAGGTATTACATTCCATGAATGACTGGGAAACTACTTGTTATCGGATAGGAATTTGTTTGATTTTTTTTTATTATTAATTCAAAAGTGACCCAAACTAACCAGAATTGTTGAGTTATGAACACAAGTCATCCCTTTTTCTCCTGAGAAGTTGATTTTTATGAACTCCAAATTCCTTTGCAGTATGATTTATTATTAAAGTTACCAAGACTCCAGGCCAGGCTCAGCTATAATTGAGGAAGTTGCTCCATATCATATTCTGGAAAAGTGATGCTATTTTAATTTTCAAATTGTCTCCATATGTCTACCATGTAGGAGATGTTCAATATACATTTACTTTTAACTCATAACTTTTTTTTTAATTTTTATTTATTTATGATAGTCATACAGAGAGAGAGAGAGAGAGAGAGAGAGGCAGAGACACAGGCAGAAGGAGAAGCAGGCTCCATGCACCGGGAGCCCGACATGGGATTCGATCCCGGGTCTCCAGGATCGCGCCCGGGGCCAAAGGCAGGCACCAAACCGCTACGCCACCCAGGGATCCCTTAACTCATAACTTAAGACACAGAATTGAGGCTATATAATCTCTATGAGGATGCATATCTTTAAATGAGAAGTCTTTATTCCTTCATGAAACAAAATAATTAGCCAATTATGATGCTCTTTTTATAATGATGATATAGGCATTAAAGTTGGTGAATTGAGGACCCTTATGGAGATTAACCACCCAGATAATCTTTGCTTCTATTCTACAAATACCTGAGTCATGCATTTCTAGCATCAAAGAAGGAAAATATAAGCAAATATTTGAATAAATTGAACCTATTTTTGCATGATTAAGAAATCAAAGAACTCTGCTTTCTTAGCATTGGCTGACTTCTAGGACAACTGTGAGGATGTGCTTGAATGTATGACTTTAATGTTGAGCTTTAGGTAGAAGAAGGGACATGCCTGTATCTGGCTTGTCTGGAATCTCCTAATCTCCCATTAACCATATCTAAGGTCATGACTTTTTTCTATTTTAAGTAGTGGTAAAGTCTCATACACTGATAAGCCAAGTCAAGATTTGGTTAAAGTTTCATGTGACAGAAAGGCTTTGAATTTTGAGTTAGCTCAACTAAGTTTCTGACCACATATTCTTGACCAGATTTCTCTAGGTTACAATTCTGTACTATAGTAATATCCCTAATTAATCTCAACACTAAGGAAATAGCTTATATACTACAGAGAAAGGCAACCTCAAAACTCCCAGGCTTTTCTGGGAGTTTGATAAGCTTCATCATATGGGTGTAGAATATCTTCTAAGGAAACAAGTTGTAATGTTTCCTACTTTAGGGAAGAATAATAAACTAAATGAAATATCCCAAGTATGAGGCTTTTTTTTTTCTGGTAGGGGTATAGATACTAGTAAGCACTTATTTAAATATCAGATGAAAGTTGTGGAGAATTTGAAGAGAAGAAAAAACTTACTTTCAATGTTTAAAGTGTTCTGGCCATGAGCTAAGGAAACATCAATTTAAGATGATAGATGATTGTTAGATGAAAAACAAGCTAATGCAAATGACTATTAGCCCAATAGTCTTAAAATTATAACTAACTTTTGCAGCTTCTCAACTAGCTGATACATAGTCACAGAATCTAATGTTTATATATATCTCTGGTGAAGATAAGGTCTCAGAAAAATTAAAATAGTTTGACAACTTGGCTTAAAAACAGCTATATTATCTTCTCTTTGATCTTTTATGGTGTGAAATATAGTGGTAGTGTAACATTCAGCTTTATGTAAGATCATGAAAATGCAAACCTATTTGTAACTAAAATGACATTTTAAAAGATTTCTCCCTTGTAAACCTGAGGCAATGCTTGTATGTAGACTTAGTTATGCATATAAACTATCTCAAAACATGTATCATTTCTCAAATGGTTCCTGTGATTGTTTGCTCTGTAACTATAAGCACCAAATGATTTCAGTACTTTAGACCAATACTGAGTAGATAACAAATGAATCATTTTCGGTTACCCAAAGTCTTTGGTTAACTATACAGTTCCTATGAAGATTATAATTCATGAGAAGGAAACTCAAAAGTAACTAAGCCTAGTTTTATTTATATATCCTGTCTGTATAATTCTTATTGACACTTTATAACACTCCCACTAGGATGAAAGCACAAGAGATTATATAAGATACTGATGAAATTAATATACTGTCATCTGAATCCATCCATACACA
The DNA here is from genome assembly GCF_048418805.1 of Vulpes vulpes. Taxonomy (NCBI): domain Eukaryota; kingdom Metazoa; phylum Chordata; class Mammalia; order Carnivora; family Canidae; genus Vulpes; species Vulpes vulpes. Next base: position 26,710,738 of record NC_132791.1, read on the forward strand.
TTTATATTACAATCTATTAGCATTATTAAAGAAAATAAATAAGAATGAGAAAAATAATTTTCAGAAGAAAAATTAACTTTGCATATCCAGTCTGCTCTTCACAAGAAGCATTAAAAAGATATTCTTTACATTTATCTTGATGAGAAAGTACTTGCTGGGGGCTGGATAACTTACGAGACTTTGGCATGACCCTGAATAATTTTTGACAAAAAATTAGATACTCTTAAAAAAATAGATTTCCTTATAATTTTTCTCAGTTGTTCCTGTGTCTAATTATTGTTCTAAATTGAGTCTATAATTTCTCAGGATCATTCACCTATAACTTATGTGTACATGTCTATATAATAAACAGTGTCCTTTGACAGCTCTTTTCTGTACTCAATGGCTTTCTTAAATTTAGGTCCCAAGTTCAAAAGAATAAAACTATTTATTTGAATTTTACATGAAAACTGTGTTTAGTATTCTCTATATGATCAACTAAGTAGCTCCACGGTTTATTCTCTCCCTTATAAAAGGAGAATTAATAGAAATGAGTATGCCTATGTTTTCTTCATATTTTAATTAGCTTAATGCTTTTGTTAAAGTTCTGTTTAAACTCAAAAGAAGAAAAGAGCTGCCAATTTTTAAAAATAGAAGCTGTCTCCTAGGTGAGTTGTATACAGACACAATATTATTGATGAGAATAGATTCCAGAAGAATGTTTCTGCCTATGTTTCATTATAAGTAAAAGTATATTCATGTCAATGTGCACAAAAACATTCTAATTTTCAATAAATTAATATTTAATAATAAGATTTGAATCCTAGATTAAGCTATCCTCATTATTTTTGACAGTTAAAACCTACTTTGCTGAGTGAATAAAGATTCTGGAGTTTTGTCAGTGTTGTCCTACTGTCCATAATGTATTTTTAGCATAAGGATAATCTTGACTTAATCCTTATAAAATAGTTATATGTCATATATCAAAAAGAGGATTCCATTTGCCTCCATTCAGATATTGATTGCTGCAATAAATTATTTATAACCACTCAATCTTATCAAAAAGTGTTTTTCTTTTTCCCTTATGCTAGACTGGAGCTCTCTTCTAAAAGCTACAGGATAGAGGGGGGATAAAAGAGAAAAAGTAGTAAAAGAACTATTTTGTAAGTACTATACTTCCTCTGGAATATTAGTAATGCCAGAAACAGAATCATCAGAAGATCTTTCCCAATGAAAGCTGACCTCAGTATCCTAAATAGAATCCTTCAGATTTCACTGCACAGTCAGAACTTCAGGGGTTCTTGTAGTCCATAGCTGACGATGGAGTGAAAATAGGCACACTAGGTAGTCAGAGGTAATTGAGAGAGTATAATTATACATAATTGAATGAAATTTTCAAAGAAAATTGTGGCCATTTACTAAAAATATTTTTATAATCTTCTGATACTTTAAGCAAAGCTATAAGCAAAAAGCTTTCTTCTTGAAATATGAACCAAATTAAATTGGTTAAAATTTACACATTGGAGCTTATAGTTGACCAAAGTTAGTCCTAAAAAGTTAAAACTAGTTTTCATTTTTAGCTTAGCCTAGCTCCTCAGTCTAACATGGAACATATTATGCATATATTATGTAACACGATCGCAAATAGATGAATATGAAAATTTTACATTAAAAAATAGATAAGTCATGGTTATGGAGCCATTTTAAAACTGTCCATCTTGTAATAAACTAGGATATTCTTTTGTTGTTGCTTTTTAAATCATAATCAGGAACTTCATATATGAATATTGAAATGTTATCCCGTTCGAATTGAAGTCTTATAATTTGAATTATGCATACTGACACCTTTTTATTCATATTTTTGAAATGCGTAAGATAGCCTATGTATTTGATAATATTACAAATAAAAAAATTCAATGCTCTAAAATTGTTCATGAAATTGTTTTCCAGGAGAATACTCTTATATTTTATTTTCTATATAATTTCAAACTTTGAGTGAATTAACCCTCTGAAACTCAACCCAGGATTATATTCTCTGTATCCCAGAGTAAAAAAGTACCCTGAACTAAGTTACTCAAATTACATAAATTTCTTAATTTTTGTCTGTTCACCCTTAAAAATTGAGAAATGGCAATATGCACTTCCTTAAAAAAATTGAGTTTTAAATTAAATAGTGTATGTATAAATGTTAGCACATTGAGGAATTAAGAGGGAAGGCTTGAAATCTAGTTGCCTGGGTTTAATTGGAATTTACTTCTTGTATGACTTACAAAAGTTATTTCTTTTCCCTGTGCTTTAATTTAAAATCTTTAAAATGGTAAAATAATGGTACCTATACAGGCAAATTGATAAAGGATTAATGGAGCCAGTCCAGGAGAAGTACATAGAACTGTGTCTGCTGTACAGTTGAGAGCTGAGACTCAGCACCTTCCCTTCTATGCTTGTTAGTTGTTCACTACCAGTATCTCTTTTGATTAATTGGTGTTCATGCCATTATGTGTGTAATGGAAATAAATAAAAAGTTTAAGAACTGGCAAAATTTCCTTTAAAAAAAGTACTTTCAATAAAACTTTTATACATTCTTGTTGTCATAACCTCTAGAATATGGATAATACTGGTGAGAAGTAGGGAGCGGAGAATCTAAATTTCTCTTTGGAATAAAAATAATTCCTTTTTCTGTGAAGAATCCATGAAGAAAAAAATGACCCAGCTTTTAGAGGAAAAGAGTCTAAGCACAATAGTAGGTACTGACCCTCAAAGAAGAAAGGATCATTAAGAATCCCCTAGCACAAGATATGAAGTAGAATATTTTAACATGTATAATTTTGAATTGTTCTGTGTTACTCTAGGTGTTAGCTATATTAGTCTGCAGTATATGTCCTATATTATTTTACTCCTGTCATCAGAATCTTCACAGAAATGTGGCTACTATTATTCACAATAAGTCTATTTGTAAAATACTTATATCCAGATTATATAAAGAATTATTACATTGCAGGGATGCCTCTGTGGCTCAGTGGCTGAGCATCTGCCTTTGGTTCAGGGTGTGATCCTGGGGATTGAGTTCACCATAGGGCTCCCCACAGGGAGCCTGCTTCTCTCTCTACCTATGTCTCTGCCTCTCTCTCTGTGTCTTTCATGAATAAATAGATAAAATCTTAAAAAAATTCTTATAATGGAATAAGCATGTAGGTTTTACACTTAGTGCATTATACATATCATCCCATGCAGTAACAAACTTCCTGATTATGAGAACTTTAAAAAATGATTGAATGTTTAAATGTTCAACTTCCAATAATCCAAAATATTCTAAGAGGTAAAATGTAAAAATCATGAAAATATGACAATAAATTGTGCATTTCTCAAATTAGTGGGCCTCTTCCCTCTCAGAACTCCTTCATCTCAGGAGTTTTTTTAATCTTTGGTCAGTTCTTTGTCAAATATATTTGTTGAAAATACTTTGTCCCATTCTGTACCTTTTTTCTTGTTTGCCCAGCAGAAACTTTCAAGTTTTTAATTTTAGTTAACTGACACTTAGGCTTTTATAGTTCATTATCTCTCTCTCTCTCTCTCTCTCTCTCTCTCTCTCTCATTTTGTCCAAGTAAATTTCTACCTAGGGACACATGGGTGTCTCAGTGGTTGGGTGTCTGCCTTTGCCTCAGGGCATGATCCTGGGGTCCTGGGATTGAGTACCAGAACAAACTCCCCACAGGGAGCCTGCTTCTCCCTCTGCCTATGTGCCTGTCTCTCTCTCTGTGTCTCTCATGAGTGAATAAATCAAGAAAGAAAGAAAGAAAGAAAGAAAGAAAGAAAGAAAGAAAGAAAGAAAGAAAGAAAGAAAGAAAGAAAGAAGAAGGAAGGAAAGAAAGGAAGGAAGGAAAGGAAGGAAAGGAAGGAAGGAAAGAAAAGAAAAGAAGAAAGGAAAGAAAGGAAGGAAGAAAAAAGAAAGGAAGGAAGAAGAAGAAAGAAGAAGAAAGAAGAAAGAGAAAGAAAGAAAAGAAATTTTTACCTATTCTAGGTTCCAAAGATCTTCCCCTATGTTTTCTTTTAAAACCATTATAATTTTAGCTTTTACATTTAAGTTTGTAATTTAGAGTTCATTTTTCATTATAAATAAGGTAAGAGTCTTTTCATTGTATTTCATGTGGTAATCCAGAGTTCTGAGTATCATTTGTTGGAAGAGACTTTCTCCATTGATTTGTAGATTACCTTTAGAAATCATTTGGACTGTCCTAGATCATTTACATTGCCACATAATTTTAAGACCAGATTTTCAGCTCCTAAATATAAACTGACTAAAATTTTAATTTATTGAGGATTTCATTTTTCTGGAAGGATATCAACACTCAGCTGTAGCTTTGATAACATGATATGTTTCTATTATCTATTGCCATTTTGATTTTGATTTTGTTGTTTGGTTGGTAGTTTGATACTCCTCTTCCAATCCCAATAACAGGCCAGTTCATAGAAGTCCCAGAACACTATAGTGAGACAGTGTTGTCTACTAACCAGTTTGCTGGAGCTGTGAGAGAAGGCATAAAAACTGTCAGATTATGTGCTGCAATTAAAAACTCTACTGTGGGAATGCTTGGGTGGCTTGGTGGTTGAGCATCTGCCTTCGGCTCAGGGTGTGATCCTGAAACCCTGGGATTGAGTCCCACCCTGGCCTCCCTGCAGGGAGCCTGCTTCTCCCTCTGGCTGTGTCTCTGCCCTCCCCACCCCCTCTCTGTGTCTCTCGTGAATAAATAAATAAAATCTTTAAAAACAAAACTCTACTGTATATACATATTGCATATATATTCATATATATATATATATATATATGATTTGTCTCCTGTATGTGTGTATAAGCAAGAGAGAGACAGTGTAAATAAACTTTATAAAGCATATAAATAAAAAATACACGTGTAATAAAGACCTGTGGTTTCAATAGATGGATGACATTTTTCCTAAGTGTGATTTTGAAATACTAACTATAATACCATGGAATGTCATTCTGTATATAACCTCATAACATATTCTACTTCACTAGAACATCTGGAAAGCATAAAGAAATCAGTGTCAAATTGTACTGATCTGGGTCTTGAGAGTTTTCTAGGAGGAAACATTTAAGGTATTCGTAAGAAGTTTTGATGCACGGGGATTATTTGCTACATAAGCATTGAAAAAAAAGCATTAGAGCAGATGTTTTTAATACTTTCTGTTCTGTGTACTCCTTTGGGTAGCTGATGAAGCCCACAGATACACCTACCAGAAAAGTTTAAATACACACATATTCCAGAAGATTACAAAAGAAAGCAACAACTCCAATGTGGAATGGATATTTCTCCAATATCTTTTGGTGACCAAGCCATAGTTACTAATACCATCTAGTCTGTTGCCTATAATCATGAGGAATTTGAAGGAAATGTTTAATTTGTTACTGAACATAAAAACATGATTTTTTTCTTCCCATTTATGGACTCTCCAGATTTAATATGTGAAGCCCTTGGGTGATTATAGACCTCCAAAGAATAATCCTTGAATCAGTGAAAAGAAAATGGCAGTTACTACAATCAAGAGCAGAATCAGTGAATAGCAAATTTTCCTAGATAGGGTATTAGCTATTTCATGATAATATATATTGCCTGTGTTTAGTGAACTAGCCATACTTGTTTAAAATTATCATATTCAGGTATATATTGATGATTATTAACAGATATAAAGATGATAAAAATTGTGAAACTATTGAAGTTAAAAATACTGAAAGTCATAGAATATGTCAATGTAAAAATCAAAATTTGGGTTTGAATAGTCTGATACTTTTTCAGATATTCATTAGAACAGGAGTTGCAAAAAAAAAAAAAATAATGAGGTATGTTCCCTGCCCTAATAGAGTTCATCATCTGCAGAAAGAAAACTTAGATTTGCTTCCTAACTAAATGTTCTCTTCCCTTGTTACTATTTCTCACCTGAATGATTCTTAGTCTCTGTTGATGGAAGTGTTCAGAGCCTGTCATGGGGCCCAGATGAGAGTGGAAGGTTCCAGGACCTGTCATGAGACTTGCCCTCTCCAGGAGGGGGATAATTATCAGACAAACTGACAGGAGTTATTCAGTATGCCAAGCAAGGCCCAATCTCCGTGACAAATTGCCCGTGCCAGTTATTGTACTTGAAAAAGCTAAATACTATGATTATTAGGAGAAGCTGGGTGTCTCCCCAGATAGAAATAACCTAACAGGAAGACACAAAATGATACATAGCAATAAAAATCAAATTATAATTTAAATATTCATAAATACTGTTCTAGGGAGAGAATAAGTGATAGTAAAGAAAGATTACCTTCACTTATAAGTTCCTAGAGTAGGAAATTACAGCATGCTAATCACAGAAGCCCAGAGCATCAATCAAGTCACTAGGAACACTAGAGCCTAGATCTGGACAGTCAGAGGAGGGCTGCTGAGCTCCCCAGAAGCACTAGAACTGTGTCCTGGAAAAGTGAACTAAGGACAAATTCAATTTAGTGACCAGGGCAGGAGAAAGGCCGTAATGTTATATTGCAAGTTATCGGAATTCACAGGAAAGGAAATAATAACACAAAAAATGAAAAATCATAGGAGGAAACTTAAATGTCAGGAATGCATGGAAGATGCCCCTTGTCCCAAAATATTTGATCCATTAAGAGTTCTGTTGGCTAAAATTCTAAAATCTCTTTGTCTCTTTTGAATATGCAAGTGACAAAGTAATTTCACACAAAATATTGTTAATCTGTAATTAACAAATGAGACCTTGAGTGGATTTTTTAAGGGCTTACTATGTACCAGGCACTGTGTATGGCTGATAGATACAAAAATAAAAGACAAATAGATAAAAGCAATTTAAAAACTATAAGTACTAAGTGTTAAAATGAAAGCACAATATACCGAAGGTGCTGAAATATATGCAAGCACCTCTCTGTACTTGAACCAGGGACAGGGGTCAAAGATATTTGAACTTTGAGCTGAGACGTGAAGGATTATTTTTTTTTCCCCAAGCACATAAGACATGAGACGTGAAGGATGAATTTTTTTTCTCAAGTACATAATACAAGAGTAAACATTCTAGAAAAAAAAAAAAGTGGAACAATGAATGCAAAACATGGAAAATTAATGATTAGGGTATTGCCATACATAACTGCCTATTAGTATTACAGTATGAATGAATTTACTTTTCCTCTCTCGGGTCATTTCTATCACAGTAGGATGAATACACTGGTATCTGTCCTATAAATGAAGCCTTGAAGAAAGAAAAGTGTATAGCAAGAGGCTATTTCTTCATCTTCCGATTGTGATTTGTTCTGTCCTTGCTCACAAAGGAAAAGCTTCATTTTAAACCTGATTGGCCCATAATGACCTCATAAACATTAACTCTTAGATTTGGAAATATATTTTACTTTTAAATTTTCAAAGTATTTTCTCATGAACTGAACATGTACCTAAAATTAAAGTTTATCAGCTATTAGAACAACTTAGCAATATGGATACAACTGACTTTTCTCCCTTTCTCCAGGGAGAAGCAACACCTCCCTCCTTTTTCACATAACTCAACTTGGGCAGCTCTTAAATTTGTAAAGGCAATAAGAAAGAAAAGATAAAGCCTGCTCATTAGTGGCATATGTGGCTTTTTGATCAGGATGGATCTTGTTGGTAATTCCATTTTCTGCTGAAGGCCTTGCATGGCAGACTAATTGCTGGCTATAAAGGTTGTACTCATTATGCTACACTTATCAACCCCTGGGAATGAATGTTATTTTCGTAGCCACTGTGCTGTCTGAATTTTTTTTTTTTTTCCTTTAAACAGTCCCATTGATTTGTACAGGTTTTGTAATTTGTATCTTTCCTTTTTATATTCTCGACCTTTCTAGGCTCTTAATGTGTATTTTATGCCTCACTGTTTAGTCAAGTCACGATCTTGTGGCCTGCTAGATGAACTAAAGATGCTTAATTGTTGACCTTGCTGAATCCTACTGTGTGAGCCTAGTCTTCCGAAGGAGATCACATCAATGGAAAACAGAGTATATATTATATATAACTGTAGTCAGTTGCTTCGGGTGAAAAGACCTCTGAACTCTTGGGTCCAGATATTGATTGAGCCCTTGCTCCTAAAAAGGTGGTGTTGTACCCATAAAAAAGAGGATGAATTACATAAACTATCATCCCTTGTGAGGGGGGAAAGATGAATCAGTTGATTGTGGAATGAAGAGAATGTACACTCGGTTTTTCATGTTCTGAAAAAAAGCTTTTAAGAATTGACCATGTGTAAACAAAATGTTTTTTCCTACATACTAAAATGACACTTTCTTCCACTTTGTAAGATCCAATTTAAACGAGATTGACAAATAATCTTGGGTTGATTATTCACCACAGGGATTATGAAAAAGATTAAAGAGAAGCCATCTTAAAAAAACTAGGATAGAAAAAATAGTGACATATTATAAATAAAATAATTATAGTAAGAATGCCCCATACATATGCCTTAATAATCTTTTTGAATTAACATGCCTAGAAAAGCATGAACTTATTTCATTCACATGACTATGTGCATATATTAAATAGATTTTTAAACATCATGCTTTTATTTTTCTTCATTATCTTGAGTCTCTACTATTTATTTAAACTGAGAGATTTGCTTGGTGAAAATGGCACATAAATGTTTTATTTAGGCAGGCGATGTGGTACAAATAGCTGAGACATATTTTTTGTTTTATTATAATCCAAAAGCAATTTCAAGTAAATTTTAGACAAATATGAAAAGAACAGGTTTTATAATGTCTTCTTAGAAAACAAGATTTTAAAAATATTAAAATGCTTAAAATAAATTCAGAATGAGTATTCTCATATACGGCTACTAAATTGGTAGGGTGTTCTATTAATCTCAAGAAAGGCAAATGACAATTTAAAAATACTTAGAATATACATAGCAATGTTAATTTTTCACTACCCAATTAATATGTATACCAATTGAGTATAATTTCTATTATTTAAATAGCAATATGGTACTTATAATTTCCATATTTCCTAATCTTAAAAGAGAGTTTAAAAATATAGCGTAACATATGGAGGTTTTGGAGAGAAATTTCGATGTAATCTCTACCTCAAAAGGGTTTATGGAGCATACAACTCTCAGAAAAAATGATTGTTTTATTCCTACCTACATGGTGATGAAACCCTGGGTAAGTGGTAAGTCATTGATTGATAAATTGGTGTTACTCATAGCCTCCAGCTAGACAGCTTCCTATTCTGGTCTGATGTGTAGCTTACAAAGCCAGGCTTCCAGAATGTTTCATCACCACATGACAGAAACTGAGACTTGGAGTAATCCAATACTGTCATTTATTCGTCTGTTCACTTAACAAATATACATTGTGCATCTGGCTGTGGGTTCCTGGAGTGCACAAAGAAAAGTCTCTTGCCTTCAAGAAACTCAGTCTTCTTTGGGATAAAACAAAAATAAAGCAAATACCTTAAATTGACTGATATCATAATGGAGCATATGGGAAGGAGAGGTGGCTCAGAGGAGAGATCTACTAAACAGGATCCAGTTAGAAAAATACCACTCAGTTATTTTTAGCAGGAATATTTTAATAAAAATGGTTATTAACAGCATTGGAGAATTGTTCTGGCAAACAGGAACATTAAATTATCATAGTGGTCATAACTACAGAAAGGTTAGGCTGAGCTATCAGAAAAGAGGTTGAAATTATTCAAGTGTAAAGGGCCAGAGGAGGGGATCCCTGGGTGGCGCAGTGGTTTGGCGCCTGCCTTTGGCCCAGGGCGCGATCCTGGAGACCCCGGATCAAATCCCACGTCGGGCTCCCGGTGCATGGAGCCTGCTTCTCCCTCTGCCTGTGTCTGCCTCTCTCTCTCTCTGATGACTATCATAGATAAATTAAAAAAAAAAAAAAAAAAAAAAAGGCCAGAGGAGAGGCTTCATGGAGCTGGAGGTCTAACTTCTAAGGAAGACACACTGAACACCCAGTAGACATCTGAGGACCTCAGAGGAATGACCTCATGAAGCCAGGACTCAGATCTGGAAGGATAGCTGCCCACAGGATGGTTCTAGTGTCTCCAAGGCATCACAATTAGCCTGGTTATAGGAGTGTTAGAAAAACTGGATACTGAAATCAACTGTCATTATTAAGTGAATGGTCACTACCAAAATCAAGGTGCACTGTTGTGGTGATGCTGACAGGGAAAAAAAAAAAAAAAAAAAAAAAAAAAAACCTAAACAAGACAATCAAAACCCTTATCTTTCCTCCAACTTCCTAGCCTTCCTCTCTTGCCTCCAGTGGCACATGCTAGTAGGAAGCCAGCTAACAAAACTGTAATACAATTTACAGAGTCCTTGCTGAGCATAGGAGAATGAGTTCTAACCTGAAAAACAATAGTTTATTAACTGGCACAGCATAAATGTAGGGGAATGAAGGACAGTAAAATAAGCAAAACTTCTCACAAGAGGTGACCCTAAACTAAAGTTGAAAGAGCAACCAAAAGCCTTCTAAGGTGGGCTACAAAATTTAGTATAAGCCAGGACAAAGCATCATGGGGGAGGGATGGTTCACAGGAAAACAGAGATGTGTGATTTACCAGGAATAGCAGTGTCAACATGCATTTGAAAGGAGAGATTAAAACAGATTGGGTTAATGAAGGGGGTGTCAGATGATGAAAAGCCAAGAACATCAGATAAACGTTAATTTTGCAACCATTGTAGTTTATCAGGGAGGCTAGTACTCTGAGGTAGGTGCTATTGCTTAAGGAAGCCTGAGGTGGTTACAGTTTACAGGATGGATTAGAGGGAAAATGAGGAGAATGATTTAGAGTTCTGTAAAGGAACTACTCTCATAGAATCATGATGATGAGCAGGGCAGTGAGTCAGTGCTGACAAATTCTAGACAAATGGTAAAAGAAAAATTACCCGTGGAACTGCCTGGAAAGTGAAAAGAAAGATGAAGACCCATGACTTGTTTTAAAATGCAACTTTTTTTTCTATCATGAAGGGAAGTCAAATAACTGTAGACCACAATACTTTCTACACAGTCATCCTTTAATGTGTATTAATGATAATGTAAGTCATGGTTGGAGTAGAGCAGAAGTTTTGAAAACTGAAAGGTAGTCTGAAGCAATGTAGTCTACATTTGGAAGTCTCATGTGAATAATGTTTCTTGGACATTTTTAAAATAACACTTTTCAAGTCTTGGTTTAAGGAGTTGATATATCCCTTGGCCTAATAGAAATCAACTAAATAATTGAGATTTCTTGAAAGGAAGTTTGCCTCCTTATATCTAAAACAAGAGGAGGGCAGCCCTGGTGGCTCAGCGGTTTAGCACCACTTTCAGCCCAGGGTGTGATCCTGGGAACCCAGGATTGAGTCCAGCATTGGGCTCCCTGCGTGGAGCCTGCTTCTCCCTCTGCCTGTGTCTCTGACTCTCTCTCTCTCATGAATAAATAAATAAAATATTTTTTAAAAATACATAAAAAACTAGAGATGATTAATCTCAATAAGGAAGGCATGTCAAAAGACAGCCTAAGTAGCCTGAAAGCTAGACTTTCTGGTGCCAACATTTAGGCAGTTTGTAAATGCAAAGGAAAAGTTCTTGAAGGAAATGAAAAGTGCTACTCCAGGGAGTAGATAAATGATAAGAATGCAAGACAGCTATATTGCTGCTGTGGCAAAAGTTTTACTGCTCTGAATGGAAGATCAAACTGGTTACAACATTTCCTTAAACGAAAGCCTAATCTAGAGCAAGGTCCTAACTTTATTCAATTGTGAGAGAGGTGAAGAAACTGCAAAATAGAAGTTGGGAGCTAGCAGAGATTGCTTCCTTTGGCTTCAGGAAACCATAACATAAAAGTGCAAGGTGAAGCAGCAAGTGCTGGTATAGAAACTGCTGGAAGTTCTCCAGGAGATCCAGCTAAGATAAATAGTGAAGGTGACTATATTAACAATAGATATTCAATGCAGATGAAACAGCCTTCTATTTGAAGAAGGTACCATCTAGTACTTAAACAGCTAGGGAAGAGAAGTCTATGCCTGGCTTCAAAAGATAGGCTGACTCTCCTGTTAGGGGAGAAGCTGGTAAAGTTGAAGCCAATGTTTATTTACTATCCCAAAACTCCTAGGACTCTTAAGAATTATGCTGAATCTACTCTGTCCATGCTCTATACATGGAACAACAAAGCCTGAATAATAATATATCTATTTATCACACGGTTTATTGAATATTTTAAGCCAGCTGTTAAGAACTCAGAAAAAAAAAAAAGGATTCCTTTCAAAATATTATAGTTCAAAGACAAGGTATCTGGTTACCCATTGCTCTGATGGAGATGTATGAGATAAATGTTTTTTTCATGCTCACTAACACAACATCCATTCTGTAGCCCATGAATCAGGGAGTCATTTCTACTTGCAAGTCTTATTATTTAAAGAGTACTGTTTGTAAAGCTACAACTGCAATAGATTCCTCTGATAGATGTGGGCAAAGTAAATTGAAAATCTGGGAAGGGATTCATTATTCTAGATGCCTTTAAGAACATTTGTGTCTACAGCCATACTACCCTGAATGTGCCTGATCTCCTCTGATCTCGGAAGCTAAGCAGGGTTGTGCCTGGTTAGTACTTGGATGGAAGAACATTTGTGATTGACAACAAGAGATCAAATATCAATATGAATACGAATTTGGAAGAAGCTGATTCTAATCATAGATCACTGGGAGGTGTTCAAATTCAGCATTCAGTGGAGAAACTAACTGCAGATGTAGTGGAAATAGCAAAAGAACTAAAATTCAAAGCAGAGCCTGAAGATGTGATTGAATTGCGGCAATCACATGATAAAACTTGATTAGATAAGAGATTGCTTTCTGTGGATGCCCAATGAAAATGGTGGGGGGGGGGTTGTTTTTTGTTAGTTTTTTTTTTTTGTATTTTTTTTATTGGAGTTCGATTTGTAATCGAAATGGCATAAAACCCAGTGCTCATCACCCAGTGACCCCAACCCCCAGCCCACCTCCCCCTTTCCACTACCCCTTGTTCGTTTCCCAGAGTTAGGAGTCTCTCATGTTCTGCCATTCTTCCTAATATTTCGCACTAATTTCCTCTCCTTTACCCTTTATTCCCTTTCACTATTTTTTATATTCCACAAATATAAAATGAGACCATAGAATGTTTGTCCTTCTCTGACTGACTTACTTTACTCAGCATAATACCTTCCAGTTCCATCCACGTCGAAGCAAATGGTGGGTATTTGTCGTTTCTAATGGCTGAGTAATATTCCATTGTATACATAGACCACAGCTTCTTTATCCATTCATCTTTCGATGGACACCGAGGCTCCTTCCGCAGTTTGGCTATTGTGGACATTGCTGCTATAAACATTGGGGTGCAGGTGTCTTGCCATTTCACTGCATCTGAATCTTTGGGGGTAAATCCCCAGCAGTGCAATTTCTGGGTCTTAGGGCAGTTCTATTTTTAACTCTTTGAGGAACCTCCACACAGTTTTCCCACCAATAGTGCAAGAAGGTTCCCCTTCCTCCACATCCTCTCCAACATTTGTTGTTTCCTGCCTTGTTAAATTTCCTCATTCTCACTGGTGTGAGATGGTATCTCATTGTGGTTTTGATTTGTATTTCCCTGATGGCAATTGATGCGGAGCACTTTCTCATGTGCTTGTTGGCCATGTCTATGTCTTCCTCTGTGAGATTTCTCTTCATGTCTTTTGCCCATTTCATGATTGGATTGTTTGTTTCGTTGGTGTTGAGTTTAAGAAGTTCTTTATAGATCTTGGGTACTAGGCCTTTATCTGATAGGTCATTTGCAAATATCTTCTCCCATTCTGTAGGCTGTCTTTTAGTTTTGTTGACTGTTTCTTTTGCTGTGAACAAGCTTTATGTCTTGAGTAAGTCCCAGTAGTTCATTTTGCTTTTGTTTCCCTTACCTTCATAGATGTATCTTGCAAGAAGTTTCTGAGGCCAAGTTCAAAAAGGGTGTTGCCTGTGTTCTCCTCTAGGATTTTGATGGATTCCTGTCTCACATTTAGATCTTTCATCCATTTTGAGTTTATCCTTTGTGTATGGTGTAAGAGAGTGGTCTAGTTTCATTCTTCTGCACATGGCTGTCCAATTTTCCCAGCACCATTTATTGAAGAGACTGTCCTTTTTCCAGTGGATAGTCTTTCCTGCTTTGTCAAATATTAGTTGACCATACAGCTGAGGGCCCATTTCTGGATTCTCTATTCTGTTCCATTGATCTATGTGTCTGTTTTTGTGCCCATACCACACTGTCTTGATGATCACATCTTTGTAGTACAACTTGAAATCTGGCTTTGTGATGCCCCTGGCTCTGGTTTTCTTTTTCAATATTCCTCTGGCTATTCGGGCTCTTTTCTGATTCCACACAAATCTTAAGATAATTTGTTCCAACTCTCTGAAGAAAGTCCATGGTATTTTGATAGGGATTGCATAAAATGTGTAAATTGCCCTGGGTAGCATTGATATTTTCACAATATTAATTCTTCCAATCCATGAGCATGGAATATTTTTCCATCTCTTTGTGTCTTCCTCAATTTCTTTCAGAAATGTTCTATAGTTTTTAGGGTATAGATCCTTTACCTCTTTGGTTAGGTTTATTCCTAGGTATCTTATGCTTTTGGGTGCAATTGTAAATGGGATTGACTCCTTAATTTATCTTTCTTCAGTCTCATTGTTAGTGTATAGAAATGCCACTGATTTCTGGCCATTGATTTTGTATCCTGCCCCACTGCCAAATTGCTGTATGAGTTCTAGCAATCTTGGGGTGGAGTCTTTTGAGTGTTCTATGTACAGTGTCATGTCATCTGCAAAGAGGGAGAGTTTGTCTTCTTCTTTGCCAATTTGAATGACTTTTATTTCTTTTTGTTGCCTGATTGCTGAGGCTAGGACTTCTAGTACTCTGTTGAATAGCTGTGGTGAAAGTGGACATCCCTGTTGTGTTCCTCATCTTAGGGAAAGGCTCCCAATGTTTCCCCACTGAGAATGATATTTGCCTTGGGCTTTACATAGATGGCTTTTAAAATGCTGAGGAATGTTCCCTCTATACCTACACTTGAAGAGTTTTGATCAGGAATGGATGCTGTATTTTGTTGAATGCTTTGACTGCATCTATTGAGAGGATTATATCATTCTTGTTCTTTCTCTTGTTGATATGATCTATCACGTTGATTGTTTTATGAGTGTTGAACCAACCTTACATCCCAGGATAAATCCCACTTGGTCATGGTGAATAATCTTCTTAATGTACTGTTGGATTCTATTGGCTAGTATCTTGTTGAGAATTTTTGCATCTATATTCATCAGGGATATTGGTCTATAATTCTCTGTCTTGTTGGGGTCTTTGTCTGATTTTGGAATCAGAGTGATGCTAACCTCATAAAATGGGTTGGAAAGTATTCCATCCCTTTCTATCTTTTGGAACAGCTTTAGTAGAGTAGATATTACTTCTTTAAACACTTGATAGAATTTCCCTGGGAAGCCATCTGGCCCTGGACTTTTGTGTCTTGGGAGGTTTATGATGACTGCTTCAATTTCCTCCTTGGTTATTGGCCTGTTCAGATCTTCTATTTCTTCCTGTTCCAGTCTTGGTAATTTCTGGTTTTCCAGAAATGCATCCATTTCTTCTAGATTGCCTAAATTATTGGCATATAGCTGCTCATAATATGTTTTGAAAATCGGTTGCATTTCCTTGATATTGGTTGTAATCTCTCCTTTTTCATTCATGATTTTATTAATTAGAGTCTTTTTTGTTTTTAATAAGGCTGGCTAATGGTTTATCTATCTTATTAATTCTTTCAAAGAACCAACTCCTAGTTTTGTTGATCTGTTCCACAGTTCTTCTGGTCTCTATTTCATTGACTTCTGCTCAAATCTTTATTAACTCTCTTCTTCTGCTGGCTGTAGGATCTATTTGCTGTTTTTTTCTCTAGTTCCTTTAGGTGCAAGGTTAGCTTGCGTATTTGAGTTTTTTTCAATTTTTGAGGGATGCTTGTATTGTGATGTCTTTCCCTCTCAGGACCACTTTTGCTGTATCCCAAAGATTTTGAACGGTTGTATCTTCATTCTCATTAGTTTCCATGAATGCTTTTAATTCTTCTCTAATTTCCTGGTTGACCCTTTCATCTTGTAGCAGGATGCTCTTTAATCTCCATGTGTTTGAGTTGCTTCCAAATTTATTCTTGTGATTGAGTTCAAGTTTCAAACATTATGGTCTGAAAATAGGCAGGAGACAATCCCAATTTTTTGGTATTGGTTAAGACTTGATTTGTGACCCAGTATGTGGTCTATTCTGGAGAAAGTTCCATGTGTACTTGAGAAGAATGTGTATTCAGTTGCATTTGGATGTAAAGTTCTGTAAATATCTGTGGAATCCATCTGGTCCAGTGCATCATTTAAAGCTCTTGTGTTTTTTGTTTTTTTTTTTTTTTTTTTTTTTTGAGATATTGTGCTTAGAAGATCTGTCATTTGCACAAAGCACCATGTTTACGTCTCCCAGTATTAGTGTAATATTATCTACATATGTCTTCACTTTGGTTATTGATTGATTGATATACTTGGCAGCTCCCACATTAGGGCATAAATATTCATAATTGTTAGGTCCTTTTGTTGGATAGATCCTTTAAGTATGATATAGTGTCCCTCTTCATCTCTTACTACAGTCTTTGGAATAAACTGTAATTAATCTGATATGAGGATTGCTACCCGAGCTTTCTTTTGAAGACCATTTGAATGGTAAATGGTTCTCCAACCTTTCATTTTCAGGCTGGAGGTATCCTTGTGTCTAAGATGAGTCTCTTGTAGACAGCAAATAGATGAGTCTTGCTTTTTTATCCAGTCTGAAACCCTGCATTTTTTGATGGGATCATTAAGCCCATTTATGTTCAGAGTTACTATTGAAAGACATGAATTTAGTGTCATCATAATACATATTCAGTCCCTGTTTTTGTGGATTATTTCTTTGGACTTCCTTTTTTTTTTTTTTTTTTTTCCAGAGTCCCCCTTAATATTTCTTGCAGAGCTGGTTTGGAGGTCACATATTCTCTCAGTTTCTGCCTATTTTGGAAGCTCTTTATCTCTCCTTCTATTCTAAGAGCCTTGGTGGGTAGAGTATTCTTGGCTACATGCTCTTCTCATTTAAGACCCTGAATATATCCTGCCAGCTCTTTCTGGCCTACCTGGTCTCTGTGGAAAGGTCTGCTGTTAATCTAATATTTCTCCCCATATAAGTTAGGGATCTCTTGTCTCTTGCTGCTTTAGGGGTTTTCTCTTTATCTTTGGAATTTTCAAGTTTCATTATTAAATGTTGAGGTGTTGAATGGTTTTTATTGATTTTAGGACAGAATCTCTCTATCTCCTGGATCTAAATGCCTGCTTCCCTCCCCAAATTAGGGAAGTTCTCACTATGTTTTTTGTTCAAGTACACTTTCTGGTCCTCTATCCCTTTTGGTGCCCTCTGGAACACCAATAAATGTAGATTTTTCCTTCTGAGGCTGTCATTTACTTCCCCTAACCTTTCTTTATGGTGTTTTCATTGTTTTTCTCTTTTTTCCTCAGCTTCCTTCCTTACCATCAACTTGTCTTCTATGTCGCTCACACTTTCTTCTACTTCATTAACCCTTGCCATTAGGACCTCCAATTTGGATTGCATCTTATTTAATTGACTTTTAACTTCGGCCTGATTAGATCTAAATTCTGCAGTCATGAAGTCTCTTGAATCCTTTATGCTTTTTTCCAGAGCCACCAGTAGTTTTATAATTGTGCCTCTGAACTGGATTTCTGAAATGGAATGGTAATCCAAATTCTGTAACTCTGTGGCAGAGAGTACTGTTTCTGGTTCTTTGTTTTGTGGTGAGTTCTTCTTTCTAGTCATTTTGCTCAGTGCAGAGTGGCTAAAAATGAGTTGTACTTGTTAGAAGCGCAAACTCCTCTCTCTGTAGCGTTCCAGCTGTTCTCTCTTTAAATCTCAGGTTGAATTTGTAGGTTTTCAGGATTATTTGAAAGTTATCTAGGTAAGTTGGTGGGGACAGGTGCCTTGGGGACCCTACTCCTCTGCCATCTTGCCCCGCCCCCCTGGTTTGTTTGAGTTGGAATCAATTGATGAAGATGCTGTGAAGATAATTGAAATGACAACAGAGGATTTAGGATATTGCATGAACTCAGTTCATAAACCAACAGCAGCTTTCAAGAGGATTGACTCCAATTTTTAAAGGAAGGAAGGCCTATTATAGTTAAAATGCTTTCAAACACATCACATGCTACAGAAAAATCCTTCATGAAAGGAACAGTCAATTGCTATTGCAAACTTCATTGTTGTCCTATTTTAAGAATATGCCACAGCCACCCCAACCTTCAATAACCACTATTCTTATCAGTCAACAGCCATCAACATCAAAGCAAGACCCCTCACCAGCAAAAAAGATTAGGTCTTATTGAAAGTTCAGATGATGGTTAGCATTTTTTGCAATAAACTTATTTTTTGCAATAAATAATTTTAATAAAATGTATGTACATTGTTTTTAAGACATACTATTGCACACTTAAGACACTATGGTATAGTATAAACATAACTTTTATATATGTTTGGGAACCAAAAAAAAAAAAAATCATTTAACTTGCTTTCTTGTGAATAGTCTAGAGCCAAACTGACAATACTTTGAGTTATGCCAGTAAGTAATCAAGGGTATTTTGGTTGATTCCCTTGGATTTTTTCCCCCACATTTTATTTACCTGCACCTTCTGCATAGTCACTTATGGGTTCCCATTCATCCAGTCACCCAGAGAAATACCTGATAAGGATCTTTGACCAAATCTCTCCATATAGGAAAGTATGATTATCTATTTTCCAAACATGGTGAAGTGAATCATTTTATCTGGAACAATTTTAAAAGTGTTTCGTAGAACTAAATATTGACATTCAAATAATCCATTGTACCAAACCACCAAATTTCTTTACTACTGTATTGTGGTTACTTTTCTAAACACTGCATAGCATATCAGAGCTAACTAGGGATTGCTAATGACTTACATCTGAGGAAATTAGAAAAAAAAAGGGTAACATCCTCTGTAGTCTTGGAGATTAAAGCAAAGCATAACTATCCTGGGTTTTTTGGGCTTGTGTTTATCATAGTCAAGATAGCCAATGTCTAATTACCTAGGTAGGGAATTGTAGAATTAAAAAATTATGTGTAAAAAGTTTTTAATATGAAATTCAAATTTGTTATGAACAAAGAGAAATAATAACTTCTTGCTTAATGAATCATAGTATCAACAAGTCATTTTAAATTTAAGATGAATGAATAAATTGTTATTTGGGGGCTGAAAGTGTATATTATAATCTTCAAAAATGATGTGATCACTTGCTAAGAATAAGTCACTCAAACATATATCTTGAAAGAAAGAGGGCACATAGAAATAATCAGACCATTAAGAGATACCATCCCAAGACAAGAATAATAAAATGTTAGATGAGTAAGTCACAGACATGTGAGAATTTCAGAGTTACATGATATGGAGTCAGAATGGAAGAGCATTTTTAAAAATGATTTTATTTATTTATTTGACAGACTGAGCACAAACAAGGGAAGCAACAGGCAGAGGAAGAGCTTGCTCCTGGCTGAGCAAGCCTGATGTGGGGCTCAGTTTCAGGACCCCACAATCATGACTTGAGCTGAAGGCAGATACTTAACTCTCTGAGCCATCTAGGTGCCTCAAAAATAGCATTTTAATAGAGGAGAGGTTATTCAGTTTCTACAGTTGCGAACAGAACATCAAAGAAGAATCTAAGAAGATGCAATTTATTTTGTCTAGAAGGGGATGACAACCTTTGAAATACCAATTTCTGTGGAATGGAAGGGCCAGAATTGAAAGTGCAAAGTATTAATGTATAAGGATTATTGGGGAAAGATGCCAGTTTTAACAATCAGAAACACCAACTATGGCAATGCAGAATAAAGTTGTTTTGGGGGCACCTGGGTGGCTCAGTCAGTTAAACATCTGCCTTCATTTTGGGTCATGGTCCTAGGGTCCCAGGATCAAGCCCCACTTTGGGATTTTTTAAAAAAAAGCTATTTTTGAAATTAGAAGGCATTATAGCTAATACCAAGGTTTTAAAACGGACCTTACTTCTTTATAATGTTGAAATACTATAAATTTAAAGAAACACTAGCATCTATTCTTCACAGAAATCTTATGTACTCAATAGCCCTGTAATAAACATTTTACATCTACTAACACATTTTCTAAGAAGATTTATCATTTTAAAGAGACAATGAGAAGAGTAGTAGCAGGAGACAATCCTCAAGCAGACACCCTACTTGAGAGCAGAGCCCAAAATGGGGATCGATCCCAGGACCTTGAGATCATGACCTGAGCCAGAATCAAGAATCATACATTTAACTGACTGAGCCACCCATCTGCCCCTACATATACTATCACATTTAAATTTCATCTTTGAAGATAGAAATTATGCTTATTTAACAGACCAGGAGATAAGCTTTAGGAGATTCAGTAGCATCATTAAAGTCACAAATGTAGTATGTGTTAAGTCTCCAACTGTATTTCTGGATTTGTCTATGTCTCCCTTTATTTTTCAGTTAATTTTTTTGTTGATTTTGAAGCTTTTCGATTAAACACATTTGTGATTGTTATATGTTCCTAATAATTTTACCTTTAGTTATTATTGAATTATCTTCTATTTCTGCTGAGACTCATTATTTTGAGATCCACATTGGTATTAATATAGATAAAGCAGCCTTTTTGTGTTTACTTTATGAATAGATTACTTTTTTCATCCTTTCTTTTTCAAACCATAGTAGGACTTTATATTTCAAAAAAAAAAATCTCTTTTAGACTATATGTAATTAGAACAGCCTATTTTCTCTAGTGTGAGGACATTTACTTTTAATACAGATATTTAGTTAACTTATATTTAGTGGAATTACTGATGTAGGTGGATGTGGAGCATCCACTGTTTAATTTTTCTCATTTGAACTGTTCAGATTTTTTGTTTACTTTTGAATTAATCAAAAAAACTTAGCATTCTATTTTAATTTCTCTTGGTGTTTATATCCATCTTTTTTTGTTGTTATTGTTAATGCAGAAATTACAGTACTTTATCTCTCATCAGAATCTACATGGAGGAAACATCACACTTCATGTAGAATATAAGAACCTTGAATAATTCCCTTCACACTGCTGCACTCTTGATAACATTGTTTCTATATATTTTTCAATTACATATCTTAAAATTCATGAATAGATAGTTTTAGCTTGTCAACTGTTAGGTAAATGAAGAAACGAAAGCATTTATATGATCTTTAATCAGGTAGACCTTCCTTCTGGTATTACCCTTGCTTTCCTGTAAGTGCATGTGTCTCTTCACTTATAGTGCTATCATTTCCATTTAGCCTAAAGAAGTTCCTCTGTATTTCTAAAGAGTTGGGATATGGTGGTCACAAATTCTCACAGCTTTTATTGATCTGAAGAAACATTTCATACTTGAATATTTTCACTGGATATTAAATACAGCTAGTACTCACTTTATGTAATTTTGATATGCTTGAGTTTCCGTTACTATGGTTAAATAATATCAATCCCCCAAAACATGGTTCAAATTTCAGTTACCGTGGTGTATTAGCAGTGATAATTGCATAAAGTACAGTGTGGTATGGAAAATCCTGCTGGTTCTTAGTCCACAAATCACCAAGTGTCAGATGCATATCATGATTAGCAAGTCACACTGCTTGTTTGAAAGTCATTCAGTGATTGATTACTGCATCTCTATTATTCACTGAAAGCACAGGGAGCAAAGCAAGACATTGTGTCACTTTTTTTCTCTTAGTGATACCCCTAGGACAGTCTATAAAAATGAGTAATCAAGAAAGGGAATTGGTCAACAAAGATGAAAATACAGGAAATAAATAAAAAGTTGTAATGCTTGAAGTGAAATGAAAATCAAACATAAATGGAGTCCTAGAAGAAATCTCTGTCAGAATGTCGATGCTGCTGTCATTTGAGAGACTCTAGATAAGCATCCAGAACACATTCTCAATTTACAGATATGTTGCCATCAAAATTGATCTATTAATATGTGAAAAGTTAGGGTGATTCTAAAGTTAGGTTTTTGATCCTCAACTATAAAGAACCTTAGGCATGCCTGGGTGTCTCAGTTGGATAAGCATCTGGCTTCCACTTGGGTGATGATCTCAGGGTCCTGGGATGGAGCCCTGAGGTGGATTCCCCACTCATGAGGAGATTCTGCTTGTCCCTCAGCCCCTCCCCTCTGCTCATGATCTTCCTCTCAAATAAATAAATAAATAGAATCTTAAAAATAAGGAACATTATCTAATAATTTTATGAAAGCTATAGAAACATTTCAAAAAAATACACATAAGTGAATCCTCTGCATACAGCTTCAGGGGTTCACACAAACATTGAAGCTCAGTTAAAAAAATAAAACAAATACCCAGTGCAGAAACTGATTTTTCCCATCATTTCTCATATAAACTATTTATATCCTCTATTTCAAAAACTGAACCGCTTCAAAGGAAATACACATAAACTCAGTAAAAAATAAAACGAATTAGTTTTATTTTTTCAGAAAAAAATCTGAACCAATGTGGAAAATTCACACAGAAAAAAGTGATTAAATATATAATTGACATGAATATAATATTTAAGTTTCTAAGCGTACTACTTTCAGAAGTGCAAATTTTCAGCTACCTCAAGGAACTTTAGGTTTGTTTTGGAGGTGACTCTCTTTCAGGAGTCTTGGGTGAATGTTGCCACAAATACTGGTCATTTAAACCTTTTAAACTGAGTATCTCATGTGTTTTAAACAGTAGGATTCCTAGTTCTATGTTAGTTAAATAAGGGTTATCATTTGTTTAAAAAAATAAAGAACTGAATTGCAGAAATAGTGCAGATTCTAAACAACTGACTCCTACTTGGAAAATCAGACACCATCATAAAATATGTTTGACTGTGATTATGAATTGGCTCTGTTAAATTGTATCCCTACACTACCACCCACTGGCATTGTAAAGAGTACATGGACTAGGATGATTTATGCTCCTTCTTAAATTGATAAACTCGGAGAGCTCATTCATTTCCAATTAATCTCTAAAGAAATCAGTAAAGTTCTCCTTAAATAACCAGAATTAACAAGAATGTGCTCAGCAACCGAGAGTCTCAGAACTGCACTGTTTAGTCAGTTTGTAACTTACCTGATCAAATAAAATCTGTTCTCTCTCTCGGACATGTAAGCCATTAACCACCAAATATAATGCTGTTGACAATGATCATGAAGCATAGTATTTGTACACTAATGTGATTTGAAAGTCTTATTTTATTATATGCTTTCTATCATACTGAATTAGCATTGTAGCACAATTAGCTGTTGTTTACCCTAATAAGAAAGGATTTGTGGTAATTAGATCTCCTCGTATTTATAAAAAACAGATATAATTTGGGATAGCAGATTAACTCCTGTAAAATGTCTAATAAAGAGGAAGTTTCTCAGAGTAATATCCCCAAAGCACATTTATTTTTTCTTTGTGTGTATTTGTGTATAATCTTTGCATCCCTATCTCTATGTGATCTCCATATATCCTTATATCACATCATTATTGGATGTGTATTTCTCTCTATATATAAAGCATTTCCTTTTATATATAATATCCATATATCATATATGATATATATTAAATACACATATTTATATACTTATTGCATGTGAATAAATATGTTTGTACAAACATGTACACACATACTTTGTATATATGCATATATATGTACTTAGGTTTGAGTGCTAATAAAATATGCATATGACAGTTTTCAAAATACATATTTGAGGTTTTTATTTTTATCTTAGAGAATTTCATATTTTAAATATACTATATTCTTAAAGTTTATTATCTTTCGTCTTTAAAATCCTTTCAGTTATGAATCGTGTTTATCATATAATCTACCATCCAATAGTTTTTGAAAAGCCCCATTTGATAGTCATGTGTTCCTGATTTTTTATTTTATTTCTATGAATCTTTTGGATTGTAAGCATTCGTATATTGTTTAATCATATCTTCTTTTATTAGCTCTGATAAGTACAAAGTTCCTTGATGATATGATAATATGTATAATTAACTAAAAGCACTACATGCTTTGAATGGCTATTCTACGTTTGATAAAGTATTTTCTTCACCCATGTGAGGTTGTATCTTTGTCACATTTCTTAGTGTAGATTACTATTTTTTTCTTGTTTCAGCACCACCACTGGAGTGTGGTATGATACAAGGTAACCAAAGAGAAATAAATAAATGTAGTAATTAGGTAGAAAATGGGGCATGTTGAAGGTGTTAAATTTCAATCATTGCGTCGGTTTCCCTTAGATGAATGTTTCTCTTAGGAAACATATGGCGTCAATGGTTCATAAAAGATACAGTGGACAGCTAGGAAATATTAATTTGTTACTCACCATCTAGGGACATGTTCACACTCACATATATACAAGGAACTGTCCTGCAATTTATGCAATGTTAATTTTTTTTTTATGTTCTCCATTAGATGAGCCACATAACAGAATTCATTTCTTTAAGTAGATTTGCTGTTTCTGAACTGTCTGGGGTACCACCTTGATTTCTCCTGCTGCAGTTGGACCTAGATATTTGTTGTCCTTTTTAACTTTTAAGATAGAGGAAGGATATCTCCCCTAGTCCTTCAGTTCTATAAAAAAAAAGTTGCTAATTTTTCAAGATCACCCGTACATAGAGGTTCCATCTCATTTTGGATAAATAAAAAGTCAAATAAGTTATTTATAAGAACCAATAATTATCCCAATATTCTTAGCTAATGACCATATTACAGCGAACAACAAATTAATCTATAGTAGTAAAACCAAATACATGAGAAATTGCAATATAAAATGTTACCTCCTAAAAAAGGAAAAGAATGGCAACTGTAAGAAACACTGAAAGAAAATGGCATTGTGAATAAAAAAAGGATTATACCCTTCCTTCTTTATTTTTCTTTACTGATGCCTAGAATATTCAAAGAACGTGTTTGGCAAAAAAGTAAGGCTTATAATATTCAAGAACCTCTTTTTCTCTTCTATTCGAAAATGTTTTTCCCATTATTCCCTCAAGTGATTGATAGTTGATATTCTGTGAGGTCTCTTATATATAAATTATCATGCTAAGATTTCCTGCCTTGTGTGTCATAAATATAATAACTTTAAATATCTCCAATTTATTTCCTGTTAAATATTTTATCATATGTCTATATAAAAATAAATTACTTCTCACAACAGTAAATATATTCTTAAATACTTATATTTACACAAATATAATAAAAAATAGGAATACAAGTAAAACCACTAGTTCACCAAATTCTTAGAGTAAACAATATATCTTAGTCTCATTTAAAAACTGAAGTTCTGAGGAGGTGGCTTGCACGGTATGATACAACACCTAAGACAAAGATGAGATTCAAACTCAGGTCTCCGCGGTTTGGTTTTCTATATTTTTTTTAAAATATTTTATTTATTTATTCATGGAAGACACAGAGGGAAAGGCAGAGACACAGGTAGAGTGAGAAGCAGGCTCCATGCAGGGAGCCCAAGGGGGGACTCCATCCCGGGTCTCCAGGATCACGCCCTGAGCAGAAAGCAGATGTTCAACCACTGAGCCACCCAGGCGTCCCTGGTTTTCTATTTTTAACTATTATTCTTGCTGGATTCTTTAGAGTGGTCATCACTAAATAATGTCCCTATTTTCTAGCCTGATTCTGAATACACTGAGAATAAACCAAGGAATGAAAGATGATGATTAGCATGCCGAAATAGGCATGGTTAGAGGATACAGCTTACCATGTGAGCTACCGTGCCTTCTGATGTAACCCTAGCATCAGGGTCACTAAAATGTCACTCACAAGCAACGCAGAACAAAGGCAGAAAGTCTCCACTGGCAAAGTAGAAATGCCCCTTAGAGGAGCGGGAAAGACCACTTCATGACAAGGTAAAATATTTAACGGAGTAAGCCCCCTCCTCAGGGGCTAAAATGTTGGGGAAGTTCATATGAAAAATCTCCCATGATTGAAACCAGTCAGTCCTAAGGTAAGAGTTTCATCAGACCCCCTACCCCAAGGAATTTGACACAGAAGAAATCTATTTCTCATTAAGGAAAAACTTTGTTTCTAAAAACTCCGGAAGTGGGATCCCTGCGTGGCGCAGCGGTTTGGCGCCTGCCTTTGGCCCAGGGCGCGATCCTGGAGACCCGGGATCGAATCCCACGTCGGGCTCCCAGTGCATGGAGCCTGCTTCTCCCTCTACCCTGTCTCTGCCTCTCTCTCTCTCTCTGTGTGTGTGTGTGACTATCATAAATAAAATAAAATAAAATAAAATAAAAGCTCCAAAAGTATACACTCTATGAAAGGAGTATTTTTAACTGTAAGTTAAAGTCTTTTGGAATGATGATCTTCATAGAAATATTATTGAGGAATAAAATCAAGTTTTCCTTTCTTTGTGAATATGTAAAATAAGTGCAATAAAAAGAAAATGAACCAAATTACTTGCTTAGAGAAGTGCAAAATTTTATCAGCTATGTATTACATTTTTATATTTGTTTAGATAAAATGAAATTACTTTCTTTTAAAAATCATAGAAACATTAAAACTAATGACCCAGTGCCACCTTTTTCAGAGAAAAATGTAAATTTCTTACTTATTAATCTTAAAAGTCATATCAACTTTAGTTTCTATAAATATTAAGAAATAGAAATGAATCTATAGCTAAGTTTATTGGTTTCAATATTGCTATTAATATTATTTTTCCTTTGTTACTTCAACACCAACAATGTAAATATTTCCACACATATAATAACTTGGATATTTATCATATTTAACATTTTCTTGTAGACATTTCAAGTTTCTTTTTGTTCCCATCTTCAACTTTATTTCTTCTAAAAAATGAGAAAAATTAAGAATAAAAGCAGAAAGGTCACAAAACATAGTAATAACATTCAAATTATATTTATAGCTATTCAAAAGTATCCCTTGGAGCTATCAAAACTTTAAGATACTTTTTTCAGAAAAGCAATTTGCATTTTTTTCTTTCATTTCCATGTATCTTGGAGAAAATACATTTGTTTTTTAGTAAGCTATGTGTTACTGCATGCATATCAATACTTTTTAATTATCTTTGCTAAAAGAAATATGTTCTTCAAATATATCATTGCACAGTCATAAATCTAATATTATTTTAAACTTTATATAAATTGCTCTTAAAAATATCCAAAATTAATGTTTCATTCATTCTCTTTAGCTTTATATACATATTATAATTCATTTATTACACCTAATAAAAGAATGAAGAATTCATTGCCCCAAACAAAAACATACTTTTTCAAACACCTGTTCTATGATTTTATCAGGAAAAAATGTACCAGTATTAAATGATATATTATTATTTTAGATGATAGAGCTTATATTGACTTTTGTTTTTGGCCGTGATGTTGTAATAGCAAATTCTTACCTTAAACAACTAGATCAATGAAAATATATATGAAATGATTGTTTTCAGACATTTAACAAGAAGTGCTAGACTGTGTTCTGTAGGTCAAGGGCAGTGAAGGCATGGCTTGCTGTCTGGTGTCACCTTTCATCCGCAGAATGGTGTCAAGATTCCACAGCATTACTGCTGAGCTGTGAAAACAGATGCAGAGATGGAGTTCAGGAAGTCTGAGATGACTGACCATTGTGATGGAGAATTCCAGGAAAGAGAGGTGTGCAGAAAAAAGAACGCCAGAAATCTGTATCAAGATGCCCTTGGGTCTTTGCTGAAAGTGTAGTTCTACAAAGACTTTAAGCATATAGTTTCTGGCATCTAAGATTAGTTCATTTGTCTCTCCTTTTAAAAATTTAAACTCAATTTGCCAACATATAGTATAACACCCAGTGCTCATCCCATTAAGTGCCCTCCTCAGTGCCTGTCACCCAGTCATCCCATTCCCCACCCTCCTCCCCTTCTGCAACCCTTGGTTTGATTTCCAGAGTTAGGAGTCTCTCATGGTTCAAACTCATTCTTCCCCACTCAACCTTGAGGAAGGGAAGGGAAGGGAAGGGAAGGGAAGGGAAGGGAAGGGAAGGGAAGAAAGGAAAGGAAAGGAAAGGAAAGGAAAGGAAAGGAAAGGAAAGGAAAGGAAAGGAAAGGAAAGGAAAGGAAAGGAAAGGAAAGGAAAGGGAAGGGAAGGGAAGGGAAGAAAGGGAAGGGAAGGGAAGAAAGGAAAGGAAAGGAAAGGAAAGGAAAGGAAAGGAAAGGAAAGGAAAGGAAAGGAAAGAAAAAAGGAAAGAAAAGAAAGAAAGAAAGAAAGAAAGAAAGAAAGAAAGAAAGAAAGAAAGAAAGAAAAGAAAAGAAAGAAAGAAAAAGAGGTCCATCCCATAGATTTTTGCTTATGAGGGCTGCCACCCCAAAAGGTTGGCCTTTATGGGGTAACTTGAAGACAGTTTAACCCTTAAGAGCTGCTTAGCTGTAGGAAAAGTTTATATCCTTATCATGCAAATAGTTGGAATATACACTGCCTCTATAACTTCTCTCAGCTCAGCCATCATTCCCTGACCTCTACCTCTGTGGTTCTCATAGTAACAGACAAACACATGGCTCAGTATTCTGTAAATTAGAGACAAGACATGACAGGTCTTACATTTGCTATATCAAAATATTTAATTATGGATTTCACTTTTTAAATAATATAGGACAATTTAGAATTTGATTTTTTCTTGTGTCCATTTAGATCATTTATATTTTTCTAGAACTTACCCATTTTATTGAAATTTTCTAAATATTAGGTATAAAGTTATGTAAGAAATTCTTAAGTCCTTTTGAATTATACCAACTTTTTCATGCTATTCTCTTTTATATTCCCCAAACTATTTACTTGTGTTTTTTTCCCCCTTTTGCTTTCTTAACATGTTTTGGTAATTATCCTAAGTTAAATGAGTCTTATCAAAACTGCTTTTGCTCCTTCAATTTTCTTTATAGTTTTTTTTTTTAAGATTTTATTTATTCATGAGAGACACAAAGAGACATAGGCAGAAGGAGAAGCAGGCTCCATGCAGGGAGTCTGATGTAGGACTCGATCCCGAGACTCCAGGATCACGCCCTGAGCCAAAGGCAGACACTTAACAGCTGAGCCACCCAGGCATCCCTTCTTTATAGTTTTATCTTCTATTTCATTGCGTCTGATTTCTCCATTCACTATTATTTTCCTTAATTTTCTTTTGGCTAATATACATTCTTTTTCAATTTTTGTTTAATGAATACTTAGCATTTTGATTTTCTGCCATTCTTATTTTTTACTATGCACATGTAAGGCTAAAATTTTTTCTGTTAGCAAAATATAGCTGCATTGCATATTAATATACTTTACTTTTGTTATACCATATGTCTGTTGAAAATATTTTCTTAAATCCCTTTTAAATTTTTCTTGAGTCTATCTTTTATTTAGGAGTTTGTGTCAAAATAAAATATTTTATTACTATATGACTTCATTTCGCCCCTTAAATCTCTCTAGATCTCCAGTTCTCTCCTACATATTCTGTATGATTTCATTTCTTTCATGTTTGCTGAAATTTGTGTATAGTCCAGCTTAAGGTCAGTTTTCATAAAGAATTGCTCTTGAAAATAATGTACGGCTCCAATTTGGGGATACCACAATTTCTACATATGAGCTATGCCAAACTTATGTGTAGTGTTCAAATCTTAACCTTACCATTTTATTTTCCGGTTTATTTGTCTGCTACCAATAGAATTATGTTAATTCTAATTCCAATTATAAATCTTTATTTTTCTACTTCTATTTTGCCTTCTCTTGATTTTTACTTTATATGTATTTTGATGATACATGAGTTCTCTGTCCAGTACAGTAATCACTAGCCACATGTACCTATGTAAATTTAAATTCAATGAAACTTCAGTGACTTAGTCACAATAGCTGCATTTCAAATGTTCAATAGCTACATATTGGACTGTAGCTCTTATATTGTCCAGTGCAGATACAGAATATTTCTTTTATCCCAGAAAGTTCTATTGAACAACACTGCTATATAGTTACATTTATATAAATTTAGATTTATTATATTTTCTGAGAAAATTAGAAGTTTTTTGAAAGGATCTCTCTCTCTTTTTAAGATTTTATTTATTTATTCATGATAGTCACACACAGAGACAGAGAGAGAGAGATATGAGAGAGAGAGAGAGAGAGAAGCAGAGACACAGGCAGAGGGAGAAGCAGGCTCCATGCCAGGAGCCCGACGTTGGGATTCGATCCCAGGTCTCAAGGATCGCGCCCTCGGCCAAAGGCAGGCACTAAACCACTGCGCCACCCAGAGATCCCTGAAAGGATCTCTCTATATCTGGAAATCCTTTTTAAAAATTCCCCTTTGATGCTAGGATAATTACACAAAATTTATTTGGGATAGTTTTGCATGTTGGATCATTTCTGAATTTTTATTCTTTATGTGTACTTACATTTAAATTTTTTCTCTTTTGGCTATAAAAGAGAAAGCAATTAATCTACTTAAATGTACTTTAACGCTAATATAGTTAAGTTCATATCTAACATTTTATTATGAGCTTTCTCCCTATCCTCTCTGCTATAAATTTATTTTTCCCTGTTTCTTTTCTTCTTTTAGGCATATTCTATATTTTTTGGCAATCCATGTTTACCTTCCCCAATGTAGAGTAGTTTAGTGTTGTTACTTTCTTTTTGCAGTGGTTACCTTCCAAATTAAAGCATGAGTCCTTAAAATTAGCTAAAAATAGTAAATATCCATTAATTCCATCTTTAGCTTCTCAATATGTATGATATTTTAAATATATGCAAACACAGATCCACATGTATATATTTGAAACTTCACAAACCATCATAATTATTAGTTTGCAAAGAAATTGCTATACATAAATATTTAGTGTGTATATATATTTCTACATATATATTTTTTTTCTTGCAAATTCTTTCATTCCCTCTGTATTTTTCTATTAGATAATTTTCTTTTCTGACTAGAGTACATCCTTTAAATGTTTCCTTATTATGTGTCAGTTACTGGAAAACTCTTCAGTTTTGTTCATCTGAAATTTTTTTTTTAATATTTATTTAATCACGAGAGACACGCACACACAGGGACAGAGACACAGGCAGAGGGAGGAGAAGCAGGCTCTATGCAGGAGCCTGATGTGGGACTCGGTCCTAGAACTCCAGGATCACATCCTGAGCCAAAGGCAGAGGTTCAACTGCTGAGCCACCCAGGCATCTCTGTTCATCTGAATTTAGCCTTCATTCTTAAAATATATTTTTTTCTGAATCTCAACTTCTACATAGCAGTGAATTTCTTTCCTCATAGTGAAAGTATATTTATGTTGAGTGCCGCCTTCCATCTTTTTTTTTTTTTTTTTTTTTTATGATAGTCACAGAGAGAGAGAGAGAGAGGCAGAGACATAGGCAGAGGGAGAAGCAGGCTCCATGCCAGGAGCCCGACATGGGATTCGATCCCGGGTCTCGAGGATCGCACCCTCGGCCAAAGGCAGGCGCCAAACCGCTGCGCCACCCAGGGATCCCCCTGCCGCCTTCCATCTTGCACAGAGAGGTCTCTGTGATATTATTGCCACCTTCCATTTTAAAATTTCTTTTTATCTTTGCTTTTCTTTAGTTTATCTCTACTGTGTTCTGGTAGGGATTTTTTTTAACTTATTCTTTTAAGAATTTATAGCATTTCTTGAATCTTTGATTTGGGATATTTCATTAAAAAAAAACAAAAATTCAGGCTCCCAATATTGCTTCTTCCTCCTTTTCAGTGTCCTCTCCTCCTTTCTCTGTCTCTCGCTTGACACTTTTGTGTTGGACTTTCTGACTTGACCCTTTATGTGTCTCATTATCAACTATTTATTGTTTTTTTTTTTTTTGTCTTAGATAATTATCTTCTAACCTATAGCCCAGTTCACTAATTCCGTCTTCTTATGTATTTGATCCAATGTCAACCTCATTTTCCCAAGTTCTTATTTTCTGTAGTTAGCGATTTTTTGGTTTCATTTTTAAATCTGCTCTGCCGCATGTCTTATTTTCAGTTCCTCTGGACATTTTCACTGTCTTTTGCCATCTTAGATACAGTTGCTCTAGTCATTTTTCAGTCTATATTTGAACATTGCCAACATCGGGGTCCCTTTGAGTCTGTTTCTGCTATCTAATTCTGGTCTTTCTCACTCATGATTTTTTTTTTTAACCATTTGTGTCTGACAATTCTTTTTTTTTTTTAATTTTTTTTTTTATTTATTTATGACAGTCACACAGAGAGAGAGAGAGAGAGAGGCAGAGACACAGGCAGAGGGAGAAGCAGGCTCCATGCACCGGGAGCCCGATGTGGGATTCGATCCCAGGTCTCCAGGATCGCGCCCTGGGCCAAAGGCAGGCGCCAAACCGCTGCACCACCCAGGGATCCCTGTGTCTGACAATTCTTGTCTGTGTACTAGATATTGCACTTTTTAAAAGGAGAAATATTTGGAGCCCAGAATAGATTCGTGTACAGTCCAGCTTAAGGTCAATTTTCATAAAGAATTGCTCTTGAAAATAATGTATGGCTCCAATTTGGGGATACCACAGTTTCTACATATCAGCTATGTCAAACTTATGTGTAGTGCTCAAATCTTAACCTTACCATTTTATTTTCCTGCTTGTTTATCTGCTACCAACAGAATTCTGTTAAAATCTCTAATTATAAATCTTTGTTTTTCTACTTTTATTTTGACTTCTCTTGATTTTTACTTTATATGTATTTTGTCTTTTTTTTATAAAGATCATTTAAAAGTTAGAAACTACTATATTGCACATTCATGCCCTTTGATGCTCTGGACCATTGAGGTGATGCTAACTTAGATTGCAGTTTCAGGCAGGTACTGTTTGATTTCTGGTTCACATTACTGTAAGTTCATTTTTTGTATTTCAGTTTTCCTTTTAAGTTTTAGTTATAAATGTGGGGGAAGTTATCAAACTACATTACCTTGTGTTAGTTCTATGCCTTACATTCCTTCTACCCTGCTATTCTAACAAGACCACAGCATATTTTTTACAGCCATTTCTTTTGAATTGGGAAAAGTCTTCAGGGAAAAACCAGAAATGTTTAGTACCAATTAGCTTATGATGAAGCAAAAGCTGTGCTATGAAGTCACTTCAGCTATAGTACCTAGCTAGTCATTTATCACCTCAGTACTTCCTGGCCATCTGCCTTTCTCTTGCAAAAGTATGTATTATTCTATCAGTTACTTATTAATATTAGTCTCAAAACCAAAGTACAGGTACCCAGTCTTGTATAAAATCATTGGCTAGATTTCTTCATATTTTGGATCTGCCATAGATAAGCTTCTGAGAATCTCTTGATTTTAATGTTTCAGGGAGCTTGAAAAGTATCAAAACTTTAGGGATCCCTGAATCTACTCTATACATTCAGTATCTGTATACTCCTCTTGATTATGACAAGAGACTTAGTTAAATGCCCACGGAATATTTACCCACTAGGACTATTTGTGCTTAGTCTTAGGTTATTCTTTATAATATATTAATATTTTTAAAGACCATTGTTAACAGAGTTTATGTAAATGTTTCATTTTTTATGGATTTACTCTCGCTTATTTTTTTGTCTTATGTTCTCATTTTTCTCTTATCTCTCAATTTACTTCTCACCAAAGGTTGGCATTTTATGCCACTTTAGTGAGTCTTTAGGTACTAAGACTTACTAACGTTCCAATAATCACAAATATTCACTAATAACTAATTTTTGCTTCTGAATGTATCTTAATGTTCTTTCTACTGAATGAGTGTTCAGCTGGGTGTACACTTCTGAGTTCATTTTATTTCTAGAGCATTCTGAAGATACAACCATACTGTTTTCTGGAATTGACTGTTGAAGGTCAGATATCTAAGATGAATTTAATGACTCTTTCTTCATAAACACTCTCATTTTGTAGCTCTCTGTACTGTTCATTTTTCTTTGTTTTACTGTTTCATTACAATATTAATGGACTTAGATTTTCTTTTATTTATATTATTAATTACTCTGTACTTTCAAAATAGGAATTTATATCTTAATTCAAACCTGAGAAATGGGGCAGCCCAGTTGGTTCGGCAGTTTAGTGCCACCTTCAGCCCAGTGTGATCCTGAAGACCCGGGATCGAGTCCCACATCCAGCTCCCTGCATGGAGCCTGCTTCTCCCTCTGCCTGTGTCTCTGCCTCTCTCTCTCTCTCTCTCTGTGACTCTCATGAATAAATGAAATCTTAAAAAAAAAAAAAAAGAAACCGGAAAAATATTTTTTCATAATACTTCAAATATTACATTTTCTGTTATTACCTGTTTTCTTCTGTAACAACTATTACTTAAAAATAGAATTTTTCACTGTATCTCCAACATTCTTAACTATTTATTCATATTTGTATTTAAATTACCTTTTATCTCTCTGCTATATACTGTGTGAATTTCTCCATACTATCTTACCATTCACTGATCTTTTATTAAATGTGTTAAGTCTGGAAGTTTTCCCACATGTCGCATTTCAGTAACTAATTCCTTTTTCGGCTTTCCTATATAATTTTTTTCTCATGTTGTTTTTGTTTGTTTTTCTTTAAAAGACACTTCTTTTTTAAAGTAGAATTTATACACTCATATTTCTCTTTGAATATTTTAACCTAATTAAAATCTTTATAAGAATCTGCTATAACTTTCTGCCCCTGGACGCCACTGACTAAGCATCGTTAAAGTCTCCCCTCCCACCACTGTCATGTCTAAGTCAGAGTCTCCCAAAGAGCCTGAGCAGCTGTGGAAGCTCTTCATCAGTGGTTTGAGCTTTGAAACAACTGATGAGAGTCTGAGGAGCCATTTTGAACAATGGGGAATGCTTATGGGCTATGTGGTAAAGAGAGATCCAAACACCAAGCGCTCCAGAGGCTTTGGGTTTGTCATGTATGCCACTGTGGAGGAGGTGGATGAAACCACGAATGCAAGGCCACACAAGGTGGATGGAAGAGAGGTGGAACCAAAGAGGGTAGTCTCAAGAGAAGATTCTTTTGTGCTCAAGTTTGTGAATCTGAGAAACCACCAAGGACCAACAGCCATTCAAGCCCACGAGGGTTTATTAGCAAGCTCAAGCTTGGGTCCAAGTATACCTGACATAGCAGAGCAGGGACTTGGACCCTGAAGTGGGTTACAGCTGGGTTTTTTATAGGTTGGTCTAGGGGATTTTCAGAAGGGGTAGAGGAAGTTTTCAAGTTCTGTTTACATTCTGAAATGGGGCTTTCAAGGGCATTGAGCTCTGTTCTCATTCTAATATGGGATTCTCTGCCAAGGGCAATTCTGAGCTCTGTTGTCTTTCTGATATGGAATTCCTTGCTGAGGACATTCTGCAGTTTTTCCTGTAAAGTTCAGCTCTTATTCACAGAGGCCTAAGATGGCTGTACTTGTGCTAATGGTAAACTTGAAGTGGAATGGCCTTAATTTTTCTTGGCCTCCGCAATTCTCAAAGACCTGGTGCCCACTTAACTGTGAAAAATATTTTTGTTGGTGGCATTAAAGAAGAAATTGAAGAACATCATCTAAGAGATTATTTTGAACAGTATGGAAAAATTGAATTGATTGAGATCATAACTGACAAAGGCAGTGGCAAAAAAGTGGCTTTTGTGACATTTGATGACCATGACTCTGTAGACAAAATTGTCATTCAAAAATACCATACTGTGAATGGCCACAATTGTGAAGTAAGGAAAGCCCTATCTAAGCAAGAGATGGCTAGTGCTTCATCCAGCCAAAGAGGCCTAAGTGGTTCTGGAAACTTTGGTGGTGGTTGTGAAGGTGGTTTTGGTGGGAATGACAACTTTGGTCATGGGAGGGAACTTCAGTGGTCAAGGTGGCTTCAGTGGCAATCGAGGTGATGGTGGATACGGTGGCAGTGGGGATGGCTATAATGAATTCGGTAATGATAGAAGCAACTTTGGAGGTGGCAGAAGCTATAATGATTTTGGCAATTACAACAATCAATCCTCAAATTTTGGACCCACTAAAGGAGGAAATTTTGGAGGCAGAAGCTCTGGCCCCTATGGTGATGGAGGCCAATACTTTGCCAAACCACGAAACCAAGGTGGCTTTGGCGGTTCCAGCAGCAGCAGCTATGGCAGTGGCAGAAGGTTTTAATTACTGACAGTAAACAAAGCTTAGCAGGAGAGTAGAGCCAGAGAAGTGACAGGAAAGCTACAGGTTACAACAGTTTTGTGAACTCAGCCAAGCACAGTGGCGGCAGGGCCTAGCTGCTACAAAGAGGACACGTTTTAGACAATACTCATGTATATGGGCAAAAAACTCGAGGACTATATTTGTGACTAATTGTATAACAGGTTATTTTAGTTTCTGTTCTGTGGAAAGTGTAAAGCATTACAACAAAGGGTTTTATTTTATTTTATTTTATTTTATTTTATTATCTTAATATTTTATTTATTTATTCATGATAGACATAGAGAGAGAGAGGCAGAGACACAGGCAGAGGGAGAAGCAGGCTTCATGCTGGGAGCTCGACATGGGACTCGATCCCGGGACTCCAGGACGGCACCCTGGGCCAAAGGTAGGCACTAAACCACTGAGCCACCCAGGGATCCCCCCCCAACAAAGGGTTTTGATGTAGATTTTTTTTTTTGTACCCATGCTGTTGATTGCTAATTGTAATAGTCTGATCATGATGCTGAATAAATGTGTCTTTAAAAAAAAAAAAAGAATCTGTTATAAAATCCAGGTGGAAAGTTTTTACATTCTGCCATATATATATATATTAGATATAGTTTAGATGTAAACTAAAGATTAGATGTAAACTTAGATTAGTTTCAGATGTAATCTTGAGTGGAATGTTTGGAATTTTGGGAATTTGAAGTATGGGTTCCCTCTTCCTGACATTTTCAGATCATATTTTAGTTTTTAACAATGTTTCAGTTACCTACATTCATTTAACCCTATAGGCCAAATCTTTATAAATTTTAGGATTTTTTTTTCCCCTACAGTTATATTAGCAATATGGCAAGTATGGACACAGACACAGACAGTGATTTGGTTCAGCTCCATTCAGAGGTTTGTTCACTCATCTCTGAAACTTTCTAGGATTTATAGATCCAGACAATGACTGATGGCATTTTGTAACTTCTGTTATATAATATAGTTTCTCCATTTACAAAGTCTGTAGTATAGGGAATCAAATTTCATTCACTGGCTTCATGTAGTTACACTGGTTCAGAGTCACCATCTTACGTGAAACAATTCTAGTACTTTTTACTCTGCAGAACTAAACTCCTGGCCAACAGTGTCTTCTTTTACACCTAAAATTCAGTAAGCCCGCAGTTTCAGCCTGGCTCATTACTGCATGTTTTTATTCTATTTCTGGCTCACAGAGATTTTTTATCTTGTATTTGAGCTCAGCAGTAACTTTTAGATTTTCTTTTTTAATATTTTATCAATCATTACTGTGTGTTTAGAACAGAGAGAGTGATCAAAGCATGAACTTCATGCTCCAACTTGACCTGAATGCCAGTGGCATTGATTTTTCACAAAAACTGTATAGATGCTGTATAGAATGTTAGAACTACCTGTCCTTTAAGAAGATCATGTTGACCACAAACATAAGACACAATTTATAAATTATGCAACATGCAGAGATGATGCAGAAAAATAATACCTCTATCAATAAAAATACTCTTATATGATATTGAGTTTGATTTTTTCAAGAAGTTCAACTTAATTGCCAGATGCAACTTAGCTCTACTATTTTACCTTTAGATTTTATGAGGTACTTTTATTTTTTATGAATGCATATCCATGACATTATTTCAGAGCATATTTCTTTGACTTCTGGCACTACTACAACATATTTTTTTCACGCTATCATTTTTTTAAATTTTTTTTTATTATTTATTTATGATAGCCATATATGTGTGGCTTGAACCCATGGCCCTGAGATCAAGAGTCGCATGCTCTACCAACTGAGCCAGCCAGGCGTCCCATCTCCCATACACATTTCTTATTAACAACTTAGACACATTGCTGCCAGGCATTTTAAAGATAGAAACAACTGTATCATCTTTTCCATTCTGAGATACCTCTTCCACTTTGCTAACGAGCTCATAGGCATGGGCTCACCGGAGACTGAATTCTGTTATTTAGGGCTCTTCAGTCCAATAATTCTGTTATTTAGGGCTCTTCAGCCACTTGCCACATGTGGCTACTGCGCACTGGAAACGTGGCTAGTCCAAACTGAGATAGGCTGTAAGAGTAAATGCAGATTTCAAAGATTTTAATATGACCCCCCAAAATATAAAATAGCAAAATATATATATATATATATATAGAGAGAGAGAGAGAGAGGCAGAGACAAGGCAGAGATAAAGGCAGAGGGAGAAGCAGGCTCCATGCACCGGGAGCCCAACATTGTACTCGATCCCGGGTCTCCAGGATCGCGCCCTGGGCCAAAGGCAGGCGCCAAACCGCTGCGCCACCCAGGGATCCCCTCACGCTATCATTTTTTAAGTAAAATCATATATATATATATATATATGGGAATATATATATATATATATATATTCTCCTCCCCCACCCCAGGCATATTATGTTGCTATTTAATAATTGAAAAGAATAGCTCAAGGCACAAGACCTTAGCACACACACACAAAAAAATTATCTTATTTTACTTTTTATTGGGCTTTGAAGTTTTTCCTTATGTATTATTTTCTGCCTTACAATGTTTGTCAGACTCACATTGATGAACATTGATTAAAGTGGAGCTATTTAGATTAAACTGAGGGACACCCGGGTGGCTCAGCGGTTGAGCATCTGCCTTTGGCTCAGGGCATGATCCCGGGGTCCCAGGATCAAGTCCCACATCAGGCTTCCTGCATGGACCCTGCTTCTCCCTCTGCCTGTCTGCCTCTGTGTCTCTCATGAATAAATAAATAAATTTAAAAAATAGATTAAACTGAGTATAATATAGTTGCAACATTGACTTTTTCTTTTAATATAAACTTAGTCATAGACTCTCTCCGATAAGATCGGAAAAAAATGAATATTTTAACTCCTTAAAATTTGAATTGGGCTGTAACTGAACAAAATTTCTCATCTCAATTGGCCTAGATAGATAGATACATAGATAAATGATAGAATGTATGGATGCATTAACATATAGGGTGTTACCATATCTGATGTCCTAATGATGTTTGGTATCAATTTAATAGGGCTTGTGATACTATACTATTAAACACCAGTTAGCTTTGCAATGGTGACCCGAAAGAATGAAATAACTCTACAACTGGTCTGAATGTTAAAGCTGTGGTTAAAGAAGTCATACATCAGGAATCAAAGCATAAAACCCTAAGGGAAAGTTAAACTTCCGGAGACTTCATATCAATCTGATTAATCAGACTTGAAGACCAGTGTCTGGTCTCTATTCCTAAAGCCTCATTCCTTCTCACACTACCCACATAGTTCCCCCCCTCCAGCAACCACTGGGTCACTTCTTTCAAATGTTGTTTTCTTTATCCCTGAATTAAAAGTGATAATACCAGTCTGCAATTTTTTTTAAAAAAATTGTTGGATTTCTTTTTCTTTTTAAGATTTTATTTATTTCTTTATGAGAGACATGGAGAGAGAGGCAGAGACATATACAGAGGGAAAAGCAGGCTCCTCACAGGGAGCCAGATGTGGGACTCAATCCCAGGACTCCAGGATCACACCCTGAGCCAAAGGCAGATGCTCAATTACTGGAGCCACCCAGGAGTCCCTTGTTATATTTCTAATCCATTAAGAATTTTTTTCTATATAATGTAAAACAGAGTATAATTTAATTTTCATCCAGAGGATTAGCTATTTTTCCCATAATCTTGCTTAGAGGGAATAATCTAGTCTTATGGAAGATAAATGTCACTTTTATCATAAGTTAAATCCTATCTATCTCTTGAAACTCTCTGCTATGTTCAATTTTTCCTCTTCTTTTTCTCTAAGCATCCCTTTTCCTGATTCCTAAATTGAATACCTCAAACTTTTTTTTTTAAGATTTTATTTATTCATTTATGAGAGACACAGAGACAGAGAGGCAGAGACATAGGCAGAGGGAGAAACAGGCTCCCTGCAGGAAGCATGATGTAGGACTCAGTCCCCAGACCCTGGAATCACAACCTGAGCCAAAGGCAAGCACTAAACCACCGAGCCACCTAGGTGCCCCAAATACCCCAAATTTAAGCTGACATTAATTGTATTAAGAAAATTCAATGCTTGTCAATCCCATGTTCAACAGCATTTAGAGTAAACTGAAATCTTTTTAGCGTACTTCCATCTTCTACATTTTCTGCAAATCTCCTTCACTTTCCCAACTGATCCTACAAATATACTGCATACTAGTACACCAAACTGCTTGCTTTTTTCCCAGTGACCTTCCATGCTCCTATGCCTTTGTATTTGCTTTTCAATGATGAAATATTGCCATCCTTCTTTTGCCTTCCCTTCCTTCAATGGCATTGCCGTGGTAGTAGATACCTTACCTTCATACCTCTGGCAGTTAGCTCTACCTTTTCTCCTTCCATTTATACCTTGCATAAGCCACTATTGTAACACTTACCTCTAATTACAATAAGAAGTAGCTTAAAAATAAAAGATAAATTTATTTATTTGAGAAAGAGAGAATGCAGAGGGGAGGGGCAGAATGCAGGGCTTAAGAGAGAATCTTATGCAGCAGACTCCATGCCCAGCACCGAGTCTAACATGGAGCTCTCTCTCACAGCCATGAGATTATGACCCTGAGACATAATTAAGAGTTGGACACTTAACCCACTGAACCACAAAGGTGCTCCAAGATGGTTTTAAAGTACCTCTCATGAGTTAATTTGACCTACATATGTCATATGTAGAATGAATACAAAAAAAAAAAAAACTCTACATTGTTTTATCCTAGAAGTTTTAGTATTATGTGACTGCACTTTTTAAATTGAAAAATGTTAATTTCCAGTATCACTATTCAGAAAATCTGTCACAGCAATAAAGTAGAACACATTCATTAAGTCTCCATCATTCAGACTAAATGTGGAAAAACCAAAATGAAGAATTTATATTTCAGTCATAAAATTTTAAAAATAAGAATGTGTTTGTAACTTTGGCAAACAGTGTTTACAAGTTTAGTCATTAGTGATGATGCTTTAATGAATAGATTAGATTGCTGGCAATTACCACATTAGACTTTTGATTAAATGGTTATTTGAGATTTCCCTGAAGAATTTTAAACATAGCTTCATTGACTCTATGCTTCTGTTTTATTTTCAGTTTTTTCTTAGAATTTGTCTCTAAAATTAGTTTTAGAGTAAACTTTAGTTCGTCTTAGGTCTTACTCCAATAACAAAAATTGACAAAAAACTATCATTTTCTAATTGTCAGGTGCTACAATGCTCACAGATTGAAAAAGGTTTAACTACCCACAGCTTCTATGACTTCCATGCAATAGATGTCTGTACTGTGGCAATTCCATTTCCTAGATTTGGCAGGTATTTGAAAGAATCTGTTGAGAACTCTCAGTCCAGATATAACCACAGCAAATGCACATCAAGCACTGTCCTATTCTACCAAGAACTGTGTTGCATTTGTGCCATATTGTTGTTCTTTCCTCAACCAGAATTAAATTTTCTTTCCAGAAGAAACTTCCAATCTACTCTTAAACTAAGCTACAATTCTCCTTTCACGAAGTATTCTCTCATCCTTCACCAAAGAATTTGTTTCTTTCTTCTGTCTTCCTATTTCACTTGCTTTGTATATTTCATGTATCATTTTTCAAATACTGCCTTTACACTATGGCTAATTGTTTCCTGCATATTTTTGAAGGATGTGCTCTCATTAAATCTCTGGTCATTAAATTGTAGACTTATGCAGAAAAAACTGCTACCATTGCTATTTCGGACTAAAATACGACTAGGCTTCATCACTCGAAACCTACTTTAATTCATCCGTAATGTATTTCTTTTATGTTCAGTATTCAAGCCACTTTTAAAATAGACTGCATTAAAAAAAAAAAACAACAAAACATAATCCTTATTCACACAAAATACATTTACAAGTTTAATAACCACAGGAAGAAAAGAAAATCTAAAACGTTAAAAGTTTAATTTTCTTTTATCCTTGACCTACAGGTCTAAACCCTGTTCTCCAAATGTAAAAGCATTTTAAAAAAAATTAATTTATACAAAGAGCTAGAGGTCGTTTTCAAGAAGCTCCAGAGAATTGAGACCAAATCAGTTATATGGACTTCAGTGATTGCAAACAAGGAAAGTCAATTTCCAGTGCTAATATCACGGAATTTAATTTGATCACTCTTATTAGTATAATTAGGAGTAATACTGCTTGGAGGCAAGTAGCTTAATCTATAATGGAAGACGAGAAATTTCAATCCATGTAAATTTACTTATCAATATTTTACATGAAAGTCATACCTTGTATTTTTCCCTGTGGTTACAGTTAATTGTAAAAACAAGAGTCAGATATCCATGCCTCTAGTTTCAAGTTAAAAAAAAAAAAAAAAGAGAAGGGGGACTGGGGACTTGCCAGGTGGTCTGATATTGCATGAGTTCTTTGACACTTATAAGCTGAGATCATAAATATGTGACATAAGGAAAGGAATGATGCAATTGAAGGAAGAAAATCTGCTTACAAACAGGGGACATGTAGCAAATATTTCAACCCCTCTGAGCTTTGTCTTCCTTAGCTGTAAATTGGTGACATCTCTGCCTTCTCACAGGGATGTTGTGGTAAAGATTTCACTGCAGATGTGGGGGTGTGTTTTGGCTGCTGTCTTCAAAAACTGGGAATTAAGCAGATGAGTTTCCAACCTCTGGTAAATTTCTCTTTGGCTGATTTTATTCAAACTTCTTGAGGCCAGTATGATGGAAGACTGAAAACTGTATCAGATTCTGTTGCCCTTAACTGTCATTTTAAGGGATCAAATACTTACTGCTTGAGTTCACTTGTTATTCTATCTTCAATAGCTAATTCCCAGCCCAGTTCATCAGGCAAGGCAGAGGAAGTTGGGTATCAATTTGAAAAGAGCAGACTGCCAGGACTTTTGTCCCTTCTCTACTTTTTACCTAGTGGCAATGGCACTTTTCTCTGGCTTAGCTTCCTGTTGTATGATAACAGTAACTATTTCATTGGACTGGTGTGCAGCATCAAGAGTTCCAGCAGCAGCAAGAGTTAATGCTGTGTACTTAAAGCACTTAGAGCAGGGCCTGATGAATAGTAAATACGACCTTGTTTTTCTTAGGCCTTAGGTATATTCTCTGAGGTTAAGTTCATCTTTATTTTTTCATGGCTTTATTGAGGTATAAGTAATAAAGAACTGTAGATACTTAATGTATACAATTTGATAAGTATGGACACATGCAAACATACATGTTACCATCACCACAATCAAGGTGATATTTCTATCCAACATTTTCCAGAGTTTTCTTGTGCCTGCCTTTTTTGTGGTAACCCAATTAGAAAATGGGCAAAAGACTCAAATTGGTATTTCTCCAAAGACAACATACAAA
This sequence comes from Vulpes vulpes, assembly GCF_048418805.1. Classification (NCBI taxonomy): domain Eukaryota; kingdom Metazoa; phylum Chordata; class Mammalia; order Carnivora; family Canidae; genus Vulpes; species Vulpes vulpes. The sequence goes on from NC_132791.1 coordinate 26,754,373, forward strand.
TGGCCAAGATGTATATGAAATGTATATCATTATCAGGGAAATTCACATTAAAACTATAATGAGATATCTCAAACCTATTAGGACAACTTTAATTTAAAAACAAAACAAAACAAACAAACAAACATAAATAAAAAATAAATAAATAAATAAATAAATAAATAAATAAATAAACAGAATAAAATAAAGATAGCAAGTGTTGGTGAGGTTGTAGAGATATTGGAACTCTTGTAATAATGTTAGTGGGAGTGTTAAATAGTACAACAGGTATGGAAAATAGAAAGGAGATTCCTTAAAAATTAAAAATAGAACTATGTGGGGTACCTAGATGGCTCAGTCCATTAAGTATCTGGTTTTACTTCAGGTCATGATCCCAGGGTCCTGGGATCGAGCCCCATGTAAGGCTCGCTGCTCAGTGGGGAGCCTGCTTCTTCTTCTTCCTGCCTCTTGCTTGTGCTCTCTCTCACTATTTTTCTCTATCAAATAAATAAAATCTTAAAATAATGAAAAAATAAAGATAGAACTACATGATATAGCAATTCCAGTTTGGGAAATATACCCAAAAGAATTGAATTCAACATAAAGAGATATCTACATCCCTCATGTTCATTGCAGCACTATTCACAGTAGACTAGAGACAGAAACAATCCAAGTTACCATCAAAAGATGAAATGCATTAAGAAAATGTGATATACACATGCATTGGAATAGTATTAAGCTAAGTGCCTCATCTTAACATCCTACGTTTTTAGTCCAGTGATGGCCATTTGAATGAAATAATATGAAAAAAAAACAATAGTTCATAAGATATGAAATATACTCATAGAATTGCCTTCCTTATTTTTACATGTATACATACAATTTCCTTAGCTTGAAATCCTTTCATATTAAAAAAATCAGATGTTTGGAATAGAAGTTAAGGAAAATTTTATTATAGTATTTCATTTGATCTGATTGTGCTGTAACTTTGTGGATAGGAATCTTGGGTTTTTTAATTTGTTTTTATACAAAGGTTAAAAAATGTGAATTACCATTAGAATGTTATGAAGTTCAAATGTTTTTTGCCAGCTAAAGTATTTCATTTATCTATCACATCAAACTCATTACTAAAATGAATGTGAAGCACTAATGAGGTAAGTCCCTGAGCTCTCATTCTTGTTCTCCTTTATTCTATTGGCTGAATGTTGTTTTGCTGGCAATTGTTTGCAGAGCTGCATTTATTACCTGTGATCTTATAGCTATTCTCTGTGGGACCATCTAAACTCCCAGTATGTCTACCCACCAAAATCTGTGGTCTATTTTATAAGCAAGAAGAGAAATTCAAGTTTCCAAAGACATCAGGTGTAAATTCAAATTTACGCATTTGGTAAAATTGAGATCGTGATCAAATTATTTTGGATTAAAATATATGCATCAGCATAATACATTATTGTAATGTAATTCATTTTGTATTCTCAATAAATATGCAATTGTATCTATTTTATTTGTTTTTTATTTAAAAGCAATTAATTGACATATAGTGTATTATTAGTTTCAGAGGTAGAGTTTAGTGATTCATCAGTTGCATATAACATCCAGTGCTCATCATTAAGTGCCCTCCTCAATACCCATCACCCAGTTATCCCCTCCTCCCACTCACCTCCCCTCCAGCAACCCTCAGTTTGTTTCCTATAGTTAACAGTCTCTTATGGTTTGTCTCCCTCTGTGATTTTGTCTTAATTTATTTTTCTCTCCTTTCTCCTATGTTCATCTGTTTTCTTCCTTAAATTCCATATATGAGTGAAATCGTATACTTGTCTTTCCCTGATGGACTTAATTTGCTTAGCATAATACCCTCTAGTCCTATCCACATTGTTGCAAATGGTAAGATTTCTTTTTTTAATGGCTGAATATAATTCCATTATATATATATATCATATCTTTCTTATCTGTTCGTCAAAGGACATCCAGGCTCTTTCCATAGTTTGACTACTGTGGACATTGGTGCTATAAACATTGGTGCAAGTGCCTCTTCAAATCACTGTTTGTATCCTTTGGATAAGTACCTAGTTCTAACTACTGCTTAAAATATGTAATGAACTACCCCAAAATCTAGGGGCTTCACAGTAGCCAATTATTTAATTCATGATTTTGTGGGTCAACCTGGCGGCTCTCCTCTTCTGGAGTGGCTTAGCTGATCACTGCAGTTATTTGGAGGCATGATGGGCACAGTCAGCTAGGATGTTTACATTCTGTAGTATACATTCTGTTTGCATACACCTATATATATATTTCATATATGAGATACACATATCACACCTATCCAGTACATGCATACGTTTATGATTAAAATATAAACAATGCCCTTCCGAGGCATTTTATCAGTTTATATCTTTGTTGACATATCAGAAATCAAGTATAGGCATAACTTGATAATCAAGGATATGCATAACAAATAAATCAGGCCATGGTGTGCTACCGCATAACTTATATTGACAGTCATATCACTCTGTTTTTCTCTGGTGAAATTTAAGAGCTCCACTCTATAGTAGAGTTTTATATTTGGTTGCATAATAAATTATCACCAATGGAATGTGTGGCCAGCCTGCTCTGTTTATATACTGTCCTATCTGAGGCACTGAAGAGTAAACAAAAAAAGGTTTAGGATTGAGTAATTTAAAATCTAGTTGAGGTAAACCTCACATACATATCTGCATTTAGCCTAAGTAGAAACATCTAAGTAAGTTAGTACAATTTGGGGCATAGGACTTTAACTAGAGAGACTCAGGGAAGAAGACACCTGGGGGAATTGAGTAATGAGTTTCTTATGTCATGAAGTATACATGGATGAGCAAAAGGGAATAATAAGTGTGGAGGTGAAGTGAGATAGGTTTGTTGGAGAACTAGGAAACATGTATAAAAGGAACAGTAGTGAGGTTAATGTCATAAGCAAGGGAGGGTTACTGGATGTTTGTGGGAAAGACATAATCCAATGTGATAGTCATACCTGAAGGGACCTTGTCTATTTAGCAAGACTTTAAATAACTCAGAAATATAAAGTTGCATTTTAATCAACCTATTTCAGTGTGTTTAATATAACCTACTTTTAATAATTTTAAACTTATACCTAAGTATCTAGAGATAGGTTTTGTACAAACGAGTCTAGTTTCTTCTCCTAATTATATATACCTTAAATAGTTTAAAAACTTATTGATATAGACATGATTACTGAAAAAGTGTACCACAAAATATCAAAAGTATGAAAATTATTATTGTAATTAAAAGTAGTCATTGGTCTTTAATCTTAGTTTTCTTGATTTTTTCATGACCTTTTTGGAGATACAGAATTAGAATTAAAGGTCTCAAGTTATCTTTAGGAAATGACTCTTTGCAACACAGTGCCAAATGGAACTTTTCCTATTATGTTGGAGATTCTTTGCTTTGGGGAGTGGTTCCCGTAGGCAACACTAGGTGCTAGATCATAAGCAGAACATAGTAAGATACTGTAAAACTAGTTATTTATCCAACTCCAGCCTATATGCTGATAAAAGAGAGCAATGGTGAAACAAAAACAAAAACAAACCCTACAAATTGGGAATTTATTTGGAGAGAGAGCTGTTATTGGTCAAGTTATGTGAAGTAAAGTTAAGAGAACTATTCAGAGATGATATTTGTGTTCTTTAAATGTTTAAGGATACAAGAAGCGTTTTCTGATTTAAGCCTAAAAATGTCTACAGGTTTTAGTAGCCTGTGGCAGGAGAGTGACATGAGCTTCATGGGAAAAGAACAGAACTTAAATCCTACAGGGCAGTTTCCTCTGGGCTAGAGTTGAACCTTGTGGAAGGAAGCATGGAGAAAGTGATCTCAAGAGACTGTGTTTGGTATAGACAGCTAGCTAGAGGCTGAAGGGCACCTAAGTGGCTCAGTTGCTGAAGCATCTGACTTCCGCTCAGGTAAGGATCTCAGGGTCCTGGGATCAAGCTCCACATTGGACTCCACTCTCAGAGAAGTCTATTTGTCCCTCTGCCTCTCCTCCTCCTAGAGCTCAAATTTTCTCTCTCTAATAAATAAATAAAATCTTAAAAAAAAAGAAGAAGAAGAAGCTAAAGGCTTAGAGAGCAAGTCATAAAAGCCTAATTGGAAGAAGCTTCATTTTCATCAGGGAGCTAAAGGAAAAGTGGCTTTCAGTGATGGTTATCTTGGAGGTACTCCCAAAATATTCTTTGATGAGCCAAAGTACTTTATTTCAGCAGTTAACACAAAGGTGATCTGGATGTCGTACTACAGTTATACTGACTGCATAACATTATGCTTGTTTCCTATAACCCATTACCCTGCACATAAGTCTGGGAATAGATGTACTAGTCAACTGAAATATAGAAGAGGAGGTAAAGCAAACACAAGAAAGAAACTGTACATGAAGTATTTGAAAGCTGCTCTGACAGATTCAGGTCAAAGCTGCCTGGAAAAAGAATAGTTTGAATCAAGTGAGAGAATAAAGTTTTGTCATTAGACCAGACAGGACTTTTAAATACTAGAATGTGATTATAAAAGCTTGGGGATTTACTCAATATTTTCTAAAGTGAGAGAGATGAACAATTCAACAAAGCAGTTAGAAGGTTTACATATGAGAGTGGGTGAAATTGCTTTATGCTTTAACTTTGAATCTACTTCATTTAATCAAGTCTACCCTAGTTCATGTAACTTTAAGTATATAAACTTTAATCTTCTCAAGATAAGAAATTATATTGGTAGATTGAGGGGAAATATAATAATACATTGTATACACTTAGTCACAGACAAAAATACCCAGTAAAATGTAGTTGTATCAGAGCTAAAATAATATAATACTTAAGTATGGGGGGACTGGTAAGTCTTTGAATTCTGCTGAGATATAGATTAAGAAGACAAGCGTTAGATTCATTATTTTAAATGCAAACCATTTTTTGGGGGGGGGCACCTTTAAATATTCTAACCTATTTAGAAATGCTATATGTTTTAGAGTAGATCAGCAAAGTCATACTCAATGGCCAATTATTTTCAGTAAAACTATGCTCCAGTACGAAGAATAGCTTAAAACCTTGGATGAGGGGGCAGCCCAGCTGGCTCAGCGGTTTAGTGCCACTTTCAGCCTGGGGTATGATCCTGGATATCCAGGATCAAGTCCCATATCAGGCTCCCCGCATGAAGCCTGCTTCTCCCTCTCCCTCTCCCCCCCCCATCTCTCTCTAATAAATAAATAAATAAACAAACAAATAAATAAAATCTTATAAATAAATAAATAAATAAATAATAAATCTTCAAGAAAAAAAAAGAAAGTAGGGTCATTGAAAGGTACGCAGCAGCCACTGCTCTGTAGCAATTTTGCAGTCTAAGTGGATATGTTGCTAGTTCCAGAAGCCTCTTTATCTTGCTTTGCATTTGTCACTTGTAGTCCAAGGGAATAAAATTCTTTAAAAAGAAAAAACAAACCGCTGGGTTTCTTATGTACCAGTTTATAATCTACTCATTAAAAGAAATCCACGTGCACTAATCTCTGTGATAAATTCTTTCAACTTTGGACTTCCTGTGAGACAGCTGTGGAACATCATCTGTTAGACTTAATAGAAGTCTACTTTTTACCAGAGAGTACCTCAGGGGCACACACTAAAGAACTTTAGTAAACTTCTGTCTGTCTTAAAGGGTCTATGAGGCATCACTTAAAATTTTTTTGGAGACTTTAACAAAGAGTTTTTCAATCACACCCTTGGCTTTACATTTACTCTGAGGCCACATTTTCCTGACAACTTTGCAGATCTAATTATTTGCCCTGAGTCTCTTTACTATTTTGAAATTCTTTTGCATGCAGAAGAGGCTGGGAATAAAAAGTAGTTTTGTTTTGTTTTTTTTTTCCAAACTTTAGCAAGTCTTGTCTCTTTTATAAACTTTTTCTAAAGTTTGCTTGAAAACTGAATAATTCCTTTTTAGCTGATTTCTATTTGTATTCTATCATACATAACTAAAAGGAACCTGGTGGCACTTTAAAAATTCAACATGGAAATATCCTTGGCAAATTCAATTAGTTTGTTAGATGTATTTTCCATTTTTCATGTTACTGTAGGTGACAGTATAGCCAAATTTTCTGCCACTATATAACAAGGATCCTTTTTCCTCTGGCTGAGTGATATTTTTTCACTTTCTTTTAAGCCTTCACTGATAACTAAAACAGGGATGCCTGGGTGGCTCAGTGGTTGAGTGTCTGCCTTTGGCTCAGGTCATGATTCTGGGGTCCTGGGATCAAGTCCTGCATTGGGCTCCCCACGGGGAGCCAGCTTCTCCCTCTGCCTATGTCCCTGCCTCTCTCTGTGTGTCTCTCATGAATAAATAGATAAAATCTTAAAAAGAAATAAAAGACTAACATGTACAACTCAGAAGTCAGCCTGTGTCACTCTAGCCTCATTCTGTTGATTATAAGTGAGTCACTAGAGCCAATTCAGAATTTAAGGGTTTTGGCTCCAGTTTTTGATTAGGTGAACAGGAAGGTCACAATATACAGGAGAGTTTATAGAGTGAGAGATAGTATTATAGTCATCTTTGTCAAATAAAATTTGCCACACCTGTAATCATTAATATGCAACTTATCTCCATGTTGGCTACTATATATTATTTGGGGGGAAATGGTCCTATTCTTGAATTGACTTCATTATGAGATTCTTTGTGAACATACTCTGGAATTCGAATTATTATTCAAATTATTTTTTGAATAAAAAAACAGGTTCTGTAAAGGAAAGATTAAAGGCTTTGTTACATGTATCTGATGAACAAAAATAACTTCCATAAAACTCTTTTCATTTAATATTTCCATGTTAAAAAAATAAAAAATAAAATAAATAAAAATATTTCCATGTTAAATTCTATTTAAATGGATTTGGTATTAGCAATGTGAACCTTGACCAAATTATGAGAATACAAGTTTGTTTTTGATGCTGTCTACTTCTTGTGAGAGACCAGGTCACCTCAGGGTAACCTGGATAAATTATGTAGGGTACTGACAAAAGTATGGGACATTTGGTCTCATGGTGCATACAACCAGCCCCATTGTATGACCAGTCCTCTAATTTGGCCTAAAAACCCATTTGACCAAGACATCCATGTGATCCAAAAAGCCCTATGAGTTCAGAACAACATGTGACCAGAACCCAGTCATTTAACGCCTAATCTTCCAGCTTGCTTAGTCCTATCAAAATAATTCTTAAAATTTTCTGTTATCTACAGTCCATGGACTATCACTATCAGCTCTTCATATCCTAATTACATAGTTAATATTCCATAAGTCTTCATTATAATAAGCACCTTTACAAACTGTCATAGTCTTTATGATTCCCCCCTACCTCTGTTATGCTGACTTGGAAACATTTCTGTTATCGTTAAAGACAACTATCTTCCTACTCTATGTCTTCCACTGATCAGTTTAATATTGCTGGGAGAAAAAAAAGAAGACAATTTGTGATATAATTATGTGTCCTGAATAGATTCGATTTTGGCTTGATTAAAATCATGGCTATACCTAGAAGCCACGGGGTTCAACCTTCAGTTAATAAAAAATCCTAGTGAGAAACTAACTAAATAAGCTGATGACTAAGTGCTGTGATAATGTTTAACTCTGGACTAGTTACTAACTTTTGTTTAGAAAGATAAGAAAGGAAATGAATGAATATTCACATCTGTTACCAAAATTTTTATTTTTTATTTTTTTTTTAATTAATTTTTATTGGTGTTCAATTTACCAACATACAGAAAAACACCCAGTGCTCATCCCGTCAAGTGTCCACCTCAGTGCCCGTCACCCATTCCCCTCCAACACCCGCCCTCCTCCCCCCTTCCACCACCCCTAGTTCGTTTCCCCGAGTTAGGAGTCTTTATGTTCTGTCTCCCTTCCTGATATTTCCCAACATTTCTTCTCCCTTCCTTTATATTCCCTTTCACTATTATTTATATTCCCCAAATGAATGAGAACATACACTGCTTGTCCTTCTCCGATTGACTTATTTCACTCAGCATAATACCCTCCAGTTCCATCCACGTTGAAGCAAATGGTGGGTATTTGTCGTTTCTAATTGCTGAGTAATATTCCATTGTATACATAAACCACATCTTCTTTATCCATTCATCTTTCGATGGACACCTCGGTGTTACCAAAATTTTTAGTTAAAGCTTTATATGTTCTGTGACTTGTCACAATAAAGTTCATGTTCTGCCTAAGTTTCTTTACTAAAGGAGACAAAGAGCTTTCTTCCGACAAATATAATTTTTTTAAAGATTTTATTTATTTATTCATGAGAGACAGAGAGATAGAGGGGGGTAGAGACACAGGCAGAGGGAGAAGCTGGGCTTCTCCCTGGGCTGAAGGTGGCGCTAAACTGCTGAGCCACCCAGGCTGCCAGAAGATTTATTTTAGAGAATGTGCACCTGGGTGGGGGGAGTGTTAGAGGGAAAGAATCTCCAGCAGCCTCTGGGCTAAGTTCAGAGTCCAACTCAGAGCTTCATCCCAGGACCCCTGAGATCAGTACCTGAGCAGAAATTGAGGCAGATGCTTAACCAACTGAACCACCCCAGCGCCCCTCATTGACTCGCCTTTCTATGGTAATGTCTATTATAATGATTTTATGTCTGATTGGACATTATATCTCAAGTCTGTAGGAGAAAGATAACTGATCTCTTTAGTTTACAAGCTTTTAAATGGAGGTAAGCCACGTGAGAGCAACAGCTGGAAGAGACTCCTCTGTACCTGGTCTGGACTAGATAGTGAGATCCTGGACTTTTGGTTACATATGTGATGAGATGTGGTGAGATCTTTGGAGTCTTCTGAAGTGAATGAGTATATTCTGCATATGGAGGGATGTGAGTTTTCACCAGAGGGCATACTGGAACCAATTGTATTTTCCAAAGATGGTGCCAACAGTATCTGCCATCCCACATGATCCTCTGCCATGTGATCTACCGCTCCTCCACCAAGAGGACAATAACCTTTCATTTGAATGTGGGCTTTACTTAGAAGCTTACAATACATAAGAAGTAGTCAGAGTGAACCTGCAAGTCTTTGGAGGCTAGGTCAGAAGAAGCTTTTTAGCTTCTGCTTGTTTTCTTTTGTTTTGCATGTTCTCTCTCTAATTCTCTCTCTCTCTCTCTCTCTCTCTCTCTCTCTCTCATTTCTCCCTTTAAGAACTGAGCTGCAAGACGATATAAGATGTTCAAACCATGTGGAGAGACCACATTTCGGTGTTCCATATTCCATCCTCAGCTGAAGTCTTGGAGACCTCCCAGCTCAGGTGCAGATAGGCTAATAAAGAAGCCTCCAAATGACTTCAGGCACCATTCATTTGTGCTATCCCACTGTTTAATTGGCTCAGCAGAGGCTCCAGAGATCATGAAGCAGAGCTAACCCACCTTATGCCCTCTCTGAATTTCTCACAGAATCATAAACTTCATAAAATGATGGTTATGTAATGCTATAGTTTGGAACCATTTGTGACATAAGCTATTGATAACTAAAGCATCAGGGAGTGATATTTGAGTTTTGGAGGTCTTCCCAACATTTTAATAACTCCTATTTAATGTTATTATGCTCATACTTTTGAGGATTAATCCAGCAGAGGAATATCTTGAAACTAAGCTCTGACAAAAATGAAGCCAAAGTATGACAGAAAATAACCACAAAAGAAGAGGTAATAACTGGAGTTGACAAAAATATAGTTGAACCACAGGAATGTATAGATTAAGGACTTATCGGGGCAGTGCAAGCTGCCTTCAAGTATGTGAAGAGCTGTCATGTGGAAGATGGATTCAACTTGTACTGTAGAGCTCGAGGGAGCAGAACTAATACCTCCCATTGGAAGGTCCAGGGAAGCAGATACTACACCTAATAAGAGGAAGTATTTTTCAGTAATCAGAAAAATAAAGTTGTGGACTGCTTTTTGAGGTAGAAAACTTCTGTAATTTTCTTTGCAGGAAGCCTGAATATTGTAATTGTGGTACTTTTCTAGAGAAACTTCTTGTTTGAGGTAGAATATTAGAATAGTTCTTCTGAGAAACTCCAACCACAAGATTGTGTAGGAGTCCATAAAATACCCTATATTTTTAATAGTAATCAATATTCAGAGTTTAGGTTTACAGAACAGTTAGAAGACACAGCAAAACAGGTTTTCAGTGACTTGTGCTTTCAAGGACAACAAAATGCCTAGTAATTACTCAGTGCCCAATAACAAATCCAAAAAATACATACTGAATAAATTAGTAGAACATCTATTCTGCCTATGCATACAGGCATCAAAACCTAAAGGTGATGTGATTTTATTTATATATAATTCCATTTTACATACATATATATTCTTTTGTATGAATTGCCTCATTTTTCTGAAGATTTGATGGAACCTCCATGAACATAAAACACATAATAAAAATACAGATAAGCCCTGAGTACTTTAGATGATACAGAGAACAAGAACTATAGGAAAGTTAACACTCAGGTATTCAGGATTTGACAGCTTAAACTGATTATAGACAAATAGGAGTGGAGAGGAATAAGAAGTAATCAAAAGAAACATCATATCATCATTTAGATTATCCTTCTCTCTGGGTGGCTGTCATTAAGTATTCTTACATCATGATTGTCTCTTTTAATCTTCAACTGATTTTTTAAAAAGATTTTGTTTATTTATTTGGGAAGGTGAGGAGGGGAAAGGAAGAGGGAGAAGCAGAGAATCTCAAGCATCCTCCATGCTGAGCCCAACAACACACTTGATCTCATAATCCTGAGATAATGACCTGAGCCAAAACTAAGAGTTGGACACTTAACTGACTGAGCCACCCAGGAACCCTTAAGCTGATTTTATAAAGAAAGCTAAGGTTTAGAGAAAGAGTAGGGCATGGTTAAAGTAACTTAGTTAAGTGGATTAATTGGAAAATGAACCCAGACATTTTATAATGACTAAGCCCAGTTTATTACGTTTTATGGTTTATGTGATATAGATGAGATCTGTATTTTTATGGTATAGGCTTTAGTTATAAAAAGGGATGGATATTTTATCAATAATACATCCCCCAAATACCTTCCTTGCTTTTTTTTCACATTTCTATAATCATGTACTTCCCTTTGATTCTTGATACAATAGAAGATGTAAATGTTCTCTGCTTATCTGTAAATAATAACATTCAAATGGATTAGCTAATACATTTGGCTAGTAGACTAAATATAGATCTCCCCAGTTTAGGGAGCTGGAAAGGTCTGGGCACTGTGGAGTTGTCAAAAAGGAAAAAAGGTCATGAAATTCAAGAAAGTAAGACTGACACAGACAAAACATCTCCTAGTTAATAATATTTCCCACATAAAAAGATCTGCAATATATATTCCAGGGAGGTAACGAATATAGAATTGTTCACTTTCATTTTGGAAGCATAAATCTTAGGACCAGCAAGTCAACAACATATGATTTGCACAATAGGTAGGTAAATTTGCATCCCAGTAAAGGGTGGATATTGTTGGAATATAGGGGACAAATATAGCTGATATTTCAATAGGTAAATCATTCTGAACATGTAGAAAAAAATTAAGGTAAAGAAAAGTTCTCCAAATTTCAAATGTGAATTGCTCAAGTCTTCATTAGAAGATTTCACTGAAGACTAAAGAGAATGTGCAGATATTTAGGCAGGAGGTAAAAAAGTCAGATAGGGATGCTAGAAGCTGGAGAGAGAAATAAATCATTTTGGAATATTTAGCTCTTGCTCAAAGTTTTTTGAAATATTTTATACCATCCCAACAAAATTCTCTTAGGTGGAAAGAAATGAGAGTAAATCATAGTCTTTTGTTAGTTTGGTATGACACTATGGATCCTAGGAAGTTTATGGTGGGGATGCCAAATGACAGTTTATATAAAGACCAAGATTCATGAGGTTTGAACTGTTAGGTTTAGCTGAAAAATGTTAGGTAGAAGGAATACCTTTATGTGATTTGCCTAGTACAGCGAGTTCAAATTCAGCTTTCTATTTGAAGTTCAAATATTACAACAAAATTATATTTTGGGTATTTTTCATAATCTAGACAAAATGTCCCTCACATGCAATTCAAATTTAATGTGAAATCCAGGACAGGTGGACAATTTTAAGAGACTGAATGTTCTAAATGTTTTTACTTAGCAAAGGAACTAAGATTCTAAAGAATCTATTTAGATATTTTTCTCTTCTGTTATTATTTTTTTTTTACCTCCTTTCTTCTTTCTTTACTAAAGCAGTTATAGAAAACATGCATACTTACAGAATGGACCAGTTGTGTAGGTAAGTTTCTAAGATCTCACAATTTAGTATTTATACAAATACTTCCAACAATAAGAATAAGTCAGATTTACTTGACTTGCTATTTATCAGGCACTGTGGTATCTGCTTCCCATTCATTCTCTCATCTAGTTCTCACAAAAGTTCTGTTAGGTATTTACTACTGACATCTATCATATTAAAGATGGGAAAATTAGGGATCCCTGGGTGGCACAACGGTTTGGCGCCTGCCTTTGGCCCAGGGCGTGATCCTGGAGACCCGGGATCGAATCCCACATCGGGCTCCCTGTGCATGGAGCCTGCTTCTCCCTCTGCCTCTCTCTCTCTCTGTGACTATCATAAATAAATGAAGAAAAAAATAAAATTAAATTAAATTTAAAAAAAAAGATGGGAAAATTAAAGAAATAGAATTATTCATTAAAAATTTTTGAACAATTTAACTGGTTGAGAGAGATTGTTTATCTCAAATGAATTGGTAAGCAAATCCCTAGACTTAGCTGCATTTTTCTCAATACAGAAAAATGCAAAAATATACATATTTAATGAGTTCTATAATTTATTAAACAGTAACTTATGGTTAGTTTAAGGTTGATCATCTATTGCTCAGATCTAATATTTTACAAAACTGATTTGTAGAGAATATGTACAGATCTTAGGGACTTCTGTTAGTAGGTGATTATAAATATTATCTTTAAAATTCTAGCTCCTGTAGCACATTTCATATTTCATTATTTGGCACTATTTGGCATCCTTAAATCCTCACAAAAAAACTTTTTTGAAGTGCGTTAAAGTGCATTAAAGTGTAAAATGCATTAAAGTGCATTTAATTAAACAAATTAGAGGAGTTCCTAGATGGCTCAGTCAGTTAAGCACCTGACTCTTGAATTCAGCTCAGGTCATCCAACTCTTTTTTTGTTTTAATAAAGATTTTATTTATTCATTCATGAGAGACACAGAGAGAAAGAGAGGCAGAGACACAGGCAGAGGGAAAAGCAGGCTCCATGCAGAGAGCCCAACATGGAACTCGATCCAGGGTCCCCAGGATCATGCCCTGGGCAGAAGGTGGCACTAAACCACTGAGCCACCCGGGCTGCCCAGGTCATCCAACTCTTGATTTTGGCTCAGGTCATGATCTCAGGGTTGTGAGACCAAGCCAAACACTGGGCTCTGTGCTGAGTGTGAAGCCTGCTTAAGATTCTCTTTCTACATCTGCTCCCACTTCTCCCTCTCTTAAAAAAAAAAATCTTTTAAATGAACTAGAAAAATATAGTTAGTGTATCCAGCATGCAGTGGGTAGCCTAAAGAGAAGAACTAAACATTCAAGGTATAATTTAGTCTAGACATTGACCTCAACAGTTACTACTCATGCTTTGTCAATGTTCTTAAGTGATGTTCAAGATCGTTGTCCTCACTTTTATGTATTAGACCTTCCCAAATTTCTAGAGATCCCACAATTATGTGTAGATTATTAAAGTATCTATACAAATCTTTTGTTTGCTTTTTTTCCCCAGTCCCAGAATCCATTTATCTTCTTCATGTCCCTTTACTTCAGACAATTGTAATAGTAAATTGACTATAATGTTCCAGGTAAAATGCCAAACACTTTATAATTATTTTTTGATGTGATTTTCACAAGAAATGATGAAAGATTACAGAATATTGTAATACAATCTTTACTTTTTAGAAATTGTCAGCAGCCAGTGACAAAAAAGTGATTCAAGTTCAGGCCAAACTCTGGATTCTAGCATCCAACCATTGACCCCAGCCTCTAAGTGGTGAGATTGTTCAAGTGTGGGATCTTTTTGGTTGCCATTTTAGTCCCCTACAGAGCGAAGACTTCCTGTGTTAGCAGTGTCTTGCATGGCTTCTCCTTGCCTCAGTGTACCAAAGTGCTTGGTAGTGTAAGAGTCTTGATGTATTCAGCTTATAAAGTGAAAAAATGCATTGTCCACACTTTAAAAAGTTTGAAACCAACAGAATTCCATTGGTCAAGTACTCTATTTTCAGATAATATGTAACATAACATTAAGCCTGATACTGTGTTTTTGTTATTTCCAGAAATGATGATTCAAAATGTGCAAGCTGTGTATTTGGACAAAATTAATATTTCCCAAACTGACAGTGGCTGTAATGGAAATAATAAAAAATGTACCATCCCCAATATGCTGGCACTGTACCCGTGGAAGATAAGGCTGAGTAAAACTGTTCCTTGTCGCATCCTTTATGAAGAAAAACGCTCACAACTTCAAAACAGTCTTCTTATTCTATGTTTTGTAAATGTGGCAAAAATGTATCTAAAATTTTTTCAGAAGTAGTGACATTTGGAAACATTGAAAAGTGATACATAATATATCCTGCAGAGGTTGTTATAGAGTAATAGATATTAATAAATAGGCACCAAGTAATTCTTTTTTGGATATTTAGTTTTAGAATTAAAGTTGTTCCTAGGAAAAAAAAAAAAAATAAATAAAGTTGTTCCTAGGCCAAGTAGACCATGGGGGTTTAGGACAATTTAGCTTTGCAAAAAGTTTTCTAAAACTGTCTGGCCTACATAGCTTTCATTAGGCTTGAACACGTAGCAATTGCAATTTACTCCCTGTATTTTCATTTCATTTTTCACCTCCTTCAAGAAACTAAATGTACACTAGCAAAACAAACTTTTATAAAAAGATAAGCAGGGAAGACAGAAACTTAAGCATTAGATGAGTGCTTATTCAATTCATCTATAAATATTTATTCTCTTAAATATGAGGATTTTAACAATATCCTAATTAGTATTGCTTTGATTTGTACCTAGAGACAAAGTAATCATACGCATCACATTATATATGTACATATACAAGGTAATTAAATAGATTAACTCTTGAGTGTGTGTGTAGGATATTCAAATCTAATATTAAACCTTGAGGATCATCTTGGAACTATTACATTTCTATATCTCACTCAAACATTTTGAAAGTGTTGTCCACTTTTCTTTTCTCCAGAGCAGCACTTATTATTTCTTTCTTGTCTTATTATCATCCAGTTTCTTCTCCTAGACCTCTGTTGAATTGGTAATTTTTTATTAATTTCTTATTAGCCAGATCTAATTGCCTTGTTTCAGTTCTCTTCTTTTATGAGGTCATTCTGTCTACCTTCCTCTTAAAACTCAAACCTCCAGTAACTTCCACACCACTGTAGGGTTCCATATTCCTTCCTATAGTTTTCTTCTCTGGTTCCTTCTCCCTAATGTTTCAATGATGCTATCTTTTAATTTGCACATATTTCCTGGATTGTTAGGCTTTTTCATGAGTTCAAGAAACATTTGTATGCTACCGATTATCACATAGCCAGCACCAACCACCCTCCTTTGTCCCTATCTATATGCCCATTGCCGCCTCATATACTCGGAGTTTAGCTGGACCTGCAAACATGTGTGGCCACTTAGTGCGTTTAACACCACAGAAAGTATAGGAAAATTGAAGTTGCAAAAAATAAAAAGTGGTCTTGAATGACACTGGGTAAACATTTTAACATTTGTAATTTTATAGAAACATGTGATTATGTGCATACACGTGTCATTCTCCTGTCCAGGAAGAGATATGTGGAAATGAAGGTTCCAGATACTTAAGCTTAATTTGCTTTATCATGTATCTGCCCCCCCCTCTCCTTTTCCAGCCCATAGTCCACTCTTCATTCATGATTTCCTGCTAAAATAAGTATCTCTTTACTCTCAACAATTCAAATAATAGCCTGTAAATTATGAAGCATAGCAGACAAACCTTTAAATACTATATTTCAAATATTTTTCACCATTTTATCACAATTTAGATTCCCTCTCCACCCCCCCCACACACACACACATATACACACAAACATATCTAATTATTGAAACTAGGAGCTTGTTCATGATACAGCTCTGGCTTAGCCTCAATGGTAGTGGCTCCCACTGACTTCTGACAGCTGATTATGTCAATCTCTTCCTAACTCCATGTCCAATGACAGCATGATGGTAGCAGCAAACATTTAAAATCCAGGCCTATTTTTAGAGATCTGAGGCTGTTAAATATATGTCAGCATACCACTGCATAATCTCCTTTGAGAAAATATGTAAATTATGAAATTATTAGCATGTAAAGGGCAATACCAGTCACATGCAGCTCAAGCAAGGCATAATTTTCTTATAGCATATTAATATACATTTCCAGAGCACATCTTCAAGTGCAGTTTGATTCAACATTCTTTTGATATGACCAGGTTTGGAGTTCTTTTTGTCCACTTCCATTTTCAGGTTTCTGGATATTGGCCTTCTTACTAGACAGGCTCTCTCCTTTTGGTCTGAAGGTGATTGTCATCCGTTCTTGTTCATTTATTTCAATGTGTAAAGAGAGCTCCATATAGGAATTACTTCTTGGGCTTCACTCAAGTTTGAATTCATCGAACTGAAGCCTACATTATTGAATTAATTGCTCTGGCCATGAGTTTGGGATTTGACAGATTAAGTTATATCTAAGTCCTATTGCCTACCACTAGGTTTAGTAGAGATCATCAAAAGAAAGACTTTACAAAAAAAGAAGAAGAAGGAAAGAAAGAGAGAAAGACCTTTCATACAGAGGTGGTTTCCAAATGAATAAATCCAACTACACTGAATATAATATATTCATGTAGTTCCTACTCTAGTGAGAGAGGCAAGTAATAAAACATTCTTAAAAGTTAGAAACTGGGGATGCCTAGGTGGCTCAGTCAGTTGAGCGGCTGACTCTTGATTTCGGCTGAGATCATGATCTCAGGGGCCTGGGACAGAGCCCCACAATTCCACGCTCAGTGAGGGGTCTACTTGAAGATGCTCTCTCTTTCTTTCCCTATGTCCTTCCGCTTGCTCACATACTCTTTTCCCCTCTAAAATGAAAAAATAAATATTTTCTTAAAAAAAAACATAAACTGTATACTAAGCAGAAAATTAAACACATTGTTATACAGATGGCAATTCAGGTGAGACCTAAAAGAAAAAAATAAAATAAACCAATACTGACCATCTCAAAATCAAAAATATTCTAGAAGCCTTCATATAATGTATTATGTAATAGCCTTTTAAAAAAAGATTTTACTTATTTATTTATTCATGAGAGACACAGAAAGAGAGGCAGAGACATAGGCAGAGGAAGAAGCAGACTCCCTGTTGGGAGCCCAGTGTAGGACTTGACCCCATTACCCCTGGATCACTACCAGAGCCAAAGGCAGACCACTGAGCAATCCAGGTACCTCTGTAATAGCTTTTAAGCTAGCTTTTTGGCAGGCATACAAGTCAGGTACAAGTAATTTATGGCACATGCATATAAAATGTGGAGCAGGCTTAGGTCAAAGTAAGTATTCTAAGATGTTGTTATCTGTGCTTCAATTCTAAAATATTGTTAATACTTTAGTGGAAGCAGCTTTAACATACTCATCATATATAATGTGAAAGAATTTTCTTGCCGATATTAAAATTCAATTAGACACTGCTACCCAGAAGGAAAAATCAATGAAAGTATATAATGTCATTTGAGTTCTCTTAAATTGCATAGGCCCCTACCCAGATTTGAGGTTAGGGAAGTGGCTCCGACATTCAGTTTTGTCAATCTATATTAGAATGAGGTGAAAAATGACAGAAAGAGTCAGATTCAAGGCACACATTGAGAAATCATTCCAAATTGTAATTTCATTGTGAGTTATAGATGTGATAAAATTCATTGTACAATTTTTAAAATGTCAAAGAGAGCTTAATAGCATTTTGGACTATCAGGTCAGTAAAAATTTCTTTTACAAAATAGACTCACACTCCCACATTTGTATTGTATGTTGCACATCATTTGAAGATGAATCTATTTAAATGCAAATGTACAGTCACAAAGCAGTGGAACTAAATTATATGCAAACAAAGCTAGTTGAAGAAATTGAGTAGTTAAGCATTTTTCAATCAAATTTAAAAGCAGATTTGTTTCTTTTCAAAAAACAGTACTTAGTAAAGTTCAAACATGCCTTTTCCAGAATTGTTATTGAATTACTGTCCAATATGCCTATAGCAATATACCCATATTTTGAACAAGTTCTCTTGCATTTATCATGTTTTGTATTCCAGATTCATTCTGTAATAGTAAAACACTGTTCTGTTAAATCCTCTTTATTCGTATAATTTTTTTGAAGATATTAGGTAGTGGAAAGGAACTTGGGAAACTATTCGATATGCCATTGGATAAATAGATTTGACAATTTACAAAGAAGTGCATTGTTTTGCTCAATATGGCATATTGTATAGTAAATGAGATCAAAAAACATGTTTGTTAAAAAAATAAGGACGAGGTCAATATTTAGCATTAAGAGATAGGATATTGAGTGAAAAAAAGTTTTAATATTACAAATAATTGAAATAGTTTATGCCATATTAAATGAATAAGAATTCTATTATTGTCTTTGAGCCAACAAAGTTAAGGAAGATATTTGATAAAGTCACAGTACCCTTAAAAAAATAATATTGGCCAATTAGGTAAATTTTAGCTGTCTTTGCAAGTATATGGTTTCACTCATATGTGGAATGTGTAAGAAGACCATAAGGGAAGGAGGGGAAACTGAATGGGGAAAAATTAGAGAGGAAGACAAATCATGAGAGACTCTTAACTCTAGGAAACAAACTGAGGGTTGCTGAAAGGGAGGTGGGTGAGGGCTGAGGTAACTGGGTAACAGGTGCTAAGGAGGCCACGTGATGTAAGAGCGCTGGGTGTTACACTATATGTTGGCAAATTTAATTTAAATTAAAAAAATAACTGTCTTTGAATTAAAATATGCAAATCTTTCTCAACTTGCAATGAGGTAACATTCCAGTAAACACATCTTAAGTTGGAGTGTCATTAAGTCAAAAATACACTGAATACACATGACTTACCAAATATCATAGTTTGGTATAGCCTACCTTAAAAGTGTTCAGAACACTTACATTAGCCTACACTTGGGCAAAATCATCTAACACAAAACCTATTTTCTAATAAAGTGTTGAATATCTCATGATTTATGGAATAGTGTACTGAAAATAAAAAATGCCGATCACTGCAAGAGAATATCAGACCACAAATCATTAGCCTGAGAAAATATGAAAATTCAAAATTCAAATTATGCACTCTTGCACCTAGTAAAGTCAAAAAATCATAAGTCAAACCACTGTATGTGAGGGGCTGTCCTTACTACATAAAAAGTTATGGAATAACTGAATGAAAGATTAATACTGATGACAACTAATATTATGAAATATGTGCAACTGAAAAATTTACAGGAGAATATTGCTTGTGAATACAATTTCTTTAATAGATGTAGACTATTCAAGCTAATAATTTCTCCTTGAATGAATTTGGCAGTTGCAGTCTTTCAAGGAATCTACCCATTGCATCTTAGAAGGTGGGGGTGTACAGTTCTTTTAATGCTATGTAAATACTTTTAATGCCTATGGAAACTTTTGTGATGTCCCCTCATTTATTCTGGATACTAATAATCTCTGTTTTCTCTCTCTCTCTTTAATGCAATTTTCTTGATCTCTTCCAAATTACTAACCTTTGGTTTCATTTTTTTATTGTCATTCTTTTTCCAGTGTTTCAATGTTTATGCTCTTGTCTTTATTTCCCTTTTACTCTTCTTTTTTTTTTAATATTTTATTTATTTATTTGACAGAGAAAGCATAAGCATGGGGAGGAGCAGGCAGAAGGGAAGGAGAAGCATGCTCCCTGCTGAGCAGGGAAACTGATATGGTCTCAATCCTGATATGGTCTCAACCCTGGGATTCTGACCAAAGCTGAAGACAAATGTTTAACTGACTGAACCACACGGGTGCCTCTATTTCCCTTTTCCTACTAGCTGTAGGTTTAGTTTGCTTTATTTTGTTTTGTTATTGTTGTTTTTAGTTTATTTAGGCAGAAGCTGAGATGATTCATTTGAAACTTTACCTACTGTTTAATAGAAGCATTTAATAGGCTATATTTCCCTCTAGTCACTGTTAAAGCTCCATCCTGTACATATTGATATGTTACTCTCATTTAGTTAAATATAATTTCTCTTATTTAGCATGTGATTTCTTCTTTGATTAACATACTATTCAAAAGCATGTTGCTGAATTTCCAAATATTTAGGAATTTTAAAAATATCTTTGTCTGGGGATCCCTGGGTGGCTCAGCGATTTAGCGCCTGCCTTCTGCCCAGGGCGTGATTCTAGAGTCCCAGGATCAAGTCCCATGTCAGGCTCCCTGCATGGAGCCTGGTTCTCCCTCTGCCTGTGTCTCTGCCCCCCCCCCCTCTCTCTCTCTCTGTGTGTCTCATGAATAAATAAATAAAATCTTAACAAATAATAAAATACCTTTCTGTCATAG
Source organism: Vulpes vulpes (assembly GCF_048418805.1). Lineage (NCBI taxonomy): Eukaryota > Metazoa > Chordata > Mammalia > Carnivora > Canidae > Vulpes > Vulpes vulpes. The sequence goes on from NC_132791.1 coordinate 26,775,021, forward strand.
ACATTTCCAATTTAATTAAATATAGCCAAATGATATGTTCATTTCAATTTTTTAAAATTTATTGGAACTTGTACTATGGCTCAGAACATGGTCTATTTTGCCAGATTTCTTTGAGCATTTGAAAAAATTGTTTATTCTATTGTTTGGTGAACTATTTTTTTTTTAAGATTGCATTTACTTATTCATGAGAGACAGAGAGAGAGAGAGAGAGGCAGAGACACAGGCAGAGAGAGAAGCAGGCTCCATGCAGGGAGCCCAACGTGGGATTCGATCCCAGGTCTCCAAGATCACACCCTGGGCTGAAGGCGGCTCTAAACCGCTGAGCCACCCGGGCTGCCCTGTTTGGTGAACTATTTAAAAATTTCTGGTCAAGACTGTTGATAAAGTTGTTAGAATTTTCTACACTTTATTTCTACTTTTTCCATCTATTACTGAGAGAGGACTGTTAAAATATAACTCTGTAATTGATTTTTTCATTTCTCTTTAGATCTGTCCATTTTTACATAAGTTTTTTTTGAAGCTCACTTAGTAGTTTCATACTCATTTAGAATTTTTATTGGGGTATCCCTGGGTGGTTCAACGGTTTAGCGCCACCTTCAGCCCAGGGCGTGATCCTGGAGTCCAGGATCGAGTCCCACATCAGGCTCCCTGCATGGAGCCTGCTTCTCCCTTGCCCACCCCCCGTTTCTCTCTCTCTCTCTCATATGAATAAATAAATAAAATCTTTTTTAAAAAATAATTTTTATTAACAGCAAATACTTGGGGGACAAAAAAGAAAAAGAAACCATACAGCTTGATACCCTTGACCTTAAGCAAAATACCCTAAACAAAATTTTAGCAAATTGAATTCAACAATTTATAAAAAGCCTAATACAAAATTACCAATTTGGATTTATCTTAGTGATGCAAGGTTAACCAGCAAAAATTAATATTGTTAACTATATTCTTAGAATATTATCCCAACATATAAATAAAGTATTGACAAAATTCAATCTCCTTACAACGTTAAAGACTTTCAGCAAACGAGGAATAAAAGGGATATTTTAACCAGAAGGACAGCTGCAAAATATCTACTAATATTGTACTTAATGGGACACTGAAGGTTTTAGCCCACAATCTCAAAAGAAGCAAGGATTTCCACTCACCACTTTTATTCACTATTGTACTGGAGGTCTTAGATTTCTGTAATGCAAGGAAAAAACTTAAGAGGCATAGAAATTGAAAATGAAAAAGTCTTTATTTGCAATGGTATTTTTCTCTATGTAGATTATCTTAAGGGATGTAACAAAGCTAGGAATAAATTAGAGTTTATAGTATTCAAGATAAATTTTTTAAATATCCCTTTTTCCCCCAATAGTAATGAAAAACTAGGAATTGAAAGAATTGGTACCATTTATTAATGGCACCAAATATATGAAGTATTTGGGAATTATTTAATAGCATATGTGTACAAATTGTACACTAAAACTATAATGACATTTAAATACAACATATTTATGAATCTGAAGATTCAATGTTATTCAGATGTCAATGCCTCACACATTAATTTAAGGGCTCAATATAATCCTCAACAAATCTTAGCTAGTATTTTTTATTAAAATTAACAAGATAGTTCTAAAAGTTATGTGGAAATTCATATAGCCTGGACAATTTTTAAAAACAACAACAAAGAAAAACCCTTAAAGATATACTTTTCAATTTCAAGATTTACATTAAACCTATATTAAGACTGTGTGGTGTTGAAAGAATGGAAAAGAACAGTGGCTAGAAGTAGCTCCCAATGTATATAGTCAGTTAATTGTTAGCAAAGTGAAAAGGGAATTTAATAGATAAAGAATACTGTTTTCAATGTATGGTGTTAGAAAAATTAGACGTCTATACATAAAAATTAAACTTTGACATCATAAACCAATATTAACTTGAGATACAATATAATCCTAAATGTAAGAGCTAAAACCATAAAATTCCTAGAATATAACATAGGAGAAAATATTTATAACATATATTAGACAATTTTTTTCAGGTGGGATGCACAAGAAATCAAGAAGTTTAAAAGAAAAAATAACTTTTATTCTCTGGAAGACACTATAGAGAAAATAAACACAAAGACAAGGCACAGACTATGGAAAAAATATTCAAAATACATATGTTTAATAAGGACTTTTTTCCTACATATTTTAAAGAACTGTTATAACTTAATAGTAAGAAAACAGCTCTATAAAAATGGGCAAATGATTTGAATAGTGAATTCACAAGAAAAATAACTGGATCTCTCCTTTAGATAGCCAAAGAGTAGTTTCTTAGAAAGCTAGGTGTATACTTACTAAGGAAAACATAAATTTGCCGTATTTACCTTCTGATCCAACAATCCCATTCTTAGGAATTTACTCAAGTGAAATGAAAACATACATCCATGCAAAGATGTAAACTTTAATATTCAAGGTAACTGTATTCATAATAAATATCCATCAACTGATGAAAAGATTAACATGTGTGGCACATCAACATTCAGTAATAAAAAGAAACAAATTGTCAATAAATACAATAATCACATAAGTATTATGGGAGAATGAAAGAAACCAGACACAAGAGACTGCATAATTCTAGAGAGTACAAAACTAAAATTACCAAAAGTGGATCAGAGGTTGACAGAGCACTGAGTTGGGAGAGAGGAAAATGTTCTATGCCATGATCACATGGTGGTTACTCAACTTATATGTTTGTCAGAACTTACTAAATGTTGCACTTAGCATTTTTAAAATAAAAAAATTATGACAAAAAGTTCAAGTTGGCTTGGTCAATCAAATATAAGTAGTAGATTGGGACTATAAAAAAATGTGTGTCCAAATGCTACCCTTTGGCTATTATTGGGGGTAGGAAGGAGGTGATTCTTCCTCTCCCATACTACAGAGATGTAGGAGTTTTTAATGAGTAACAAGTATGAACATTAAACAATTTCACAACTGCTGGATCTCTCATGCTCTCAGGATCAAAGATAAGGATGTAGTATTTTCCAGTGACAAAAATAAAAGCCTTAGCCAATAGGCATGTATGATAAGTATTGTTGAATACCTTTCTAACAGAGCCATGGTTTAGTTTAGATAGTCGCCTCTCTAGGAATTTGACCTTTCCCAGTTCTGAAAAAATCATAAATAGCCTAATGCCTTGTGATAATCTTACTCCTCATTTTGTAGGTTTGTCTTGCCATGTAACCCAGATATATCCCTTAAGACTGAGAAAAAAAACTGACTTAGGAGTAGGAACTTCTGAATAATGGAGCCCTGTTCTTCAACAGGAGAAAATTATTTTCTAGCTTTCTGGGCATTGGTAGATTTGGATATTTTGCTTGGAAAAAATGTAGCCATCTGGCAAAGAGGCTTAAGACCATCGTAAGGATGGCAAGGTGATAAAATGGAAGAAAGATGGATTGTTGATAACATCATGGAGTCATTAAATCATTCTTGAAGCTGGAATACCTTGGGTTTATTGTTACATGAGACAACAAATTTATTGTTTATGCCCTTCTGAAATGGACTTCTTATTATTGGTTGAATATAGCAACCTACCTTATACAGCACCAACAATAACAATCAAAGGATGAATGCAATTAAGATATTATTTTTCCTATAACATTTTCCACTTGACAAACCAATCTTGTATGCAATATATAGCTGACCCTCAAAATAAGTCTAAGTATTACTAATGTTATGAAAATTAAAGATGTTAATGAAGATGTTAAGGATGACATCGTCTTGCTTAGGGTCCTGTGCAAAACAGAAAATTTAGGGTTTCAATGATCTGGTCTAGTGGTTTTTCCTAACAGTGGAAACACTATTGTAATAATTTTGGCTAAACATTGAATTTTTTAAAAAGCTCATTCTCATTTATTATACATAATTAACAGATTTCAATGTGTCTAGTTTGGGTATATTGTATTTGCTTTCTATATCTAATATGACTGTGGTATAAAATTAGCCTGCAAAACATACAAATCTGTAAATATGTAAAAACTGAAATATAGATCGAATCTTCTTTCAAAATAGCCACTTCAAGAAGATTTCAGACACTCTTCTGTATTCTAATAGTACTTAAATTTTTTTGGTCTTCTTCCTTTGGAATTGTTATCAGTGCTAGTTTATAAGTCACAGATACACAAATCACTCATACTATCTCTTATTCACATGTCACCTTGATCAAAAATAGTATTTTTCACATATGATCTTTTATTTAATACACCATACCTGGTTATTGTCTCCTCAAGCCAAATCCATCCTCAGTGGATGAAAATTATCTATCGGTAATATTATTCTTAAGGAAACATTTGATAGACTCTATAGGCAATTTTAGCAGAAATGCTTAAAAGTTTTTTGGTCAAATCCAATATTTTTTTGGTAATTATAAGTGAATAAATTGAATAGAGTTAAGCGTTTTATAATTCTCCATATGATTAATAAAAATTTGTATCATAGGTCTTACATTGTAGCAGCCTTCATGTGGCTAATCAGATTGGTCTGATGTGAAAGTTTCACATTCATTCTATGTAGCTGATTTTAATAATAGTTCATTTCTTTTATATACTATATTTGCTTATAGCCAGTGCAATTCACTTAAACAAACAAACAAACAAACGCAGAAACATTTTTTTTTTTACCAGCAATTTCAGTAATTCTGAAATCAGAGTGACAAGACTAGGAATACCCAAACTATTTCATATGCCTTAGGAGGGCACTTTTATTCTTGGAGACCCAGTCTGATTTCTACCACATTCATGATACTTTCCTCATATGTAAATCTGACAGTGTAGTCTTTCTTTACTGTAACATCAGAGAAAAAAAAAAGTATATCATATCTTGGGATTCTGAGCCTAGAGACTTCTAAATGGGAAGTAGTCACAACAAATTCTGACCAGGAATTTGAAATCCTCATTTTGCCTATTAGAGTTTGGCTTACTGATTTCTTCTCCTAGCAAAGCAATGAATGTCCATTGCCGTTCTTGACCTGTTTCTTACATTAAACTTGTTTTTACCCAATGGTCACTAATGTAAGTTTCTCATCATTTAAAGAATGGACCTACCATTTAAGATCCACTATAGAGGTACCTGGGTGGCTCAGTCGGTTAACCATCCGACTCTTAGTTTCACCTTAGATCATGATCTCCGGGTCCTGGGGGTAGAACCCCACACTGAGCTCTGTGCTCAGCCACAGGATCTGCTTGTCCCTCTCCCTCCCCTTCCACTACTCTTCTCTCTCTCGCTTTCTGAAATAAATAAATAAAATCTTTTTTTTAAAGGATGCACTATAAATAGAATAAGGATTCCAATTATTGTCTGTGTCATCAAACTAAGACATTGTCAGAATCTTGGGACGCCTGGGTGGCTCAGTGGTACAGCATCTGCCTTTGGCTCAGGGCATGATCCCAAGGTTGAGGGATCGAGTCCTTCATCGGGCTTCCTGCATGGAGACTGCTTCTCCCCCTGCCGATGTCTCTGCCTGTCTCTCTTTCTCTGTGTGTCTCTCATGAATAAATAAATAAAATCTTAAAAAAAAAAAAAAAGACATTGTTAGAATCTTATGACAGTTGAGTTACCAGGCATTTGGGAATGCATTTTAACTCAACTCTCTTATTTACATATAAAAAATCTAAAAGAGTATAAATGACTTGCTTATGGACTCCTAAATCATAATTTGAAATCAGGTTCCCAGATCCCTGGGTGGCTCAGCGGTTTAGCGCTTGCCTTCTGCCCAGGGCGTGATCCTATAGTCCCTGGATCAAGTCCCACATTAGGCTCCCTGCATGGAGCCTGCTTCTCCTCTGCCTCTCTCTCTCTGTGTCTGTCATGTAAAAATAAATAAAAATCTTTAAAGAAAAATGAAATCAGGTTCCCATATTAATGTAATGGGAAAAACACAGATTTTTGAAGTCAAGAAAACATAGAATATGAAACCTGACCCTATGATTTAGCCACTGGAATGCAGATAAGCTCTTTTATTTCTCTAAGACTCTTACCTCACTTATGAAGGAAATAATGGCATTATTGAAATAATGACAACCCTCATGATCTTTGTCACCATTAAATGAGCTATTGTATCAAAGAAGCCTAGAGTTCCGGGGAAAAAAATGAAATAATAGGTACTCAATAATTGCCTGTTTGTTTCTAATTGGTGTGTGTGTGTGTGTGTGTGTGTGTGTGTGTGTGTGTGTGTGTAAGAGAGAGAATTATGTTTAGTGAATAAAACTATCCAACTTCTCCCATATGAAACATTCAGTAAGCACTGTCTTTGTTTAGTACATATTTGCTTGCCTGATGGAATATCTGGGATTCTTACCTAATCGGCTTCTTATCTAATCGTGGCAACATACCTGTCAAATAATTAAGAAAGATAAGACATAGGCAAATTTCCCTATATTAGAAAGTCTATTTTATTACCATTTGAATTATAGAATTTTGCTGAACCTCTATAAGGTACATTCAATTTCACTTCCAAAGTTGATTGAATATCATTATCATCATTGAGAAAAAACAAACAATATGGATTACTGGATCTAGCCAAGAGATTATTATTTAATTGGTTTAAGAAAATTAAGAACTACCATTTGGATGGATTCTAAGGAACAATTATTGATTTTACGACAGATGTTTCCAATAATAAGGGATTTAAAAAAAACATATCCCAAGAATGTATAACCATCTTAGAGATACCCTAGACCAATGTTATCAATACACCTTTTCCATGTAAAAATTCTGAGCACCAAAGAAATCTTTCAAAGGAACTTACTAAGAGAAATAATTTTCGGACTCATTCTGGCTACATTCTCAGAGATGTACCTTCTCCCAGCCATGCTGACTAGTATGCGTGATGTGCTCTAAAATTAGGTTTGTAATGCCTGTAGTCCTTCCTCATAATAAAACTGTCAACATGCATGTCAATTAATGCCAATTGGGATGTGAACACCTATTCACTAAGAACTGGACTGAAACCACCAACTAATTTCACATAGGCCATTGAACAGTAATGACTTTCCATCACTTACAACCTGAGCTACTTTCAAACTAGTGACCCAGAAATGAAAGGCTCTGTATCCCATTATCATTTCCCTGGAAAACATTGTTCCCTTGAGTTCACTTACTCCTAAACAGTTCTCAAATGCTTTATTGGCTTTAACAGGTTGTATTAGTGAGGCAGAAAAATCAGAATTTCATTAAAAATTGTTTTTAAAATCTTTAAGACCAATAGCCTAAATTTCTATGGATGATGATAGAAATGATGGAAAAGAACATCTACTCGGGCATACAGGAGACAGAAATACTGTCAACCTGTAATTCTTTCTAATATACACCAAATTCTTTGAATGAAATACCCATTTAAAATAACTAGCTAATATGATATTACTAAGTATGAACAGTCAAATGGAGGTAATTCAGACCTGCTTCTACTAATTATGCACATGTGTATTTATGTAAATATATAAATGTCTACATTTTTTAAAATATTTTTTTCTTATACTAAGAACTTACAAAATTTAAATGTATGAATTTTATATTGTTAAATTTCCTATGGCTTCTTAGTGAAGATATAAATTTATGATGAATTCTATTCTACTCAGGAAAAGAAAAAAATTCCTAAGTTGCAGAGTATATTTGGAATTATTATACTACACTTGATTTCATAAAGTCTCCTGAGCAGTTATATTTAGATTTATCTTTATGTTTATTTGAAAGATACAAGAAGTTAAAAACCAACATGACAACAATAAATATGTCTGTGATTATGTGTTATGAGACTCTTTACTCCCCATTAACTCTATGGCCAAAATTAATTGATTTTCATGGTTTTCTATTTTCCTAATAAGTCAATAGCCAAATCAATTAAATATCAAAAAGATGATATATTTATCATGATTTATTGGGAAAATTCTGGGCTTTGATGTCATTGAAACTCCCAAATAGTTGTATTCATTCTATCAATTTCACATAAGAGGTGAATGTAGTGACTCAAAAATGGCAAGAAAAAAAACTTTTTACTTGCCATCCCCAGGTTCTCATCTTGGTTACCTTGGAAGATACATACTAGAGCTCCAAGCTTCACATCCTTACTCAAGAATATCCCAGCAAAGAGGGAGATGTTCCCTTTTGCTCATAAAACTATTTTTCAAAAAAAAAACCCCTAAAAAAACAAAAAAAATAAAACTATTTTTCTCTCAATAGCATCAACAATTATAAATATGTTCATGTGATTGTCCAATTAATTTGTGTTTTCACCATAGATTCTTAGCTTCTACAGAAGCAAATGATCTATATTGAATCCTGTCTAAATGTCTTCAGTAGTTCAGCAAATATTGGCTGAATGAATGCATGCATGAATGAAATGTCTATAAAAATGTTGAAGCTTGTATTTTATTGATTTCTCACAACTTAAATGATGCCAACTTATGACAGATTAATATTTTTATGTACATAAATAGATGTTATCTTCCCATTTTTTGTATTATGCTTCCTTAGTTATATATCATACTCATTTCTTCTCAAATATCAAACTGAATATTTTATAGTTTCTAACTAGAACAGTTATATCAACTATTTCCATTGCATTATTATTATTATAATAGTTCCTGGTCTGGAGTAGCAGGAAGAGGAGGAATAAAGAGGTAGGTCAGTGTGACTTCAGTTCTAGTATGATATCCAGGATTTGGTAGATGCTTAATTTTGCACATTCCAATACACTTAATATTTAGTATTTCTTAAATTGTTTAGGTGAAGGCTTCTAATACTCTATTAATGGATTCATTGGTCCATCTCTATTAACTGAAAACTTGTAAGACAGAAAGGTGATTGTGTTAAAAATGGAAATAATTATTTACCTCAATTCCAATTTTTTTTAAAATTATATATTATCAGAGTATCATCATAGACCATGCTTTTCTTTGTAGGTTTTATTGTCATAATATGGCAATTCATCCTAGAAAAAAGCTATAACCAATCACATGCCTACAGTTAAACTTGCTTAATTAAAGCATTGGAATATCTAGATTCTGTGTCTTGTTATGAAAAAAATAGCTTGCACTGACAAATGCTCTTTCTTAAAACAACTAGAAAAGATAGATAAAATTTTAAAATATTTTACTAAAATCTGTTGAAAGCAACAGGGAGCTTCTAAGTCAAGATGTCAGATAAAAAGGATGCAGCACTCTTTGAAGTGTGGCCAGCATTCCATGTGCCACATCGCCCTTCAGTGAATTTGCTGGTTTCTTAAGTAGCATAGGATAAGATGCTTAAAGATACAGGAGTCACTATGAAAAGGTAGAGACAACAACAGGTATTTTATAATTCTATAGGGATTAGAAGGCAAAAATTGAAATAGGGATGTACTGTGTCGATGGGGGCTTGAGAAGCTGAGACTAGAAAGAAAAGAGAAGCAACAAAAACTGAATGCACAAACTCTGCCAACTAGTTTTTTTTTATTTTTGTTAGTCTTTTAAATCTATGGCATACGTACATTACACTTATGAGTAATATTTGATTTACAATCTAAGAAAAATATTCTTTCAGTAAGTGCTTACAAGTACTCGTTATGTGTTCATGACTATGGAAGATAATGGCCCAATTACTGAGAAAATGTGGTACAGTCCTTGCCTTTATGGGATCTATCTTTTTCTAGATGAGATTGCAACATATTTATTCCCCGAGGAACTATTTATCAATTACCTATTGTGCTCCAGAAAATGTCCCAGTAGTGAATACCGAGAGTAAACAAACAAAAAAAAATCCTTTCTCTCATGAAGTAGATATCATATTGGTGGGTGGATAAACAATAGCATCAAACAATAAATATATATTTTGAATCAATAAGAGAAATACTATGAAGGAAACTAAAAGATAGTAAACATAGGGAAAGGGATTTGGTCAGAAGGGGTCTATTTTAGGTGAAGTTGTCAAGAACATCTCTGTATTGAAGTTGTCAATACATCTCTGATAAGACAATTTAAAGAAGTAAATAAAGGAATGGATCAATCATATGTCTAAAGGAAACGATTTTTAGTCAAAGGAATCAGTAAGGCAGACAGTCCTGGAATAGCAGAAAGAGATCAATGTGCCTGAAAACCCTGCACATGAGCAAAAGGAAAGAAAGATCAGAGGGAGAAGCAGGGAACCAAATCATGCAGAGCCTTAACATCTGTAGTAAGGACTTTGAATTTTATCCGGAGATGGAAATCGACTGGAGACAGGTGAACAGATACAATAGGACACCACTACAATGTGAGAATAGAAGTATGGTGCATATAGAGTATTATAGTACAATAGAGGGGATAATTCCTTCTGACAGGCGGTTTCTTAATAAGACTTCACAGTAGAGATGAAGTTGGATTAATCTTAAAGGATGAGATGAAACTTTTTAGATAATGAAACAATAGGAGGAAAATAATAGAAATAGATCTTTCTTTCCTACTGGAGGAAACTCTCTTAAAAATGTTACAAGTCTGGTTTGTCTTGGCTTCTTGATCTGTCCCTACCATGCTCTGAGTCGGTTCAATGTTTTTAGAAGGTTGCAAAGCAGAGTTCAAAATAACAAGCTGGTAAGTATAGCCACTCCAATCTTATCTCAAATGACAAAGACATCCTGGAGAATAAGCTTTGGCTTACTGTCAGTCATTGGATTTCCTGACTTTTCTTTCAGACAGCAATATTGATAAATGGAACAGGTGATTCTACATAAATATACAACTACATAATCTATTCCATATATTGACTTAACCAAATTCAACAGGAAAAGCAATGGGTCTTGAGAGCCTAGAAATATTGGGAGGTGGAAGTTTCAAATTAATTTTTCATACAAAACTGATTTTTTTTTTTTGCTTATCATCACTTATTTGAGGCATAGTTCCCTTCCAAAGTCCTGCACAGATCTTATCCTAGGTAGCTCCGGGTGTATATTTGACTTTGACTCTTACTATGATTTACCTAATATATTTGTGACTTTTCACCTTCACCCTGAGGAGAGGATCCCGAAAGGAAGGATAACTGTAGCCAGAAAAAGAGTATATGCCACACAATCTTTACTGATTACTTCCATTTTCTTAATTACAATTTTCTGTTTTTAGTGATGTTCAAATTTATGGTGGCAAGAATGAAAGTGTTTTAGTGTTTCTGGTATTTTCTCTTTTGTCACATTTATTTTACCACTAATTCTAAGTGTAACTGTTTCTCCTGGCTTTCTAACTGAAATTATTGAAGTGACTACTAGCTAACTGTCTTTCTACAGGGTTAGAATCTATAGAGACTCTGTAGAAATTGACTTCCCTTTAAATTTCTCTGTGACCAATTCTGCCTTTTCAATTGTGTGTTTCATACACTAATCATGCCCATCAAATCTGAATTTATGCACCAGGCAGTGAGAGTCTAAATCAAATTTTGAAGTAGGAAAGTGACTCAAATAAGGCAACGATTTTAAAGTAATCCCTTTGCCAACAGTGTGGACTACACATTGAATTTAATATAAACTAGAGGCAAAAAGTCAAATTAGCATATTGAAATAATCTTGTCACAGGATGATGAGCACAATTAAGGATCAAAGGAAATAAAGCATAGAAAATAAATATACAAAGAATATGAAACTTGAATATTTTACCATAAGGAAAAGAGAAGGCCAAACATTTATATCTTAAGAAAGACAAAGTAGATAGGAAAGAAAGAGAAAGAAAAAAGGAGAGAGAGAGAGAGAGAGAGAGAGAGAGAGAGAGAGAAAGAAAGAAAGAAAGAAAGAAAAAGAAAGAAAGAAAGAAAGAAAGAAAAAACAAGTAAACTTCTCTTCAAAAGAAGCATTTATTGTTTAGGAATTTAACCTTAAAGGACAAGCAACTTCTAGAAGTGTGTTTGTCTCTAGGAGGCACCTGGTAATCAGAAATTTCACTAACTCAAATTCTCTGAGCTCACTGTGAAGAATCTTAACAAAGAATTTATTAATCCAATAGAGTTTGAGTGGAAACAAATAAATAAAGAGAAAAACCATGCCTTGAAAGTGTGGATATACCGTCTTGACATCAAAAGTTGATTGAATGTTGTCAGCTTCATATGCTCCAATCTGATTCACAGAGTATCCTGATCCTATATGAAATCTAACACAGTGGACATAATATTCTGGCAGTACAGAGTTTTAACAGGAGAAACTAGGAATTAAAATCAGATTAAACTAACGTCTTTGAAGCAAGGCTGTCTTCATGGGTATGTTAGCAGTTGCATAGGATCCACATTCATTGATGCCTGGGTGGTTTAGTGGTTGAGTGTCTGTCTTTGGCTCAGGGCATGATCCCAGGGTCCCAGGATTGAGTCCCACATCAGGCTCCCTGCATGGAGCCTGCTTCTCATCCCTCTACCTGTGTGTCTGCCTCTCTCTCTCTCTGTGTCTCTCATGAATAAATAAATAAAGATCTTAAAAAAAAAAAGATCCACATTCAGAAAGGCTCCATATTTGGTATAGTCTGTTTTCACAATCTTGAAATCCTTAATTTAATACTTGAGTTTGTGTTTTGTAAATGAAACAAAATGGAACAATGGAGCCTGGTTGTTAAACAAAGGAGATAGACATAATATGCATGTCAACAGTTCCTTGATACCCCATTTACATATATTATTTGTACCATCCCATGACTACAGAATTTTGGTAGACCCACAATGCATATACAGGAGGGTTCAGTGAGACTCAAAGTGAGTCCAATGTCTGCATATTTTGTCTACAAATGAATACATCTATGTGTAGCAAGTGAAATGAAAACAATCAAGTTTGTTTTGTGTAGCATTTCCACCGTTCTGATAAGAATGCTACCTACACATGTATGAACTATAAAATACTAATTGTGCAATAATTATATTTCATAATTGGTCATATTTGAGTTAGTTTCCACATTGGGGTTGAGGTACTTGTATTTGCACTTAAAATTGGTATTATAAAATATAAAGATAAATGGAAAAAATCATGCTAACAACTTAAATTTTAGTTTTTATTTAGAATGATATTAATAGGCAAATTTAAAAACATAAAAAGTTGGATCAGTATATTGTACACTTGAAGCTAATAAAACACTATGAGTTAACATACTGGAATTAAAATATTTTTAAAAATTTAAAAACATGAAAAGTTGAAACATGCAAAGGAAAGGAAGAAGCTTTCTAATTTAATAGCTTTATCAGCATATTCTCACTGCATTTTTTAAGAATTTACTTTTACTGAAATAAAATACACACAAAGTGGGATGCCTGGGGGGCTCAGTGGTTGAGCATCTGCTCAGGTCATGATCCCAGGGTCCTGGATTGAGTCCCACATCAGGCTTTTCACAGGGAGCCTGCTTCTCCCTCTGCTTGTGTGTCTACTTTCTCTCTCTCTCTCTCTCTCTCTCTCTCTCATGAATAAATAAATAAAATCTTTTACAAAATACTATGTAAAATTTGTCATTAGAACCATTTTAAAGTGTAGAATTTGGTGATATACATTCACCATGTTGAGCAGCTATCATTACTATCTAGTTCATCATGCCAAATGGGAACCCCTATCAACTAAGCAGTTACCCTCTACCTCCACCCTCTTGTCTCTGGCAATCACTATATGCTTTCTGTCTCCAGTTTTGCCTATTCTGGTTAGTTCAGGGAAATGAAATCATAGAGTAAATGGCCTTTTGTGTCTGGCTTTTTCTTTGATTTTTGTTGAAAGGGTCTCATGTTTTAATTTTGCACTACCGCCCCCCAACCCCACACACACCAAAATATATAGCCAGCTCTGGTTGGGGTAATACTAAAAATCAAAACTGACTTTAAATGTATCTGCCATTTGAAAGGGATACTATTATTTATATCAGGGAAAGATTCAATCTCTAGACTGTACAATTAATGGAACAAGGGGAAAAAAATCTCTGAAGTTACAATTGCATAAGTCACTAAAGGGTAATTCACAAATATCCTTTCAGGCCAAAGTAAATCTTAAGTTGAGTAGAGGTGAGCAGATAAATTTCTGTGAATAATGATGGGGAATGAATATAAGCTGATGAGCTGAGTTTTGATGGACTCAGTGTCACTGTCTGACAAATGGTTGAGAAACTAAAGCTCTTGTAAAGCCACTACTTGCTGATTTGACTAAAGGACTTTTAGGGCAAGAGTGTCTATTAATACTCAATTTTAGTTTAGTTTGCATTTAGTAATGTATCATTTAAAATCTCAATTTACCTTGCTATACATACTAATGTTTTGTGTCTGTAGTTTTAGGAAAATCAAAGGAAACATATGCTTGTCATATAGAAGCTAAGAATAAGATCAAGATTTCAGAGAAAGGAGAAAGAAAAAAGCAAATACACCCCTTGAAATTTAAATCTTGAGAAAATATTTTGGGGCCATTTTTAGTCCAATCAGATATAACACCAGAAGTAGAATAATATAAAAAACAAAAACATAAAAGCATGGCTTCATAGTCCTCTTCCTGAACAGAAAGTAATTCTCAAAAGAGTCCTTGACATGAACAAAACTCTCCCATTTTCTAACATAAAGTTAATCACTGTGAACTCCAAAAGGGACTACCAGAAAAAAAAAACAAACTGAATTTTTGATTTCTGAAGGAAGAACACAAGTTTATTACTGCATCTAATTAGTGTCTCAAATTAGAAATTAAAATAGAATGTTCATGAGGCATTAGGAACTGGGCTGGGGTTTTTTTTTGGGGGGGGGGGGTTGGGAGGGTTTAAAGTGGGTTTTGCACAGCAAAAAACTGGCCAAGTTTGAACAGAGTAAATGACATGATAACTTCAATTTGGCAAAGGGAAGTGGAAATTCTGAAGTAACTCCTGATGAAGTAACTACTGAGTTATAAAGAAGTTGTTAGTTGGCAAATGGTCTTATCTTCTGGAATCAGGTACTCCCTCAATGTTATAGCAAGATTAGAAAAATACACATACTACCACCAGCAACATACGATATCACTCTATACTCGTGTCCTCACTTACAGTGCATAAAACCTAGGATGTAAAGTAAAGCTTTTGTGTGAAAATACAGAAAGCATAGTAGAGGAGAGAGATTTTTCTTCTACTACTTCCTTTTTCCCACAAAAGAACCTGTATGCCTGAATATCTTCTAGTTCTATTCTATATATTCCTCTATTCTAGGAATATCCTCTAGTTCTGCTCTATATAGAATTATCCTCCTGAGTCCACGTCCTGCTGCAAGGCCTCTACCCTCCTGCCTTGGAGATTTCTCTACATATATAAGATTTTATTAACCAATATTTCATCATTTCCCTATTTTAGATAAAATTGTATGAGAGTAAATTAGGCTTTGCTAGGTAATGATCATCTTTTCCCCAAAGTCTAGATTAAGATCTAAAATGAAATCACCAATAGAGAATTTCTTGACAAAAATATGAAGGCATAGATCTATATACTTAAAACAATTACACACACATATATGCATATCTATCTTCACATATGTCTGCTATATCAATATAGTTCCAGTAATGTTGCTACATTTCTTAATCCTTACAAGAAATCTACCACTTCTGTATTTGAATTTCTAAAAAAGATTTTTACTTATTTATTCATGAGAGACACCAAGAAAGAGGCAGAGGGAGAAGCAGGCTCCCTTAGGAGAATCCAATGCAGTATTCGATCCCAGGACCCTGGAATCATGCCCTGAGCCAAAGGCAGATGCTCAACCACTG
This sequence comes from Vulpes vulpes, assembly GCF_048418805.1. Classification (NCBI taxonomy): domain Eukaryota; kingdom Metazoa; phylum Chordata; class Mammalia; order Carnivora; family Canidae; genus Vulpes; species Vulpes vulpes. Next base: position 26,790,711 of record NC_132791.1, read on the forward strand.
AACCACCCAGGTGCCCCTGTATTTTAATTTTTTAAAAGGGAGAATATATACCATTCTTCTTTCCAGTTGGCTAAGATCAATATGCACAAATGAAATGACCATCAGCCAGAGATTTTAGAGGTATTCAAAAAAACAAACTTAAAAAAACCTCAATTATATCAATTTCTGTTTTTAGAGAAATATTTTCTTCATTTAGCTGTTCTCTCCGAGTCTGGGAGGACAATTGGTGGCACCCATGGGTAACAGTGTGGTTGTCAGCTAGGGTTATTTTTATTTCATCCTTTTTTTAACCTCACTCTGATAGCCCTTCTCTGTGACACCCAGAAGGTAACAAAATCACATGTAGAATTTGTGAAAGTTTCCATCCTCTTGGAAGCAGGGCATTTTTTATTTTTGAACACAGCACCATGTACAAATGTTTACAAACTATTTATGACTCTTCAAATCTACAGAATTTGGTACAAAATGGGTTAGAGTAAGCAGGGTGTATTAATCAAAGTTAACTATACCTGATGTAATACCTAAATCTCTAATTTTCAGTGGATTAATAAGGCAGGTGTTTATTTCCTGTTCATACAAAGTTTAAAACCAGTGATCCTTACTTGTCAGTGTCCTTCCAAGGGACATTCAGATACCCAGACTTTTTCCCTTCTAAGGCATTTTAAGGCATTAGATTTCTCTACATGCATCAGGTGCATGGGAAACAGGAAACCATGATGAATGTATATCCACTCCTTGATCACTTTGATCTGGAACTGATACATATCTCCTCTGTTCCAAATGCATTAGTAAGAATTATTTATGTGATATTACCCAGATGCAGAAAAAGGTATAATTGGGACCAGAATGTCAGTGCTAAGCATATTTCTCTCTACCTGGTAGGAGGAAGGCACAAAATTTTGATGGACCTCTGGTCATCTCTTTCATATGAAGAGTGGGCAAATGTAATCAATCCTGTTAATGATTTGGGCAGCCTGGGTGGCTTAGCGGTTTAGTGCCACCTTCAGTCCAGAGCGTGATCCTGGAGACCCAGGATCGAGTCCCACATTGGGCTCACTGCATGGAACCTGCTTCTCCCTCTGTCTTTCTCTCTCTCTCAGTCTCTCATGAATAAATAAATAAAATCTTTAAAAAAAATCATGCTAATGATTCAACACACACTTAAGTACACTTGTACTAAGCAGTTATGCTTTAGTCCTTCATTGCCTCTTTAGTCCTCTTTTTCTCTCTCCTGCCTTCTCCCTAAATAAATAAATAAGGTTAAGAAAACAAAGACACTCAAGGACTATGTCCAATTCTTCCATTTTACAACTGTGTTCATTTATTTTATCTTACGAGGAGTATGCACACAGATGGAGAATTTCTGGAATTCTCATAAGTCATATACCTAAAGCACCTTTTAAAAGTACATTTTGCCAGCATGATTTCTTTTAATTATATACAAAAAACAGTCATTTTTTGGAGAAATGATATTAAATTTAAAATTATTTTTTCCATAAATAAAGCCCCTGTTATAGTAAATAGGGCTTCAGCAAAGTCCCTGGGCCACAGATTCTTCATTTTTAAACTGTGAGAAAAAAAATATGTACTTTTCAGATATTTTGTGAGCAACCATGCACACCAATGGATTGCTTGCCTTCATATGCCTTTGTCTGTGCACTTCTTACTCTGGCAAGTGCTCTGTTTCCTTGACCCATGCACAGCTAAACACATCCAAAAAATTGTCTCCACTTCCTCATCTGATATCCTTACTTCATTTGTCTCCATTTGTGCTTTCAATCTCACTGCTGGTACAGCCCTTCTGATCCACATCTTGGCCAACACAATAGTTAATTCTCCAACTTCATCCTGCATGACTTCTGAGTAGCACTTGACACGGTGCCCTGCTCCCTTCTTTGAAACTCTCATAGGCTTCTGAAAGTTCTCTGAAGGAGTTTTCCACCTTCTTCATGAGGATTCTTTTCCAATTTCCCTTTCTGGTTTCTTTTTTGTTATAGACTTCTAAATGTTAGAATACCCTAGGCAGTAGTCCCTGGTGATCTTATCTCTTCTCCTTTTCCCTTAAATGATCTAATTTAATTGCCAGATTTAAGGAAACCCACTTATAGCATCCAAATTTTATCCTCTCTCAGTTCTCATTCCTAAACTCAAAAGATTATTGCCTGGCTATTTCAGATCACCACTGGAATCTATAATTGATAGCTTTACTTTCACATGGCCAAAATGTAACAATTGATTTCATTTTCTAAATCTATTGAGTGTCAACAACATCCGCCTAGATTTTCAGTCTGCAGATCAAGGAGTCATCATTTATTCATTCCTTTCAAGGTCTGCACCCAGTCTTTCAATAAAGCCTCTCACTCCATCTTCAAAATATACCTTGGATTCAACCATTTTACCCCCCTGCATCTCCATTGCTATAATCTTGTTTAAAGGCACTATCTTCTCTCTTTTCATACTCCATAGAACAGGAATCTACAGATTAATGTTTTGAAGTCTTAATCAGAGATTAAATGTCCTTGTTTAAAATTCTCCAATGTATTTTTATTGCAGTTAAAATAAAAGTAAACTAAATTCCTTGCCATGACTTGTAGGACTTGCATGCTCTGTGTACCTGTCTCATCTCTCCTGTTTCTCCCACTTCACCGTGCTCTAGCTACAATGACCTGCAATGTGAGCTATATAAAGGTTATTCCCTCACTGGTTACTTACTCTTTCTTCATTTTAGGACTCTCTTTCTCCCAAAATATTTGCATAGATGCCGCTTTCCCATGATTCAGAAGCAAACTCAAATATCACCTTTCCAGAGAGGCCTTTCTGACGAGCTGAGGTAAAACCACTCATAAAAGGTACTTAAGGCATTTTATGTTTAAATGATTTTTAACCTGAAAGGAATGAAGAATTATTAGTGAGCAGTGGTAGAAATAATGGGAGAAATACAAGGGAAAAACACCAAAAACGAACAACAAAATTTGTTTCCAGGTGCCCTGTAACCCGTAATTAGTTCTACTGCTAATTGGCCGTGATGTTATGTAAAAAATAATACATTTAAAATCTCTCAATTTGTTTTTTTAAGTGATTAATAAGGTTCATAAATCACTAATTATACATCTAGTTCAAACATTCTATTACTTACTCTGTTTTATTTATAGTAAGAAGCCTGGAAGATAATTTACAAGATTTTAAACACTTGAAATATCATGTTTAAGATAAAAACACATTATTTATCTTAAAAGCAGGGTGTGGGAAGGACAGAGTTTGTTATGAGGTTGCATAAAGCTGGGAGGTATCACATCAAGGGGCCTGAGCCTAGAAGACATTGTGACTCAATGACATTTTTGTTAAAATAATATCAGAATACTTCCCAAGGGTATCAACTATGGATGTTTCTCACTATTAGAAAATATAAATACTGGAGGGCTTGGGTGATGCAGTCAGTTATGTGTCTGACTCTTGGTTTCAGCTCAAGTCATGATCTCAGGATATTGAGATGGAACCCCATATCAGGCTCCATGCTCAGTTCAAAGTCTGCTTGAGACTCTCCTGTCTCCTTCTGCCCTCCCCACTAAATAAATAAATAAATAAATAAACCTTTTTAAAAATATTTTTTATTTATTTGAGAAAGATAGTGCATATGTGGGAGGAGGGGCTGTGGGAGAAAGAAAAGCAGACTCCCTGCTGAGCAGAGAGCCCAATGCAGGACTTGACCCTAGAACCTTGAAATCATGACCTGAGCCAAAGGCAGATGCTTAACCAACTGAGCCACCACGTGCTCCAATAAATAAATAAATAAATAAATAAATAAATAAATAAATCTTTACAATAAAAGAAAATACATAGGTACCTAGGTGGCTCAGTCTGTTAAGTGTCTGCCTTTGGGTAGGGTCATGATCCTGGGGTCCTGGGATTGAGTCCTGCATCAGGTTCCCTGCTCAGCAGGAAGTCTGCTTCTCCCTCTGCCCCTCCCCACCTGCTTATAATCTCTCTCTTTCTCTTTCTCAAATACATAAATAAAGTCTTTTTTAAAATGTAAATACCATTTTAATTACTGAAGTAAGATTATAGGACAGTAGATCTTGACTAAATAATTATCCTCTTTATTTCATTAATCATAGGTTTTATCTTATTTACTAAAAAAAAGTGTTTATTTCCCTTTTGTACAAGTGGTTTTGGAAAAAAATAAGGCAATATTCACTTTCTCTTTCTCTCCCAGGAGTGCTATGTGGCTACTATTGGATATCATTTTGAAAAATTCTGAGTTACTGTTCAAATTTGTTCCATATATTTATTTTCTCAAATAGTTCTTCATATAGATCAGAGATTGAATCTTAGAAATCATTTATTTTATCTTTAGTTGGAATTAATGGCAGAAATTAAGTAAGGTAGTCTTTCTTATATAGTTTTTAGATAGAAGAGAGAAAAATAGGTTACCAATTTTTTAATTATTTTAATTGTGTTAAACCATAGAGCACATAAAACTTACCAATTAACCATTTTGAAGTGTACAATTATGTAACATTGAACATTCACAATGTTGAACAACTATTATCATCGTTTAGTTCAAGAGCTTTTTCATTACCCCAAGAGGAAACCTGGTACCCATTAAACAGTCATTCCCCTTTGCCCCGGCACCGAAAAATCTGCTTTCTCTTTTGCTGTATGTGCCTATTCTGGATAGTTCATATAGATGGATTATACAGTAGCCTTTTATATCTGACTTCTTTTGCCTAGCATAATGTGTTCAAAATCTGCACATATCATAGCATATATCAGCACTTTATTCCTTTTGACTAAATAATATTTCATTATCTAGTATAGCATGTTTCATTTATCTACTCATCCCATTTTTGGTTATTGTAAAGAGTGCTGCTATGAACATTCATGGACAAGTACTTGCTCAGATATCTGTTCTCAGTCCTTTGGGGTATGTACCTAGAAGAGGAGTTGCTGGGTCAGATGGCCATCCAGTGTTTGACCTTGGGGAACTGCCAAACTGTTTTCCAGAGTGACTATACCATTTTAATTTTGAAGGGTTCCAATTTCTCCACATTTTCATCAGCACTTGTTTTTATCTATTTTTTGATTGTGTGATCCCAGAGGATGTTAAGTGATATATCTGTGGTTTTGATTTCAATTCCCTAATGATTAATTATTTTGATCATCTTTTCATGTACATTGGACATTTGTATACCTCCTTTGAGATATGTCCATTCAGATCCTTTGTCCATTTTTAATAGACTTGTTTGCCTTTTTGTGGAGTTATATGAATTTTTTATACATTGCAGTTATTAGATACTTATCAGACACATGATTTGCTAACATTTTCTTCCATTTTACACGTTGTCTTTTTACTATCTTGGTAGTGTCCTTTGATGCACAAAAGTTTTATTTTTGGATAAAAGCCTAGCATCTAATAGTGTTCCTTGTTGCTTGTGTTTTTCATATCATATTTAAGAAACTATTGTTAAGTTCCATACCATGAGCTTTATTCCTATGCTTTTTTCTAAGAATTTTGTAGTTTTTTCTTTTATGTTTAGGTCTTTGGTTTATTTTGAGTTAACTTGTGTGTATGATGTGTTAGGGGTCAACGTGTATACACATGTATGTGTGTGTGTGTGTGCATGCACATGCTCCCATGTATGTGTTGACCAGTTGACCTACTACCATATGTTAGAAAGACTGTTCATTCCTCATTGAATTTTCTTGGCTCCCTTGTCAAAAATCAATTAACCTTAAATATGAGTGTTTATTTCTAATAGTTCTTTCCAATTGATTTATATGTCTGTCTTATGCCAATATCATGCTATTTTTATTATTGTAGCTTTGTAGTAAATTTTAGTCAGGAAATGTGCATCTTCCCACTTGGTTCTTCATTTTCAAGATTGTTTTGTCTATTCATATATCCTTAAATTCCATAGGAATTTTAGGACTGGCTTTTCTGTTTCTGGGGGGGGAGGGGGGATTTGATAGAAATTGCTCTGTGTGCACCTGTCGATAGAGCATGAAACTCCTGATCTGGGGTTCATGGGTTCAAGATCTACATTGTACGTAGAGATTACATACATACATACATTTTTTAAAAATTGTATCTGGATCTGTAAATTAATCTGGGCAATATTGCATCTTAACAATATTAAGTCTTCTAATTCACAAGCACAGCATGTCTTTATATTTATTTTGGCCCTCTTTAACTTCCCTTGATAATATTTTGTTGTTTTCAGTGTACGGTCTTGCAATTTCTCATTGAATTTATTCCTAGCACTCTTCAGATATTTGCACACCGAGTCTGTGTTTGGGGCACTCCTTTGCTGACAAGCCATGCTGGTTTTTGTCAACTCTGCCTTAGCTTTCACTCTCTGCTTATGATGAGCTTGAAAGCCAGCCAGACTGAGCATACATACTGAGCCCAGGGCTTGTATAAGCTTTCTAGATTTTCTGCTAGATGCAGGAGCTTTTCAAAGTTCTCTTCCCCAAAGAGTCTCATTCTGCAGTTGTTCCTCCCTGGCTTTGGGTATGTCTGGGTTTGCCCTACAAATCTCTCCTACTATGTTTATGTGGCTGCTTTTTTTCTGTTACAGCATTTTCTTGCTTGCTGTAACTTTTAGCTCTGTTTTCAGAGTTCTAATAAGGTTGATTCTGATCATTTTTGTCAGGTTCTTCAGTGTTTCTGGGGTATGATGAGCCTGTAGAAGCCTCTACTCTGCCATTTGTGCTGACATCATTCCTATTACAGGTTCTCGACTTGGCATGTAAAACTAGTTGAAAATTTGATATTTTGTATGCTATGTGTGTGTGTGTGTGTGTGTGTGTGTGTGTGTGTGTGTGGGCACATGTATGCTTCCAAACCTGAACCTGAAATTGATAAAAGACAAAGTTATAGAACAATATATATTTTAAAATATTATCTTTACTATGTTATTTATAGGTGATTCCTGTGTGTACACTATGTACACATATAGCTGTGAGTACACCAATTTATAGGTGATTCCTGTGTGTACACCAGAATTTGGTCCTGGAATTGAACACATTGAAAGTCCTTTACCTGCCCTTCAGAACCTCAATGTGGGCAAGCCTCAGTGTAGCAAATAACTACTTAGGTAAAATAAGCTAGGAATTGATGCACACTATTTATTTCAGGGGAAACAAATGCCAGATTCTTGTCTAATTAATTACCACTGATTTTCTGTAAAAAAATGTTACATAAAGTAAGCAACAAATATGGATAAAAGGGGCAACATGAAAAGGTGTGCACATATTTCATTCCTCAAAAGCAAAGGTCATAGCTTAGAGCTAAAGATCTAGAAGCCACATTGGATCTTCTGTTCTCTGTAAGTCAAAATAAAGAATATCTTATTTCTTTCTGTTGATCCACAGGAAAGAAAACCCACAAACTCATCTCCAGGCACAGGTGAGCACATGGAGAAACAATGCTAACACAACCTATTATTGCCAAAACCTGGATAACATTTTTCAGCCAAAGACTTAAAAGAGAGAAAGCAGGAGGATAAAAGAAGTAGAGATGGCTAGAAAAGTCTTCAAATAAGTTGGAGATATAGCATAATTCAAGCCAATATTCTACTTTTTCTAGGTAGTCTTTAGGACCACAAGAGCATATTTTTGAAATCTACCAAGCTACAGAATGAATAAATATCTTCACATTTTGCAGCATCACTTACTATGTTTTTTAAGAAATAGTGTCATTTCAATGCACACACACACACACACACACACCCCGATGAAATAGAAGAATTATTTCAAAAGGGTAAAACACAATTTTGTTAAAATTCAAGGCAACACTTCTGTGTTGTTGTAAGGGTAGATCCATCACAGGTAAGGTTTGCATTCACTATGAATTGGGTCATTAAGAAAATACTAACTGGAACATGAGGGCAATTAAAAATAAAGTAGCCATGTACACATAGAGCAGGCTTTTACTACCTCTGCTACAATGATGTTAGTAACAGTATGATATGATGCACAGGAAAAACACTCCTACCTCTAAATTGTGTAAGTATCAAAAATACATAAAATACAAGGCATCAGGACCCATTGTTTAAAAACTGGATCAATATATAGTAAATATCCAGAGTAGATAAATACATAGAAATAGGAAGCAGATTGGTGGTTGCCAGAGGTTGGTAAAAGAGAGACGTATGGGGTGACTGGGAACAGAGTTTTCTTTTGGGGTGATGAAAATGTTTCTGAACTAGATAGAAGGGGTAAGGTAGTTGCACAACATTACAAATGTTCTAGATGTCACTGAATTGCACAATTCAAATTGATTAATTTTATTTTATGTAAATTTTGCCTTAATAAAAACAATCTAAAATAAAGTAAGTTTTTTTAAGAAATTGGATTGCAGCAGAGAGTGTTTTTAGTTCAAAAAAATAACATCACTTTTGATGTCCCCTTTAATCACAGTCACATAGACGTGTGCCTCTACAGCTTTGTAGGCAGCGTATTAATATTGCAGTTGGTGTCCTTTATTCTCTATTAATTCTTGTCATCCAGTAAGTTCCTGGCCTTGTTGATTTTAACTATATACCACAGATAGGATGTTTGTCTTCCAATTTAATATCCCCCCGTCTGAATTCATTTGCCGCAATCTAGGATAATAGGACCAGTGAGGGAGTGAAATTGAGATTGGAGAGGACTGTCTTTTGCTGCCTTACTGTCCTCAGGTATACTTTCCCTTTGCCCTCCCCTTCCCCCTTCACTCTCTGGCAACAACAATATGATGGTGTGCTATATGATGCAGAAGGGGATTACAACACATGAAATGATATTTTCAAAGTTTTTTTTTTTTCATAATTAACCATGAAAAGAAAGGAAAACTTTCTAAGGGGACATAAATTCTAACAATCCAGAGGAAAGAGATAACAATCTCATCCAGCACAGTTTTCACCCTATCTGGGTAGAGTTTAGGTAATGTTCTCTTCAGGATGTTTAGATTTTGTAGTCACTGCAGCAAAGCCACACAACTGTTTTGTCTTCAGAATACACAAATGGACACAAGTGAAAATTAAATAAAGAAATTAATCAATGCAAATGGTAAGTTTTAGAGAATAATAGAGCCCATGGGACCTGAAAAATGATCTTTTAAAACCAAAATAGGGGCACATGGATGGTTCAGTGGTTGAGTCTGCCTTTGGCTCAGGTCGTGATCCCAGGGTCCTGGGATCAGTCCTGTTTGGGGCTCCCCACAGAGAGCCTGCTTCTTCTTCTGCCTATGTCTCTGCCTCTCTCTCTGTGTCTCTCATGAATAAATAAAATATTTAAAAAACAAAATGAAACAAAACAAAATAAATTCCTAAAAGAAATCATCCAAGGCCTATGGTTCTCTGGTGGTAAAATAGACAAACCAAATTATCCTATTCTTATTCCAATACAGCGGCTCAGTTATCTGAACAATAATTTATTATAGTTGTGTAGGGCTTTGCAGTTAACTGTGTAACACACTAACCCAGACATCTTTGGAATTTATGACAATTTGTGAGTTGGTCATTTCCTACATTGTAAAGATGAAGAAAGTAGGAACATTCAGACTAATATCTCTATGCATGATTTATGAGGATTAATGCATAAATGAATAAAGCTCAATTAAGCTGCTTGCTTGACAGTATATAGCTTGTAAAGGTATAAATCTGAATTCAGGTTTTCTGTCTCTAGCCTCTCCTTTATGACAGTGTGCTGCTATTGGCACAGGGCCTGATATCTTCCTCCAGTTCTTAGTGTGTCGTGGTTATTTGATGTGATCGTTTTATGACAGTTTCTGTTTGATCACTTTAATATTGGTCCCAAACTTGACTTTACCTTCAGCAGCACTAGGTAATTAATTAAAGGTCAGGATTCAACTGGAACTTTTTTGCTTACTTTTAATATATGAATTTATAGGACATAAATAATGTATCACTGTGAGGAGGGAAGTAGCTAGCAGTTACTTTTTGCCAACAAATTATGATATATTTAATGATGAGAAACATGATGAATATTTAATCCCCATTTTACAGTTGAGGAATCTGAGGCTCATGGTTTTGTTGTGAGGGCTACATACAATGATGGACAAAAGCACTTACCCTGTTACTTGGCACAAGATAAATCTTAGCTACTATTAGGAACATTTACTTTAACTAGATAGCCTCATTACAAAAGCCATTACAGAGCAGAATTTGTTTCTATTATATTCAAAGTTTTTAGGCTATATTTCAAAAAAGGCAATGGCCAAAATTCTAAATTTTCATGATTGAGGATTTAGTTGGTTCATAATGTATTTTAATAAATATATGCTCAGATCATTAAATTAACCAATAAATATATGAAAAAGGAGTAAAGTAGGAAAACACAAAATAAAGAACATGTAAATTATCTTAACCAATCCAATTTATTTCAGCTTGAAAGTACTGGGGAAAATGTGTGTCTTACTTTTTGAAAACACTGTTATGTATAAATACACAGAAAAATTTTTAAAATATATATTTTTAACAACACCAAATTTGATATTTTTGCAATTGGAAAAGAAAAGTATAAAATTTCCTCTCAGGAGCTACCATTTGAACTATAATAGGCTATAAAATAATTTAAAACAATAAAATATGTAGTACCAAAAAAAAGTATTTTATATTTCTTTTTGTTTGTTTGTTTTATATTTCTTAAATTTCTACTTGAAAACTCTCAAATTACATGAGTCTTATAGATAAAACTATTCATATAAAGACACAATTCCATGCCTTCTGGACATTTGATTTGTAAGAAAACTAAAACCAACTGATATCATAGAGCTATTTGTTAATGTCTTCCCTAATTTTCCTTTGCTTACCTCTGTATCTGGTTAGCTATAGTCAAAATGAATAATTTACAGTCTGTCGCTCATGGAAAAAAATGGAATAAAGGCTGGTGAACGATTACCGAACACCAAATATAATAACAGAATTCAAGACACATAACTAAATTATAATAGTATAAAGTAAATGGTACAATACTCTGTTAGATGCTAAGTAAACATTTATATAAAAGCTAATGCCATTTAATATGTTAGACTTGTGATGAAATGGAGATTAACATTTAAAATAAAGTTACTGGGATCCCTGGGTGGCGCAGCGGTTTGGCGCCTGCCTTTGGCCCAGGGCGCGATCCTGGAGACCCGGGATCGAATCCCACATCAGGCTCCCAGTGCATGGAGCCTGCTTCTCCCTCCGCCTGTGTCTCTGCCTCTCTCTCTCTCTCTGTGACTATCATAAATAAATAAAAAAAAAAAAATTAAAAAAAATAAAATAAAATAAAATAAAGTTACTATTATTAAATTTGTGCATTAACAAGAATTATCATGGCATAAAGGTCGGTTCATTGCTCTTTGAGGAATTCAATCTCACTGTTAGTGAAGGCAGTAAGTAAAGGTAAACTCAAGAAATAAATTTTTGTCTTTAATAAAATTTCTATGATTGGGATCCCTGGGTGGTGCAGCGGTTTGGCACCTGCCTTTGGCCTAGGGCACAATCCTGGAGACCCGGAATCGAATCCCAGGTCAGGCTCCCGGTGCATGAAGCCTGCTTCTCCCTCTGCCTGTGTCTCTGCCTCTCTCTCTCTCTCTCTCTCTCTCTGTGACTATCATCAATAAATTTTTTAAAAATTTAAAAATAATAAAAATAGTAAAAAAATAAAATTTCTATGATTAAAAAAAACCAATTAAATAAAATTTCTGTGATTGTAGTTCCAAATTACAAATGCTAGTTAGAAGCAGATTTTCACGCATTTGAGGACTACCTTTATTTTCCACATTTCTTTGCCCCTGCCCCCTTTCTATGGACAAAGGAATACAAATTTGGATTCACAGACTCTGCCAATCAGTCTGTGTACTTATCAATCTACATGTCTATCATCTGTATGTTTTTCATAGTTTAAAAAGCACTTATAAACTCCCTACTCAACACAAAATCTACATTACTAAAAAATTAAATCATCATTTTTTGATCCTGCCCCATCCAGGTACCTGTCTACCTCTGTCAAGCTGAAAAACAAAAACAAAACAAAAAACCATGTATAATGTTGGGTTCATTATTCTGTTGCATTTATTTTTATTTGTGTCCAATTGGTAAAAATCCCTTACAGTAAATTTTATTTTAGCTGTGCTTCATTTAAAAATGGTATCATGAAATATAATCTTGTGTAACTTACCTTTTAAATTTTTTTGTCACACTGTTAAGATTCATCCATTTCCTCAAACATGGTTTCAGTTGGTTTATGTTCATTTATTTACATTGAATATGGTCATTTTGTGGCTCTTTGAAATGTGTTATTCACTCCCCTGTTGATGGACAGTTGGTTGTATCTAAGTTTAATTTTTTTAAAACAGTGCTGCTACTGAAGTTCTTATTTTCTGATACATATTATAAAAAATTCTTTTGGTAATACAGGTAGGGTAAAATTTCTAAGTTTAACGTATTTTTAATTTATAAAATAGTACCTGATTTCCAAAGTGGTTTGCCAGCCTCAGTAATCTATAAAAATATTAAGATCTTTTACTAATCCAATCATCTCCAACTATTAGTATTTTAATTGTTGCCAATGAAATGGATTCTTAAAAAGTGGCACGCTATTTTGATCATGATTTGAATTTGATCACAACTGAAACATAAAAGACAACCTGTCATATTTGCTTATTTTTTTCTATTATTAAAAATGTATGTAGTCACACACACATACATGAAATTTTCATTTATAAAAATATTACATTATAGCTCAGTGAATTTTCAGTGTGTATACTTTAAATATCGCTCAGACAAAAAAATTAGTTTATTATAAGAGACACACAAAAAAACCCTGCCCCTCTTTACCACAATTCACCAAGATAATTATATCCTAACTTCAAAAACCATAAATTACTTTTGTTTGTTTGAACATTATATAAAAGGAAATGTATCGCATGTATATTTTCTGTTTCTTTTGCTTAATGGCATGTTTGTGACTTGCACTATTTGTGAATCATTCATTCCATTTCACATAGCAGTAGTCATTTGTGCTGCATGGTATTTTATACAATGACTATCCATTTGACTATTAATACCATTTGAGACTTGGTAGGTTTTAGCTACGTTGTATGAATTTTTCTCAGATATGTAAGTAGTAATTGAATGCTGGATTTTGGGAAATGGTGATCTGGATGAATCGGCATTTTCAAAAGTTTTCCAGGATACATGAGTAATGTTTATCATTTGTATTGCAGCAGTTTGAACAATTCCAATTAATACCATTTCAGTGTTTGCTACTGTCAGTCTATAACTATAATCTCATTAAAACATGTAGATGTGTACTTGTATCTCATTGTGCCTTTAATTTGCATTTTCCTAATGATTAATACTATTTCACATCTTTATTGGTCATTTAGGCCTGCTTTTTGGTAATGCTTTTATTCCTAATACTTATTTTTCCCGTTTTTCCTTTTTGTGTCCTTTTTAAAAATTAATTTGGAAAAGTCCTTTGTGTATATTTGGGATATGAATCCTTTGTCAGACATATGCATATATATATACATACATACATTTTTTCTAGTGTTCTCATGTACCTAAATGTTGTTTACTAAAGATCCTTTAAATATTTGCATAACAAATAGCATTAGTTAGGGTTAGGTTTAGGACAGTAGGACATTCCTTTTCAGTCTATCTGATTTCAAATAAACAAAACTGCTAGGAATTTCTTCCCTTTCCCTCCAAGATTAGTCAAATATTGGAATATTAGCTATCCCATCTTTAGTGTCCATTTAAAAATAGATAAATAGGATGTATGAACATTTTATTAGTTAAACAAAAATGTGTATTTCACAAGATTTATGATACAGAATTATGAAAAGGGACATCAAATGATTTTTTTCTATTGTATTTTTAACTTATTTCAGGTCCAGCTTTTTGTAAAATATATCCAGCACACATATACACAAGGATTCACACATATTAGAAATAAAATACAATTTTACTATTTATGGACCCAAGCTTCATTTCTCACTGCTTTTCTTTCCTCATAATGTCAACATTTTTTTAAAGGTTTTATTTATTTATTCATGAGAGACACAGAGAGAGAGAGAGAAAGAGAGGCAGAGACACAGGCAGAGGGAGAAGCAGTCTTCATGCAGGGAGCCAGATGTGGGACTTGATCCCAGGACTCCAGAATCGCCCTGGGCTGAAGGCAGGCGCCAAACCACTGAGCAACCCAGGGATCCCCTGTCAGCAGTTTTTAAACCTATGTTATTACATTCTCTAGTTGTTTTACTCAGTTATTCTCATTTTTCTCATGCAAATTCCATTCATTCTTAAAGGCCAGGCTCAAATTTAATTACTACGTAGAGCTTTTAATTACTAACTTCCATCTTGAATTATATCCTACTTCAGTTTTTTAAATCTTTTTTTTTTTTAAAGATTTTATGTATTTATTCATGAGAGACACACACAGAGAAAGAGAGAGAGGAACAGACACAGGCAGAGGGAGAAGCATGTTCCATGCAAGGAGCTTGACATGGAACTCGATCCTGGGTCTCCAGGATCAGGCCCTGGGCTGAAGGTGGCGCTAAACGGCTGAGCCACCTGGGCTGCCCCAGTTTTTAAAATCTATAATTGTTTACTGACCACATTTCATATCAATTATATTGCTTAATGCATTTTTAGTGTTTGTCAATAAAATTCTAAGTTTATTAAAGGCAGTAGGATTTTCATATGCTTCTTTATTTCATGTAGCATCTAATAATCTTGATTATATACTAGGTGTTCAATTAATTGGACATTGGTTCATCTATGAGAGCTAATGAAAATGAATTATTTTCAAATAGTGTAGTAGCTGATAATAAATTAAACAGTACTTCAAAGGAAATGTGGTAGACAGAATGATTCCAAAAGATGTACACAATCTAATGCCCAGAACCTGCATAAGGAAGGATTTTGGGGACACCTGGGTGGCTCAGCGGTTGAACATCTGCCTTGGGCTCAGGATGTGATTGATCCCTGAGTGCCTGGATGGAGTCCTGCATTGGGGTCCCTGCATGGAGCCTGCTTCTCCTCCCTCGGCCTGTGTCTCTGCCTCTCTCATGTCTCTGTATCTCTCATGAATAAATAAATAAAATATTGTTTTTAAAAAAAGGATTTGTGGGATCCCTGGGTGGCGCAGCGGTTTGGCGCCTGCCTTTGGCCCAGGGCGCGATCCTGGAGACCCGGGATCGAATCCCACGTCGGGCTCCCGGTGCATGGAGCCTGCTTCTCCCTCTGCCTGTGTCTCTGCCTCTCTCTCTCTCTCTCTGTGACTATCATAAATAAATAAAAATGTTTAAAAAAAATTTAAAAAAAAAAAAAAAGGATTTGTTTGGTCTTAAAAATGTAACTAAACTAATGTAAGTTAGAGACAAACTAATGTGAGTTCGCTCCTTGGTAAGTTACAAATACTGAATTCAGCAGGTGGAGTCCTTACATAAAGGAAACTTTATATGCAGTAACTAAGGAGATCATAGAGAATAAGTTCCAAGTCATAACTCCCCAAGTGAGGGTGAATGGATTTCTTTTTTTTTTTTTTAAGGTTTTTAACATTTATTTGAGAGAGAGAGAGCTCGCAAGAGACAAGAGTACAAGTGGAGGAGGAGGGGCAGAGGGAGAAGGAGAAGCAGGCTCCCCACTGAGCAAGGGAGCCTGTTGCAGGGCTTGGATCCCAGGACCCTGGGATCACGACCTGAGCCAAAGGCAAATGCTTAACCAATGCTTAACCAAGCCACCCTGGTGCCCCTTGATTTCTTTTATTTAGAGTTAGGGTGGATATTCATAAAGGTTGTACAGGCATACTTAGAAATACACTTATACAGGCATCCTATGTTATGTTAATGAAGCTTGTGCTCCTCCTAGGATGGAGAATTTAACAGTGTAATAAAGCAGAGAGGTAACTGCTGGACTAGGGGGAAAGGCTATGGGCATTAGAAGCTGGTGTAAAACTAAATAAAGTCTTGGGCTCCTTATATCTAGTAAAGAATCCAGGGTCATGCTTATTTTGTTGAGTTTTATTACTGATTTATTGTCTCTGATAGGGTTAGGCTATTTCCTGGCCTGAAAGAGACTTAGTTTTTGCATTCCTTTTGTTCCTTTAAAATCCTTAACTACTGAGGGTTTTGCATTCCTTTGTAACTGACACCTCCTAGGAAGTTCTGCAAGAAGTGTGCTTGGGCAAGTACAGCATGACTTCTTTTGTGTCAAGAAAGTTCTGGTTTGTCTTTCTTTTTCTGGGGACTCCTAGCTCCTTCTGCTTCCAGTAGCTTGAAAGGTATCCTTTCCTTTTTTCTTCAAACAGCTGATTTACACCCTGAGATCCACATGTAGTCCACCCATGCCCTCCTCTCACTCTTTTTTATGAGTATTAGCCAAGTTCAATTTCAAGTTATCTAATCACCATCAAGGCATACTTTTTTCCAAATAATGATTTGCTATTGTGCTATTCAAACAGCTACTTGTTAAGATGCAGTTATAATTTACCAGTTCATTTTTCTTACATATATTACATGCTTTATGGAGGCTGAGGAAAATAAAAACGGAAGAAAGTACCTTCTAAAAAAAAGTTGACCTTGAGGACTTTATTAGATGTGCCAAAAAGAGACTTAATCAAAATTTATTTTGCTATTAGGAATATTTAGAAACATCTCTATAATTTTATGGAATGACTGGCAAAACAGTGTTTTTGGATCAAAGACAAAGATGTGACCTCAGGTTTCTTAGCCCATTTATAGCACCGTATTCATTGTCTACAAAAAAATGCTAGAATAAACTTTTTAGGGCCAATGCTTCGTAAAACCCACTCCTTCATCACAGCTTTATTTCCCTTTATAATATTTTCAAGGATTAGACACGAGAAAATATATGTAGAACTTGGATCAAAATTTCACTACCTAGGGACGCCTAGGTGACTCAGTGGTTGAGCGTCTGCCTTCAGCTCAAGGCCTGATCCTGGGGTCCTGGGATCAAGTCCCGCATCGGGCTCCCTGCATGGAGCCTGCTTCTCCCTCTGCTTGTGTCTCTGCCTCTCTCTCTCTGTGTTTCTCATAAATAAATAAATAAAATCTTTAAAAAAGAAATTTCACTACCTTAAAAACACAAATGACCCTTTCTGAACAAAGAGCGCTTTTAGAATGGGGGTAGGGGCTGGGGTGGGCGAACAATGAAGCACCTAGTCTCCGAGGCTGTGATTCACCATTCACATTTTGGATGCTTTGTCACATGGTTAGTTAATTGGGGCCGAAATATTAAGTGCACATCAACTGTAGTGCTCTCGGCAGTCAGGTTTATAAATTTTCCTCAAAATTTTGAAGAGTTAATATGCTTCACTAAGCAGCTAAATCATTATCAAATAGCAAAATGATAGGACCCGCTAATTAGGAACTCATTCGGCCACTAAACTGGTCCTTTTAGAGATTACAATATAATTTTCCCATTAAAGGCTCTTTGATAGGTTTAAAAGAGGGTTTATTTGAAGTTCCCTTTATGCTAAGGAGAGAGGACTCTGCTCTTTGCAAGGTAGTCTTTGTTACAGGACTTTTGAAATGTAAAAACGATTGACTAAGCAATGGTGAGGTGTGTTGTTTGCATATGAATTGCTATACTTCAGCTACTCCTGTTTCATCAGCAAAGTACCAATTAACCACCAGTGCTATTGTTTTCTAAATTAGCAAAGAAAAATTTCAGAAGCTTATATTTCAGGCAACAAATACTGCTTCAAATTGAGTTTCAGAGTACAAGTGTTAAAAACAAGAAAAAAAAAAAAAAAGAATATTCTGAAGCTCCTTTCTTAAATACCTGGCCTGTTACTTAGGAATTTTACTGATTGAATTATATATGAAAAGTCAGTTCCTATAATCTGTAATTTCTGTAGTTCTACAGAAAACAACCTTGAAGGATAAGGTCTTGTTAGAGCAATATTAGGTTTAATCAAATTGGAGATGTACACCATTTTATTCAAAATGCTTAGGGACACTTAATGTCTGCTAGTTCATCCAGCTGTGTAATGAATTAGGAATTAGTATCTACTTTTGTGAACAGGTTAAAATCCCAAAAGTGATTTCATCCTATCCAAGAAAATACACTAACATACCACAATAGGCTACTTATGAAAGACACAAAGATGAGTAAGTCTACGTGATAAAACTTGTGCAAAGCCACAAGCAGCTACAGAATTTGTGAGGATTGCAGTTGTTTATAGGCCAAAAATAGTAACATACCAAGAGGGTGATTTTTCATATTTCCTATATGAGCAGGTAAGCAGGAAATTTGGACAAAAGTTAAGGAGGTACTTTAATATTATTTATTATGCTAATGGTAACTATTGATGAAAACTCAAGACATAATCCAATTAACAAAGCCTTCAGAATTGTAATCTTAATAGGTCAGCTCTTGGCTAGATAAGAGATCTGGGTACACATTAGAATTACCTGAGGAGATAAAAATTACAGAGTTTCCACTTCTGAAAACTATGAATTAACTGGTGCTGAACTAATCCTCTTGGCAATAGCAATTATAACGTCTAAATAGAAAAGAAAAAAAAAAAACTGTTTGGAAATATATTAGTTTAAGAAGAAGCAAGCCAAAAGGGGAAGTGTATGGTAGTATAACATTAAAGTTACATTTCCTACGTTGGTGTTTTGTAGTGTTCACCACTGCGTAAGTTTGGTCAAGCAGGGAGGTGCCTCTTTCCTAGTCACTATGTCTACCATTTATTCTAGTGGGTTCAATGATGGTATAAGAGTAAGGACTGCATTTTATTTCTCTTTGTACTCTTAGCAAACAGCTTATTACATGGAATACATTAAATACAAAGTTATAGATCTGTATCTACCTATCCATACACACATACATTTATACACACATAGTTTGGTATGTGTACTTTAAACTGAAGCAGCTAGGAACTCTAAGGATGAGTTAACAAAGAAAATATAGATTTCTATTCTTTTACCCTCAGGTACAGACCCCTTCCCATAGAAACAGTATTCCTTAATAACACTCAGTCTTGCAGCATTATCTAACATTAATGTGCCATATTTTAAAAGACAATATAATGCAGAACAAGAAATGGAAGTAAACAGCACCTAATTTCACTTGAGCATTTCCTTATTAACTTTAACTGTTATCAATCAGTGGGAGAAAGGCTCCTGTAAACTTAATTTGGGTACACAAATACATCCTGTTATTATCCTTTCTAAATTCAAGTAGGAAGCAAACACTTAACTCAGCCACCATACTGTGACAACAGCAAAAGCCCTTGGAGCAATATTTGATCTGTTGGGGCTCAGGGCAGGCTGCCCCATGATATGCCACAGTGGCATATTGATTATTTTGAATTAAAGTTACTTAAGGAACAGCAAGTGGAAGAACACCTTGACCTTCCTTTATGTCCAGAAAGCAGGAAATAAATCTCCCATGTGAAAGTTATCCTCCCTGCACCAAAAGTTAGAGAGACATCCCTATTATTAGAAATAGGAATTCAGGGCTGAAGAAGCCTATACAATCTTGTCACTGTTACTAATTTACTACCCCAGATCAAATTCTGTTTAGAATTCCTTACTGATTAAAATTCCCAAAAAAATAAATTTTCTTTGTACTGTCAATTCCTCACAAATGTATTTCTTTACTAAAAAGTGCAAAAACTGCATCCCTTGGTCACATTTAGGTCTTGTATCTAGGAGGCCTCCATATATAGGAATTACATGTCATTTTGTCCTGTTAATCTGTCTTGTGTCAGTTCTTAAACCAGCCAGAAGAATCTTGAAGGGTATAGGAACATTTTTCCTTCCCAACAGATCCTATATTCAGCATGTCCAGGATCCAGAGCTCCTGGGTGTCCAGGATCTTGGCAAGTTGTTTATGTTCAATATCTACTTCCTCTAAGAAGAGAGGCCTTTAATTTCACATTTAGAACTTACTAAAGAGAAAATATTAAGGAGCATTTCCTACAGCTAATTAACGCTCTCAGCATTCCCTCTGACTTTCTAGTGTATTCCCTGCTTGGAAGGAAAAAAACATCCAAAAAAAAAAGAGAAAATCAAAAAACTGTGTTCCAGCAATATGTTGCAGTTCTGCATGATTTTTTTCATGGGTGTTCTGCCCATAACTTTACTTTCTTCACTATCAGATCCCTAAATGTGTGCAGCATAATGGTCTTTTGGTTCCCTATGCAGATTACTTCTCATTAGCAGTAAAGGATCATAATTTCCTTCCTCAAAAAATATAGATTATAAACCTCATGTAAAAACAAAGGAACTGGGATTGAAATACACACACACATGATTTTCATCAAGTTTTCTTATCAAAGGAGGAAAAGTCCCAAGTTTTGCTAATTTCTATTATATCACTTAGTACATTAAAAAATAATTCTCTTCATAGGAGTCTTGCACAATTGTTAAATTGCAATCCATCTTAACATGAGGTCTTGGTGTAAGGTAATAGGAGTTCCTCTGTATGTGACTCAAAGTAATATTGGTTTTTGAAAGAAAGATTTTTATGTCTTTTCTCTCAAAATGCCTCATGAACCATTGAGGAAGGAAAATGAATCTGGAGAGCTGTCTAGAAATTTTTTGTTGATACCTTTTAATACAGTGGCACAAGTATTAAAAGTTGTAAAATGAATGTCCATAGTAAGGAAGACAGTCCTGAAGATGATAAAGCATTCTTCACAAATGTCACCTCATTAGCATTCTAGATATTACAGACGATAGAGTATAGGAAGGCTGAGTCCAAATGATTTCAAATTATCAGACTAAATGGTGGCATTTTAAGAATTTCTCAGTTGGCTTATGCACATGTTTTTGTTTTTATGTAGGCAAGGAATGATGTATGATAACTTTTTAAATCTAAATTAATCTAAGAAAAGCTTTTAAATCAGTATAAATTTTGTTATATCAGATAAGAATGTATTGTGGTATAATTTAATTGCCAGCATTCTTTATTTTTGTGCAACATAAAATGACATCTTCCAATCAATATAGTCATAGATTCAGTAAATAGTATTGTAATTCACAATCTAGGGGCTCATTGGAAACTTTGATACAGTCCTTGTTATCCTCCTGCATCCACATATACATACACCACCCGTCTCTGTCTCCTGCTGCCCTGGAAGGCATCTTTATCCTCTGCCTTCCTGTTTTTTTGTTTGTTTGTTTTTTAATTTTTATAAATTTATTTTTTATTGGTGTTCAATTTGCCAACATATAGAATAACACCCAGTGCTCATCCTGTCAAGTGCCCCCCTCAGTGCCCGTCACCAATTCACCCCCACCCCCCGCCCTCCTCCCCTTCCACCACCCCTAGTTCGTTTCCCAGAGTTAGGAGTCTTTATGTTCTGTCTCCCTTTCTGATATTTCCCGCACATTTCTTCTCCCTTCCCTTATATTCCCTTTCACTATTATTTATATTCCCCAAATGAATGAGAACATACACTGTTTGTCCTTCTCCGATTGACTTACTTCACTCAGCATAATACCCTCCAGTTCCATCCACATCGAAGCAAATGGTGGGTATTTGTCGTTTCTAATGGCTGAGTAATATTCCATTGTATACATAGACCACATCTTCTTTATCCATTCATCTTTCGATGGACACTGAGGCTCCTTCCACAGTTTGCCTTCCTGTTGTATTTGACCAGCAGGAAGCACACTCACATCTCAGATTGGGAGGACTGGTGAAGAGTAGTTATTCTTGCACCTCTTTTTTTTTTACTTTCCTGCAGATCTGACAAAAGCCTCATTTCTTTCTGGCCCCAGTGTTTGTTTAGTAGTCCATGGCACTAGTTTTTACTGGACTCCATTACAGTATTCCATCTCTTTTGTCCCTTAGGATTAGATTAATGTATTTGTTGAATCTAAGTGAAATCACATATCACTCTTTGCCACTACTGTTCGTCCCTAGGAGTTTCACTATCCATGTTGATCTTTTAACTCTCAAACCTTTGTAAAGAGTCCCTTTGCTGAACCCTCCTCATTTAACCCCTTTAAGTGTATCATCTTTTTCCTACTAAAACCCTAGCTGACACACACCCCCACTCTTTCAGTGGGCTATTCTTTTAATGTCAGCTGGAATTAATCTGTTAATGTTAAATTTAGTTGTAATGTGTATGTGAGTGTGTGTGTTTGTGTGTGTGATTCATAAGACTGGTAGTTTATATTTGGTACTATAGGAGTGGAAAATGTTTCCCTTCTTCTAGTTTCATTGGCTGATTTAATAATTAAATTGATGTAAGAGATTAACAGGAGAAAAATGAATTTCATATGTATAGGATCCCCATAAAAATATAAACTCCCCGGTAAATTGAATCTTATATATCATCTTGAGCTAAAGAGAAGCAGATAAGGGTCTGGGGCTCAAAGTGGGGAAGACAATTCACAGGAAGATGAGAAGAGCAGATGTTTGGTGAACAGATGTGTGCCATGCCACACATATAAGTTTTCCTGATATAAAAAGTTATCTCTGGTAATAACTTCCTCTCTAATTTCTTTTAGGCAGTTATGAGGGAGGTGAAAAGTTCTTCTTAAGTCTGCTTGGTCCCCATAGTTTTCAGCTGGAAATAATCCACAAGGCAAAGTGGCTCATTTTGGAGTGACATATTCTGTTTCCCCTCAGTATTTACTTTTTCTTGTTTAGGTATAAGGATTACACTGCAGTTAAAAAGTTGGAAGTGAGGGGCATCTGGATGGCTCAATCAGTTAAGTGTCTGCCTTTGGCTCAGGTCATGAACGTGGGGTCCTGGGATTAAGCCCCGTGTTGAGCCCCACATTGGGCTCTGCATTTAGAGAGGAGTCTACTTGTCCCTCTCCTTATTCCTCTGCCCTTCCCCCCTACTTGTGTTCGGTTTCTCAAATAAAAAAATCCTTTAAAAAGTGTTGGAACTTTTCTTTCTATGCTATAAAACAATTTTATTATCATGTGATAACGTTATTATCACATGCTATATTAAAGTTTGAAAATAAGGACTATGGGAACTTGTGTTCCTGGAGAATTGCCCAATATGGACTTAATATTCCCCTTAGTTTGGCCAAATTTTAGATAGAATTCTTCCTAACTCTAGACCTTTGACCTCCCTTTTCATAGAACAATTACTTTAGAAAATATGTAATTGCAAATTCTTATTCTACCTCTTGACAGCTTTAGAACCCAGAAATGTCTTTCTTAAGGGCCTGGAAATATCCCTGTGAAATATAACCATCAGGGATGATAGCACCAGTCCCAGTCTCTGTGGGAGAATAGGAGTCCAACTTCAATTTGTAAAACTACCTCCTGTCATAAAGATAGAAGAAAGTTTACTTTTCCTTTGGGAAGTCCAATAAGCAAACAGATGGCCTAAGATCTCTCCCCTCATATCCTAAAAACCCTTTGTTAGAGCATAATTAAGTTTAGAATCCAGTTTTCTTCCCTCTTGCAATAGCCTTGGTAAAGTCATCATGTCCTATTTAACTCTGGTTACTAAAATTTTTGCTTTGAAAATCTCCTCTTGATATTTCACTTTTTCTTTATATCAATTATTACTTTATACTTTTCCAAATACCATTTTTTAGATTTATTAGCATTCTGTAACAGTTCTCTTTTTCATTTCAAAATTTCTGCATATATATAAAGATTTTATTTATTTATTCATGAGAGACACAGGGAGAGAGGCAGAGATACAGGCAGAGGGAAAGCAGACTTTCGGCAGGGAGCCTGATGTGGGACTTGATCCCAGGACCCTGGAATCATGACCTGAGCCAAAGGCAGATGCTCAACCACTGACCCACGGAAGTGCCCCTCTGCTTTTATATTTGTGAATTTTAATCCTTACATATTTTGGTATTTTTTGTTTTTAATGTTTTCAAATTGAATGTGTCCTTTATGATTTTCATTCTTTTGTGAGTAACAAAGAGTTTTAAGGTGGTGAATTTCCTCTCAGAATAATTTTATTACATCTTAAAATTTTATTTATTTATCTTAGAGGTCAGGGGTCAGAGGGAGAGGAGAGTCTCACTGACTTGGGGCTCAGTCTCACAACCCTGAGATCATGACCTGAGCTGAAACCAAGAGTTGGATGCTTGACCGACTGAGGCACCCAGGAACCCCACATCCTATAGTTTTAAATACATAGTAATAATTATTTGGCAATTGCATTTTGGTTGCATCTTCCATCCAAGAATTGTTTAGGAAACCACTGGATGAATTCCCACATGCCTAGGTATTTTTTATTTATCTATTCACAATTTCCTTGTAGTTTTAAATGTGGTATGATCAGAAAAATTCTCTATAATTTCTATTTTGGGGTCTCTAATAATTTTCTTTTTACTCAATTTATGACTAAATACTGTATATTTCCTATGGATAATATGAGTAGTCAGATGGAAAGTTTATATTTAGAGTGTATTAAATATGTGTGTTTTAAAATATGGTATATACAAATAATCTCACTAATTGGAATATTTATATTCCTTGAGCCTACTTTATTATGTACATTATTATGTGCTTTGCCAGTGTCAGGGAAAATCAGAAAAAAATAAATGGATTATTGTTCCTAGAGACTGAATGTTTGTGTTCCCTAAAATTCATATGTTGAAATCATACCAACCAAGGTTATCATTTTAAAGGTGGGTTCTTTGAAACATGTTTAGGTCAAATGGGCAGAGCTCTCATGATTGGAATTAGTTTCCTTATAAAAGAGACTCCAGAGAGCAGGTGTCTTTTTTCTACCACATGAGGTTACAGTAAAAACACGGTTGTCTAGCAAGTGAGCTCTTGCAGTACATCAAATCTGCAGTGACTTGATCTTTGACTTCTCAGCCTCCAGACTGAAAAATAAATGTTTGTTGTTTAAACCGAGTAAAGGACTGGCAGGGCTGGGTAGGGGGCCACAGAATCAGGCTCACAAAAATCCCCAAAATGTGGAGATGAAAGGAAAGCAGAGATGAATAAACCAAACCATCTTGTCCCAGGTTTCAGAGGTGGGGTCTTGTTATAACAGCTACTTGTGACCAACAAAGAATTACTAGCCCCTAAAAAGGGAGTAAGCCGTTGAAGGTGTTATCACTAGTCCTTACTCAGTGGTGATATCAATAGTCATGTTAAAAGAATTTAGATTCCCTGGTTGGCTCTCAATAAAAGACCGACCCTACAAGCCCCCCCAGGGGCAACCCTGAGAGCTTTCTCTGTATCCTTGCTTAATAAATTTCTATCACTTTACTCATTCTCCTTTGTCCGCCAGATTTATTCTTCGGCTCCATGAGACCAGAATCTAGCTCTCCCACAGTCCAAATGGACTAAAACAATTATGTTGTTTCTGTCCATCTAACTTTATTTATTAATAATAAATAATTTTACACTTTTAATAATTTTTGCTTTGAATTATCTTTTATTTCTGATAGTCCTATTTATCTCTGATACAATTATTATGACTATTAAACTTTTTCTGGTTTCTACTTGAGCACTTTCCATACTCTTTCTTTCAATATTCTGAGTGATTATTGGAATTTATCTTTTTCTTTTAATTGGAATTTACCTTTGAGGGTGATATAGTTATATATTTGTTATGATTTCATTTTGAGTCATTATTTTTCTCCAGGCTTAAGAGTATTTTATTTACATTTATTATTTATAAGAGGATTTCCTTCCTCTGTATAATCAGTTCTCTAGTGATTTGGAATTTATATAATCTCTTTTTCATTCTAGTTTTGTTGCTTCAAACAGTATTCTTAAACTTGTACAAAATGCATCAATTTGAGCAAGATAAAAGGATATCTACTAACCTGATCATTATGTCATAAATGATGAGATAATATGTAGACTTCTTCTTTTTCTCTCCATTGTTGCTCTGCCCCTTAGTTCTCCTTTATTTGAGAGCTATATTTGTCCATTAAAATCTTATTTTTCAATTCGCCATTTTTTCTTAAAGATTACCAGCTTTGTTTCTGATATTTTTATAGCCATGCACTATTTTAAAGCTTATCATATAAGAAGTTGTAATTTGGTTCATTTTATTGCATTTATTAATGTCATTTGTCTTTGCACATATATATGAGTATGTACATGTACCTAATTTAATTATGCAATAAGATCTATGACAGTAACAACCATGTTCTTCATATCTTCAAGTCCCCGTATCCCTAGCACAGTGCTTCTTTATGTAGGTATTTGACAAAATTTTCTTTTTGTTAATTGAATTTAAAAGCTTGATGAAAATAAGCTAGACCAGAAGAAATGCTACTGACCTTTCATCAGTTCTCATATTTTTTCTGAAAACAAAGCAAAATTTCACATTCCACCAAAATGTCACTAACTTCAAAAATTATACCATTTTATTTATCAAAATGAAATAGGAGAGAGGGGTTCTTATCTCATGGAGTTGAAGAATGAATTTTATGGACAAAGGAGTGTGAGTAAAGTGATAGAATTTTATTGGGTAAGGATACAGAAAAAGCTCTCAGGAGAGGGGCTGACAGGGTTGCCAGTGTGGGCCTCCTCTTAATGTAGGAATGACGTTAGGGTGCGATGCTCATGGCAAAGAAAGAATTCTTGAGATGTCTTTGGTGCAAAAAAGTGGTTTTATTAAAGCACAGGGACAGGACCTGTGGGGAGAAAGAGCTGCACTGGGGTCATAAGGAGTGAATGGCCCATTATATGGGCCATTCAAGTTGGGAGAGGGGTTAGGGATAGTGCAAGTCTCTAAGGAATTTTGGAAACAAGGTTTCCAGGACCTTGAGGGTGCTAGCTGTTGTTAGTAAAAGGTTTTTTTTTTTTTTTTTTTTTTTTTTTTTATTACTGTCTAATAAAACCTGAGTCATGAGACCCTTCAGATGTATATCAGTGGGTCATGTACTTAGGGGATGATTGCCAACATGTATCTTGGGAGGTAGAGATGAAGGAAATTTCCAAAGGATTTTTTATATGTGAAAGTAGATTTACAGGGTCCTGGGGATTGGGTTAAGATTGCCTTTTGCCCTTAGCAAAGTATTAATATCTAGGCAGCTGTGTCCCTAGAGGAAGGTCACTCTTCCTATTTCAAGGACTTGTCAATGGGCCTTAGATAGTAAGGAAATTTAATAACTTTTCTTCTGCTTTTATTTCCCAAATCACACAGAAAGTCTTTTATTTAGAACTGACCAGGGATTGGAGTGCCTGAGTGGTTCAGTGGGTTGAGCATCTGCCTTTGAATCAGGTATGATCCCAGGGTCCTGGGATAGAGTCCTGAGTTAGGCTCCTTGCTCAGCAGGGAGTCTGCTTCTTCCCCGTCTCCGACCTCCTGCCACCACTCATGCTCTCTCTCTCTCAAATAATTAAATAAAATATTAAACAAAACAAAACAAAACAAAACAAAAACTAACCAGGGAACTTGTGTCTAATCATTCTTGTGATGTCTTGGTTTGAGAAAGGACTGGTGATAACATTGTTAATGACTGACTTCTTCTTTGGAGGCTGTTCACAATGTAACTGCCTTTAAAAGACCCCATCTCTGATGCTCAGAGCAGGGTGTTATGGTTTGTTCCTTCATCTCTGGTTTCCTTATGCCTCAGCATTTCTGGGATTTCTATGAGCCTGATCACATACCCCCTACCTACCTCTCCCTACCTAGCCCCACTTATACCTTACTCAATGAGACCTTTCAGATGTATATCTGTGGGTCATATACTTGGGGGATGATTGCCAACATGTATGGGGGATAGAGAAAAGGAAGTTTCTAAAGGAATTTTTATATGTTAAAGTAGACTTACAGGATCTTGGAGGTCAGGCTAAGATTGCCTTTTGCCCTTAGCAAACTGTCAACATTGAGGCAGTGAGTCTCTAAGGAATGTTCCTCTGTCTGTTTTCAAGGACTTACCAATGGGCTCTCAGTAGTAAAGAAATTTAATAATTTTTCTTCTGCCTTTGTTCCCCACATCAAAAGGAAATAGTGGGAGTGATAAATAACTGGCATTAGAGATACACATGCCCTAATTCTAAAGAGAAGCAATAAGAATTTTCATTTTTATGTAAAACAGACTCTAAAGATTTAATTTAGTGTAAGATAATACAGGGAATTTTGCATTATCAGTTTCTTTTGTCACCCTTTTTATCTGTTTGTAGCTATAAATGTGTTGATGAGGTAGAGAGAAGGAAAGGTATTTCAAGACTTGTACTAGTGTAAAATACATTGAAGAATGTTCATAGTTTTCAGTTACTGGCTACATGTACTGTTTACATTATCTTCATTATGAATGCTGTTACATAATCCTATGAATCTGGTTTATCCTTTTAAACCAGACTGAAGGAAAAGTAACTGTTATTTATTTTATTTATTTATTTTTTTTTACTGAGAGTTGTAAAACCTGAGTCTCCAAATATTCCTGCCAAATTATGCTTAACTGAGATTGCTTAACAATTGCTATAACACAATTTCATTCTTGCTGTGCCTGCAGACTGACCCCGTGATAAAGACAACCTGTTTGCTCACACCTTTCAGGATTTGAATAGCAAAAAAATTCTTGAAACTGAAGTTTGACTAGCTTCCACAATAAAATAAAATCTTTAATTACTTACCCCTTGACTCATCCCTCATCAACACTTAGCTTAAGGTACTTTCACATTGTTTTAGTAAAGGCCAGTTAATTGCGTTGTTTCTCTTTCCAGTTCAGTAATATAGGGGCTGAGGGCAGGCTGCCCCAAGATGGGCCATGGTGGCATGAAAATTATTTTGAGTTAAAAGTAATTGAAATCCAGTGGATGCAAGAAAAGCTCTCTTCCTGGTCCTCAACTGTCTAAATTTACATTGGAAAGGAGAACCTGTACCAGGAAGTGGGCTATTAACAGAGACTCTGCTTTAGCTAAGAAATGTTTCTGCATGATAGGGCAATTTTTGTTTTCCAAACATCTCTTTTCACCTTCTAGCTAATGGCCTCCTTCCCCATTGTGTCCCTAAGCCCTATCCTTCTCCTTAGTATAAATAGGCTTCTTGTTGCCTCATTGTCTTTGAATTTCACTTTTATGTAGATTCCCCATACACTATTAAATTTTATTTTCTCCTGTTAATTTTTCTCATGTCAATTTGACTCTAAGTCCAATTAGAAGGACTTTGAAGGGTAGATAAAGGTCTTCCTCCCCAAGGATAGGATCATTCACATTAGAACCAGATTCTTCACTGCCTAGCCCAGAATGCTTCAATGAGGATAAAGTAGGATGAAGACCCCTTAGGATATCAACTCTTCAGTATGCTCCTAGCTGGACACCTAACTGCAGTAGTTCTACTGCTATGTTAAAGAGTTGCCAGGGCCTATTATTGTATGTATGTATGTATGTATGTATAATATTTATTTGATTGAGAGAGAGAGACAGAGTGCAAGGGCAAGGAGGCACAGAGGGAGAGGAGGAGGGAGAGAATCCCAAGAAGACTCCCCTTAAAGTGAGGAACCCAAAAAAGAGTGTGATCTCATGGCCCTGAGCTCATGACCTGAGTTGACATCAAGTCAGATGTGCCCTTCCTTTATTGTTTTTATTTTGATAATTATCCTTGTTAAGACTCCATTACATGATTTTATCATTGCCAAGAGCTTTTTATGAGATAGGTAAGTATAGCGTTGGTTTTGACTTTTGGGGGACTCTTACTAATAATGCTTATTTTTCACCAATAAAAAGCAAAGAAAGGGCAGCCATCATTTGAAAACAGATCAGATCTGTTCTGATCTGCCTTTTTGTATGGGTGCCAAGAGCACAAACTAATTTTTGAAATGACTTGAAGAAGAACAATATAGAATTGCAATGGTCAATTTGAGGAAGTCTTGAGAAAAAATATTTCACTTTTAGAGACACCTCAGCACAAAAAGGAGGGGAGAGTTTTGTTTGTCTAAAAGAAAGAGCACTTAAGAGAGAGATCACTTTCTTTATTTGAGTGTGTGTGTGTGAGTGTGTGTGTGTGTGTGTGTGCCTGCTTCACAAGTTTCCTGAATTTAATCTTTTTCATCTTCATGCAGAGGAAAAGAAATAACTCTAGACAGTATAATTTCTTATTTGTCTGAAACTGGCTCCTTCAAACTTCTTTCTATATTTTTTTCTCCCACTTTCTCCCCTGTCTTGGAAAATTTCAGAGATTAAATTAATTAAAAAATTGTCATGTGTTCACTCTAAAAATATCTAGATAAACTGCAATTGCCTTCTGAAAAAAAAAAGACAAATTACCAAGTTGCATTTATTTTTCTTAAAATATGTGAGCTATGTAAAAACAAAAGAAAACAACAATCAGGGTAAATAATGGAATAATGGTCTTGCTCATTAGATACAAGAATATAAAGAAGGTCTTTATTTCTACAAAATGAGAAAAAAAATTAATATGATTTGAGGAATCTTTGAAATTTAGTTTTACAAACACATAAGTTTGTAAATTATATTAAAAATAAATACATGTAATATCTGACTTACATGGGTAAGAGATTTAAAACTGTATGTCTATTTCCATTTTTTATTATATTATATAAGTTATTGCCAACAAAATATCCAGTTCACATAAGATTATGGCTAACCATTCTATGATTTAAACTTTTAACAATTCCAACATTAGTTTATGAGTCAAAGAAGCTATCATTGTCCCCACAGTAGTTTAAGATTTTAAATATATAAAATGATGTTTAAATAAATTAATTTGTAATAATAGGTTACCTCTTAAAATGATAAATCTCATAAATTCTAATAATTCTGTAAATAATAAGGGATTACTGTGTTGACTTTAATTATAATTTCCAAATTTTCAATTAAATTTAAGACTTTAGACTAATATTAAATTGTGTTAATAATCTTACATTAGTTGGGTAATTTTAAGGCATGAAAACAAAACTGTAGTCATTAAACATAATATTAATTTACACTTTTTATGATAGGGAATATGAAAATGCCTTTGTATAATTTTATATACATATCATCTTTCTTTGCTACAATACAATTTTTACAGATTTTATGAACTATCTGCTCATAAATATGGAGAATCTGTGGATTTGTGATTGAGTTTTTACTGTATCTTTGTCTAGAGGAAACAAAAGTTATTTTGGTTAGAATGAAAATTAATATAAATGCTTGAGATTATATTAAGTATAGTAACAAGAGTAATATGAGTGAATACAAAATAATAGCTATGTTTTATCTGTTTCTTAAGGAACATTTTGTAGTTTATTTAGATTGGAAATTTAGTATAAATTATATAACATTTTATTTAAATATAAATAAATTTAATTATATGTTAGTTAAAAATAAAAGCTTAAGTTTTTTATTTGGTTAGTTTTTTTTTTAAAGATTTTATTTATTTATTCATGAGAGACACAGAGAGAGAGAGGCAGAGACATAGGCAGAGGGAGAAGGAGGCTCCATGCAGGGAGACCAAGGTGGGATTAGATCCTGGGACTCCAGGATCACACCCTGAGCCAAAGGCAGGTTCTCAACAGCTTAGCCATCCAGGCGTCCCTTATTTGATTAGATATATGTCTAAATACATAGATAAAGATTATTAAGCTTTTGAATAACAAAAATAAAAATAATTTTTAAATAATTCAACAAGTTGGCAATATTAAATTATTTACTTATAAAGAAAAAGTTAACAGAGGCACCTGGGTAGCTCATCAGTTTCATGTCCAACTCTATTTCAGCTCAGGTCTTGATTTCAGGGTCCTGAGTTCAAACCCAGCACTGGGCTCCACACTGGGTGTGCAGCATACTTAAAACAACAACAAACACAAAGTTATTGAATAGTTTACTGTAAGAAATCACCAAATAACATATAAAAATAGTAAAATGAAATTTTGAGTTTTGTCTAACATGTGACCAAGTTATTATCTGCCCAGATAAAAAAATTTCCTTGATTTTTGAAAAACCAAAGTTTTTCATAATTTTTGTCCCTTAATACTTTTTTTTTTTTGAAAACTTATGTTTTTCATCTTGTCCCACTTGGCACTTTTTCTTGGTTTTGTCTTTCCCTAATTCACACCCATACAGAATAGTAAAACCATGAAGATGTACTTTATCAAAAAATATCTTTGGGCTTTTCTGGAATGGCTCACATAACAAAGTTTTTTGTTCTTGGGACGCCTGGGTGCTTCAGTGGCTGGGCGTCAATCCTTTGGCTCAGGGCGTGATCCTGGAGTCTTGGGACCAAGTCCCACAACAGGCTCCCTGCATGGAGCCTGCTTCTCCCTCTGCCTGTGTCTTTGCCTCTCTCTCTTTCTCAATCTGTGTCTCTCATGAATAAATAAATACAATCTTTTTTTAAAAAAAATTGTTTCTGTTTTTTCCCATCTCCTTAGAAAGATTGCAAATGATTAATAAAAGAAATTAGGTTTCTTTGGTATCCTTCAAATTTTAATAAACTCATAATTATTGTAAGGATTATTTGTTTACCAAACATAGAAACTTCTGTTGTCATAGATTTATATGCATAATTAGCCTTCTTGTGTTAAAAGAAAAAAATATTTATTTTACAACCCAAAGACTAGCAAGTTACTATTTACCAATTAATTCTTGTTTCCAGATTTCATTATATTTGCCAACAGGTATAACAAGTGACAATTGGTGATGTATCAATTTATGATATATGATAATATGATTTGATTGATTTATAATATAAATCAAAAGCCTTAACTATTTCTCAGTGTTCTCTTTATGTTTTTGTTCAACTATAATCAATGACTACATTCTTATTTTTTTAAGGATTTTTTTGTGTACTTATTTAAGAGAGAGCCAGAGAGAGCACAGAGGAAAAGGGAGAAGCAGACTCCTGGCTGAGCACAGAGCCTGATGCAGGGCTTGATTCCAGAACCCTGGCTGGAATTGTGATCTGAGATGAAAGCAGACACTTAACCAACTGAGACACTCAAGTGCTCCAATGATTACATCCTTATAAATTAATTGAATTCCTAAAATGATCCTACCTTTTGCTTTATAAAATGCAAAGATTTTTTTTTTTTTTGATAGCAGGACACAGCACACTGACATTCAATGTAAAAGAAAGGCAGAACAAGAGGATGTCAGGAAGACCACACAGAGGCAAGATAACAGCAAGTCAGAGCATCTTATGTATGGCAAGTAGGGTAACAGTAGCTACACTTGATGTACTCTACATGGTATGGCTAATTTATATAATTTGGAGGACTCTGGGGCTCAGAGGCTGTCCCTAGTTTTCTGGAACCTGATCCAAGGGGCATTTATAGCTGGTGTACATAGTGGCCAGGAGTATGAGTGCCCAGTAAGGTAAGTGATTAGAGTATGGACTTAATTAGCTGCTTAGAAAGAAAAAATAGCCAGTCTTCAGCCAGGATCTCAAACTGGGGCATGACAATAATAAAAAAAAACTAGTTATATACTCTTCCAGTGTGCTCAAATCAGCCAACATAAATTATTAGTCAAAACTGTTCAGTTTTTACCATAACAGTGAAAAATTCACTACAATCTGAAAACAGTATCTGTTGGGCAACTTCACTCAAAATTTCTGAGAATGTCTCCTTGGTATATGTTTCATCTGCCAACCTCATGATCCTGGCAAAAATCTGTAAAGTGGAACATAGGTATTTGAACAAGTGGCAAGTGGATATGATACAGTTTTATCATTCAAATGAACACAAATCCATTCTTATTATTGTTCGTCTGAGGGATGGCTATAAGATTTGCTCTATCAAAAGACAGCTATGTCAACAGTAACTTAAAAAAAAAAGCCCTCAAAACTTTGAGGCCCTGTGTTTCCAACTTGGGTTGTCTAACCTAATATCAAAGGCACTTATTTTATATTTTTACATTTGATAAAGCTTTGCAAGACACTGGAATGCAGTGCTCCCTGAATTTCTCAGTGTTCCTGCAGGGTTCTGGCTTCCTAAGTAGTGGAAACTGACATGCTATAATTAGAGGGAAAGTCTCCTTTGTCCTCCAGAAACATTTGCTCTCCACATGTTTGGTGTATTATATGCAAACACACAGGTTTAAAATTCACAGGGTGATGAAACCCTCAGCCATTCTTTTACATTCATGTGCAAAATGGTTCTAAATGAGGGACCTCCTCCTTCTTGTCTCAGACAAGATATGTTTTCATTACAAAGATAAAGTTTCTCTCTCAAAGGGGTAGGAGTACAGCTGCGTATCAGTTCCTGTAAAAACCAATAGGTTCATAATTTCAGGTTCCGCTCCTAAATAAGAATTTTTTTTAAGTAAGTACATAATAAGTACATTTTTGATACTGCATGGATAACCACCTGCCTCTAATTTCATCTTTCTGAGAATAGGGTACGGGAAACTGAAATGGTTAAAGCTGCAATTAATAATAATTAATAATTATAATCTGGAAATGTCATGTTTGCTTTCAGAAGAATAGAAATAAATAAATACAAGTATTAATGTTTAATCTGGCACTGCTCATCATGTACAAACATCATTGTCCTTAATGTATTGTTACAAATAATTAATGTACTGTAGCCATATTTATTACTTACATGTACAAGAAGCTTTTCTCAAAGATAAAATACAGACCCGCTGTGTGACCTTTAGCAAAGACTTGGAAATGACTCTGATTTAAGACTTCTTTTTAACCTTATTGGAAGGGACCTAATCAGATAGTGTTAACACAAACACTGCATTAAAATTCTGAGGAATTGACCCTTGGGTTCATATCTCTCAGCTAAAAAGACATTATATTTGCACTTCCAGAACCTAAATGCTGATAAGAGATTCCAGTAATAAAGATTCTCTAGAATGTTGAATCAAACAGCAGAATGTTAAATTGACAATATTGACAGGGGCCAATAATTGCTAAACCTTTAAAAAATAACTTCTTGTTCTCCTTTTTCCTCCTAATTCTATCTCACCTTCCTATTAACTTAAAATTCAGTTTATCCTGACTTGTTTTCATGTTGCAACATTCAAATAGATATGAAGTTGAGCTATTGGTTTTTGGTTAGTTTCAATCCCATATTAGCAATTTGCTTTCAAATGACAAAGTCTCTTTTCCACTGTTTTGGGGATCAAATATGTTAGGAAATCATACTTTTTTTTTGGTCTCCAAATATTCCTAATGTTATTTATTTCATGAGAACTCTCCTTTTTTTTATTAGGACCATAAGGATGATATTAAGTACATTGGAAAGGGGATCCTCCCCATTTTTTCTTGCACATAACAAGGATCTTAGAACAGGAGCTATGGAAATGAAAAGGTATGGCTTTTAAACCATTTTAGTTATCTCATTAAAGGTTAGTATCTTAATTTGGAATTATGTTGTACAAGTTTAATCTTTTTGTAAAGTGATTTAATAGGGGGATTATACTGATTAACATTTGCACCATTTACAGTAGAGAGACTTTAAAGAAGCAATATTTCCTGAAGATAAGAACTTTGTGCAAAGACACGAAACTAAAAAAAAAAAAAAAAAAAATCTGTAAATAAGTTACATTATAACAGATTATTTTCCAGCACCTGGTGGCTCAATTGGTTAAGTGTTTGCCTTTGGCTCAGATCATGATCTCAGAGTCCTAGGATCAAGCCCCATGTCGGGCTCCCTGTTCAGCAGGGAGCTTACTTCTTCCTCTCCCTCTGCCTGCTGTTCCCTCTGCTTGTGCTTTCTCTCTCTGCCTCTCTCTCAAATAAATAAAATCTTTTTAAAAACTAGATTATTTTCTTTCACTTCCATTGAGTGAGGAACTAAGAAAAACTGACAGAAAATGGTAAATTCTTCAAGTTTGTGCATTTATTTGTTTGTTTGCTTTAGACTTAGAATATAAGTGAAATGCTGTTATTCTCTCTCTCTTTTTTTTAATGCTATTATTCTCAATCAATTTCTAAAGAGGGCCAGAATTCATTAATAGTGTAACTAATTAATGCCTCTAATTATTTTATTTTATTTTTTTAAAGATTTTATTTATTCATGAGAGACACAGAGAGGGAAGCAGAGACATAGGCAGAGGGAGAAGCAGGTTCCCTGCAGGGAGCTTGATGTGGGACTCAATCCAGGATCCCGGCATCACACCCTGAGCCGAAGACAGATACTCAACTACTGAGCCACCCAGGCATCACAATACATCTCATTATTTTAACCAAGGAGCCATAATCTGATTTAGCCTTTTTTTTTAAAAAAAAGATTTTATTTATTTATTCATGAGAGACACAGAGAGAGAGAAGCAGAGACACAGGCAGAGGGAGAAGCAGGCTCCATGCAGGGAGCCCGACGCAGGACTCGATCTGGAGGCTCCAGGACCACACCCTGGGCTGAAGGCAGGCGCTCAACCACTGAGCCACCCAGGGATCCCCTGATTTAGCCTTTTAATAACACAGTTATATCTCCATGTTGATATTATTGAAATTGTGATAAAAATTCTATTGACCAAAACTCTGACATTCTTTGTTGAATTTTCCTTCCATTTTAAATGATAATTCCACATGGATGCAAATTTTTAGATTGTTAATATATATCTACCATTTTCAGAAAATGATATTTTTTATATCATGAAAATCTAAAATAGTGTGAATGCTGTCAATCTGATTTCGTTATTCTTTCTTAGATCTCTGTAATGATATTAATTTTATTAAGAATTAATAAAAGCAGAATAATCAATAGCATTTATTTGTTCATTCAAATAGCATGTATTAGTGGCTAATTATATGTTAGACACAAAAAGTATTTAAAATGAATGGCATTTAGTTTCTGCCTATTATCTTGTTCACAATAATCTTCAGTGAAATTATGAATTAGTAAAATGGGTCAAGAATCAAATTTTTATTATATAAACTTTTACTTATGGGGAATATTGATTTGTCTCTGCTACTTGTAACCAAAAGTCATATTTCAAATATTTTCTTTGAGATTTCTGAGTAATACTGTTAATTTAGTTGAGAACTGTCCTGGAAACTTTTTTGTAGTTACAAACATCTGGTTATTTTGCAGGACAGACTCCCACCCAAAATTTGGTCCAGATATTAAAGATGGTGATGATAGGCCACGTACCAAGAGAATCAGGAAAGTTCACTGTTCACACAAGGGATTCCTAGGGAGATCAAGTTTTGCAAACAGGTAGGATGTGAGGCCACTTTGGCAGAGGGGAGGGGAGCTGGTCTGTTGTGGTTGCTAGAAGGTGTAATTAGGGGAATATTTCTACTCACAAGCTGGAGATTTGTGAAGTTTAAATTTTCCACTATCTTCAGTGGAAAAAGGGGAAAGAAAGGTTGAGGATTAAAAAGTAAGTAGTCAAACACCAAAAATGTGATCATCCCATAAAATATATGTTATGCTTTGTTTAAGCTAAATAAAAGTAAACTCATTTTTTAAAAAGTACCACAGCTTTTCAGAAAGAGCACAATCTTTGGAATCACACATATCTAGGATTGAAATCCATTCTCTGCTTCAAAGTAGCCATGTCATTTTGACCAGAGTCATTTCATACCTGTTAGATTCAAGGTTTTTGCCTTCTATAAAACAAAGTTAATATTTAACCCACAGTCATGGTGAGGATAAGACAAGTCAAGTTTTTGACAGTATTTTTCTTTTTATTAAAGCAAATTTATTCTCTTGAAATAAATACCAGTAATTAAGATTCTTGATGTCTTTTTCCAAAGAAGATCCTTTGCAAGAATTCAGTGAAGCTGAAACAGGAGAGCTAGATTCTTGTCTCATGGAGTTGAAGAATGAATCTTGGGGATGAAGGAGAGTGAGTAAAGCAATAGGATTTTATTAAGCAAGAATACAGAAAAAGCTCTCAGGTGTGAAGGTGTCCCAACAGGGTTGCCAATGTGGGCCTCCATGGACAGTCTTATTTAGAACTTAGCAGGGAGCTGTGGCCTTATCATTCTTGTGATGTCTTGGTTTGAGT
The DNA here is from genome assembly GCF_048418805.1 of Vulpes vulpes. Classification (NCBI taxonomy): domain Eukaryota; kingdom Metazoa; phylum Chordata; class Mammalia; order Carnivora; family Canidae; genus Vulpes; species Vulpes vulpes. The sequence continues at coordinate 26,828,510 of NC_132791.1, forward strand.
AAGGACTGGTGGTAACATCCTTAAGGGCTCCCTTTTAGGTCTGGTTATTCTTTGTTGGTCACAGGCAACTGTCATTAAAGAAAAAAGAAAGAAAAAATCCCCCCCCCCCTTCGTAGGTAGGAGTGGTCTGGTTTGTTCCCTTATCTCTGGTTTCCTTATATCTTAGCATTTTTGGGATTTCTGTGAGGCTGATCCCATTGTCCGCTATTTATCTTTCCCTACCTAGTCCCAACTGTCCCTTACTCAAAGTTATGTATTATTCCATGAATTGTGCTATGTGGGCTCCTGGCTCTGAATCATGAGACTCCTTTTTCTTTTTTTTTTTTTAAAGATTTTATTTATTTATTCATGTGAGATACAGAGAGAAAGAGGCAGAGACATAGGCAGAGGGAGAAGCAGTCTCCCTGCAAGGAACCCAATGTGGAGCTTGATCCCAAACCTTGGTATCATGTCCTGAGCCAAAGGCAGATGCTCAACCAATGAGCCACACAGGTGTCCCATTCATGAGACTTCTTGAATGAAATAGATCTCAGTAAGGGTGAATGGTGCAGGAGCTTATCACTGTCTCATTAGATATTGCAGGACAAATCTCTTCATGCATTAGTAAAGGAACTATCTAGAGTAAAGAATTTTAATATATGACTTTGATGAGATGTAAAACATTTTATATTATTTTTTGGTAAAAGTGTATTACTTTCTCATTATATCAACCTAAATATTTATTAAACTTAACTCTTTCAAAGTTAGAAAACATTATATAACAGACACAGTTGTTTTTGTGGGGAAATTCAAGTGAAATGATGCTAGTAAAATTCCAAAATGTATTTAAATATATTTCCTTTATGTATACTGCTCTAAAGTTTATTCTTAGAGTTATTTCAAAGACTTCTTCAAATATCTGCCATACACTAGGATATAAACAATATACACAGAGTAGCACCTGAAAAAGCATAAATACATCATATCAGGGAGACCAAAGTACAAAATACATATTATATTTTAGTACATATTCAAGGTACATCTATTATATTTAAGCTGTAATTTCGTATTTAATGTTATTTATAATGGAAAAGCAAAGTGTAGAGTAAAAAAGCTTTATTCCTCTTAATTATTTACTATCAGAATATTGTGTAAGCATTTCTTGAAAATATAAAAGGCTCCTAGAGTTTTGTTTTACTGACTGTCTTTTCTATATTATATAAAAAATCAACTTCAATATGTCAAAGATATTAGTGAGTCAAATATGCATGTAAATTAAATAAAATTGGACAGCTAGTGTGTGTAAAGCAATTAATGATGGCTAATATTTGAACTATAATGACTTTTTAAATGATTGGCATAGTTGCAGTGTAATTAGCTGAAATTGCTTTAGTAAAACCAGTAATTAGTTTTGAAACAAGGGCAATATATTTAAAAATCTACATGGCATTCTGCATATGTACTCTTGTTATATTAAAAACAAGATCTTCCTGAAAAGAACTTGATGGGGGAAGATAATGATAAGATACATATATAGTAAATGGTCAAGAAAGATTTCTTGAGATGTCTTCGGTGCACAAAGGTAGTTTTATTAAAGCAGAGACACAGGACCCCTGGGCAGAAAGAGCTATAAAGAGGTTGTGAGGAATGGTTTATTGTGCACTTTCAAGTTGGGAGGATGTTAGGGATAAGATAAGTCTCTAAGGAATTTGAAAGCAAGGTTTCCAGGACCTTGAGGGGCTAGCTGTTGTTAGAAAAAGGTCATTTAGTACTGTCTAGTAAAACCTTAGTCATGAGACCCTCAGATGTGTATCGGGGGGTCATATGTTTGGAGGATGATTGCTAACATATCTTGGGGGGTAGAGACAAAGGAAGTTTCCAAAGGAGTTTTTATGTGTTAAAGGAGACTTACAGGATCCTGGGGGTCACGATGTTAAGCTAAGATTGCCTTTTGCCCTTAGCAAAGTATCAAGATCCAGGCAGTTGAATTCCTAGAGGAAGGTCATTCTGCTTGTCTCAAGGACTTGTCAATGGGCTAAATTGTAAGGAAATGTAATGTTTTTCCTGTGCCTTTGTTCTCCACATCAGTCTCTATATAAGAAGAATTGGATTTTCTTTCAGGATGGGACGCTTTTACTTTCAACTGTTAATTGTACGTTTACTTTTTGAGAAATTTGAATACCAAAGAGAAATATAAATTTTTTTTGCAAGATTTAGTACATGCAAGTGTCCTATCATTATTTACTCCCTCTTTGATAATCTAACACTTACTCTTTGTATTCAGCATATGCCAGCAACTAAGTCCCTGGCCATGCTGGTCTTTTGTAGCTAAACTTTAGCCAGGCTCAAGGTCAGAGTGGGAGTGAGAGCATAGTAGCCAGGAGTATAGTTCCTACTGCATGAAGTGGAAGATAGCTAAACTGATCACTCAAGGATACATCCCCCAACCCTTGCTTACATACTTTATAAAGCAAATTTCTTTATAAATTATTTTAGATGGGAAAAAATGTTCAGGAAATTTTTACTTCAAAATGTTAGCCTTAATGGTCTCTAGAAATTGGAAGCTTGAATGGGATTATAGGTCCCAAACAGAATTTCTGCACCATGTTAAGTTAGTGAGCTTCTCTTACAGGCACAAGGATTCTGGGAAACGGACTTCTGGGAAAGACACTGTTCTTGAAAAGCTCACAGTGTAAACTAAAGGGTATGCAAATATGATATTTTTCTCATACCTCCCAGTAATGAGAGATTGAGTATTCAAATAAGAGCTCAAAGAAATATGATTCATAATTAGAAGAGCACCAAATAAGAATATAAGAGAATCATGTCCTTGTGGATACAGACCATATGCGATGGCAAAATTATTGGAACCTTTAAAGTAGTGATTAGGTCAAAATGAGCCAGGGGAGTAAAACACATTTAGGAAATAGTAGAATAAGAGAAAGCAATAACAACTTGTCTATTTTATTTAAAAGAAATGGGTTGGGGTGCCTGAGTGGCTCAGTTGGTAAAGCCTGCAACTCTTGCTCTTGGGGTCATGAGTTCAAGACCATGGTGGGTCCAGGGCTTACTTAAAAAAAATTAAAATTAAAATTAAAAAAAAAAAGAAACTGAGTTGAAGTTTTTGTAAATGTTGTTGGCTTTAGTCAGAGGAAAGAAATTGCATCTGTGGTTGTTTGCATGCATATATTTGTGCGTGCTAAAGATGTATGTGTATATCTTTCACAAAATATCTTTCACAAAGTATCTATCATAATCAAATAGGATAGTGAATATACAAATATATGCAAGTAAAAACTATAAATTATATATATATATGAACACAGGATAAAAGTGTCTAATCCTGATTTATAGTCTCTAATATTAGGGTGCAACCCTAAAGTATACTTTAGTGTGTCCAAAGTATATCTGATGAAGTAGAGATGCCTGGGTGGCTCTGTGGCTGAGCATCTGCCTTCGACTCAGAGCGTGATCCTGGAGTTCCAGGATGGAGTCCCACATTGGGCTCCCTGAATGGAGCCTGCTTCTCCCTCTGCCTATGTCTCTGCCTCTCTCTCTCTGTGTGTCCCTCATGAATAAATAAATAAAATCTTAAAAAAAAGTATGAAATATAAGAGGGTAAAGTGTTAAAAGAAGCATAGATAAGGTGATCACTGTATCATTTAATCATTTATAGAGAATAAAAGAAACATGTGTCTCTAAAAGGAATTCAAAGTAAAAACTTCTGGCCTGGCCATTTTTTGTGTTTAAGATATTTAGGAGAAAATCTGGATGTTTAAAAAGTTGAAAGAATTTACTCAGCTTTTGTAAGATAGACAGTGTGAGTCACCTAGCTCAGCCTCAAATAGTTATTTATGCCAGAATCTATCATTAGGGTGAGAATATTCCATAAAATATTCCATTTGCTATTAGTTGAAGATAGATTTTTACATTCATATACGCATGGTTAAAAATGTGTAGCTTAGAAAATATATAGCATATAACTGCTCAGTGAGCAAAAGTAAACTAATTGGAAATTAAAATATGTACATTGGTTAACAAACGAATTTGTAGGAAGTATAAAGTTTAATTTTTTTCCACTAAAACTTTAATATAATTATTTTCATGAATGCATTGCCTGTTGTAATATTTGTATTCTGATGGTTGTCAATTTATCATGTTCGTATCAGTTCTCTTCCCTTGCTAAAATATGCATTTATTGATTCTGTTAATGTTTATTACAAAATTTATATTTTATATTGTAATAGCAAATTAGGTTGCATCTTCAACATTTATGAAGAGTCAACTACATGTCAGTACTATACTATTAACATAGAAATGCATGAAATATAGATAATCCTGGCTCCCACTGTCTTCCTATTTTATCTGAAACAAAACTCAATAGATTCCAGTTTCATTTAAAATGGCATGCAGTTTTATAGTCAGATTCATAATTTTGAGGTTAGAATCTTACTGTTTACACAAAATTATGATATTGCAGAACATTTAGAAATTGGAAGTGATTATAAAATTGTTAAAGATCTGAGACATGAAAACACACCCAAGAAGCCTCTAAAATATGCTGTACTAAAAGATCTCTGGAATTCAGAGGTAAAGTTGTTCTGTGATTTAATATAACACTGGTAAGGTAAACCAATAAAATACTCTTTCTATTTTCCCTAAAGAGTAAGCAAAAGTAAAGCAAAGATTTATTAATATTGCCAAGGAGGAAGACTTTCTTCTGCCCTATGGTCCTTATAGTTGGATTTAGAATCAAATTGACATGAGACAGATTAACAGGAGAAAATCAAATTTAATGGGCATTCACATGGAGAATCCACATAGATATGAAATTTCAGACATTGAGGCGACATAGAGCTTACCTGAACCAAGGAGAGGGGTAGGGCCTGAGACTACAAAGGATAGAAATCTACTAAACTAGAAGGTGAAAGGAGATGTTTAGAAAAACAAGATTTTTCTATTATGCAGATGATTCGTTCAGTAAAAGGGGCCTCTGTTAATAGCTCTCTTCCAGTCATAGACTTTCCTTAAAATTTAGGCAGTTATGGAGAGGCAGAGAGGCTTTCCTGCATCTGCTGGGTTTTTATTACTTTTAACTTGAAATAATCTTTGTGCCAAAGTTATCCATTTTGGGGTGTTTCATACTGCACGCCTTCAGTATCCTCTTTTTTAGTATGAGATGGTATAAAAGAAAACTGAAGGTTTGTTAGAAGATGTAGCTATGGAAAAAGGACTTATTAAGTTGAGCAGTGATCACAGAAAATATGAAATGACATTCATTGGACATTACTGAGTGCCAGGAAATATTCTAAAAAATGTATATCAATAATTTTCTAGAACATCCCTATGACTTGGGTATTATTATCATCCCACTTTACAGATATGGAAATTGAGGCACAGAGCATTTACTTGTCCAAAATCACACAGAATTTAAGTCAAAACCAGGATTGAAATCAACATTCTGGCTATCAAGTTTTCCTCTTCATACAGCTTTATAATGACACTCAGATTTGAATCTGCTTCTCAGATCCCAGGAGTGCCGAGAGAGAACATTCTCAGTATATTGCCTTTTAGGCAAACAGTCAATAAGTAGTTGAATCATACATCACACAAAAATTAGTCTAGCTGACCTCTAAAGTTCCTTCCAATTTCAGCATTAGATGATTCTATGAATGTTAAATTAATGTATTTCACTAGACTGCTGGGCCTAGAGCCAAGTTACATTGAGGAGTTGCAGTGTGGAAAGAGGTCAGTATGTGCTTGCTCTATAGATAACAAAATGTGTTTGAGAAAGTTCATATACAAGCAGGAAAGTCTAAGGCCTGAGAACTGCAACCATAATCACTTACCTGTCAGTGGAACCCATGTAATAAAAGGGTACCATCTACAGCTCAATTTCTACTCTATGAATCCAGTTTTTCTGGCCACTACTCTAGTGTGTGGCCCTGACAATTTTTCCTTTAAGCTAACCAATTTGTCCTGATCTCAAGCTCTATGAGAGACCACATTACTGAAATTTCTAAGCTTAGAATTTATGGCAGGGTCAGCTTATTCTAGAGGAACTATTTGAACAATGCTGTGACCCATTGCTAAGTCTAAGACATGGGTTAATCTTACAGCTTTATATTAGACACCCATATTTAAGTAATAGGATGACAAATACCAATATTACTGTGAGAATGGTTGTCATTATTTAAATCCATATGTATCTATGTCTTTCTATGTGTGCATCTCTCTGTATCTAGAGATAGATAGATATATCTGAGGAATATAGACGTTGCAGACATTCTGGTCTTTTAGTACACTTGTGCTCATCATAGGCTCTCGCTGATGTAGAAAAGTGTGGGTGCTAATTTTACAAGAAAAAGATAAAAAGAATACTATGAAATATACACTTCTTGAAAAAATGAGCAAAGATTAAATGAATACTACCATGCCTTTACCAAAAACCTTTTTAGCAATAATCCTACACTCAGATAATACCTTATTGAATGTGGGGTGCCTGGGTGTCTCTATCAGTTGAGTATTTGACTCTTGGTTTAGCTCAGGTCATGGTCTTAGGGTCCCAAGATCAAGCCCTGTGTCAGGCTCCACACTCATTAGAAAGTCTGCTTGAGATTCTCTTTCTCCCTCTCCCTCTCTTACTATTCCTCCCTCTGTTTGAACTTTCTCTCTAAAATAAATATATAAAACTTAAAAAAAGTACCCTATTGAATTTGATGACCAGGAATTAGGTGGATTTTTTTTTTTTAGATTTTATTTATTTATTCATGAGAGACACAGATTGAGAGGGACACAGACACAGGCAGAGGGAGAAGCAGGCTCCATGTAGGGAGCCAGACATGGGATTCAATCCTGGGTCTCCAGGATCACATCCTGGGCTGATGGTGGCGCTAAACCGCTGAGCCACCCAGGCTGCCCAGGAGGATACCTTTAAAGTAAGTGCTTTTGTTAAAGGGTGATGAATCAAATGAATCAGCTTTATTCTAGTGATTCTAATAATTAAATATAAGTATTCCTCCCACCAAAATCTCATAATATGATTCAAAAACTGCCTCTGGCCTTCAGAATCAAGCCAGAGAATCAGTAAAGAGCAGCCTGTGCTGGGCAGACAGTAGAAATCTACTGTATTTTGAGTTTTCTGAAAGAGTCATGATGTTTCGTGGTCTGAGTATTTGCATCTGCTGCTCTCTTTTCATAGGTCTTTCTACACCTGGGTCACTCTTGATTATCTTTCTAAAACTGTGGTGAAGACCTTTAGGAAGGTCTTCCTGAAGTCCTAGCAGGAATCGTGTGTCCCTTCCTTCTACTACCACTGGAACTTTACATGTTTGTCTCTGTCATACCACTTAGTATATTTGATTGCAATGATTTATTTGCCCATCTGCCCAACTAAATGATATCTTCAAGGGCAGAGACCAATTCTTTTTTTCTTTGAAAGGTTGAAAAGTATTTAATAGCTAAGTACAATTGTTCTTTGACATTAACATTACAGTCTCTGCTTATGTCTATTTTAATCAGGCTATAGGCTATGTTTTCACAGTGTAAAATATAAAGGTAAATTATAAAGTCGAGAAGAGTATACTAAAGGACGTACCTACTTAAGATGATTGGGGAAGCACAGAAATGTCTTTGGCTATTTATTCTTAACCTTCTGAAATTCCCTTTCTGCTGATTTTTAATTTAAAATGATTCACTTCATATTTCACTGTGCAAAGTGATATTTGACCCAGTCTAAAGATGTAGCTTAGATCTGTGATTATTCTTCATTATTAAAATGTCAATGTGATTGTGTTTGGTGATGATCAAGTATTTATATTTTATTCTTTCCAAAATTATAGATCCAGAGTTTTGCTAGCTATCTCCTTAAAACTCCATTTCTTTAAATTGCAAAGCTACAGATTTTGTTATCTCATTTGAATGTGTTGAATAACTGATATGTATGGCTTAGTTTTGTTTTATCTGCTGTTTTACCTAATATAGAAACAGCGTCCTTATGACTGTGTGCTTCAGAGGTAAGAATAGGTAAACCTTGCTCTTATTATATTGTAATCCTAAATTATGTGAAACTAGTCAATGACTCAGTAATTTCCTTTTTATTAAATCAGTATGTGACAAATCTTTCAGATATAATGAATAAATAACCAATAAAGTAATATTTGCTGTTGACTTCATCTTATTGCTGCACTCCTGGTTTACTTTTAAAAGCCTCAATTGTTGGAAGGGATGGAAGTATAATAATAATATTCAGAAGTCTTTGAGCAGGCACAGATTAGCATTCAAATGCGCTGATAAAAAAGTCAGCTTATATGTTTCCCCCTGGAATCTCCCTTTAAAACACACATCTATTGCTTATATTACATTCTTCTGCCCCATGTCTGATTTCAGCCTTAGTCATCATGAGAAATGTCACATAACTCAGATTCTTCATGGGCCACTATTGCCCAAATTAAGCGCATTGCATCTTTCAGCATTCTACCCTTGTAAAAACAGGCTTGATTTAGCCACAGGAGCACCCATAAATAAAAGTGTGATAATGTTCCTGGAGGGCAGTCCTCAAAGAGTGGGGGGAAAAGGGGTTTTTGGTTAAGGACATCAGCTTCTCTTATTTGAGATAGACTATTCTGACTCTTCAAATGCTCAGGGGAATTCTGGAGTCTAAGTCTGTAGCAATGACCTTGATAAATAAATGCCTCCTTATGTTAGACTTATTCCTCCCTCTTCTCATATATCCTATTTTCTCACTTTTGCACCGAAGTCCTTACTTCAGGATCTCTTTTAAAAAGGGAACCCAAACTAAGATACTGACCCTAGTGGTGCAATACTATAAATATAGTCTTGCTCCAAATCTATCATTAGGTGGCAATGCTCAGCGATTAGTTGGAGACAACATTTCTTAAAATATTTCCAAACAAATTCGTCTCTGCTGTGTACTTCACAATTTGTTTAGTTCGACTGCATACATATGGAAACAGAACGAAAGCTGTTCATGGAGAAAAGACTTGGCACAGCCTGCAAAATTTGAAGCCAGACATTTAAATTCTTCAAGCAAAATAACAGTGAAAACACCTGCACCTAAAACATATGGATCTGATTTTAATCAGTGAATAAGGAATCTGCACTTCAGGCCACTAACAAGTATGTCGGCCTCAAAATTTTTTCTTGACCCTAGAAAAAATTAGACGCAGTTGATACAAGAATATTTAGTTCTAAAAAGACTTGCTAATTGTCTACAGTCCTAAATATCTAATTTTTTAAATGTCATATTCATTATCCAGAATTTGTTCTCCTGGGATTGGAGAATCTGAAAGTACACACTTCAAGTACATTTTGGTACATCTGAGAAATTGGTTTTATAAACCATGAGTTGACATGACTAATTTTATCCTTGGGATGCATTAAAAAAATTAGAAAATCAAGCGACGACATGGAAACCAGAAATTCATCTTTTATAAAACTGCTGTGAAACATACGATCTTTCTTATTATCCAATAGTCCTTATATGAACATCTATAAGAAAAACAAGAATTCAGTGTGAATAAAATTTTGATCAACTATCTTGTTAAACTAACTGGCAAATCTTCATTCATAAATGAAATTTTAGTATAATTTCTCTATTTTTTTCTTTTTGAATTTCCGTTGTTGAAAACTGATATTTGTGCTTGGGAGCTAAGATATAAGGTGAAGACAGAGTTAAAAATAAAGAAGAATAGCTTTAGTGCTTTGCTAGGCAAAGGAGGATGCATGCAGCAGGTTATGGCCTTCAAAAACTGCAAGCCTTTCCCAGAGGAAGGGGCTGGGGGGTTTTATAGGGAAATACAGAATCTATCCGGTTTTGACAGGAATTGTGTATGTGCTGCCAGCTTCTTTAGTTGATTTCAGATGGTACCAGGTTCCTGAAACAAAAGGCTAAGAAAGGAGGAGGAGAGGTTTGTGGAAGAGAGGGAAAGGTTACCTTAAAATCAAGCTTTGCTGAAGCCTTAGTGTAGCCATTTTGATTTTTGTTCAATTTTATGCTTTTAAGCAGTTTCATTTCCTGCCAGGCAGCGCAGAAATAAATTTCTACCCTACTGATAATTTTCTTTAGATTAAATGTTTAGTTTAAATGAATTCTACTCATGATGCAGAACTGTTTTCTTTGTTTTAATGGTACTCTTTTCAATGTCATGTTAAACAATTATTGGAATAACAGGTAGTCAGGAGAACAAAAATGTGTTCAATGTTATCCTCTATTTCATTAGCAAAACAGAAGATGTGGAGAGGGCTTCTTTGTTTTTTCCTCACATTTATGTTTAGAAAAAAAATTGCTAAGGATATAATGAATTTGGACCTCCCTAGTTGGAATTACATTTAAGAAAATAAACAAATGTGTTCTCTCCCTCAACACCATTTTGCACATTATTGTGATAAAATAGAGAGGGTTAGGAGTAATTCCAAATCCAAAGGTTAGAAAGTCTCTGGGGTGCCTTACTGGCTCAGTCAATAGAGCTTACAACTCTCGATCTCTGGGTTTTGAGTTCGAGCCCCACACTGAGTGTAGAGATTACTTAAAATAAAATCTTAAAATGAATGAATGAATAAATAAATGACCAAAGTTTAGAAAGTTTCTTAAATGTCCTTCATATAAATCAACTGACAAAACAGTGGAGCTCTGGTGTTATGATTTTTTCCCCTGATAACTCATTTAGTACTTTCTTTTATCCCTCTTTTATTTTAGCAGATTCCTAGGGAAAGTATAAAATCTAAAGCAATATGATCTGTCCTACTCTCTTTCATCTAGTGACCCTATGTTTAGGTTCCTAACATTCTGAGAGAATACAAAATGACTGCTTATGGTGATAGGATTCATGATAACAATATTGGATATTGCTTTTGATGTGTGTGTGTGGGAAGCTTTGTAATTTTAAATGAAATCATCAGTCCTACAGTAGCAAGACTGAAGAGCAAAGAACTCTCATAAAGAAACAGTAATATCTTTGTTAATCTTCAGAATATTATTTCCAGACAGTCAAATGGTATATTTTTACTTTAACCCTGCTTATATTCTTGTTGTTATTAAGGCCATAATATATAGGCCAAAGGACTTCCATTTTCTACATGAGAAAAATTTTATTGCTGATTAAAACATGTAAAACTACACACATGTTATTAGCTCATTTTTTTTCTTAATATGACTTTGGTAAGCAAAAGAAGTATAAAGGAAGAGGAAAAACTTTTAAAATAAATATTTCTCACACTGCATGAGTCAGAAAGTAAAACAAAAATATAATAATTGCTTAAAAAGAATGTTTTAATTGTTTGCCTTAGCTGTTTAGAAATTCCATTTCTTTTCAAAATCTTGTAGTCACCACAAATTTGGTTGGCTCTGCAGATTATCTGATAACTTCTTTATCCCTTTCTCTAACCTGCTCTGGTATATCCCTATCAGCGGTGGATGCAAAAAGTAGAAACTGCTAACAAGTCTCTGTTGTCACAATTTAGACCTGAATAAAATCACTGCTGTTACTCGTTCTGCTGCTGAATGTTGAAGACCAAGGGCGCTGACTTCAGTACTGATACTGCCTCAGGTTGTCCACAGGCATTACAGAGAAATGATTCAGAGTGTTTTACTTTTTTAAAAAAATATTTTATGTATTTATGTGAAGGAGAGAGAGCATGAATGGCAGGGAGGGGCAATGGGAGAGGGATAAGCAGGCTTCTTGCTGAGTATGGAGCCTGACTCCAGACTCAATCCCAGGACCCTGAGATCATGACCTGAGCTGAAGTCAGATGCTTAACTGACTGAGCCACCCAGGTACCCTTGTTCTTACTAATTCTTATTTCATTTCTCTCACTTTGTGCTTCTAACGTAAGTCCATAAGGGATGGGGTCAGAGGTCCAAGAGGAATTGATAACATTGTGCTATATCAGAATCACATTCTGCTTCTGGCTCGTTCTTACTGAATCAAAGCCAGTATAGCATATTGCCCACCCTCCTTAAATTGATCTGGGTGCTTATCTGTTAATTGTGAAAGTAAAAAGATTTGTTAAATGTGAAAATTAAATCCACTGTGCTTCATCCTCTGATCTAGATAGAAAACTGCAGTACTCAGAGTGAACAAAACTTAGACTCAAAATGAGACCTCTTTCTTTAGTATCTTGTGTCACAAAAGATCGGAATTAAGTGCATACTCTGTGAGCTCGGTGATCATAAAACTGAATGGAATTTTCAGTAGAAAGAAGTCATTCACATGCTTTAAAGTCTTTGTTCAGTTCTCTCAGGTTCTTATTCAGATTCCACTCAGGTGTTTTTCTCAAATTTTCTCTATGAAATTGTGAATTCCGTGATGGAACTAATTGTATCTTATTCACCACTGAATTCCCAAAAGCCACGGACAATGCTTGATCTGTGGTATATACAAAAGAAATATGATTTGAATAAATTTTTGGCAATATCATAAAGGAACCTCTGCTTGTTTTCATAATTATCTAAGGCACAATTTCTCAACCATAGCATTACTTAACACTGGGACTAGATGGTTGTTTTGTTATGAACAAATGCTCTCCACATTGTAGGATGTAAGATGTGTAGCAGTACTCCTGATTTCTACCTAATTGCCAAATGTCCCTGAGGAGACAAAATGCCTTAGTTGAAAACCTTTCAACCCTTAGTTGAAAAACATCAATGTGTACATATATCTGCATCAACATCTGTTTTTCTACCATATGTATAGTCCATTTACACAACCAGAATTCACAACTCTTGTGATTTTTACTAGTATTGGTGTTATCTTTCAGTCTTCATTATAAATTTATCCTCTTCCAATAATCTTTGTTCAATTTGGAAACTTCTTTAGAAAAGCCTTGATGAAAACAAGTAGAATTGCATTCCTATGTGATATTCCAGTTTGTAAATTACTATATTTCAGAAAGAACTCATTAGTCTTTTTTTTTTTTTGGAATAACAGCATTAGAGTCATTATTTTATTAAAAAACAGCAACAATTACAAAATAGTAATGTAAGCAAGAGAGACTATTATGTAGGGGATTAGTCTGTTCATTAATCAGATTATGTACCTATTAATCTTTAAAATATTTAGTCTATATTGGAATCTGCCTCTGTCAGTCTTTAAATGAAGGCTTTTTATTATAGTCAACAACAATAACATTTTCTTTTAAAATATGTAATTTTTAAGTGGAATGATTTTCTATATGGTATAATTTCAAGCTTAGCATGTAGTGAAGAAAAAACATTGGAAGATTAACAACTTGGGTTGTAATTCTTGCTCTTTTACTAGCTTTAAATTTAAATAATTAAACATCCTTGGCCTCAATTCTAAGTAACATGCAATGATGAAATGATTTATAAAGAACCTTTCATTTTGAACACTTAGATTACATGAGCTGTAGAGTTCCACTTTTGGAAGTAGATGTGAGAAGCTCTGCAGTCTCCCATCTAGCAGCACAAATAAAACTAGTGAAAAGAATTAAAAACAAAAACAAAAACCTAAGATTTCTCTGGAAATTGTTCTAGGGGCATACAGCAAATGAAGAAACTTTATTCAAAATAGCAAGAGACAGTAGCATTTGAATCAGGTGCTCTCCCTCTCCCCCATTACATTCACAGGGAACAGAGACTCCATTCTAGGCAGGAGCAGCCTAGAACACAGAGCTCCTCTTCTCCCTGGTCAAGAACTATGATACTTCCCAGGATAGACAGTGCCAACATTTCTCCTCCTGATGGAAGCTAAAGTCCATATGAGTATATCCAGCCTCCAGTCACAGGGCACAGTTGTATCAAGCTGAGAATACCAGGGCCCAATCATCCTTGCCCAGATTTTTTTTAAGGAGGAGATTTCATTTTGAGGGCAGTGGGCCTAAAAGACCAGAGGCTACTGCTCCTGACCAGTGCCATGCTCTTAAAGAAGGGTGTCACTTAGAGAACTGAGCCATTGTTACTACCTTCAACTTCAGAACCATGGCTCAGAGGTTTTTTCCAGAGATAGATACAAGCCATAAGTTAAATAACCTCTGAGGTTTACTCATAAGGAACTGATAATCTTTGAAGTAGAGAAGTTCAAACCTTTAACTACTCTTAGAAAAGTTGGGGGAGGGAGTTGATGTTTTGATAGTAAAAAAAAAATTATAAGGAGACAATTAGCTTCATAAAAGCAAAAAAGGTGTACCCTAAGCCCACTAGCTTAAAAGAGAACCAGGGAAATAAATAGCTAAGAAGAGCTCCCCTGGATTCAGAATATACTTTCAACACTGTGTTGGAAAACTACTCTTGCAAAGGAAATCAAATTTAATTGAATGAGAGTATGGAGCAACTTATGTCCAGAATATTGTAAAACAAACACAAGAACAATCAGCTGGTGATTAGAGTACAAGTCAGTGAAGGAGAGTTTTGTTAAAACCACTATCATCCCAGGGGACTGTGCATTCCAGTCCCACCAAAGAGCATCAGAACTTCTCACTGTTAGGGGTGGTGGTAGATAGACATTACTAAAAAAGTCCAGCCAGTCCAAAAAAAGTAAAAAACACTAAACAGTCCATTTAGTTTAAATGGACTAAAATGTCCCACTTTGACAGAAAATTACAAGATATGCAATAAGAAAGGGAAGTGTAATACATACACACGAAAAATTGCAGGTACCAGGAACTACCTGAAAGAGCATACAGATGTCAGATATAACAAAGACTTCAAAGGAGCTGCCACAAATACATTCAAAGAGGGAAAGGAAACCATGCTCAATGAAGTAAAGAAAGGCATGATAATGCCTCAACTTGAAGACTATCAAGAAAGAGAAATTATAAAACAACCATATGGAGATACTGTTGAAAAGGCTAATAATGGAAATGAAAAATTCACTAGAGAAATTCAGGAATAGTTCTGAACTGACAGAAGAAAGAATTAACTACATGAAGAATGATTGATAGAGATTATGCAGCCTGAAGAACAAAGAGGGGAAAAAAAGAATGAAGACAAATGAACAGAGTATGAGAGAAATGTGGAACACCACTAAGTGCCCCAACGTAGTTGCATAGTTAGTAATAATGTATCAGTATTGGCCCATCAATTTGAATTATGTTGTAACAAATGCATTACACCAATGTCAGATTTTAATAATGAGAAAAGTGAGGAATGAAGAGGACTAAGGGAACACTTTGTACTCTAAATCTAAATCTTTTTAAAAATATTTTATTTATTTATTAGAGCACAGGGCAGGCAGAGGGAGAGGGAGAAGCAGACTCCCTGCTGAGCAGAGAGCCAGATGTGGGGCTCAGTTCTAGGACCCTGGGATCATGACCTGATCCAAGGCAGATGCTTAACCCCAATTGAGCCACCCTGGTGCCCACTTGGTACTTTATATTCAGTTTTTCTGTAAACCTAAAACTCTACAAAACAAAGCCTCTTCATTAAAAAAAAAAAGTTATCTTATTCAGGGGCACATGAACAGCTCAGTTTAGTGTTGGACTCTTGATCTCAACTCAGGTCTTGGGTTCAAGTTTGGCATTGGGCTCCATGCTGACTGTGGAGCCAGCTTTAAAAAAAGTTATCTTCTTCAAATAGGCTAAGCTACCTTCAAATTGAGATGTGGGACCCACTTGCAGTCCTGTGAAATATTTGATCCATGTCAAGTCAGGCACACAGACAGACTCCCTGGGAGGAAAGAGGAGTTACTTCAAAGGTTATTTCTTTTGAAAGTAAATAAATTTAAATTATTTTAAACTGGTAAGCAGGGTTTTTGAGAGAATATTAGAAATCGCTAAATTCAATTTAATTTTTCAGTTTATTTCAAGCCCATCAGTCATGCTTTTATTTGCATTTAGAGAGACTCTGCACACTAATGTAAAGACAGGCAGCTGCATTTGCAGGACTGTGGCACAATGTGGATCTGCTGGTTTCTGCTAATATAGCTTAACATATATAATCAAGTCCACAGATATTTTCCATTGTAGAGACAGCTGATTTAGATCCAAATATAGATTTAAATGTGTTCCTTGTAATGCTGTTTAAAATACTGAAAAGTGAACATAAATAGATCACAAATTTCAAGTAACTGTTTTCTTGCCAAGTAGAGATAGCAGATGATTCCATGTCTGCTGAACTGTTTAGAAAGCAGGAAAATGATAAAGAATCTATTGACAGACTCTGTAAATTTTTCATGGAAAGAAACATCACTCTAGGGCTAAGTGAAAGGAACTCCAAAATTCTCTTTGAGTCCATAGCTCTTTTTTTTCCTTAAAGCAAGGAGCAGAATTTTTTTCTCAACAATTAAAAATGAGATGTGCCGCTAAAGAGCTCTATACTTGTTTTAAGTGAAAGTCCTTTACAATATTTGGAAATAGAGAAAAAATACCTTTAATACAGCCGAAAAGCAATTTTGATGTGAAAATTGTACAGCATCAGAAATATACCATGAAAGCAATGTTTGTAACTACATGGATTTGCAGTAAAATCAATATTTAAGGCAACTAGCATTTTAAATCTGTATCACTTATTTTGTTTTCTTTTTGAGGTAATAGAATTTCTTGTCAGTTCACTACTTTTTCACTTTCTTCCTCCATCCACTTACCTTCCATAGCACCTTCAATGACCCACATTTTTTACTTTTGGCTTAATGATGTCAAAAACATATATGAAGTTCTGTGTACATTTAGTGAGTTCTCCTGTATGTACTATCATCTATGGAGAAGGAGAGGAGGGGGCCAGGAGGAAAGGGGGAAAGAAAAAGGAAGACTGAGAGTTTCACCTCATTAGGTCTCAATGATTATATTGTGATGCAAAGATCTTTATTTCTATACATTTTTTTTATGATGGCAGTCAAGGATTCATTTTGCTCTCAACATCCTTACCACTAAGCATTTTGGGATATTGTTTCTACAATAGCAATATCCTCTACAATAGTGGGACCACATCAGACAGAGTTGTGGTAGGAAATATCCTGTGGAAGAAGCTTTATGTGCTTATAAAAAGAAGGCTTAAACTGAAAAACATCTCTGAAAAGACAGTGCTGTGTGTCAATATCCTGTTCAGAGTGTTTCATACTGGCTTGCTACCCCTTACCACTTTCCCGTAAGATATGGACAACATTCCCCTCTATGTGGTATTCCTTGGGAAGTTATTTTCCCATATTTTCATGGATGCTCAGGGACATGAACATTGAAGATTTGTTATTAAGTTCACAGTTTTACTTGTGGTTATTATTGATAAAGATATTAAAAATGTTATTTTGAGAAAATACAATTCGGCAAATGGTACAGAAACATATAAAATAGATTATATGGGCCGATTAGCCTCTAATGAAGGCTAGCTAAACTGAATATGTTGTAATAACATTTCCCGATAGCCCCATTTTGAAGTGTTAGGAAAAGGAGCGACAATAAAAACTGAGCAAAACAACAGATTCAGAGACATATAGTAACCTTAGGAATAGGTCTCCTAGGAAAAAGAATTCTGGCCCCTAGGCTGATTTCAACATCTCTTTTTTCTCTTTTTTTCAAGAGTTGTGTAATTAGCATCATGAACTGGGATTTTTAAATGCAGTGTTATACATCTCATTTCTAATTTATCATCCTCAGTATTTACAACCACTTGTCTAATTTGATCTCATCCAAATAATAGTCCTCCCCATTCAGAAAATCCAAAGCAAAACATTCTCATTCAGATAATATTTTCCTCATTCAATTTAAAGATTATTTTCTATTTTGAATTTGCATGTGGAATGAAAATGAAAACAATAGCAGGAATGAAAACACTGACAATACAAACCCAATTATATGAAAAATGAAAACAGAATCTGAGATCATACAGAGATTATAAGAAGTGGTGTTAGAGTCAGACTTATCTGATGTCTCGATCTCTGTTTTCCTATTTATCTACAAGAAGAACTGAGAACAGTTACTTTACATCTCCCATTCATGAGTTTCTTAATTTAAATTGTGTGAATGATGCCTACATTATGGTGTTGTTGTTACCACTCAGTAAATATTTATTTAAATCTATTATATGCCTAGTATAGTTCCAGCTAAAGGAGAGTATGAAAACAAACAAATGCAGTTCTCAAAGAGCTTACAATCTACATCAGCAAGAAAGACAAATGTAAACAATTCCATGACAAACAGGTAATAGCAACTGTAATTCATGTACGCAGTGGGCTCAGTGTATCCATAAAGAAGGGTTAATAACTTCTACAATAGCTTAATGGGGAAAAATGACATATCTCCCATGAGACAAAGATTAAATATGACATATCTCCCACTAGACAATTAGAAACCTACTGAATCATAGTTGTAAATGGCAGTCAGTGTTCTTGCTGTACAACTTCAAAGTTTGGCAAGATAATGGAGTTGAAATCATGTTCTGACTATAATGTCAGGAGTCAGGCCAGAGAATGGAAGCCAGTGGAACACGTTGCAAAGATCACTCCATGCCACCATTTTTCTTAGGACTGTCCAACAAAAAAGAGGGCTGCAGAAGGGCACCTGAGAGGCTCAGGCTGTTAAGCATCTGCCTTCAGCTAGGTCAAGATCTCAGACTCCTGGGATAGAGCCCTCAGGCTTTCTGCTCAGTGGGGGAGTCTGCTTCCCCCCTCTCCCTTTGCTGGCTTCCCCTGCTTAAGTTCTCCCTCTTTCAAATAAATAAATAAAATCTTAAAAAAAAAAAGAGGGCTGCAGAAACTTAGACTATGTTCCAAAACAAAGGTAGTGAGAAGGAGGGAATATGAAAGTGTAGGGTTGCAGATTATGAACAAGAAGCAAGACACAGAGTTTGGGACACCCCGCCCTGTCCCACACATACCCTTTAAAATACTACCAAGTGGAAAGAAAGTAGTGAACGTGTGCAAGGTCAGAAAACATACAAGTATGGAAAATTATTCCCAACATAAGGCTCCCATGAATAGATGTGCAACAATTATTTCTGAGGAAGAGAGATTCAAGATGATTTGTTTTCATAAATGGAAACTCAGATCGTCTTACAATGAAAGGTCATTATATTTTTGTGTATTGAACTCCTTCATTTAGGGCACCCTTTGGATCATTGCAGTCCTGCTGGGAAGCATGCAGAGAGTTTGCAGGGACATTATTCATTTAGCATTTTTATGTATGACTCCAACAAATCTGGATCATTTCACCTTGTAAAGAGATGTAAACAGACTTTTTAAAAAAGAACCTACCAAAAGGATTTTGATGTAAATGAGTAATTATCTTTCTAAAGCCTGAAAGCAAAGTAAGAGAAGTCAACAGAGAAAACCTGCCAAAATTTAGACCCCCACCTTAGTTTTCAAAAGCCAAATGTGTAATTGATGATTAGTATAGAAAAGGACAAAAGATCAAGTTGATAACTCACTGTCTAAAGCCCAGACGTTGTAAATGGCTGTTTAATTTTTATCATGCTTAAAAAACATTTTTTTGGCAGTTTGGATCAACTCTCACACAATTTTTTTTAACATTTTATTTATTTATTCATAGAGATGCAGAGAGAGAGAGAGAGAGAGAGAGAGAGAGGCAGAGACACAGGCAGAGGGGAAGCAGGCTCCATGCAGAGAGCCTGAAGTGGGACTCAATCCAGGGTCTCCAGGATCACGTCCTGGGCTGCAGGCGGCGCTAACCACTGTGCCACCGGGGCTGCCCTTTCACACAAAAATTATTAAAATTTTCTTTTACTCTAATTTTAAACAAGTAGATAAAAGTCTGTTTTAAGTAATGTCAGAGATATTACCTAGCAATCTAAAAAATTGGTTCTAATAAAAATGAGATTAATTAGTTACAGATTAAACAAAAGATAGTTACATGCGAGCGTATATATTTACATATATATGTGTGGGTGTGTCTGCATAGTATGTATGTGTATTTCTTCCCCTGAAACCAGGCCGGGGTCCCAGGTATTGTGTGGAGTGCAGTCAGTTCAATAACCTCACAACAGTGGACTGATGGTTTGCTTAAGTAAAACTGTAACATTATAGCAAGAATTTTGGAACACTTTTCTTTGTTAGACCTCCAAATATTATCAGTTTTTGTTGTCACAGGGCTAGTGGCATTATTGCTCTTTTGCATAGAGATATAGACAACTTATATAGTGGCTATTTCCCTTCAGATAATTTGCATTTGTTTTTTTTTTTCTTCTTCTTCGAGGACTCCTGGACAGCATTTGAAATGAAGTGTTTTAAAATTCATCCACTGTGGTTAGCATGTTTTTGGAAATTAGTAGGAGTTTTAATGAATCCTCATGCCTTATCCCTTCCCCCTCCAAAAAAAAAAAAAAAAAAAAAAAAACCTCAGCTACAAATAGAGCACACTTTCTTTCCTTTGATAATTCCATGCCTATCTTAGCTACATCATTCTTTTGTTGGGTTACTTTGGACAAAATTAGTTTCATAATTTAAATGTATATTGTAGTTTTTTTTTAATTTCTGATTTTCTCTGATGGACAGCATCAAATAAAATCAGTCTGTGAATCCTTCATTGAGTTACAGAACAGAGAAGAGCTTTAAGTCTGGGAAGTTGTGGCAAAAACCACAATGATTCTGTTTTTCTGAGGGAATTCTTCCCTTAGTTGCTGCTAGTATAATAGAAAGTAAGTGACTTTTTTTCTTTTTCTTTTTTTGTAATAGGAGTCTCTTCTCTTTAAAATCATTTTTGAGGAATTTGGCCTCTACCGTTAGTTTCTGGCTCTTAAATTACTTTTAGGCACTCAAATAAAAGAGATTTCCAGCATCAACATAGACAAAAATGAGACATTCTGAAATTGGAGTTTTTAGACTTGAAATGTGAAGGCTGAGAACACTGCCAAAGGGAAAACTGAATAAAAATGAAAATGAACAAAGAAGACATTCGATTAAATTTACTTTATGTGCTTCATTTATATTTGAGATTATATATTAGGGTAATTTTTATTACATTTGGTATATGTTCTATAGTTAAATCAGGTATTTGATATAGGATTGATAAAGAGTTTTAGCATCTTAAATCTCTATTCTCCAAAAAAGCTGTATCTTTTCCATTAATGAAACTTAAATTTTATTTATTTTAATTTGTATGCTTTATGAGAAGTTAGCATTTATGATTGGAGCTATGAAAACATAACATAAGATGAAGTTTCAGTTGCCATCCTCTTTGCATGCCAATTTCTTTCCAAATTAATTTGGGCAGATACGTAACTGTCTTATTCCTTCAGAAATATGGAGCATTAGGCTTTATGTTTTCTGCAAGTAACTATGGTCCTTGGCTATCAACTATGACAACTTAATACTCTTCTTCATTTGTGACCTAAAATATTACGCTTTTTTGCACTTTAAGCTTAAAAGTTAAGCTTTTTTGCATTTATTTTTGTCTGCAGGAGATAACATATACATGGTGGCTATTTTAGGTATAACAATCACTTGGTGTTTCCTACTTGTATACATTTTAATTGGTCAGTAATTAAAAGCACATAGGCAAGGGAAAAAATTCTAGGTTCTAAGCTCACAAGGAGCCCAGTCACCTTCATCAGGGGTTGGTGGGTAGGCAAAAATTACTACCTGATAGGATCTAGGAACTATTCTATCTTCAGGAAATTCAAGGTTTCAGGGCAGTTGCAGTCTATCTGTGGGACTGGCAGCATTGGATATCTATAAAAAATATTTTTGAGTACCTGAGATTAGAAATCACTCTTGGCCCTGAACGAAATTATTTTCACCTTGGCATAATTGTTCTCAAAACTGTGAATGTGGAGAAATTGTCATGAAATTTTCTTTATTTCAAGGACTCAGCTAAACAGATCTTATAAAACCCCATGATTACCTAGGGAACACTGTTGCTTTGCCCCTTTTAGTCCTCACCTTCTTTCAGAACCAGTCGTTTTCATTTTCTTTTTCTCCCATAAGAACTATCCTCTCTGATGTCTAGCTGAATCATATTCTTGTTCGGTATTTCATGTCAAGATTTCAATGCAAAGAGATGGGGCTGGTAAAAGAAAGTGAGAAGAAACATTTGCTCAGTAAGCCTTGCCATGCCTTTCATATTGTGTCGGATAAATAACTGTCTAATGTGCTTCCAATTTAAGTCTAGAGAATGTGTCAAATTCAATACTTGCACAGTAATAGATGCACACTGTAAAAAATAATAAACCAGTTTGTCTCTACTGCTAATTGATCTCTTCTTCATTGTCCTCTTCTAGAACAAAAATGTTGCTGCCTACGTTTTAACAGGTAGAGGGCTCCCTCCTGTGGGCAAGTAGCTGAAACAGTTTCCATGGCAACAGATCACTCCAAACCCTGACTGAGAAACCCCAAAATGATAGTAAAAGGGAAATAAAAAAGAAAGAAAGAAAAAGAAAAAGAAAGAAAAATAGGAAGAGAATCTGGGAAAAAGAAAAGTGAATCTGGAAAAGAATGTTGATAGAAACTTAAAAAAAAAAAAATCAACAGAAAATTGCTAGAAGCAAGGAGGAAACAAGACCAGACAAGTGTGTGACATTCAGATAATGGAAAGGAGAGGAGAGCATGATAACATGTTGACATAAGTATATCCTAAAATACTTAACCATGACACACTCATTCATCCAAACACATGACAGCAAACATTTAGAAATATAAAAAAAAATTATTGTTAACATGGTGAATACATTAAATATTTGAATGTGAAGAACAGATTTTAGGGAATCAATAGTTAATTATTAGATACATGAATTAGCTCTTTACTAGACATTTGTGTTAGTTTGGGATGCCCAGAAATCAGAGCTTGGAGTAGAAGCTTATATGTTAATATGTTGTTGGAGATTGCAATGATTGAGAAGCAAGTATGAGGATAAGGGGGAGGGAATAAGGTAGGGAAGGAATGAGGATCAGTATCAGGTGCCTGGCTGGCCACTTAGTAGATCAAGCACAGTCAATAGCTCAATCTTACAGGATTTCAAATAGGTCATATAAGATAGAACACCACGGATCAGATATTCAGGAGGAGGAAAGGAAAGAAATTTATCCACCAGTTACCAACATCCCATCACTGATTCACCCTGAGGACAATTACCACATGACCAAATTTTGTGTTTATGGCCATAAGACTGTTGGCTCTTCTAGTAACAGTAGGAAAGTCCTGGAGTGAGAAATAGGCATATCACTAAAGGTGAGGGCTAAAGCTATCTGGTCTTTACCAATGTGGAGTCTGTTGCCCCAGCCATTGACTAGATTAACATCAAACTAATTTGGTAACCAATGTGAGAGGAAAGAAACAATTGGTCAAGGGTATAGAATACAGGTAAGGATGATGTGGTATGAAATGCGATATTAGAGGTATCCTATAGAATGTTCAATTGTGTATAACAAATAGGCAGTGAGATAAATGAACCTGGTGAGCTAGCACTAAATAGATAAATCTGAGGAGTAGCCCCAGAGTGAAGAATCTGTCAGATTTGACTATGTAAGCATTAATTATTTCTATGTAATTAATACAAAGTAAGAAAACAAAAGGAAGTGAGAAAAATATTTGCAGCACATACAAGGTTTTAATTACCTTCATCTCTAAATAGGTAATATGAATGAATTGAAAATGGAAAACATCCTCCAAGAGAAAAAAAAATGGGAAAAAAATACAAATCGAAAATTAACATGAGAAAGATCTTTTTCATACTTTCTGGTGCATGTGTGGCGACATCAGTCTTAACATTTGAACCAAACATCATGGATTACTTGAAAGAATTTAGCTTAAGGAAACTATGTGCTCGCATACTTTAAATAGTCTTTAAAACATTACATAAACAAATATGATAAATTACTAGGCATGTGGGAAAGTGATAAAAGTTCATAACTCCTTCTGTACTATGTTTACATAAATTGCATGAGTGGCTAAATAGTTTGTGTGTGTGTGTGTGTGTGTGTTGTTTTGGTCACTGACCAAATTATTTTGATCCTCAGAGATTTGGGTTTGACTCTGCTAAATAATGAAAGTTTACATTGCCATTTCATTTTTCTCTTTGCTTCAAACTAAAATAAATGTAATTTGATCAAAACCACATTTAAAAGTTGTATCTGTAGTGACATGCAGCTCAGTTCAGTTCAATATTTATTGAGCATATGATGTATTTTTGCTTTAAAATATTTTAGAGAACATAGCCACCAAGAATTCTACTTTAACTTTGGCTTTTCTACTAGCCAGGAGACTAGCTAACAAATTTCTCAAATCTCTGTACTTTAGTTTCCTCCATCTATACACAGAAATGATAATACTACCTATCCCAAGACCTGGCACAAAGTAAATACTATGAAAGTTGGCATCTTTGCATTTCTAGTATATTAAAGGGTAAAGTATATACTATAAGCCTAACACATAAAGGATGCTCAATAAAAAGTAACTTATTCTGCTTCTCTTATTTGGGAATGGACTCTCTACGGCCTACATCACAACTATTTTATTGGAATACAGTATAGGGCTACCTTGAATTTCTGTGCTGGGAGTATCTTTAACATCTCAATTTTATAAAACGCTACCTCTATCTCAGATATTGAGTTGATATGACTGATACCATACAGTATCTCAGTTAAAAACTATTGTAATATTTAACAAGGTGTTTTATGGTAAGGCAAATTAATTTCTTTACTTCTCCCCTCGAGATGTACCCTTCTCATAATTGAAAATTGAATAGTGTTCCTTATAATATGTTTCCTAAATTTTGGCCATCAGCTTCAAATAGACCAGTCATTGCCCACTCATTTTATTTATGTAGTGGGGACACAGGACATAATTGAGCCACATCTAATGCATACAGAGTTATCCTAGCATGTTGGATTGGCAGAACAAAGCCACCATATGAGGGGATTCAAATGTGGTAACTTGTTTGTTTTATTGCTTTGGATGTCTTCAGGAGAAGGAAATACTCCTAGAGTATGAGAACATATCAGAAAATACAAAAGGATTATTTTGAATGCATCATGGTATATGATTTGATATCTTGCCTTTCTTTCTCCAGGAATTGTGGAGCCCTATGAAATAGAAATAACAATCATTTCAAAAGTAGAAGAAAGATATACTTCCCCATTGTGATTTTCCAACACTGAGAATTAAATGAGGATCTGGGAATATGTAGGAAATGTTGGATGTAAGAATATATGTAATCTTTACATGCAAGAAGTAGCAGGGTATATTCACATCAAATAAAGGCCACTGGAGATTATTTTGTTACTTGAACAATGTAGCATATTTTGGATTAATCAGAAACATCAGGGCACCAATTTGAGTATAGAATAAATAATACACAAGAGCAAGCTCACAGGGAATTGTAAGGGTTAATGTATGTAGAGTTAGATAAGAGAGAGGTAAGAAGTCTCCCCACTCAGTAGTAAAGAGATTCTCCTCCTATGATTTTTCTTGTAACTCCATGGGTAAGACCAGGGTAGGAGAGGACAGTTGTCTTCTCTACTTTTCCCAGTTCATTTGGCTGGTCTATTGATTAAACTGTTCTATGACAGATTAATAGAAGAGTAATTTAATTTCATATGCAGCCCGACAAAAACTGGAGAGGCAGTTATCTTTGACAGTCAGGCAATTGAGGTTTATATGCTATCCTGAGCTAAGGAGAAGGGATAGTGGTTTGAGACCTCAGTGAGGAGGAAGACAAATCACGGGAAGATTGGAAAAACAAATGTTTGGTAAACAAATGTTTGCCATGTCATACACACAAGTCTTCCTTCTGTGAAAAAGTTAACTTTGGTAATAGCTCTCTTCTTGGGATAGGCTCCCTGTCTAAATCCTTTTCGGCAGTTGAAGGGGAGGTAAAAAGCTCTTCTTAAATCCTTTGGATCTTAATTGACTTCATGTCAGAGTAATCCATATGCCAAAGTAACATGTTTTGGGGGCAGCCTGCCTTGATCCTCATCACCAGCGAGTATTATTCCTTACTGTTACTGTGTCACTACTGAATTTGAAGTTTAGAGTGCCCTGATAAATGTGAATTACTTTTAAAAATCATGAATGCTCTCATTTTCAGGCAGTTTACCTTTCTACTTTTCTTAAATATCACCATAACAGCCATTCTGAATTATTACACATGAAATTAGGTAAATGTCAGAGGTGATAAAAATGAGAGGTCCTTTTCTTATGGGCATGTAAATCAAGACTCACTACTTTGGTGACAGAATTAGGTTACCAGACAGATTTTTAAACTCTGCTAAGAAGGACTCATTTTGTCCTCAGGAAAAAAAAAAAAAAAAAAGTTGGATTTGAAATCCAAATGGTTTAAGACATAAACTATACAAACTGAATCTGGTCATTCTTCTTCTTCTAAGCCTTACTTTGTGAGTCAGATCAATTAGTCAAATAAATGGTTACCAAAGTGTGAGTTCCTCACGGGATGTAATGAGTCAAACTGTATCATGGAGGTATTGACCAGATGCTCAGGGAGTACAATATGATGTCCAATATCTTAGGCTCATTCATCAAAGACATTTACTCAAAGGCTACAGAGCCACTTTATCTAAGAAAAGCCCTTAAAAATGTATTCCTGCTTTCTCTTCCATGGTAAGAGATAAATTGTTGTTCAGATCAGATGAATTTCAAAATACAATTGCTTGCTGAAATTCCCATTGTTTAGTATCAGAATGACAAGGTTTTATGAATGGTCTCATTTAGAAAATTATTTAATACATGCCACCTATTTCTACATTAGTGGCAAAGGAGTGTATCTTCTTGGGTTTCAGAGCAGTTGTATAAAATGACTTCAGTGGAGTGATAAATAGCTTTTTTTTTTTTTTACCTAATACATTAAAAGGAGTTCTACATCTTATAGATTTAATAAAGGGAAGGATAGATTTGTGAAATGTGAGTAGGACTATGTGGCCGTAGTAGTGACAGTTTGCCAGAAAAACAGAAGAATGTGAGATAAATATGTAAATAAATATTCAGGAAGTATTAAGGAATTGGCTCACATTATTGTGGAGGTTGGCAAGGCCAAGATCTGCAGGTAGAATGGCAGCCTGGGGACCCAGGGCAAAGGTAAAGTTGCAGATGGAGTCCAAAGGCAGTCCGCTGACAGAATTGCCTTTTACTGAAGGAGGTCAATCTTTTTCTTCAGGCTTTCCAGTGAATGCATGAGGCCCGCATGCAGTATGGATGATGAGCTGCTTTATTTAAAATGTACTGATTTAAATGTCAATCTCATCTAAAAAAACACCTTCACAGCAATATCCAGACATGCTTGAATATCTGAGTACTGTGGCGTAGCCAAGTTCGCACATAAAATTAAGCACTTTGATGGCCTTTACATGTAACATAAAGGCTTCTACTCTCTTAATTATGATCACCCAACAGACAGCAAGAAACACACTGACAATTTTTTAAAGGTTCTTCTTGGGTGCCTGGATGGCTCAGTCAGTTAGGCCTCTGCCTTTGGCTTAGGTCTTGATCCCAGTGTCTGGGGGTTGGGCCCTGCATTGGGCCCTGCAATGAGCTCCCTGCTGAGCAGGGAACCTGCTTCTTTCTCTCCCTCTGCCCTTGTGCTCTCTGGCTCTCTCTTTCTGTCAAATACATAAAATCGTAAAAATAAATAAATAAATAAATTTCCTTCCAGAAAATTTAAAACTATTCCTTTTATGAAGGAATTTTTCGTCTTTGTTGCCAGTACATTAAAAGTGAATATTTAGCCAATCATGGTTTCATCATATTTCATAAAATGTAGCTTACAGAAAAAGGTCAAAATATTAGAATTATACCATTGAAGAAACATTGTATATGCATTTTAGACTTTGGTAATTTATTTCAGTTTTTTAAAATAGTTTATCATGCACATTCTCCTAGTGATTATGTTATTTCCCTGTGACAGAGATTGACAGCAGAGTTTCTCACAGAATACTCCATTAACTCTACTTTGGAAAGGTGTTAACAGGAGTTAAGAGAACAGGTCCTATAGTCAAATAGGTTTGGGAAACATTGATTAAACACTTTTACTGCTTAAGCCTCTTTTACTGCTTCACTGCTCTAGACAAGTTTTAATGGGCATTGGGATTTTTTTTTTTTTAAATAAAAAGAGGCTATGGTATCCCACACTGATTTAACTACTAAACACTACTTCATCTTAAAATATTTTGGTGAATCAGTATAGCAAGAATCTATTTTGAAAAATTCTTCCTGCTTTATGATGTATTTTCTTTTTCAAATCTGCTTTGTGTATTTTCAGGCATCTGCATATGCAAATACATTTTAGGGTCATTTTTTTTTTTCTTCAGGAAAGTCTGCTTCAGTATTGATTGAGATTGCATGCAATTAATTTATAAATTTGGGGAAATTGGCAACTTAACAATATTGAGGTTTTTGTTTCATGGGTACATCTTTCTAGGTATTTAAGTATTTTTAAAAATTCAGCCATGTGTAGTAATCTTCAACAGACAGAATTTGCACCTTTTATCTGTTAAATTTATTTATTTATATAAGATTTATTTTGCTGCCTGTAGCTGATATTTTAAAAAATTTCATTCTTCATTTGTCTGTTACCAGTATACAGAAATTCACTTGGCCTTAAGTATTAACTTTGTATATTGCTACTTCGCATGACTCCTTATTAATTCTACTAGTAGGAACTACTACTGCTCATTAGTATTATTAAAATTAAAATACTTTTTGTAGATTCCTTGGGACTTCACAGTAGACAATTGGGTTGTCTGTGATT
Source organism: Vulpes vulpes (assembly GCF_048418805.1). Classification (NCBI taxonomy): domain Eukaryota; kingdom Metazoa; phylum Chordata; class Mammalia; order Carnivora; family Canidae; genus Vulpes; species Vulpes vulpes. The sequence goes on from NC_132791.1 coordinate 26,857,107, forward strand.
AGAAACAATTTTACTTTCCGATTTGCTACCTGTACACACACGGAGGTATGCCTATGTCAGTTTATATAAATTGTATAAATGATGGATTTCTCTCCTGGGCATAGGTGGACTTTTCCTATGATTGAAGGACATGGATCAGATGATCTTTCTGGCTTACTCTGCTGAACCTTTATTTTCTTTTATTTTTTATTTTTTATTTCTTGTATAGTTTTTAAATTGGAATTCAACCAGCCAACATATAGTATAAGACCCAGTGTTCATCCCGTCAAGTGCTCCCCTCAGTTTTCTAAGTGAGTGCTTAATGAAGGCCTGCAGGAAACTCTTGGTGGTCAGTGGGTACATATTCCTTTTGGGCCTCAGACTCCTGACCAATCAAACATTCATGCTAGTCTATTCTCAACTATAATTTTTTTTTTTTTTTTAGAAAATACTCAGCTGTTTTCTCTTGATTCTTAATTTTGGCAGCTTCTCCTTTTCACACTGCTCTCCCAAGGAAAAAAGCAATAGTGGGTCTCTTCTCCACCAGAAGGGGATCATTTTCTGGATTTTAATTTATTTCAGATTGCTTAGATTATTAGAGCTTTCATAGATTTAAATAAAACTACGATGTTGTGGGTTATCTGCCCTGTTCTTGGTAGGGTGGAAGAAACATTCTTTTGCAACTTACCACATTCAAAGCAGAAGCAGAATCATCCTTATTGGTCTGTGTCCACTTTGTTTTTCTAGGCATGTTAGCTTTGCACAATCATTTCTTTCATTGTCCTCAATTTCTACCAGTGATTTTCTTCATATACTTGGTGCAATTATATAATAATAATATATTTATACTCTTATAAATATTTCAGTGAGAAATTAGATGAAATGTTTGATATCATAGTATATTTGTTATTTATTTAATTGTGGGGTGCTACAAAATATATCTCATTATTATTGATAATAGAATAGCATTCATCAGCAGAAGATGGAAGTAGTACCACTATATATTTGAAATTAATGTATCACAAACTTGTCGATTTAATTCTTTAAGAAAATGTGAAATTTAATAAATATACTGGCTGTGGAAGAGAACAACAAAAAATTGAAACCATGAATGTGTGAGCCAAGCATAGAAGGAAAAAAAAAACACTGGAAAATCTACTGTGACAAGATTATAATTTCATATTTGTTAAAAATCTCATGTGGTTGTACAGGTACTAAAATTATACTAAATACATTAAGAATGAGAGTTATGAGGCTAGAACTAAGGTTAAGGACAATAGGAAGCATATTGCAGAAGTTTGGGAAATCTAGTTTTACAAGAGCAAAATGAAGGTTTCCATGTATAGTAAGAAAGCTAAGAAAAGAGAACAAATACTTAGCAAACCCAGGATTTAAAACAGGATTCTGTGATTTTAAACTTCATTTGGTTTCCATTGTCTGTACTGTTTGACAGAAATTGTGGAGTAGCATGTTCTTAGAGAGGTCTATACTTGTCTAGGGCGGTGACCAAGGCTACTTGCAAGTTCTGAGGTGATCTGAGGATCGCCACTTGTAATATTGGTTCTTTATAGCATCTTGGCAGGTGGTTCCTCCCTCCACAGAGATTCAACTATCTGGCTCAAAATCAAATCTCCCCTGACTGGGGCCCTTAAACTCTCACCTCTAAGTATACCTGGCAGAGGAAAAAGGAAGGGAATTCAATCAAATTGAAATTCCTGCTAGGTGGCAACTCAAAAAGCTCAGAAAGAATAGTGTGTGTGTGTGTGTGTGTGTGTGTGTGTGTGTGTGTGAGAGAGAGAGAGAGAGAGAGAGAGAGAGAGAGATGGGAGGTGATATTCTTTGCAGAGTCAAGAATAAAAAATTAAAAAAAAAGACCCAAAAAAGCTATTTCTTTATTAACAGAACAAAGGACCTCAAAAGAAACTGTAGATGAACTCCAAGAGCAACTGTCTGGGCTAAAAGAGAGATTGAGACAAAAAGAGGAAGGGAAACTTTGAAAGAGATTACAAATTGTCATCCATTCAGGTAAAGAGTACTTTGAACAGACTCCTCAGATGGTGAGGATGTGTGTCTATAGTATATATTAATCACGAAGCAGGAAAGCTCTGATCTGGAAAAGTTAAATACTGCTTATTCTATGTAAAGGAGCTGCCTACCTATATAAGGTATGCTTTATAATCCCTTATTTCCAAGATAGTGTATTTTATTGCACCACAAGCTGTGCCATTGTAGTTTTACTACTGATAAGAGACACTGGCAATTGGAAGCTTTCATTTCTGAAGTAATGAGTTTCCCCAGAAAACCTGCAGGTCTTCTGGTAGAGGTAAAGATAGCAGGGATTTCTTAATTTTCTCTGTCTTTTTGTTTTATTTTATGTTTGTTGTTCTAACCCACTTGGAAAAGAAGATGGAAGAGAATTGCAGAGGGGGCCTGGAAGTCATCCATCTTGACTTTAGATTTTGCTTCTCAGGATAATAGAATGTGACACAGCATACCTTATACATGTTTGTGCTGATCCATCCTAGAGATCTAAGCTATTCTTCTGCCATTGTATTTTTAATGCAAGGTCTTGTCAATTTAAGTACTAAAAGGCTGTCATAGAAAAGATAGTTTTAATTGAAGTTACAAAAGAATTATTAAGGCCGCATTTATTAATTCATTGTGTTGATTTAAAACATACTATTTTTTAAAAATTTTAATGTAAACAAGAGGCACTTTAATGAATAAATTTACATTTAGAATTCATATAAAAGATGTAACTGGCAATACCTGCCCACAGAAACACATTGTATATGGAGGCAAATCTTCCAGCAAAACAACTCTTTTGCTGGGTAAAGAAAACCATACAAAGCAGGAAAACATTCAGTGTCTACGCTATAGAAATGCAGTGAGTGTTTAAGGAAGCAGCAGTTCCAAAGGTCGATGCCTGGGCTTTGTTCATAAGTATGTAGCAGAATCAGGCTGAGCAGATGGAACCCCATCTGCAGGGTGTCTATATCTGTGTAGTGATGTTCTATAATGTGCTGATATATAAAAACTATAAATAGAAAGCTCTGTTAAATTAGTTCTCCTTTTACGCATTTGAACTAGTTGAAAATCTTAGAAATCTCAGCTAATTGGGAAAGGAAAAAGAGTGTCAGTTCGTCTTATGGCCTATGGTTATTTCTGATATCCATATCAACATGTTTACACGATTCAGAGCATAGGCTAGTCCGTGAAGTTAAGATTTACAAAAAGAAGAGGGAAGGGAGAAAGAAATGTCAGATACTTCAAAGTAATTATAGTCAAAAAATTCAAAGTGTTTTCTATGTGGGGAAAAATCAACTGCAAACGTTGATTTTATTTAGATGGTAAAATAATGTTGAGTATCAGGTTTTATTTTTAAGATTTTATTTATTTGAGAAAGAAAAAGAGCACATGTGAGAGAGCACAAGCTGGGTGGGGGGTGGAGGCAGAGGGAATAGCAGGCTCCCTGCTGAGCAAGGAGCCCGACGTGGGACTCTATCCCAGGACCCCAGGATCATGCCTGAGATGAAAACAGATGTCTAACTGAACCACTCAGGCACCCTGACTCTTGGTTTTAAAAATAACTTTTTCTACCAATTTTTATTAAGGGGACCAGAAAACCTATTTTCTGCCAGTATGTGAAGAATTCATCTTCACAATACAAGTTTCACACAATTCAATAGTCAAAGATAAATTTTCTGTAAGAGATAGCTCTAATTTCACACAGAGATAATCAGTAGTGATTTTATTTTTTCTATGGGAAGCCAAAAAAAATGACTTAAGACATTAAAAAAAGCTTACAATGCAAAAAATTGTTTCTTTATATTCTGTAATCATCAGTATAACTTTTGTGTATCTGCACAAGGTTGTATGACTTTAAATAATTTACTTAAGCTGTCTTTGTTTCAGATTCCCTATCTGCAAAAAGAAGTCTTATAAGTATACTTATCTCATAGGGTTATTATGGGAATTAAATCAGTACACACATGTAAATAACTTACAATGGTTCCTAATATAGAATAGATGTTCAGAGAATATCAGATATACAACATAGAGAGTACTTACTCTTTGAGGCCCAGACACCAAACTATGCCCTGTTTAGTTCCCCAGAATGGAGCTAGACGGACATTTGTTATCCTCACCTCTAAAAACTGTTTACTCCCCTTAAATACTTTTCTCTAAATATTATGTTCTTAGTATATGACAGGTGTACTATGGGCCCTCAAGTTAAGAGTTTGCGGTTATGATAGTAATTGTAGAACCTACCTGGTTAGGTGCCCACAATGATCTCAGCTTCTCTAATTATTTTGGTTAATGGAATGAAAACCATTCCATGGTAATTACTGGGGGTTTAGGTCTTTAAAAAAACTACTTTCTCCTCAAAATCAGTCTTTCTTTCCCCAAACCTTGATATCCTTCCAATCTTTCCTGAATGTATTAAGTTACCATAATCTATTTTTGCTAGTTGCTCTTGATACCTTTCTCTTCCTGTTATACATCAGGTTTCTCTTGAGGTTAATACTTCTAACATGAAAGACACAATGATTTCTTAATTTTTTTTTTAAATTTATTTATGATAGTCACAGAGAGAGAGAGAGAGAGAGGCAGAGACACAGGCAGAGGGAGAAGCAGGCTCCATGCACCGGGAGCCCGATGTGGGATTCGATCCTGGGTCTCCAGGATCGTGCCCTGGGCCAAAGGCAGGCGCCAAACCGCTGCGCCACCCAGGGATCCCGACACAATGATTTCTATTTAAGGATGAGAAAAAAGAGATGCAAATAGGTCGAATTACTTATTAATTTGAATATGGGCCTATCTGACTTAAAATGTGTGTTTTTCATTTACTGCTATGGTGTCAATACATGGTTACAAAAGCTCTATTATTTCAACACCATACAAAACAGAAAGATGGAGAGATGGGGTTAGCTCTATTGTCAGGTACCTCGATATACTGGGAAAGACCTGGCAGATCCCCAATACCTCCTTCCTTAAAGTCTTTTCTCGCTGCCCCTTTTTAGGCAATGGTAGCAACAACAAAGTTAGTAAATATAACATTCTACCTTCTTTACTTGTATATACTGTGAGAAGTAGTTGATTGAAATTGTTCAGAGAATCATGACTTGAAAATCTCTGATTGCAGGGATGAATATGATCAAATAGAAGATCATGTCTTAATAAAAAGGCAGATCTAGTTTAGACAGGCCAGCCATAATATTCAATTGGTCCATGACAAGTAAAAAGTATGGAAAAGGAGAGAAAAGCCTTTATATTAATCATTATCCTTCCATCAAAAAGAAAAACTATGATATCCCAGTTTCTGTATTCTACAAGAAGTTGCAAAAATCTTAAACATTAAGCAAGAATGGGGAGGGGGAGTAATTATATATCATAAGAATTGAACAATTTCATGCTGGGAATAATTGTACAAACACTTCTGAAAGAAGAGAATGATGGTGATAAATAAGAATTTCTGTAGAAACTACTATTCTCAAACCATACTAAAATTTTTTATAGAGTTAAAAAAAAAACAGATATATTGGCCAAACCCCAAATCTACTGAATCAGAATTCTCAACTAATAATTATTGTGTACAGCCAAGCTTTTGATATACTGGTTTAGGCTATGAATTGCTGCTCTTTTTAGAAACACATAAAAGCCATTTTAATGCCTCATTTTACAATAAGTTAAGAATAGGATTATAAAATAAATGAGAACAATAAGAAATGTTGTCATGATATTCATATATTGTCATGTTATGAAAAAGTGTTTTTAAAAAAATAAATGTGGGGGAGATTGGAAGGGATGAAATCAAATAAAGCTCAAATTTATCATTGACTAGAATGTTTTAGGAGTTTCATTTAAAAATGTTAATAAATATTTCAGAATGAGTAATATATATGAGTTAAAAATAATATTTGAATTATTTAAAAAAATCAATTCATTTGGGAAAACATTGATTTCCACTGTAGGTTCTTTCATTATGCATTTGACAGTTGCAGTTTGATTTCTTTAATGTTAGTTAATTTTCCAGACCCTGGCTTAAGTGACAATACCATCCAGTGTTATGACAACAGAGAAATTGACATTTCTAAAAATCTCTATTTGGACTCTAAAGTTTTATTTACATTTTGTAAGGAGCTGGGCTGAAGCATCTTTCAACTTTGCTAATGAATTACTAATGCTCTTATCAAATAAGTCATGAAAATAATATCATCAAAAAAAAGAAAAAAAGAAAAGAAAATAATATCATGAAGCAACATCTGCCTTAAATAATAACTAGCTTTAACCATTTTAGAAGCAAGCATTTATGTGATAAACATGATGCGTTTATCATCAATATTGACCAGAACAAGCCAAAGAAAGTCAGTAAAATTCTATCACAAGTTTTCATTGCTATGGAGTCTGAATTTTTTTTCTGTATAGTTAAATGTAATCTATAGAAATGTGCATGAAACAACTATTGAGCAAAATTATTTCACAAGACCAACACTCATGTAACCATCACGCAGGACAATAAATGGAATCTTTGTCAGCATCTTAAGTCTTCCAGTTGCTCCATCCCAGTAATAACATTCTCCTCTTTAAAGATAACCATTATTCTAAAATTTATAGTAACCGCTTCTTATACCTATACACGTTTGCATAAATAACATGGTTTAGATTTGCCTTATTTGTATTATACAAAAGGAGACTTACAATACTATCTGTATTGTAATACATGTGTGATAAGCTTCTCTCATTTGAAGTTATATTTTTAAGAATCAGCCATTGGAACACCTGGGTAGCTCAGTGGTTGAGTGCTTACCTTTGACTCAGGGCATGATCCTGGGTCTGGGGATCTACTCCTGCATAGGGCTCCCTTCGAGGAGCCTGCTTCTCCGTCTGTCTATGTCTCTGCCTCTCTCTGTGTATCTCTCATGAATAAATAAATAAAATCTTTAAAAAAAAGACTCAGTCATGTTTTTGCATATAGTTGTAATTCTTTATTTTTCATTGCTTGATATTCCTCTATGAATATAGAGCATTTTTCTTATATTGCTGATAGGGGGTTGAGTTTATGTCTTATGCAGATTATGTCTTTATGAATAATGCTGTTAACACATTTGTGCATGTCTTCTGGTGTACATATGCACACATTTCCCTAGGGAATACACTTAGGGACATAATTGCAGGATCATGGTGTATGACTACTGTATTGCAATACAATTTTGATTCTAACTGCCTGAAGTTAGTGTGAACCCCTTATGTTAATTTTCCCAATAAAATGCCACCATTTCAGACGCCAGCCACAAGTTTGAAGTCCCCAAGCCTTCTCACTTTTCTGACCAACTGCCTACAAGTCCAGAGGGTTTCTACAATCCCACTTAGGTATGAAATTCACTAAAACAACTCACAGAACTCAGAAAATATCTGTACTTACAAATATAATTTTAGGGGCTTAGTTGGTTAAGTGTCTGCCTTCAGCTCGGGTTGTCATCTCCAGGTCCTGGGGTCAAGCCTCGTGTATAGGGCTTTCTGTTCAGTGGGAAGTCTGCTCCTCTCTCATTTTCTCTCCCTCTGCCCTTCCCCACCGCTCATTTTCTCTCTCAAGTCAACAGATAAAATCTCTCTAAAAAAAATACAGTTTTATAGTAACGGATACAAATCAGGATCAGGCAAATAAAGAGAAATTTAGGAAAAGATATGGGAGATTTGCAAATATAGAGCTTTTATGTCCTCTCCCCATGGATTAGAATGCATCACTCTGTCAGCACACATATGTGTCACTAATTAGGAAGTTCCATTGAACCTCAACATTTATAATTCTTTTTTTTAACATTTATAATTCTTATTTGGTATTTTATTTCATAGGCATGATTGATTGCATCTTTGGCCATGTGATTGAACTCAATCTCCAGCCTTCTTCCTCTTTCTGGAGGGTGGGCTGGGTCAAAGCCCCAGCCCTTGGATCATATTGCTGGTCTGTCCAGTGACCACCCTCATCCCCAATTACCTGGTTAGCATAAACTCAGGTATGATCTAGAGGTCCATGAATAATAAAAATACTCCTATCCCTCAGGAAATTCTCAGGATTTTAGAAAGTCTGTTCCAGGAATTTGGAACCCGCCCCCCTACCCCCCCCCCCCAAATAATTACCCAACATTTACTTTCAACTTCTGTAAATAATATCAAACTCATTGAAAGTGGTTAACCACGTAGCCCTCCCAGAAGTTTTTATGGGTCTCTATCCCCTCAAATATCATTGTTTTATTCTTTTCTCTTCTCTATCCCCTCATATACCATTGTTTTGTTCTTTTATCTATTTTAAATTTCCACTCTAGTTCATTCATAGAGGCATTAATTGTGGGTGAATTGATATTTTTCTATTTACTAAGGAAGTTGTACATCTTTCTATGTATTTAATGACTTTGTAGATATCCTCTTTCATCTTTTGTGAAAACACAGCTCAAGTCTATTGCCCATATTTTTTGTAGGATTTCTATATTTTTAATTGATTTGTAGGCCTTATATATTTTATATTTGCAAATATTATATATTTGCACATATCATATGATTTATATATTCTGGAGATAAACTATGTGTAGTTTTTATGTGTTCAAATATTTTTACTGATTCTGAAGGTTGAATTTATCACTGTTTTTGGTTGAACATAAGTTCCACTTTCAGTATAGTCAAACTTATAAACTTTTACTTTTTGTGTATTTTGTAATCTGTTTAAAAGTATATGTTACTACCCTTCACTCATGAGGATATTCCCTTACATTTTTCTTTCTTTTAAAAATTATTTTCCTATATTTCTTTCTGGAATTTTTTTGTTTTACCTTTTACATTAGGATAGTAATTCATGTGGAAATAATTGTATATGGTCACGATATTTTTAATATGGAAAAACAAATTACCAATTCACTCATTCATTGAAAAGACCTTGATTTCTCACATTTGTCCAGCACTAACTTTGGTCATAGATCAAGTGTCGTATATGTGTGGATTTAATTCAGGGCACTATTTTCTATTCCATTGATCATTTTATCAACACTTGGGCCAACACACAATGTCTTAATTACTGTAACTTTATACTAAGCATTGCTAGTAGAGGAAATTATCCTACTTTCTGATTTTGAAGATTGTCTTGAACATTCTTGACTTCTTATATTTTAAAATAAATTTCAGATTCAGCATATCAAGATTCTGTCTGTCTGTCTCTATCACATGCACAAACACACCATTTGAGATCCTTTGGAATTTGGGGGAAAATGGCGAGTGAATGAATAATGCTGGACAGAATAATGAATCATGTATTTGACATCATTAAGTCTTCCTGAATATGAAAAGGAGATCTCTCTCTGTTCTTTTTTTTTTTTTAATTTTTATTTATTTATGATAGTCACAGAGAGAGAAAGAGAGGCAGAGACATAGGCAGAGGGAGAAGCAGGCTCCATGCACCAGAAGCCCGATGTGGGATTTGATCCCGGGTCTCCAGGATTGCGCCCTGGGCCAAAGGCAGGTGCCAAACCACTGCGCTACCCAGGGATCCCTCTCTCTCTCTTCTTAACTTGAAATGATCCTCACTATCCTATTGGAAATTTGAGGTGCTTAGGAGATTTAAAGTTATTTTTCAGGCTTTTGTAAATGTTTTCAGCAGAATAGGTCTAAATTATCTAAGCTCCCATTTCTTGTCGCAAAAGTCATAAATCTGGTTTTATAAAATTGTTTAAAATAGATTTTAAATATAGTTGATATTTTTTCTCCTTTTTAAAAGAATTTCATGCTGTTAAATAAAAACAAATCTGGACCTAGATAAGGAGAGAATTTATTTAAAAGTAAGACTACTGAAATAAGGAGAATGTTCTATAAAACTATGCAAGTGTTTGGGTGCTTGGTTGGCTCAGTCAGTTAGGTATCGGGTGATGATCCCAAGGGTTCTAGGATTGAGCAAAGAGTCTGCTTCTCCCTCTCCCTCTGCCTGCTGCATCCCCTGCTTGTGCTCTCTCTCAAATAAATAAATGAAATCTTTAAAAAATATGCAAATGTCTCAAAAACAAACAGGAAAGGCTTTTCTTTTATAAGTGGGGAGAGGTAGACAATGCTTTAGAAGAAACTTTTAAAGAGAAGCTGGACAGACAGGGAAAATGGCCAGCAGGAACAAAGAAAAAAAGTGTTTTGCTAAGGGTTTCAAAATAAGTAAATAAAGGGAGCACATTCTGGTTTTTAGCTCTTGCTCAGAGCTTGGAAGAATTCTGGGAACTGTAGTAAGCAGAAAAATCTGACTAAGTTTAGTCAAGATGAAGTAGAAGGTAACAACTGAGCAATTGTGAACACATGGTCAATGACTATCTTTCTAATTTTTGAAAATCCTTCATAACTGTTCTTATGGTATAGTAACTTACTATTAAACAGTCATAAGTAGGATTCTCACTAAGCCAGTTAAGGAAACGTCCAGCCTGCAATGGAAGACAGGAGTAAGCAAAGTCTTTTCTATTGCAGAGGGCTTTTGTGTTTTATGAGCGAATATATCTGAATATATCCACAGTGGAAATGGGATGGAGGAGAGCTAGAAGTTATATCAGTGGCCCCAGAGAGCAGCCTTAGAGCAAAAGGAATAAACAAGGAATATTATTTACCACTTAGACATAATTATTTCTAAACTGCTTCATGTATTTGAAACCAATGTCCTATCAGTAGACATATAAGCTACAGAGTCACCATGCAAGTGAAATAACTGAGCCCAGTGCTTTGACAACAAAGAATTCCCTTAAGTGGGGTTTACAAGTATGATGAAAAGGTAATTTAGAGAAGATCCCTTTCTATTGCTACTTGCAAATGATTTCTTAAATTTAATTCAATCCTTATGTTACAAATTACTGTATTTTCATATATATTTGTTGTCTTTCCTATAACAAAATAATGGATTAGTCTTAAGCATCATTTTTAAAATTTTTTTTTTTATTTATGATAGTCACAGAGAGAGAGAGAGAGAGAGAGAGGCAGAGACATAGGCAGAGGGAGAAGCAGGCTCCATGCACCGGGAGCCCGACGTGGGATTCGATCCCGGGTCTCCAGGATCGCGCCCTGGGCCAAAGGCAGGCACCAAACTGCTGCGCCACCCAGGGATCCCCCTTAAGCATCATTTTTAAATAGCTACAGTGAAGTAGATTTTAGCTTTTCCTTATGAATTGGCATTCTGATTATTCTGATATTAGAAAATAAATCTGCAATTATAATGTTAAAAATAATATTAAGTAAATTTTTTTTTGTAAATGTCTATTTACTAGATGTAGAAAATCTTTTAAGATTTTATTTATTTATTCATGAGAAACAGAGAGAGAGAGGTAGAGACACAGGCAGAGGGAGAAGCAGGCTCCATGCAGGGAACCTGATGTGGAAGTAGATCCCGGGTCTCCAGGATCATGCCCTGGGTTGAAGGTGATGCTAAACTGCTGAGCCACCTAGGCTGCCCTAAATGTAGAAATTCTATGAAAGGAAATAACAAAAGAGTACATGTTTATGGACTCAGAAATTGTACATATTATCTAACAAGACAGAGCATTAGACAAACATGATTCTGTAAAGCCTCATAGGACATTGCAGTTATGGATTTGGGTCTCAAAAATACAAAGGGAGTTAAACAATGCAAGGAATGAAATTGGCCAGGTAGCATAAATGGTGATGAATATAGGAGCAGTAAAAGAGAAAGAGAATAAAGCTCTAGGTAACATTCAAATGTCAGGACACTGATCTTGAAAGAAACTGAGCTAAAGTTTAAATCAGGACATCATTTGGTTAGAGTAGGCCTGTTAAGAACCCTATCTTACATGAAGAGATTAATACAGAAGTGCTTAAAGAAAATAAGACTGAAAACAGATGAATGAACTTTTATTGATTGACTTATTTGGGTGCATTTGCTTGCCTGAATCCATCTAAAACATAAAGTGTTTGGGTATAAGTAAGCTATTTAGTAATGTTTGTCTGCCTTCCATGAGAGCATATATATTCGAGGATGGTCTTTGATTGCATGTGAGTATTTGTGCACCAAACTGAATGCAATGCAAGAATAATAATACGTTTTCTAGACCTTAAAAAAAACTATATTTATCCTTACCAAAATAATTAAAGGCTAGAGCATTTTCTAGAAGACTTCATCCAATTAAAACAAGATTGTGAACTTGATTTTTACTTTCTTTTATGAGTAGCAAGTTGGAGAAAAAAAATGTTAAGGCCAGGTTTCCATTTTTCCAAACATGATGAGCTGATCTCAATCATCAGTGTTCTTTGACTATAATTAGTCTCATTCTGCTTATCATTAGAAATGTAGGAAGCAGAGGATTAGACAAAATAAGTCATAGTTTAATAATGGATTATGCCCACTGAGGTTATATTTTCAGGGTTGTTTTTCAAATCTATATTTCTCTTGGAGTTAGCTCTAGGTTCACTGCCACCGAATGAAGAAATAGCCTCTGTGTGTAGCACACTCATTAACATTTCATCTCTAATTTCAGATGTCTGTAACATAGGTCAAGGAGCCATTACGTGTGAGGTCAGAGAGTGTTATGAAAAAAGCTAGCCCAAAATAGATCTTGGTCAGAAATCTTGTCATCAATTTTGAATGACATTTCTAACCGGAACACAGAGAACTCACATTGATTCACTTGTGAGGCTTCTTTGGACTGATCCTCTAGCAGGAAGCTCTGGCATACAGTGGGGCATGTTTGAAAGCCCCTTCATCTCTGCTACGATATATTATTTAAAAATGTCAAATCTGTTTTCCTGTTCCTGGAATCTAAATGATTCAGGATGAACTGCTTATATATATACACAGAGAATCACTCTTGAATAATTTTTTAAAATTATGAATTGTGACCGTGCCAGTAAGAAAAAGGATTGCCTTATGCAGAGTATTGCTCCCATTCTACACTTCTCTCAATCATATTGTCATAGTTGCATTGCTGCATATTTTTACTTTCATCATGCAGTTTGAAAGAATATGAAATGGCATAATATATAATAATGATGAAATTAATTTTTGCTATTTTTTAACCTCAAAAAAGGCTGGTTTTTCTTTCTCACTTTAACAGTCCAAATCTATAATAGATTGTGGGGTTATTAAGATGGAGATAAATCTGTAATTGCTACATTTGTTTGACCTCAGGGACCCTTCCAATAATCATGCTCACTTCTTGTAAAAACACTGGGCCTTTGTAATATATAGGATCAATTCATTTGCTCTAAGGATATACCAAAAGTATCTCAGAAGACCCAACATCTTTGTGAAAAGGATATCAATTAGATTTAAAACTATTGTATCTGCTAATTATGATAATTGTTTTATAAATACAGAAATTTTCAACTCAGATATTTAATGGTCTCTTTATTGTAAATAGGAGTCCAAAAATATTTTAAAGAGAACAAAATACAGATTATCACCAGAGATTTCTGTACAAAACCAAATATCACATTTAGTCCTAAGAAATAAGTGTCCCTCCCATAGTACTAATTTTCAAATGGCCCCCTTATTTTATACACAAATACACATACCCACATGAACAAACACTATATTAAGGCTCATTGGAGTGTCCATGTCACTTGGAATATGACAATTAGTACTTACAATAAACTATAGCCCTAGATATCTGTTCCTAGCTGCACAGTTCAGGAGGCATGAGGAAACCACTTCTCTCTGTCTCTAATACTAGACTCTCAAAATTAAATGTATCTGCATTTGAAAGGTGTCCTTAGTTTTGTGAGTTATTCCATGGCCATAGAGACAGATACTGCTCTAGACATGAGAAATGTCAGCAACAGAAACCATTAAGGCCAGAAAATATAACAAATGGTAAAGTGCAAAAGTAGAAGTTAGGAAAATGTAATTATAAATTTATAATTTAAATTATTTTATAATTTAAATTTTTAAATTTCCATTTAAAAATAAATGGAAGCCATTTAAGATGTCATCCATTTATATTTTTGAACATAATACATTGGAAACATGAAATATGTTCATATATTTATTAATATGTTTTGAACATATGTTCAAAAATTATTGAGGAACAAAAAGGTAGCCAAATTCACACACATACACACTCACAATTACTATAAATGAAGAGTAAGAAACACTGAATAAGCAGCAAACAACAGATAATTAAAACCAAGGTAATTCCTGGTCACCTGGGTGGCTCAGTCAAAGTATCTGCCTTTGGCTCAGGTCATGATCCCACAGTCTTGGGATTGAGCTCCATGTTGGGCTCTCTGCTCAGTAGAAGAGTCTGCTTCTCCCTCTGCTCCTCCTCCTACTCCTGCTCCTCCTCCCCACTCAAATAAATAAATAAATAAAATCTTAAAAAAAAAAGGTAATTCCAATATAGAAATTGGCATGATGTTCATAAAACAATATTTTGTTTAGTTTTCAGCCACTAGTGATAATGTTGCTCCTGGCACTAAAAATACACATTTATAGAAAAGAATTATAGAATTTCTGTAGAAATTTTATAACATTTATAGATTATATCTGAGCTAACTAAAGCTAATCATAAATTTGATTCTAAAATGACCAAATACCTAAGACAATTACAGAATTTAGTTAATAAAAAATTAAAAACATGGGGGGTGCCTGGGTGGCTCAGTCAGTTGTGTCTACTTTCGGCTTGGGTCATGGTCCCAGGGTCCTGGGATTGAGCCCCTCATCAGACTTCCTGCTCAGTGGGGAGTCTGCTTCTCCCTCTGCCTCTGCTCTTCCCCCTGCTCGTGCCCTCTCTCTCTCTCATGTTCTCTCTATCAAATAATAATGAAAATAAATAAATAAATACGAATATTTAATAGAAAATTTAAAAACAAATGGTTCACTATGATGGAAAATTCAAAATGAGGTTTTAAAACTTTATTTAAAAAATTCTTATCTATTTATTTTTAAATTCAATTAATTAACATATAGTGTATTATATTTCAGAGGTAAAGCTCAGTGATTCATCAGTCTTATGTAATACCCTCTGCTCTTTATATCATGTGCCCTCCTTAATATCCATCATCTAGTCACCCTGTTCCCCCACCCCTCTTCCCTCCAGCAACCCTCAGTTTGTTTCCTATGATTAAGAGTCTCTTATGGTTTGTCTCCCTCTCTGATTTCATCTTGTTTTATTTTTCCCTCCCTTCCTATGATCCTCTGTTTTGTTTCTTTTTTTTTTTTAAGATTTTATTTATTCATGAGAGAGAGAGAGAGAGGCAGAGACACAGGCAGAGGGAGAAGCAGGCTCCATGCAGTGAACCTGATGTGGGACTTGATCCCAGGACCCCAAGATCATGTCCTGGGCTGAAGGTGGCACTAAACTGCTGAGCCACCCAGGCTGTCCTCTATTTTGTTTCTTAAATTCCACATATGTGTGACATTGTATGATAATTGTCTTTTTCTGAGTAACTTATTTCGCTTAGCATAATATCCTCTAGTTCCATCCATGTCATTGCAAATGGCAAGATTTATTTATTTTTGATGACTAATATTCCAATATATATTATATATATATATTCCACATCTTTTTTATCCATTCATCTGTTGTTGTTGGACATCTGGGCTCTTTCCATAGTTTGGCTATTGTGGACATAGCTATTATAAATATTGGGGTGCAGGTGCTCCTTTGGATCACTACTTTTGTGTCTTTGGGGTAAATACCTACTAATGCAATTGCTGGGTGGTACAGTAGCTCTATTTTCAACTTTTTGAGGAACCTCCATACTGTTTTCCAGAGTGGCTGTACCAGCTTACATTCCCACCAGCAGTGTAAGAGAGTTCTCCTTTCTCTGTATTCTCGCCAACATCTGTCATTTCCTGATTTGTTAATTTTAGCCATTCTGATTGGTGCAAGGTGGTATCCCTTTGTGGTTTTGATTTCTATTTCCCTGATGTCAAGTGATGTGGAGCATTTCTTCATATGTCTACTTGCCATTTGTATGTTTTCTTTGGAGAAATGTCCGCTCATGTCCTCTGCCCATTTCTTGACTGGATTAATTGTTCTTTGGGTGTTGAGTTTGATAAGTTTTCTTTTTTTAAAGATTTTATTTATTTATTTATTTATTTATTCATTCATTCATTCATTCATTCATTCATTCATGAGAGACACACAGAAAGAGTCAGAAGCACAGGTAGAGGGAGAAGCAGGCTCCTCACGGGGAGCCCGAGGTGGGACTCAATCCCAGACCCCTGGGATCATTCCCTGAGCCAAAGGCAGATGCTCAACCACTGAGCCACCCAGGCATCCCTGATAAGTTTTTTTTTTTATAGATTTTAGATACTAGCCCTTTATCTTATAAGACATTTGCAAATATCTTCTCCCATCTGTCAGTTGTCTTTTGGTTTTGTTGACTGTTTCCTTTGCTGTGTGAAAGCTTTTTATTTTGATGAAGTCCCAATAGTTGTTTGTTTGTTTGTTTTGTTTTGGGTTTTTTTTGCCTTTGTTTTTGCCTTTGGAAACATATCTAGCAAGAAGTTGCAGCTGAGGTCAAAGAGGTTGCTGCCTGTGTTGTCCTCCTGGAGTTTGATGGATTCCTATCTCACATTTAGGTCTTTCATTCATTTTGACTCTACTTTTGTATATGGTGTAAGAAAATGGTCCAGTTTAATTCTGCGGCATGGGGCTGTCCAATTTTCCCACCACTATTTGTTGAAGAGACTGACTCTTTTCTGTTGAATATTATTTCCTGCTTTGTTGAAGATTAGTTGACTATAGAGTTGAAGGTCCATTTCTGGTTTTCTATTCTGTTCCATTGATCTATATGTTTCTTTTTGTGCCAGTACCATACTGTCTTGATGATTACTGCTTTGAAATAGAACTTGAAGTCTGGAATTGTGATACCACCAGCTTTGGTGTCCTTTTTCAACATTCTTCTGGTTATTCAGGATCTTTTCTGATTCCATACAAATTTTAGGATTATTTGTTCCAGTTCTGTGAAAAAAGTTGATAATATTTTGATAGGGATTGCATTGAATGTATCGATTACTCTAGATAGCAGAGACATTTTAACAATATGGAACAATGAACATGGAACGTTTTTCTATTTCTTTGTGCCTTCCTCAATTTCTTTCATGAGTGTTCTATAGTTTTCTGAGTGCAGATCCTTTGCATGTTTGGTTAGGTTTATTCCTAGGTATCTTATGGGTTTGGATGCAATTGTATTTGGAATTGACTCCTTAATTTCTCTTTCTTCAGTCTTGTTGTTAGTGTATAGAAATACCACTGATTTCTGTGCATTGATTTTGTATCTTGCCACGTTGCTGAATTGCTGTATGAGTTCTAACAATCTTGGGGTGAAGTCTTTTGCATTTTCCATATAGAGTATCATGTTATCAGTGAAGATTGAGAGTTTGACTTCTTTGCCAATTTGGATGCCATTTATTTCTTTTTGTTTTCTGATTGTTGAGGCTAGAACTTCTAGTATGATGTTGAACAACATCAACATCAGTGGTGATAGCGGACATCTCTCATGTTCCTGACCTTAGGGGAAAACCATGTAATTTTTCCCCATTGCAAATGATATTTGCTGAGGGCTTTGAGTGTATGACTTTTATAATATTGAGATATATTCCCTCTATCCCTACACTGTGAATAGTTTTAACCAAGAAAGGATGCTGTACTTTGTCAAAAGCTTTTTCTGCATCTATTGAGAGGATCATAAGGTTCTTGTCCTTTCTTTTATTAATGATTGATTTATAGATGTTGAACCATCCTTGCAACCCAGGAATAAATCCTCCTTGGTTGTGGTGAATAATCATTTTAATGTGACATTGGATCTTATTGGCTAGTATTTTGGTAAAGATTTTTGCATTCATGTTCATCAGGGATATTGGTCTGTAATTCTCCTTTTTGGTAGGGTCTTTGTCTGGTTTTGGGATCAAGGTAATGCTGGCCTCACTGACAAAGTTTGAAAGTCTTCCTTCCATTTCTACTTTTTGAGACAGCTTCAGAAGAATAGGAATCAACTCTTCTTTAAATGTTTGATAAAATTCCCTCCTAGGAAGCCATCTGGCCCTGCACTCTTGTTTTTTGGGAGTTTTTAAATTACTGATTCAATTTCCTTGCTGGTTATAGGTCTGTTCAGGTTTTCTATTTCTTCCTGTTTCAGTTTTGGTAGTTTATATATCTTTAGGAATGCATCCATTTCTACCAGATTGCCTAAATTATTGGCATATAGTTGCTCGTAATACATTCTTATAATTCTCTGTATTTCTTTGGTATTGGTTGTGATCTCTCTTTCACTCATGATTTTTTAAAAAATTTCAGTCCTTTACCTTTTCTTTTTGATAAGTCTGACCAGGGGTATATAGATCTTATTAATTATTTTAAAGAACCATCTCCTGGTTTCATTGATCTGTTCTACTATTCTTTTGGTATCTGTTTGGTATCTGCTCTAATATTTATTAATTTTATTCTCTTGTTGGGTTTAGGCTTTATTTTGCTGTTCTTTCTCTGTCTCCTTTAGGTGTAAGGTTAGGTTGTGTATTGTGTATTTGAGATCTTTCTTGTTTCTTGAGAAAGGCTATATTGCCATATACTTCCCTCTTAGGACTGCCTTTGCTGCATCCCAAAGGTTTTGAACAGTTGTGCTTTCATTTTCATTTGTTTCCATGAATTTTAAAAATTCTTTAATTTCCTGGTTGATCCATTCATTCTTCAGTAAGATGGTCTTTAACCTCCATGCATTTGGGTTCTTAATAAATGTCCTCTTTTGATTGAGTTCAAGTCTCAAAGTACTGTGGTATGAATGAATGCAAGGAATGATCCCAGTCTTTTGGTACTGGTTGAGATCTAATTTGTGACCCACCTGGTATGTGATCTCTTCTGGAGAATGTTCCATGTACACTCAAGAGCAATGTTTATTCTGTCGTTTAAGATGGAATGCTCTGAAGATATCTGTGAAGTCCATCTGGTCCAGTGTCTCATTCAAAGCCCTCGTTTCCTTGTTGATATTCTGTTTAGGTGATCTGATCTGTCCATTGTTGTGAGTGGGCTGTTAAAGTCCCCTACTGTTAGTGTTTTATTGATGTGTTGCTTTATTTTGGTTATTAATAGGTTTATATAATTGACCGCTCCTATGTTAAGGGCATAAATATTTACAGTTGTTAGATCTTCTTCTTGAATAGACCCTTTAATTATGATATAGTGTCCTTCCTTGTCTTTTATTACAGTCTTTGGCTTAAAATCTAATTCATGTGATATAAAGATTGCTTTCTTTTGATGTCCATTAGCATGATAAATGTTTTTCCACCCCCTCACTTTCAATCTGGAGGTGTCTTTGGGTTTAAAATAAGTCTCTTCTAGACATCATATCAATGGGTCTTACTTTTTTATCTAATCTGATACCCTGCATCTTTTTGATTAGAGCATTTAACACATTCACATTCAGAGTAACTATTGAAAGATATGAATTTAGTGCCATTGTATTACTGATGAAGTCCCTGTTTCTGTATATTGTTTCTATTCCTTTCTAGTCTATGTTACTTTTGGGCTCTCTATTCACTTAAAGGACCTCCTTTAATATTTCTTGCAGGGCTGGCTTAGTGATCACAAATTCTTTTAGTTTCTGTTAGTCCTGGAAGCTTTTTATCTCTCTTTCTATTTTGAAGGAGATCCTAGCTGGATAAAGTATTCTTGGCTGCATATTTTTCTCATTTAGCACCCCGAAATATCATGCCAGTCCTTTTTGGCCTGCCAGGTCTCTGTGGATGGATCACTGCCAGTCTAATTACCCTTGTAGGCTACAGAAGTCTTGTCCCTAGATGCTTTCAGGATTTTCTTTGTCTCTGATATTTGCAAGCTTCATTCTTATATGTCAAGGTGTTGACCTATTTTTACTGATTTGTGGGAGGGGAGGACTCTTTGTGCCTCCTGGACTTGATATTTTTTATCATTTTGTCTTCTAGATCACTAATTCTCTCCTCTGCTTCATTTATCCTAGCAGTTAGAGCCTCCATTTTTAATTGCATCTCATTAATAGTCTTTTTAAATTTTGACTTAATTAGATTTAAGTTCTTTTATTTCTCCAGAAGGGGATTCTCTAGTGTCTTCCATGCTTTTTAAAAAGCCCCACTAGTATCTTTAAAATCATTATTCTGAACTCTAGTTCTAACATCTTATTTAAAACCATACTAGTTAGGTCCCTAATGGTGAGTACTGCCTCTTTTTTTTTTTTTTTTTAACATTTTAAATTTATTTATTCATGAGACACACACACACACACACACACACACACACAGAGGCAGACTCAGGCACAGGGAGATGTAGGTTCTATTCAGGGAGCCTGACGTGGGTCTCCAGGATCATGCCCTGGGCTGAAGGTGGCACTAAACCGCTGAGCCACCAGGGCTGCCCCAGTACTGCCTCTTTTTCTCTCTCTTTTTAAGATTTTACTTATTTATTCAGGAGAGACACAAAGAGAGATGCAGAGACATAGGGAGAAGGAGA
The DNA here is from genome assembly GCF_048418805.1 of Vulpes vulpes. NCBI lineage: Eukaryota > Metazoa > Chordata > Mammalia > Carnivora > Canidae > Vulpes > Vulpes vulpes. Next base: position 26,877,536 of record NC_132791.1, read on the forward strand.
AGCAGACTTCCTGTGGGGAGCCTGATGTGGGACTTGATCTCAGGACCCCAGGATCATGACCTGAGCCAAAGGCAGAAGCTCAACCACTGAGCCACTCAGGTGTCCCTCTTATTCTCTTTTTTTTTTTAAGGTGAGTTTTTCTGCCTTATCATTCTGTCCAGAGATTTAAAATTTTTTTCAGCTTTTTTTCTTTTATTATTTTATTTAAATTCAATTTGCCAACATATAGTATGACACCCAATGCTCATCACATCATGAGCCCTCTTTAATGCCCATTCCCCGGTTACCCCATCCCCCCACCCACCTCCCCTTCAGCAACCCTCCAGGAAGATTTTTAACTTGATAGTCAATAAAGTAAAAAAGTATTATAAATAAAATTTATAAATAAATATTCCAAATTAGGACAAATCATACTAGGCACAGAGTCATGTTGAGCAGCTAACATTTATCATATATACTTTAAAATTTTTATTTTTCATTTTTAAAATATTTATTTATTTTAAAGTGTAGGGGAGGGACAGAGGGAGTAGGAGAGGGGCAGAGGGAGAAAGAGAGAATCTCGGGCAGATTTTACATTGAGTGGCTGACATGTGGCTGGATCTCATAATCCTGAAATCATGACCTGAACTGAAACCAAGTGTTGGGCACTTAACTGACTGTGCCATTCAGGCATCCCTATCATATATACTTTTAATATAACAGAAAAAAGAAAACTATCCTAATGGAAATATTCTTCATTTTAACACATTGTTAAAAAGTAAAAGTTTTGACTTTTTATGAATATAACAAGATTCTTCCAGTTATAGGCATTGATTTAGTATTGTTGAGGCAAGCTCATGGTATTAACATAGTTGGTAAAGAAAATGGTATACAAGCTTGGGCCAAAAATCTAGAGGTATTTTTTTGTTTGTTTCTTGTCCAACATATAGTTTGAGTATGTTACTGGGAGACATGGTCAGAATTATGCAAACAGCAATGCTATTCATTGTAATTCAGAGAATAAAAGATATTTTCTGTATAGTCTGACAATACCATTGTTGTCAGGGAAGATACCACGTCAGAATTTATTTTCTTAAGATATTTTTTAAGATTTTATTTAGTTTAAAGAAAGATTGAAACTGAGCAAGCATGAGTAAAGGAAGGGACAGAAGGAGAAGAACAAGAAGACTCACCACCAAGAGAGAAGCTTTCCAAGGGGCTCTGTCTCAGGACCCTGGGATCATGACCAGAGCTGAAGTCAGGTGCTTACCTGACTAAGCCACTGAGGCATCCCGGTTTCTTAATATTTAAGACTTTTTTTTTTAATATTTAAGATTTATGGGATCCTTGGGTGGCGCAGTGGTTTGGCGCCTGCCTTTGGCCCAGGGCGCGATCCTGGAGACCCGGGATCGAATCCCACGTCGGGCTCCCGGTGCATGGAGCCGCTTCTCCCTCTGCCTATGTCTCTGCCTCTCTCTCTCTCTCTGTGTGACTATCATAAATAAATAAAAATTAAAAAAAAAAAGATTTATTTTATGTCCTCAAATATTGTTTATCTTGGTAAACATTTCTCATGCAGTTGAAAGTGATGCTTATTTTTGGTTGTGGATTATAGTATTTCATATTAATAGGCATTAGTGGCATTTGGCATTACGCATAGGCATTCATGAGAATCTTCACTCATGAGACACACATTGAGGGAGGGGCAGAGACACCAGGCAGAGGGAGAAGCAGGCTCCATGCAGGGACCCCAATGTGGGACTCGATCCCAGGACTCTAGGATCACACCCTGGGCCGAAGGCAGGTGCTAAACCACTGAGCCACCCAGGGATACCAATAAATAAAATCTTTAAAAGTAATAGGCATTAGTATTTTATACTAACATGTCTAATAAGTTCGTTTGTAGAATCGTTCAAATCTTTATTCTTAATGATTTTTTGTCTACTTGTTCTACCAAATATAAGAATGAGAACTTAAAATCTCCAACAATGGCTGTGGATGTAGTTTTGCTTTTATTTCTCTTCAAGATTTTCAAGTTCTATTATTAATTGTATATACACATATTATGCATTTTTGGTGGACTCTTATTATTATGAAATTCTTCACTATATAACAGGTAATAATTTTTCTCTTAAATTCTATTTTGTTCAGGGGCACCTGAGTGGCTCAGTCAGTTAAGCATCTGCCTTTGGCTCAGGTCATGATTCAGGGTCCTGGAATCAAGCCCCATGTCAGGCTCTCTACTCAGTGGGAAGTCTGCTTCTCTTTCTCACTGTCCCTTTGTGGTCTCTCTCTCCAAATGAATAAATAAATAAAATCTTTAAAAAAATATATTTTGTCTCATGTAGTCATGACACATTTCTTAAGCTTCCTGTTTCATAGCATATAATTTTGTCTTTTTATTTTCAAAAGTTTTATAATTAATTATTTTTTAGAAAGAGAGCACTTGAGTAGGGGTGGAGGAGGGGTGAGAGGAAACAGAGAATCTTAAGCAAGCTCCACACTCATGATCCTGAGATCCATGACCTTAGCCAAAATCAAGAGTCAGACGCTTAACTGACTAAGCTATCCAGGCACCCCTTATTTTCAAATATTATGTGTCTTTATATTTATATATATATATATACACACACACACAGGTGAGTTTTGCTCTTTTTATACAATCCAATATTCTGAGTTTTGAGTATCACGTTTAATCTATTTAAATTTAATGTACTATTTACATGAATGGAAATAGTAATTATAGTCATATTTTTCATTAAGCAGAAAGTTTTCTTTTAAGGAAATTATGATATGAACAAATTGGTCATTTTATGTGAAGATATGTCATTTGGGAATTTTTTTATACTTTCTTATATATATAAGCTTTCATTTGGTATCATTATCTTTTAGCACCAGTGGTATCCTTTATCACTACTTGAACTGTAAGTCAACAGAAAAAGAATTTTTCAGCCTTATCAAAAAATGTATTTATATAATCTTCATTTTGAAAGTATTTGTGCTTATTCTGAAATTTTAGGAATATTGAAGTTTTTTTATTTTGTTTTGTTTTATTTCATTACTTAATTTTTTTTTCCATTTTGGGGCACCTCAGTGGCTCAGCTGGTTAACTGTATGACTTTAACTCAGGTCATGATCCCAGGGTCCTGGAATTGAGCCCCACATTGGGCTCTCCACTCAGCAGGGAGCCTGCTTCTCCCTCTCCCTGTGCCTGCTGCTTCCCCTGCTTGTGCTCTTTCTCTCTGTCTCTCTCAAATAAATAAAATCTTAAAGAATTTTTTTTTCATTTACTTTTGGTCTCCCTTGTTTCTGAAGAGAAGTCAGAAACTTTTTTCTGTTTTAACACAACCTACAGTGTGTGTGTGTGTGTGTGTGTAAATATATATATATTGGCTGCTTTAAAGATTTTTCTATTGATATTTGGTTCTCAGCAATGTTACTATGATTGTCGAGGTATAATTATTTTTTTTACTTGTTTTATGTAGGGTCTACTAAGCTTCTTGGATTTACGTATCAAAATTTTTTATTAAATTTGAAAAACTCGAACCCTTTTATCCCATGTATACCAGGATGTAATTCTTATTCCTAAGGTGTTGTTTTTCTGCAGTTTAAGTTTCATATAGATAACCTTGGAGTCTGAATGAGAATTCTACAGTCTGGATGAACTTCAAGCATCTGAGCATGGCTTGACTTCTCTGTTTAGCTCTCAGATCCATTGCCGTGATTCCTTGCTTCATCTTGCATATTGCCATATGATTTCTGAAATACTTTCACTGCATATTTGCATGGCATGTGTATTATTTTCATTGTGGGTCTAAGCTTAAGAGACTTCTTTGCCTTCCTTTTCCATGTCACAAAAAGCAAAGCAACAAAGTGACTCACTATTGAAGATATAACCAGTCCAAATATGGCTACTAGGATTTGAAAAATTATAGTGGGAATATCAATTCAGTTGCTACTGCGTCACCCTCTAGGTATGTAAGCAGCTGAATACATGCAAAAGCTATTGGTAGCTCCCAAGCCCTTAATAGGATCCCATTTTTATTTTATATTAAGCAAAGACTTTAAGATTATTCAAGTACCCTCATTAGTATGGATGTAGATTTGGCTACTTTGTTATATGCCCATGTAATTGCATCACTAAACAGGAAATAGAATATGTTACCCCAGAAATTTCTTTGTATTCCTTTCCACAAATTCCACACACAATTAAGGTTATCACTGATCAGAATTTCATCATAATGGAATCCTAAAGTATGTACCCTTTTGTACAAGGGTTATTTCATTTAAAATATGGGTTTCGAGATTCATCCATGATATCACCTGTTCATTTCTTTTTACATCTCAGCAGTATTTCTATGTATGAATAAATCAGTTTGTTTAACAACTATCCAGTGATGAACATTTGGCTTGGTTCCTGTTGGGGGCTATTAAGAGGAAAGCTGACATAAACATTTACATACAAGTTTCCTTTTTTTAAAAAAAATAAACATATGTTTGCATTTCTCTTGGGTAAATACCTAAGAGAGGAATTATCTTACTGTAGGTTTATGCTTAAGTTTATAAGAAATTGCTAACCTGTTTCACAGAATGGTTTTGCCTTTTCCTTCCTACCAATAATCACATTGTCACAATTGCTGTGTTTGTTTCTTTCCTTTAAGAAATCCTTCTGATGTGAAGTGGTACCTCATTATGATTATAATTTGCATTTCTCAGATGACTAAATATATGAAATATTATTTTATATGCTTGCTGGTAATTTGGATATCATCTATTAAGTTCCTGTTAAAGTTATTTACACAGTTTAAACTTAAAAATCTTAAATTATTGAATTATAGGGGCTCTTTATATATTCTAAATATGAATCTTATCATATATATGCATATACATTATATATACATGTGTATTTCTATATATAATATATTACATATATGTACATATGTGTATGTTATATATAAAATCTATATATAGTTATATGTATAATTTTCCCTGATTACTTTATTATCTTATTTCTTTGAATAGCAGAAATTTTAAATTTTGATGAATTTCAATTCAACAATGTTTTTTCTTATTAGTTTACCTGAGTTTTTAAGAAGTCCTTGATTATAACAAGATCATGAAACATTCTCACATGTTTTCTTCTGAAGTTCTTGTTACTTTAACATTCAAAGTGATTCACCAGTCAGTGATTAATTTAAACAAAATGTGTTTGCATGGTTGATGCAGAGGGTGGGGTTTCATCATTTTTTTTAAAATTAAATAGCCAATTTTTCCTTCTCTGTTTCTTGAAAGAGAATTTTTTTTTTCTGTTAAGTGACCTCAGTGGCCTTGTTGAAACTTTATTGACCATATATATTTGGATCTATTTCTGAACTTTCTATTCTGTTACACTGATCTGTGTGTCTTTACACCAATACTAGGCTGCCTCAATTTTAGTTGCTTTTTTTTTTTTAAGAGATCTTATTTATTTATTCACGATAGACATAGAGAGAGAGAGAGAGAGAGAGAGAGAGAGGCAGAGACACAGGCAGAGGGAGAAGCAGGCTCCATACTGGGAGCCCGACGTGGGACTCGATCCCGGGACTCCAGGATGGCGCCCTGGGCCAAAGGCAGGTGCTAAACCGCTGAGCCACTCAGGGATCCCCTTAGTTACTTTATATAGTTTTGAAATCAGATGATGTAAGTCCTCTCAAAATGTTCTTTTTAAAATATTGCCTTAGTTATATGGGTCACTTGAATTTCTATATACATTTTTGTTCATTTGTTCATTTTCACTTAATTTTTTTTTAGTAATTTCTACACCCAGTGTGGGGCTCAAACTGACAACCCCGAGATCAAGAGTAATACACACTCTTCTGACTGAGCCAGCCAGTTGCCTCTCTATATACAGCTTTTTAAAAATTTTTTATTTATTTATGATAGTCACACACAGAGAGAGGCAGAGACACAGGCAGGGGGAGAAGCAGGCTCCATGCACCGGGAGCCCGACGTGGGATTCGATCTCGGGTCTCCAGGATCGCGCCCTGGGCCAAAGGCAGGCGCCAAACTGCTGCGCCACCCAGGGATCCTATATACAGTTGAAAATCATCTTGTTTTCTGGTATTTGAATTGGCTTTGCCTCCCAAATACAGGTCTGTAAAGAGGACAATTAGCATTGCAATATTGGGACTTCAGATATGTCTCAATATGTATATATGTATATATATGTATATATGTCTACACATATGTATGTGTACACATATGTATGTGTATATATGTCTACACATATGTATATATGTCTACACATATTTCGACATTTTAAAACATTTATCTCTCTAATGTTTTAAAGTTTTCAGAGTGGAACTCTTGTGCATTTTTTTCTCTGAGTTTATCACTAAGTATTTGATGAAAACTATTATAAAAAGTGTGGTTAAATTTTTTCTAATTTACAGTTGATTTAAGAATAACGAATTTTTATTCTGCTAACTTGAGAAGCTCAATAACTTTAGGAGAGTTGTTATAGGTTACATGATTTTCTAGTTAAGAAATTATTTCATCTTCAAATAAGACTTTGTTTCTTCCTTTCTAAAATTTATATAATTTACCTTTTTATCCTGACTTATTGAAGTGGTAGGATTTGAACATACAATACAAATGGAAGTGGTGAGAAGAAACATTTTTTAAAAATCTGGATAAAAGCAACAATGCTTCCCTGTCAAATGACTTCACTCTTTTCCCTCATTCATCATTTCACCTAATATTCACCGATTTCCTGTTATGCCCTGAGGATCTCCAGTATGAAGAATGTTACTCATACAACAGTGAAAAAAATACCTCTTTGCTCACTGTATATTTGTTAATTGTACGTGCATATGCCTAGGATTTACCATGATGCAATTTATTCCCTGCTTGCTTGTATGTTTCTTCCAAGAGTTTGCAAATCCTTTATACTTCTATGAGCATCATCCATGTTTTTACATAGGAACTTTTTAATTCTTACTGAATAAGGATCAATTTTTTAAAAATAAGCAAATAACAAAAATTATAAATAAATAAGACTTCGTCATAAGACAATGGAATATTAATTTATATTTTTAGAAATACTTATACCATTGATTTTACTGTTTCTCCTTTTTTTAGGTGATATAAAAATATGCAATTGGCTTCATTATTTTTATTTTTTTACTTAAATATCATTAACATACAGTGTTATCTTAGTTTCAGATGCATAATATAATAGTTCAGCAATTCTATACATTACTCAGTGCTCATCATAAGTGTACTTCTAATCCCCTTCATCTCTTTCACTCATCACTCCACCCACTTCCCCTTTGGCAACAACCAATTTGTTCTCTGTATTTAAGAGTCTTAGTTTTTAAATCTTTTTTTCTTTCTTCATATGTTTTATTTCTTAAATTCCACATGTAAATGAAATGGTATTTGTGTTTCTCTGATTTCCCTGCATGTTATATCCTCTAGATCCATATATCCATCCGTCCATTCATCCATCCATCCATGCTGTCACAAATGGCAAGATTTCATTCATTTTTATGTCAGAATAGTATTCCATTGTGTGTGTGTCTATTTTTTTAACCATATCTCCTTAATCCTTTCATCAGCAGACATGCAGACACTTGGGTTGTTTCCATATCTTGGCTATTGTAAACAATGCCACAATATATATAAAGGTGCATATATCTTTTCAAATTAATATTTTTGTTTTCTTTAGATAAATACCAAGTACTATAATTACTGGATTTAATTTTTTTTAAAATTTTTTTTTATTTATTTATGATAGTCACAGAGAGAGAGAGAGACAGAGAGAGAGAGAGAGGCAGAGATATAGGCAGAGGGAGAAGCAGGCTCAATGCACTGGGAGCCCGACGTGGGATTCGATCCGGGGTCTCCAGGATTGTGCCCTGGGCCAAAGGCAGGCGCTAAAACACTGTGCCACCCAGGGATCCCATAATTACTGGATTTTATGGTAATTCTATTTTTAATTTTTTGAGGAACCTCTATACTGTTTCCCAGAATAGAATGACTGCACTAATTTTCATTCCCACTAGCAGTGCACGAGGGTTCCTTTTTCTCCACGTTCTTGCCAATACTTGTCTCCTGTGTTTTTTATTTTAGCCATTCCGACAGGGGTGAGGTGACATCTCATTGTAGTTTTGATTTGCTTTCCCTGATGATGAGTGATAGTAAACACATTTTCTTATGTCTGTTGGCCATCTGGATGTCTTCTTTGGGTAAATATCTGTTCATGTCTTCTGTCCTCTTTTTAGTTGGATTATTTTGTTTTTTGGTGTTGAGTTGTATAACTTCTTTATGTATTTTTTTAAATTAATTTTTATTGGTGTTCAATTTAACAACATACAGAAAAACACCCAGTGCTCATCCCGTCAAGTGTCCGCCTCAGTGCCCGTCACCCATTCCCCTCCAACACCCGCCCTCCTCCCCTTCCACCACCCCTAGTTCATTACCCAGAGTTAGGAGTCTTTATGTTCTGTCTCCATTCCTGATATTTCCCAACATTTCTTTTCCCTTCCTTTATATTCCCTTTCACTATTATTTATATTTCCCAAATGAATGAGAACATACACTGTTTGTCCTTCTCCGATTGACTTATTTCACTCAGCATAAAACCCTCCAGTTCCATCCACGTTGAAGCAAATGGTGGGTATTTGTCATTTCTAATTGCTGAGTAATATTCCATTGTATACATAAACCACATCTTCTTTATCCATTCATCTTTCGATGGACACCGAGGCTCCTTCCACAGTTTGGCTATTGTGGCCAATGCTGCTAGAAACATCGGGGTACAGGTGTCCCGAAGTTTCATTGCATCTGAATCTTTGGGGTAAATCCCCAACAGTGCAATTTCTGGGTCGTAGGGCAGGTCTATTTTGAACTCTTTGAGGAACCTCCACACAGTTTTCGAGAGTGGCTGCACCAGTTCACATTCCCACCAACAGTGTAAGAGGGTTCCCTTTTCTCCGCATCCTCTCCAACATTTGTTGTTTCCTGCCTTGTTAATTTTCCCCATTCTCACTGGTGTGAGGTGGTATCTCATTGTGGTTTTGATTTGTATTTCCCTGATGGCAAGTGATGCAGAGCATTTTCTCATGTGCATGTTGGCCATGTCCATGTCTTCCTCTGTGAGATTTTCTTCATGTCTTTTGCCCATTTCATGATTGGATTGTTTATTTCTTTGGTGTTGAGTTTAATAAGTTCTTTATAGATTTTGGAAACTAGCCCTTTATCTGATACGTCATTTGCAAATATCTTCTCCCATTCTGTAGATTGTCTTTTAGTTTTGTTGACTGTATCCTTTGCTGTGCAAAAGCTTCTTATCTTGATGAAGTCCCAATAGTTCATTTTTGCTTTTGTTTCTTTTGCCTTCGTGGATGTATCTTGCAAGAAGTTACTGTGGCCAAGTTCAAAAAGGATGTTGCCTGTGTTCTCTTCTATGATTTTGATGGACTCTTGTCTCACATTTAGATCTCTCATCCATTTTGAGTTTATCTTTGTGTATGGTGAAAGAGAGTGGTCCAGTTTCATTCTTCTGCATGTGGATGTCCGATTTTCCCAACACCATTTATTGAAGAGACTGTCTTTCTTCCAATGGATAGTCTTTCCTCCTTTATCGAATATTAGATGACCATAAAGTTCAGGGTCCACTTCTGGGTTCTCTATTCTGTTCCATTGAACTATGTGTCTGTTTTTGTGCCACTACCACACTGTCTTGATGACCACAGCTTTGTAGTACAACCTGAAATCTGGCATTGTGATGCCCCCAGCTATGGTTTTCTTTTTTAAAATTCCCCTGGCTATTCGGGGTCTTTTCTGATTCCACACAAATCTTAAAATAATTTGTTCTAACTCTCTGAAGAAAGTCCATGGTATTTTGATAGGGATTGCATTAAACGTGTAAATTGCCCTGGGTAACATTGACATTTTTACAATATTAATTCTGCCAATCCATGAGCATGGAATATTTTTCCATCTCTTTGTGTCTTCCTCAATTTCTTTCAGAAGTGTTCTATAGTTTTTAGGGTATAGATCTTTTACCTCTTTGGTTAGGTTTATTCCTAGGTATCTTATGCTTTTGGGTGCAATTGTAAATGGGATTGACTCCTTAATTTCTCTTTCTTCAGTCTCATTGTTAGTGTATAGAAATGCCATTGATTTCTGGGCATTGATTTTGTATCCTGAAACGCTACCAAATTGCTGTATGAGTTCTAGCAATCTTGGGGTGGAGGCTTTTGGGTTTTCTATGTAGAGTATCATGTCAGGGGCGAAGAGGGAGAGTTTGACTTCTTCTTTGCCATTTTGAATGCCTTTAATGTCTTTGTGTTGTCTGATTGCTGAGGCGAGGACTTCCAGAACTATGTTGAACAGCAGTGGTGAGAGTGGACATCCCTGTCTTGTTCCTGATCTTAGGGGAAAGGCTCCCAGTGCTTCCCCTTTGAGAATGATATTTGCTGTGGGCTTTTCGTAAATGGCTTTTAAGATGTCGAGGAAAGTTCCCTCTATCCCAACACTGAAGGGTTTTGATCAGGAATGGATGCTGTATTTTGTCAAATGCTTTCTCTGCATCTAATGAGAGGATCATATGGTTCCTGGTTTTTCTCTTGCTGATATGATGAATCACATTGATGGTTTTATGAGTGTTGAACCAGCCTTGTGTCCTGGGGATAAATCCTACTTGGTCATGGTGAATAATTTTCTTAATGTGTTGTTGGATCCTATTGGCTAGTATCTTGTTGAGAATTTTTGCATCCATGTTCATCAGGGATATTGGTCTGTAATTCTCCTTTTTGGTGGGGTCTTTGTCTGGTTTCGGAATTAAGGTGATGCTGGCCTCATAGAACGAATTTGGAAGTACTCCATCTCTTTCTATCTTTCCAAACAGCTTTAGTAGAATAGGTATGATTTCTTCTTTAAACGTTTGATAGAATTCCCCTGGGAAGCCATCTGGCCCTGGACTCTTGTGTCTTGGGAGGTTTTTGATGACTGCTTCAATTTCCTCCCTGGTTATTGGCCTGTTCAGGTTTTCTATTTCTTCCTGCTCCAGTTTTGGTAGTTTGTGGCTTTCCAGGAATGTGTCCATTTCTTCTAGATTTCCTAATTTATTGGCGTACAGCTGTTCATAATATGTTTTTAAAATCGTTTGTATTTCCTTGGTGTGGGTAGTGATCTCTCCTTTCTCATTCATGATTTTATTAATTTGAGTCTTCTCTCTCTTCTTTTTAATAAGGTTGGCTAATGGTTTATCTATCTTATTAATTCTTTCAAAGAACCAACTCCTGGTTCTGTTGATCTGTTCCACAGTTCTTTTGGTCTCGATTTCATTTAGTTCTGCTCGAATTTTAATTAACTGTCTACTTCTGCTGGGGGTGGGGTCCATTTGTTGCTTTTTCTCTAGTTCCTTTATGTGTAAGGTGAGCTTTTGAATTTGAGTTCTTTCCAGTTTTTGAATGGATGCTTGTATTGCGATGTATTTCCCCCTCAGGACTGCTTTTGCTGCATCCCAAAGATTTTGAATGGTTGTATCTTCATTCTCATTAGTTTCCATGAATCTTTTTAATTCTTCCTTAATTTCCTGGTTGACCTTTTCATCTTTTAGCAGGATGGTCCTTAACCTCCACGTGTTTGTGATCCTTCCAAACTTCTTGTCGTGATTAAGTTCTAATTTCAAGGCATTATGGTCTGAGAATATACAGGGGACTATCCCGATCTTTTGGTATCGGTTCAGACCCGATTTGTGACCCAGTATGTGGTCTATTCTGGAGAAAGTTCCATGTGCACTTGAGAAGAATGTGTATTCAGTTGAGTTTGGATGTAAAGTTCTGTAGATATCTGTGAAATCCATCTGGTCCAGTTTATCATTTAAAGCTCTCGTTTCTTTGGAGATGTTGTGCCTAGAAGACCTATCTAGTATACAGAGAGCTAGATTGAAGTCACCAAGTATAAGTGTATTATTATCAAAGTATTTCTTCAGTTTGGTTATTAATTGGTTTAAATATTTGGCAGCTCCCACATTCGGGGCATATATATTGAGGATTGTTAAGTCCTCTTGTTGGATAGATCCTTTGAGTTTGACATAGTGTCCCTCTTCATCTCTCACTATAGTCTTCGGGGTAAATTTTAATTTATCTGATATAAGGATGGCTACCTCTGCTTTCTTTTGAGGACCATTTGAATGGTAAATGGTTCTCCAACCTTTTATTTTCAGGTTGTAGGTGTCCTTCTGTCTAAAATGAGTCTCTTGTAGACAGCAAATAGATGGGTCCTGCTTTTTTATCCAGTCTGAAACCCAGTGCCTTTTGATGGGGTCATTAAGCCCGTTCACGTTCAGAGTTACTATTGAAAGATATGAGTTTAGTGTCATCATATCTATTCAGTCCTTGTTTTTGTGGATTGTTCCACTGAACTTCTCCTTAAAGGGGAATTTTAAGAGTCCCCCTTAAAATTTCTTGCAGAGCTGGTTTGGAGGTTACATATTCTTTCAGTTCCTGCCTGTCTTGGAAGCTCTTTATCTCTCCTTCCATTTTGAATGAGAGCCTTGCTGGGTAAAGTATTCTTGGTTGCATGTTCTTCTCATTTAGGACCCTGAATATATCCTGCCAGCCATTTCTGGCCTGCCAGGTCTCTGTGGAGAGGTCTGCTGTTACCCTAATACTCCTCCCCATAAAAGTCAGGGACTTTTTTTCTCTTGCTGCTTTAAGGATCTTCTCCTTATCTTTGGAATTTGCAAGCTTCACTATTAAATGTCGAGGTGTTGAACGGTTTTTGTTGATTTTAGGGGGGGGATCTCTCTATTTCCTGGATCTGAATGCCTGTTTCCCTTCCCAGATTAGGAAAGTTTTCAGCTAGGATTTGTTCAAATACATATTCTGGCCCTCTGGCCCTTTCGGCGCCCTCGGGAACCCCAGTTAAACGTAGGTTTTTCTTCCTCAGGCTGTCATTTATTTCCCTTAATCTATCCTCATGGTCTTTTAATTGCCTGTCTCTTTTTTCCTCAGTTTCCCTCTTTGCCATCAACTTGTCTTCTATGTCACTCACTCGTTCTTCCACCTCATTAAGCCTCGTCGTTAGGACTTCTAGCTTGGATTGCGTCTCATTTAATTGATTTTTAATCTCTGCCTGATTGGATCTAAATTCTGCAGTCATGAAGTCTCTTGAGTCCTTTATGGTTTTATCCAGAGCCACCAGTAGCTGTATAATAGTGCTTCTGAATTGGCTTTCTGACATTGAATTGTAATCCAGATTTTGTAACTCTGGGGGACTTTATGTATTTTGAATATTAACCTCTTATCAGATATTTCATTTGCAAAAACCGTCTCCCATTCAATAGATTGTCTTTTTGTTTGTTGATGGTTTCCTTCACTATGCAAAACCTTTTTATTCTGGTATTGTCCCAATAGTTTAATTTGCTTTTGTTTCCCTTGCCTGAGGAGACATATCTACAAAAATATTTTTATGGCTGATGTCAAAGATATTACTGCCTATCTTTTCTTCTATGAGTTTTATGGTTTTGATCTCATATTTAGATGTTTAATCCATTTTCAGTTTATTTTTTTTTTATGGTCTAAAAAAGTGGTCCAGTGTCAGTCCTTTGCATGTCCAGTTTTCCCAACATCATTTGTTGAAGAAACGGTATTTTTCCCATTGTATATGCTTGCTTTCTTTGTTGTAGATTAATTGGCTAAAGAGTGTGTGTTTATTTCTGGGCTATTTTGTTCCATTGATCTATATGTGTATTTTTGTGCCAGTACCATACTGTTTGGATTACTATGACTTTGTAGTATACCTTGAAGTCTAGGATTGTGATACAGTTGTTATGTGATTTATTTAAGAGACAGTAGAGTGAGAGAGAGCATGAATGGGGTTGAGGGACAGAGGGAGAGGGACAAGGAGATTCCCCACTGAGCAGGGAGCCCAACACAGGGCCGGATCAGAGGGCCCTGGGATTATGACCTGAGTCAAAGGTAGACACTTAACAAACTGAGCCACCCAGGCACCCTACTGTGATTGGTTTTTAAATGAAAGCATTAGAAATGCTTGTTTTCCTCCTCCTTACTTCAGTTACTTTTGATAAAATCAAGCTTCTTCATTTTTTATTTTTTACCAAAATGCTGAGTTGTGTCCTCTTTCCTAATTCCTCCTTAGTACTTGGAAGTGATCATGTTTATTTCCTGCCATTTGTCCCCCCTTCTGTCATAGTTAATTTAAAAGCAATTTCTTTTGATCTGCGAAAATTGAAATTCTCACCAGTGATTTGTAACATATTAAGTCCTTTTGTTTTTTTTCTTCTTATAATTCACATATGCCAAACTCCAGTTTCATTTTTCACACTTAGTTGTATCTCAGCAGTTTTCAAAAGTTGAACCCAGTTGAAAAATTTGTTATATTATTACATATATGGGATCAAGATATTCTCAATTATTAGAATTTATCAGTTACTATTAATTATTACAAATAATTGCATCACATAACCTGTTCTCAAGTCTCAGACTGAATCTGTCTGTGGGTCACTTTTGAAAAATAAAATCAGTAGGTGGAGTCACAGTAAAATGTGCCACATTTTGTTTGGAATTGGCCTGTAAGGCCACAAATAAACTGGTTCACTTTTTCTCAGTATAAGGATCAATTTCACAAGTGATTTGCTGATTCTACACAGAAGGTGATATTAATCTTTATTATCAAGGATATATACTTAAAGAAGATTTTAGACAAGTGGCAACATTATTTTTATTTTGATTCTGATATACCTTTTTAGAATAATAAGATAATTTATGAAATAATGCTTGAAACACTGCTATACATTAGAATTATCCTGGAGTTTTTCTTCTGTCAAAATGTATGTTACGTGTTCTGACTCATTTTAATGCTAATGTAACAAAAAACAAATATGTATCATATATAATAATATATATAATATATGCATATTCATAAAAAGTATGTTTATAATAGTTGAACATTTTAATAAATATTATTTACTTTATTGTGTTTTTGATTAAGAAATATTAATATGATTAAAATGTCTTATAGCTATGGTTTCCATATTGATTCAGTTTTTTGGCAGATTTAATTTTATTAGTGACCCTTAACAATTTCTAATATTCTGGGCTCAGAACACCTGACCATGATATTATCCACCCCTTCTTATCTGTTAAGTCAATCAATTCACTAAATTCTATCAATTATTTTGTCAAATGTCTCCTAAATATTTCTCAGTTCTGTATTTTATTTATTAATGCTAACTTGGGCTTGAGTAATCATAGAGAATATCTCCTAAATCTTCATCTGATCATTCTCACTATATTCCTACAGAAAGCAAATTTTCCTAAAGTTTTGCTTTTGCAATGATATTCACTCTCTAAATGTAAAAGCTTCAATGCTCCCCACGGCTCACTCAAGATAGAGCATATCCCTTAATCTTTATAGCCTAAGATTAATCTGATTTTTAAAGCTATTCTCTGCTTTTCTGCAGGCTTAATCTCCTAGTCCAGCTATTTTAATCTATTTATCACTTCTTAATTATTTTTGCTGGCTATCTCCTCCATACCTCTATTTTTCTGGCATGCTCCCAAATCTCCTTGATTTCCCTATTCACTGCTATGAGAATTAACTTTTATAACATGCAATTCACCATTGCCCAAATTAAGAGCAATATCTTTCTTGAAAAATATTCACAAAGAATTTAATTTCTTTATTTGACTGCTTTTGAATTAAATAAAGCTCTTAGCTTCCATCACAATAGTCTGAATTCCATAACAGGAATTCAATTCAGTTCTTACAGAGGTGGTAGAAGGGTGCAGTGAGGTTCACTCTGCACCATACCTCACAAAAATGCTGATTCCATATTATCTCAAAAAAAAATGGGAGAAGACATTGTATAGTCACCCCTTCATTTGAGGGACTTATAGCTTTACTGAATCACATGGTCTTTAAACCCTTGAGAAACTGCTTTCCAGTGCCCTTCTCAGGGAATGAAAGTGACAAGAGAGGCTATAGTGCAACTTATAGAGCACTGCTTACCCTCCATGTCTAATATTCTACTTCACAAAGTCTGACATTTGGTTTTCACCTAATGGAGACCCTTGGCTTGTCTTTAGGTTTCCTATCTTTCTGTGGTCTGAAAACTGCCTTCAACCAGCAAACTTTGCTTATTATAGGATTCACCCAGCCCAGATGTATTTTTGTTTTATTGTAGTTGTTATTAAATACCTGGAATCATAGTTCTGTTGATGGCTCTTTTGTAATATCTAAAAACCACTGATTCATATCTATGTGTAATACATTAGTTAGAAATGCTTCTAATAGAAATTAACAAACTATCTACCAATGGCTTTTCTAAAAAAATAAAAACCAGGCAGATCTGACTTCCATGGCTTTCTTGCATTTCAATGTAGAAGATCTTATCAGAAAGTGTCTTATATAGCACCTATTTGAAAGTCAATAAATGCTTTTTTTTTTTTTAGATTTTATTTATTTATTCATGAGAGACACACAGAGAGAGGCAGAGACATAGGCAGAAGAAGAAACAGGCTCCTTGCAGGAAACTTGATGAGGGACTTGATCCCAGGACCCTGGGATCACAACTTGAGCCAAGGATAAGATGTTCAACCACTGAGCCACCCAGGTGCCCAAGAAATTCCTTATATAGGACTTCCTGTTTTGTTTTATTTATTAAACCCAAGACAGGTGACCATTCCTTGAGTTTGGGAGGGGAGTTTTACTTTTCTTGAGCTTGGACAAATACAATAAACATATCTCCTTTTAGCTAAGATAAAAGGAAGAAATGGCAGTCACAGCATTTAATGATTATAGTATCCAAAATTATTTTTTAAAGATTAATTATACAAGAGTAAAAATTATTTTTATTTTTTATTTTATTTTATTTTTTTAATTTTTATTTATTTATGATAGTCACACACAGAGGGAGAGAGAGAGGCAGAGACACAGGCAGAGGCAGAAGCAGGCTCCATGCACCAGGAGCCCGACGTGGGATTTGACCCCGGGTCTCCAGGATCACGCCCTGGGCCGAAGGCAGGCGCCAAACCGCTGCGCCACCCAGGGATCCCAGTAAAAATTATTTTTAAATTGTCTCTACTTTTACAATTTTTTAAAAAAATCTATTTTCCAAAAAACATATAAATAAATAAATGAGTTAATTATATCTCTGATAATCCTGAAATTCTTGTGAGCTTAGGGGATAAAGCTTGATTAGAGTGTATGTATGCAATTGGTTGCTACATATAGCTTAATAAGAGAGGAATGTTCTTTGACTTTTGGAGCTAGCATACTTCCAACTTGTTGATAACACTAGAAAATTCTTAAGTCATTTAAATTTGTGAGTCTTCTATTTAGTTATTTTAGATACTATACTTTATAAAAGTTAGGTATTATATAATAAAAAATGAATGGTGAGTTTTGGTCCTCTGACTTTCAACATCTCTTTGACTTTCTAATACTTATAAAAATGTGTGTTACTATAAAAGTTCACAGAGTTCTACAACTGTATGTAAATATAAATATGTTTCTTGAAAAAACAGAAAAACATTAAGAATAGAATTAACTTACATCAAGCAAACAATGGCTGTCTCCTATTTGACTCCAAACCTAAACATATTTTTAAAATACATCCATAGATAAACTATATGCTATGTAAGTTTTATGTTAGGTTTACATATGAATATACATATACTTCAATGAGATTACAGAAATAATAAAAATAGAAAATATACTGTGGTGATTGTATTTTTCATTTGTTTTATGTGATGTTTGCTCATTCAAGGACATGATGTTTTATTTAGATCATCAGAATAGTAAGCAACAGAATGATATATGCCACAAAATGATTTTTGTGAATGAAATGTGATTTAAATTAGAGAATACAAGAAATAAAAGATTCAACATGAAGGCAAAATCAGATAGGATTTATGACTAGCTTTTTTGTATACAAGAATAAATTGGTCTGTTCAAGCTGTACAGAATATTTTTCATATAAATGACATCAGTGTGAATAAGTAATGGTTTTCTAGATAACTTATGCTTTGTATTGCAAATAGCCTGTATTTATAGTGATTATGTATCAAGAGAAATGAAACAGTACATGAACTGTTGGTAAATGTATGCAATTTGGGGCATGAATTCAATTTATTTGTCATATTGACTCACCAGAATATGCTTGGTTTATGCAAAGCTCTTTATTAGTCTGGAAGAGAAGCAGAGTGGCTATGTTCTTCAGAATTTGTTTGAAATTAAAACCTTCTTCTATTGTGACCACTTGTTATCAACCCTGAAATATAAAACTTTCTTTCTTATATCAAATTTCTCTCACCATGAAAAATGTAGAAACAAACCTATGTAAAATAATCTAAATTTATTTTGTGAAGTATGTTAGTAGACTCAAATGTGTAACTTATAAAACATATGCTAGTTGAAAAAATTACTTTTAAAATGTTGTGCTTCTTTTCCCACTCTAATTTCTTCTTGTATATGTAGTTTTATTCACTTACATTTTTTTAAAGTCATTTTAAAATGTAATTCCTTATAAGGATGGGCCATATCAAAAGGTGCCACAAAAGAATTCAAATCTCATCCCTATTAAATTAAAAGAACACTTTTAAATCTTTTATTCTGAGATTACAAATTAAGCAGATCATGAATCATTTAAATTATAACTATGAACATTATCTTTTAATTAATGTTCCAGAAATAGTTTATAAAGAATATTTTGTTTAAAAATAATCTCCTAAAGTCTATCAGTCGAGTGTGGGAGAATTGGAATATGCACAATAATATATTCAATATAATTTAAAAAACTTTTTATTCAATTATGGATATTAATTGTAGATAACAAACCTCCATCTGCATTTCAAATATTATTTGAAAATTTTGTTCTGGTTTGGCTGAGTAGTTTCTATCAAAACAAACTTTATGAAGATAACAACTAAAATTTGGGGACAGGCATAGAGAGCAAAATATTAAGGCATTAGAGAGCCAAACAAAACAAAACAAAAGGCATTAGAGAGGCATTAGAGAGCAAAACAAAACAAAACAAAAAACAAAGGTAGAAATCAGAAGTGAATTGACTCTTAGAAGAAAGGAATGGCATTGGGTAAGATTTTCATTTTTTATGGCTTCTACCTGAAGGCAGGCCCAAATCTGCAATATTCAAGGCACTTAATACTCTATGGACAGCCCACAGTTATGCTGCCCAGAAGAACCAGGAGACAGACTTGAGAGCCACTACAGGTATAGGACAATAAAGAGGAAATTCCAGAAATGTGAAAGCCAGAGAATGAGAAACAAGCCCTGTGTATAGTCACTACTCAAATATCTGGCTTAGTGCTGAACCATTCATGAATGAAATCAATATCAAGCAACCCATCAAATTCAATTGGAATTTGAGCTGCTACCCAGCACTAAGGAGATGAGTTTTATAGTCTGATTTCAGCCTGCTTTAAAAAAAAATCAATATTTTGGGGAAGACCATTACGGATTCCAGATTTTCTACAATATACCATTCGCAATGTCAAAGATACCATATAAAGCTATTGAACATATGGGAATAAAGAAAAAAATCTGGAAAACATAGCCTGTTCTTAAGAGAAAAGACAACAAAAACTAACCTTTTGATAACTTCAATGTTAGAATAAATTGAAAAAGATTTTAAAGCAGCTAATAAAACTGTATTCAACATAAAGAGAAATATACTTGTAATAAGTGAAAATATAGGAAATCTCAGCAGAGCAATAAAAAATCTATTAAAAATGGAAATCCTAGGGATGCTTGGGTGGCTCAGGGGTTGAGCATCTGCCTTCGGCTCAGGGCATGATCCCACGGTCCCGGGATTGAGTCCCACATCAGGCTGCCTGCATGGAGCCTGCTTCTCCCTCTACCTATGTCTCTGTCTGCCTCTCTCTGTCTCTCATGAATAAATAAATAAAATCTTAAAAAAAAGGAAATCCTAGAGCTAAAAAATCCAATATCTGAAATATTAGCTAAGTCTTAAACATATAAAACCCAGATTAGCAAAGTATGTTGTTCCCTCTAATAATTCACATGGTCGCAAAGTTTAACATGATGAGCTTATTCTAAAACTGCATTATGGAAATAATGTAGCTAGCACAAAAGATAAATATGTACTCATTTCCCCTTCACCATTTAGGACAATGAAGAAGGACAAGGCTCTCGTCTTTCTGCCTACCAATTCCCTGTCCAGGTTAAGTTCATGTGATAAATAGCTCAATTGATTAAATCAGTGTTGCTGCATGCATGCACACACACACAAAAATTAATCTAAGTATATTTTCCCACCAGATATTTCTCTAATACCATTTGCAGGCAATGGATTACCCGTGCTTCTGCTTCAGGCATGGCTCTGCTCCTCATATCTTCTCATTTTAGGACTCAGCCCACATGAAAATAAAATGAAATAAAATTTTAAAAATTAAGTAAAAAGTGAGGCTGCATGATCAGCATGCAGGTTATATCAAATATTTGGACTGAAGTAGAAAAGTAAGGTAAAAATGAATGATAACAACAAAATATGTCAGGGAAATCTCAGGACTCAGAGAGAAAGTATACCACCAATTATATATCCAGATCATCTTATCAGTGTCAGTATAAATATCTATACACTTAGGTCAATAGGATATCTATAGTTATTCTCCTGGTCATTTTATCATGTATAATCAATAGTGCATTGAAATAGGTTGCTAATTGTCATAGCTGCTTATTATGAGCTTCACATTTCTTAGCATAATAAGATTGAGATTTATAAAATGAAAGAATTGCAATATTGTTATTTCTTTGTACTGGATTTGATGGAAACTTGGGTCACAAAGCATATGGAACATCCTAAAATTCAGCTAGGCAAACTGGTCTTTGTCTCATTGCATCTCCAAAAACCACCAAGCAAAATCCTGTGATGAATAATATGGTACTTGCAAAGGTCACATAAACCTCTCAAATCAGTTTATAAGCCTTGCTGAAGTGTCTATATTTTAACAGCTGCCTTGGATCACAAGCTAATTCAGGGCTTCTCCATATCAAAGTAAAGAAGCATAGAAGCATACTACTTCTTTGTAGTTCTATCAAAATTTTTTTGCACAGTAACTGCAGGTGACCCCTGGGATTTAAATAAGATTTTCCCACATTTTTAACCAAGATCCTTTCCACAGATCAACTTGAGAAATCAATACCTATGTCATTTGGATTATACTTTCTCTCTATATATTTAATTATTTTTATAATTACTGCCACAAAACTAGAAGCTACTCAAGGAAAGAGACTCTTTCATGATTTTCATAGCTCGGTTAGCTGTAAACAATGGTATTCTGTTCAAGGCAGGTAAATAAGTATTTGTGGATTGATAGATTATTTGATATGCGCTTGTTTTTTGATGCCTGCATATCGTGATCCTGCCTGAGTATGAGTCTAGGTGTCTATTCACATTCATGGAAACAACAATCTAGGTCTCTAGGTAATGTCAAATCTCTTTGGCTTATTATGTTTTAATTTCCTAGATTGTGTTAGATACAGATGTTCCTGGGATGAAAAGAACATTAAGCTACCTCATGTCCATGGCTGGTGAGATCTCAGAAAATATAGGAGCAGCAGGCACCTCATAAAACAAAAGTTGCTGCAGCCTGGGATACAATGTCAGTCAATTCTATGAGCAAGAGTTGTGATGAAACTGAGTGACTGCACAGGTGACACACCCATGAAGCCAGCTTGCCTGGGATAGGGCACAAGATGATGCCATCCAAATTTCTCACTTCATAGGTAAGGGATGTGAGATCCAAAGAGAACTCGTTTATTAATGATTACTGAGAGCAAGGCTCACAGAAAGATCTAGAACCTAGAAATATGGGAGCCTTTATAATTTCAAGTTATGTAATTTTGAGGCAGGGGATTACAGCGAGGTAGCTTAGGAAAAAGACTTAAGAAAGCTGTAAAACATTCCCTAAGACATTCTAAATAAAAATGGAATCTACAGTGGGAAAAAAAGCAGTGGGCTTTCTCCACAAACATATTTTCTTGACAAATGTCCTACTCCACTAATATCCAAATGTATTTATACCTCTGCAACAAATTTATGTTGAAGAGGGGTCAGCAATTTTTTTTTCTCTAGGGGGCCAGACAATAAATATTTTCAGCTTTGTGGGTTCTGTGGTCTCTGTTGCAACTACTCAACTCTGTTATTGTAACATGAAAGCAGCAGTAAACTATTTGTATGTGAATGAGCATGGCCAGGTTCCAATAAAACTTTATTTACCAAAACGGCAAGCAAGGCAAGTGTAGCCCATAAGTAGTAGTTTTCCAATACAGATTTTCTAAAAGTTATATTAAATAAATATCCGAAGTAACTCATAAACTCATAACCTTATAGAAGTAACCATGTAGAAATATCACCTAATTAGTGTATTCCATTGCTTATTCACTTATAAACACAGAAACATGTACATACACACAATCTATTTAGCAGGTGTCATGCATGGAAAATATAAAGAAAAATGACAAAATCCATTGTCTCAATGTGTTTCAAATCCAATGCATGTGTTCAAAGAAACAGAAAAATAATGCAGTTCAGTGTGTTCTAATGGAAGAGAGTGACTTCCTGACATTAAGTAAAAGATTGGATGAGACTTTAATGGAAGAGGTGACACTTGAGCTAGAGTTTGATGATTAGATAGTTTATCAAATGACTAAAGATAATGGTATTTTTTAGCAATAGACATCTTTTACGAAGAGCATAGTCAATGAAGGAACTTGATATTGTAAATCATGTAATTCTCTAGGCTGATTTGTCAATTTAGATTATGGTATTTTCCTTGGCTCTTCTCTTTTAGCATCATCTTACTTGGGAGATTTTGCCAAAAACTTAGTCTCATCTTAGTTTTCCATGAAATTCACCCCATTCACCAATTTCAGAATTCATTGGAATC
The DNA here is from genome assembly GCF_048418805.1 of Vulpes vulpes. Lineage (NCBI taxonomy): Eukaryota > Metazoa > Chordata > Mammalia > Carnivora > Canidae > Vulpes > Vulpes vulpes. The sequence continues at coordinate 26,900,461 of NC_132791.1, forward strand.
TAGTCTGATAAAAAATCTTTTTTTAATGCCAATTTAAGTTTGGAAATCTCTTGGCTTAAACCTTTTTTAAAAAGATTTTGTTTTAAATGTTTATTCATGTTTATTCAGGACAGACACACACACACACACACACACACACACACAGAGAGAGAGAGAGGCAGAGACACAGGCAGAGGGAGAAGCAGACCCCACGCAAGGAGCCCGATGTAGGACTTGATCTCAGGACCCCGGGATCACGACCTGGGCCAAAGTCAGGTGCTAAACCACTGAGCCACCCAGGGATCCCGGCTTAAAACTTTTAATAGGGTAATCATTGCTATTGCTGCAGAAATCTCTTTTCTGCATTTGCCTTGCCTGCTTAGGATACACATATACATACAGATAAACAGCACTGGGTACCTGAACCTACCCTTCCCACATCGTCCCAGTAATCTTTGTTGTACTGTATTTTGAATTATTTCTTAACTTATGTTTCCTCTCAGATGATTTCTTTAGATAGAGACAGAAAAATAGGCTTTAGAGCACATGTTAGAGCTAATGGGTAACAGTCATGTGGTTTATTGCCTTAAAAAGTCTGCTAAATTTCTTCTATTCTCAAGGATAAAAGAGTACTTTATTAGCAACATCCACAACAGATAGAGGAAGGGAGAAGTAATAGCGAAGGTGTCACGTATTTTAAAGCTATATTTAGAGGCATCCTGGTTCTTCATGAACTTTCCATATTATCTTTTTGGTATTTTCACCCTCTTTTTGATATCAAATGATTAACCATGGCTCAAAGTTGCCATGTTTCCATATGATTGCATACTTTGTATGCTAATAGCAATTTAATTACTAATATTTTTATACACTTCTACAAAGGCACACATAGAGCTCTAGCATACTTGTGTTTATGTTAATTATATATTGGTTCATTTCTTAATCTATCTTAAGCAATACTAAATGAGTATTTTTACACTTGCTACTCTTCATAAATTCTATAGCACATGACTTTTTAATACTGTTGTTTAAAAAAAGTTTGAAATCAGGCTGAAAAGAAGAGAGACATTTGGAATCAACATTCTGGCACCAGACATAGAAATTCAGGTTGGAAGCCAATGTCTCATAGTTGGTGAATAAGATAATCTTTTGCCATCCAGAGTGTCCCAAGAGGAAGATTGGATAGAGGCATTGGTGGTCTCTCTCATCAATGTAGGGATTCTTTCTTAGAGTAGTTATGTTTTTACTTTCCCTCTGTTTTATTGGATCTTTATATTTCACCAGTAGTTCATTCTTAATTTATCTGGCTGCCCCAAAAATTACAGTATAGAATGAAACAAAGTCAATGAACTCATCTAAGTAAATCATGCTTGATCTTATTTCAGTTGCTAAAGAGGAAAATGAGGATCTACAAGAACTTACTACATAGTCTTAGATCATTCAATACAGAAGATTATAACTTTCTATAAAGAACTCATTTTAAGTGTGAGTATTCAAGAGAAACTATCTTACAGATAAAAATACATGGAGCACGAAAATCTAAGAAACAAATTGGAGAAGTTTTTCAAGTTTTACTATAATTGTAAAGTGTTTCAAGGACAATGAGAATGAGTTGCCACCAACCTTCATTATACTAATAAGTAAATAAGATAAATAAGTAACTTAAGTTACTTACTAAGTAACTTAAGTTAAATAAGTAATAAGTTAAATAAGTAAAGTTAAATAAGTATAAGTTAAATAAGTAAATAAGTTTGTGATGTTTTTCTATAAGACTATCTTAACTGCTCAAGTTAGTGCTCCATATTTCTCTATTAATTTTAAATATAAATGATTATGCTAATGTTTTTCTTTTCATGGTATTATTATACAATTTTAGAATCTTAGAGAAAAATAATTTTAGGCATTATACAGTCTCTCAAAATATATGTATACATTTTATTTATCATTATGAGTATAATTTGCAATTTTTGTTGGAATACATATTGATAAGTCCCTAAAACTGCAGTAGGATGTCATTATTTTCTGTTATTTGGTAGTAGTTTTGAGGAATATCTATAGGAATGAGAGTTTTATTTTTTGTTTCATATAATAGAACGAGTGTGGATATAGAACTTTCTTATTGTTCTTATCAAGTAGCTTAAACAACCAAAAAGTCTGGTTATGGCAGATGTCTTTTTGGTTTGGTTCTTGTGGTTATTCCATTAGCACATAACATATATGTAGTTGCCTGGCATAAAATGTATATAAATAATTTTTTGAAAAAAATTCCCACATAACTCATTATTTTAGAGATAAAGAATTTCAAGCCCAGAGAAATTTGAAAAGTTGCCCTAAGTGACACTACACGGGGAACTCTAAATTCATTTGAAGAATAAATAAAGGTGACTGTTTTACTGATTGGGTCACATCTTTATAGTATATTTACATTAGAAAATACATTACATGAATTTAATATATCCAACTACTATATAATATCCACATAGGACATTTTGGGTTTTTTTGCTTTCTAATAGTCCAAAATGTATACTATATTTAATGGTTGCTATTATGAGATAATGTTAGTTTCTAAATATCATAATCCATTTTGTAGTAATCAACCTGTACCTGAGAAAACTGATAAACTGTAGACCTAGCCTAAATAAGAATCTATGAGATATTCTATCAATACAGACAAATATAACAGAATCATAGTCTAAAACATAAAAATGCAATTTTCCAGGGTGTTTAATTACATAATTCAGTATATGACAAGTTTTGTATATCTTTTTAATTTTTATATCTTATCTTATGGTTAATATTTCTGCCTAAGATGCCCTTTTGCAAAGCGTCTATTTTTCTCTTAAATGAATTTATCTTGAACAAACCTATTAGACATAGTTTTAGTCATTTTTCTTCCTTACTGCTGGTTTTGCTGCCAAGTTAAGCTACCCAATAGCTTTCTGAATTTATTCATTGGCCTCTACAGCTTTAATGCTTTTTTTTTTTCCCCACATAGTGTATGTACTGATCTGTAATTGCATTAGAAACCTCAATGCTCCTGTAATCATATTAACTGATAATGGTTTAGAAATTTCTGTGATTTTTAAAGCATTCCTTTTTGTACATTGAATAGTACTCATATGTTAAAAACACTAAAATACTTATCTTCATTTTCCAAGAACATGACTAAAAATAAAAATGTGACTGATATGAATATTTGGACATCCTGACAGCAAATATGAGTACCAAATAATGAAGTTAAAACATAGCATATTATCAGAGAACTGTCAAATGATTAATATTATAGATCTGACACTGGGATATGACAACACTGAGGAAAGAGAGTTGGACTGACTTTTTGGAGAGAATTTGCATATGTAACTTCTCTAGAGCTTGTGTGATTAGTAAAGAGAGATTTAAAAGTGAGTATATTAAAATACCATGGTTGTTGTTTATCACAGATATTCACCTCTACCAGAGGAGTTATCCATGGCTTAGGGAGAGGGGAAAAAGTGGCTTTAGAGTAAAATAATAAATACATACATACATACTAACTTCATCGACTAGTTAAATGAATGATCATGGACACCCTTAATTTTTTAAGACTCAATTTAATTGTATGTTAGATGAAACAAAGTTTTCCATATTATGAAATTTTACCAGGATTGAGATGACACACATACATAGCATTTGTTTTTTGATGGAATGAATGTTTTTGGTTTTAGTTTTTAAACAGGAGGATTTTTTTTAAAGATTTTATTTATTTATTCATGAGAGACACAGAGAAAGAGAAGCAGAGATACAGGCAGAGGGAGAAACAGGCTCCATGCAGGGAGACCGATGTGGGACTCAATCCCAGGTCTCCAGGATCACACCCTGGGCTGAAGGAAGCGCTAAACCGCTGAGCCACCCAGGCTACCCATCAGGAGCAATTTAATATGAAGAATAATCACACTGATAAAAGAATGGCTCAAGATACAAAGACCCTATCTTGTACCCTAGTGCTTGGGGAGCGTACTAAAGGAAGGATGAACTTGAAAGGCCCCACCACCCACCCCTGTGCCCCCTCTGGGATTCAGCCTTTAGTGCAGAAGATATAGCTGAGGCCCTCAGACAGCAGGGACATTTGCTGGTTTGCCCCAGCTAGAGCTGGTTTGCTGCCACCAGGCAAGCAGAATGCAGCCCTATGGTGTACATGCAGGATATAGGACATTAGCCATTAGCTGGTTGTTGGATATGCAGAGACTGGGGCTCAAAGGGAACCTTTTGGGCATAGGTGAGTCACTTATTTTCCTGCAGAGGGAGTTGGGGTACCAAAGCAGTCAGGAGGGCTTCAGGATGCTATTCTTCATGTGGGGAAACTGTGAGAAGGTAATTACCAGGTCAGGCTGAGGTTCTGGGCATGAGCCTGGGCTCAGAGCTCCACTAGAATCCTCATCTTCACTGCACAGGCCCACTGGGCAGCTGGGAGCCCTTCCTGGTGCAGTGTCCCTCCAGTGCGTGGTCTTCAGAAAGTTGATCATGGTGCTCACTGTGAAGAAGAGATGCTTAAAGGGATGCTGTCCATTGTTTGGAAGGTGAGCTTGGAACTGATTGGCATCACACTGAAAACTGGAATGTATAGTCACCTCAGGAACCCTAGGAAGTTAGTAGCGTGTTGTCCCTTTGTGTTGTCCCCTTTTTTTTTAATGCACGAATTCAGTTTGTTTTAAAAAGGTATTTTAAATCTGTGAGTAAAGAATGACCCATTCAACAGATGGTACAGAGACAAATGACTACCCCTTTAGGAAAAAAACGTTGCCTCCCATAAAAAATAAATTTCAGACAAGTTAGATATACACACACACATACATATCCTTAACTCATCTGAAGTTTATTTTTTGTATATATACACATACATACATACAAATATATAGACATGTATATATTTAGAGCTCCACTAACAGAAGATAAGGTAAAGTGAGCAAGGAACAGATAAATGACTTTAGAATAGATTGATTATAAAACTGAAATTGTGTCAATGTTTTTTTTTTTTTCATGAGAGACACACAGAGAGAGAGAGAGAGAGAGAGAGAGAGAGGCAGAGGGATAAGCAGGGTCCACACAGGGAGCCGACACGGGACTTGATCTCGGGTTCTCAGGACCACACCCTGGGCTGAAGGTGGTGCTAAACCACTGAGCAACCCAGGCTGCCCAAAATTGTGTCAATTTTAAAGGCAAATAATAATTTGTAACCAATGGTTTCAATGTTTTCTGAATGTTTAAGAATTTGAGAGGACCATCCCCTTTCTATTACCCTTCCCCAGTGAGCTTATCCTCCTTCCTCAGGTTCATCTCATTTTACTCTTAGGCTAACTCATAAACTGTTTAAGAGGCCAAAGACATTTACACTTTTGTGTGATTTTTAAAAAAATTCTCCGAAAATAATTTAAAAATGAGTGTGTTCCCTGGTGTTTCTAAGATTGTATATAAAGTTGTCTGTGTGGAAGCTCAGAAGACACAAAGAACTTAAGAAAATGTCCAGAAGTATCCTGGTTGGTAAATTAAAATGAAGCAACATTGAAAGATAGCTACTAAAGGAGAAAGTTGTAGTTGTTGAGAAATGTGTGTGTGTGTGTGTGTGTGTGTGTGTGTGTGTGTGTGTGGAGTCAGGGTGGTGGTGACAATCTTTCTCTGCTGATTATCTGATTCTGGTTATTAAAGTGCAGCTCTGGATGTCACACATGGAGGGACACAAGGCAGCTAAAACATGTTCAGAAGACATTGATCAAGATGATGAGTGGGTCATGAAACTATGTGAATGTAAGAAAGATACATATGAAAATATGCTACTAATTCAATTATGTCTGAAATGCTATTATGGCTGGAATTTGCTTCATGTAAAAGAGAGTTGTTTGGGGTTGGTAGTGTTGATATTGATGAAACAACTTCATCCAACTTTACTAGTTCTTGAAGCTAGTCATTTGACACTCAGTATGTATTCTCTTTTCTTTAGTTTTTGCTTTTTAATTAATCTTTGTACCCAATGTGGGGCTTGAACTTATGATCCTAAGATTAAGAGTCATGTGCTCTGCCAACTAAGGCAGCTGGGGGCCCCTATACTCTTTTATTCTGCATATGTTTGGATAGCTCTATAAGTGACAAAAACATAAAATATATAATTCAAGAAGAGAATGAAGAATTAGATCAGCACAGAAAAGAGATGATTCTCAGTTTAGATTGACAGATCTAGGAAGGAATATCTTCAAATTATTGGAATAGCTTTCATATCTGTAAAATTATTACAAAAAATATTTGAGTTTTAAGGTCCTAAGATAATGTCTAAGATAAAAGGGAAGGTGTAAAAAAATAGACTTCAGTTCATAATAGTCTGTATTTTTCATTTATTTATTACTTCTTTACCTCTTAGGCACCAGAAGAATTTTCCTATAAGAAAAGCAGTGTCAGGTCTACTTGTGAGACAGAGGTGACAGGAAATGTATTCCAAAGAAGTTGGACTTGACAATATTCCTGAAAAATCAATGGATATTCATGATATTAGCACATTTTGATTATATCTCCTTTGCAATGAGGACAAATTAAAGAGATTTAAGCAAGTGACAGATGGAATCAGATTCATAATTTATTTCATTCTTTTTAGATATTGCAGAGAAAGTGTTTGAGAGCCTAAGCATTAGAGAACAACCAGTTTTTTAAAGGTACTATTTCACTTAAGTAGGCAAAATGTAACGTGTCCCTAAACTGCAGAAGAAACAGGCAGGATGCAGTAAAGGGTATGAATACCAAACATGTTGAAAAGCAAGCTATAAGGGACTCAGTTACTGAATGAATTGAAAAAGTAAGATGATTGAAATTTCTCTTTTGGATGATTACATAGATGTTATTGTTATTCACCAAGTCATGAGCCAGAGAATGAAAATAAATTTTTATTTTATTTTTTAAAAGATTTATTTATTTGACAGAGAGTGAGTGTGAGCACAAGCGAGTGGCAAGAAGAGGGAGAGGGAGAAGCAGGCTTCTAGCTGAGCAGGGAGGCCCATGTAGGGCTCGATATCAAGGCCCTGGAGTCATGAGCTGGATTCAGATGCTTTACCCTCTGAGCCACCCAGGCTCCCTGAGAAATAGATTTTTAAAGAGTAAAAATATGGGTTAGTCTGTGTTATAGTCATTTTGAGATACCAATAAGACTCTCTGGATTAAAAAAAAAAAAAGGAGAAACTTTACAAGGCAATTTCCTGTACTCACAATTATAGAACTTAGGATAGGGAGGGTAAATCAACTTTCATTCATTCATCCATTCGTTTACTTTTTTATTAATGAAATATTCTCTGGTGTTTGAGTACACACTATAGGTCATATGAATAAATATACAGGTCATAAAATGAGGAAGTACGTTCGCTAATTTCTGTCAGGAGAAAACTCTCAAAAGTCCAGCCTGCTTTTAGTCTGGATTTTGCCACATCTGGAGTTTGTGTCTGGTGTAGAAGTTTAGCCAGGACAGTCACAGGATTTCTATGACCTTTTTTACCCCCATCCCTTGACGTTTTAAAAACTCTAGCAAAACTGGACTCTGTTCTGTGTTTTCATAAACTGGGTCTAATAGTTACATCTCATGGCGGTCTGCACCTGAGACTCTGGTCGGGCTTCTGCCACTGCTGCATTTATTTGTCCAAGGATAAAAACATGAGATGCTGGAGGGAGAGCACAAGCCATAGCACTCAGACTGGATGTGATACCTGCAGAATTTGCCCACTGGAAATCTTGACACTAACACCTTGTGTTTTCCACACCCACCTCAGCAGTTATGAACCAAACATCTGATGGGAGAATAAGAGAAAAGATTGCGCTAGTCCTAGGTGCTAAAAGAAAACATGGCACTCTCTATTTTCTTTAACTATCCCTCTGAAAGAGAATTTCATAATACGTTTTGGGAACTTCAAATGTTTTCCTCCTAGGGGGAAGGTTTAACAAGATGAAGAGTGTCATATACCTGAGATCCAGAAGCAAGGCTGTCTGCAAATGATAGACTTTGGGTAGACCAGTTGTCTCAATCTTTATTAAAAGCAAAAGGTCAGAAAGGAAGCACTTACATGAATCAGGAAACCAACCTAAGCTACAAAAGTTTTGCTCAAATATGAAATATGTATTTCCTTTTAAATTCACCCATACTGTTAAAAAGATCCCTGGATACTAGAATTTCTATTAAGAATTTCACATATTCTGGTTATAAACTTCAAGTAGCTGCCAAGTAGCAACATATGTAATAGATGATAGATTGAGGAAATATGTTTTTAATAGTGTAATCAAAAGAATCTCTACTTCATCTGACTATACTCTCAAGTCATAAAATGCATAATAAAATACAAACTGAAGGAACTTTGCTTTAACTCAAAACATATTACAAAGGTTTCTGCTAAAAAAATCAAGTAACATTTCCCTTTGTAATACTGTAGCAATGTCCCTGTTTGTAACAATTGTTCATAACACTTAGCTTCCTGATTTATGGGGAAATTAGAAAAGGAAGAGGAAGCTAGGAAGATGTAAGGGAGATAGCAAGAGATTCCATTGTGGAGTGGTGGCTTTTCCTCATTTAAATACCTGGAATCCGGGATCCCTGGGTGGCGCAGCGGTTTGGCGCCTGCCTTTGGCCCCGGGGCGCGATCCTGGAGACCCGGGATCGAATCCCACATCGGGCTCCCGGTGCATGGAGCCTGCTTCTCCCTCTGCCTGTGTCTCTGCCTCTCTCTCTTTCTCTCTGTATGACTATCATAAATAAATAAAAATTAAAAAAAATAAATAAATAAATACCTGGAATCCTAGGGAAATGGCACAAAAAGGAACTATATGGTTCACTGTGGTTCACCACACCTACATTTATACCATATATATTTCTTGTTTTATGTAGTAAATATGTGGAAACAGGAGACATGAGCATAGAAAAAAAATGTTCTTTTTTGATCAGACTTTGCCCACTGCCAATCTTGTTGCTTAGACCTTGTGTTTGCCACTTCCACCTCAGTAGTTATGAATCTAGCCGTCATATGGGAGCATAAGATGGAAACAGAGTAGAATTTGTTTCTTCTCCATTTCTTTCTCATAAGAAAACTGCTTACTTGGAATGTTGCTGTTGTTGGATAGTATATGTCAAAATGAACACCTTTGATGATAAAGCAGGTGATTGGGCTTTGTAGTCATGCACTATTAGTGAATGGGCATTGGAATGCTTTTACATTTCTCTGGCTGTATCACAATATTTTTTGAGGTTTGAGTATACTGTAGGCTTACCAGGTTGTAGTGCACTAAGGGGTGAGCTAGAAAATGGTGTAGCAAACTTGAAATAATTAAGAGTCTGTTATTTTTGTCAATGAAGTATGTGATATATCAACATATTTCTTATTCAACTAGCTATCACTCCTCCAGTTATTTCATGTACTCTAAGTGATGCTTTCTACTTTTTAACCACTTACAGAAGTGGAAAAAAAAAATGCCAGCTTTTCTGGTCTCTTTCTAAACCTAAGAGCGGTACCTGGTTTAGTTATGGCCAATGAGAGACAAAGGGAAATTATCTGGTGCTGGAGGAGAAAGATCTTTACCTGCTGTCCTCGACCTTCTGTTACACTCCCCTGTGGACATAGAGTGTTTGGAGAGATACTGTCAAACTGAAGGTGATTTAGCAAAAGGACCAGAAAATATTGGGTCACTGGCCTTTGTAAGTCATTCAGCAAAACTCTGAACTACCTGCCTACTATTATCTGAATCTCATAAAAATCCTTATGGTCTGATACATTGATACATTTTTATTTGGGTTTTCTGTGACTAACTGCTAAAACATCCAATGTGATTCAATTGGTAAATGAATTACTAAAGTGACCTATCATGTATCATCAGTTTAGTTTTGTATTTGGTAGTGGGTTTTTGTTTTGTTTTGTTTAGATTTATTGATTTATTTTAGAGAGAGAGAGTGCAGGGGGAAGGGGCAGAGGGAGATGGAGAAAGAAAATCTCAAGAGGACTCCCTGATGAGTGCAGAGCCCAGAGGACTCCATCCCACAACCCAGAGTTCATGACCTGAACCAAAATCAAGAGTCAGGCTCTTAACTGACTGAGCCACCCAGGCACTCCTTGTATTTGGTAGTTCAAGGAGAGGTTGGAATCTAAATTTAATCATCTTAGTCTTATTGGTAAATTAGAACTTCTTCTATTTCAAACTTTGAGATTTTGATAATTTCATCCCTTTATTAGGATGGCCTTCATTTGAGCCTTCTAAAAGTTATGTTGTCAGAAAATTCAGCATGCAAGTAGAAACCAGCCACCTTGTCACTGTGTACATGAAAGGATAAATAAAAATCGGATAACTTCTCTTTATATGCTCTGTCTCTGTTGTGCTGATTTTTAAAGAAAAAAGTGTATTTCTCCAGCTCCTATGTCCTCTGGTTCTTTAGGTGGGGAAAAAATGAGAACAACTGTTAATCTGCGTTACAAAAAAAAATACTAGAAGATAGAGGATAAATTCTGCTTATGCTTTACAGATCTGACTTAATACGCATGTATGCACCTGTTCATAGTTTAATAAGAGAGGAACTACTTAACAAGAAAGAAAAAAATATTCAAAAATCCCCTACACTATTGAGAATTGCTGAACTCACTAGCTGCCCCTTTCCACCTTTAGTTAGTTGTAAAGTCATAAGAAATTTGAAAAGAGATTTTTCCCTTATTCGTTCTCTCATGTTATTTTATGATTTAAATAGATCTAGACTACAGGGTAACTTGTGTTAGAATGGTGGTATAGAATACATACCTGTCTATTATCTATCTATCATTCATCTTCCTGTATATACACATATAAATCAATAGATAATCCTAATGTATCTTAAACATATTTAATTTGGGTTAGTCATTATATGCTAACTGCATCAATTAATTTAATCCTAACAACTACCATATGCATTTTAATAATTGTTACTTTACAGACGAAGAAACTAAAATTTAGAGAGAGATAGTCTCTTGAGTTCATACAGCCAGCAAATAGTGGGGTTGGGATTCGATCCCATTCAGCCCGACTTGCACTAACCCACCTCTTAATCATTGTGTTATACACACTGACATGTGTTACAGTTGTTTTCTGATGCAGTAGTTTCTGTTATCACTGTCTAGTCCTTTCTCACTTAACTGCTATCATCAATCAATAGATAGGAAATTAATCTACCTAAATTTCAAGAGCTCTCCTGACTTTGTCCTTTCTGAAGTCTGTTTTAGTTTTATCTTTGATTATGAAAGTTTAAGTTGTCCAGAGTGGAATTTATCCACAGCAAGTATCCAGAGTAATGGACAAAAAGATTTACAATGAATTTCATGTGACAGACCCTCAGTGAAATGTGGGATATTTATAATGAGCGATGGCATTGAAATGCAGGAAATGACATTGAGATTCCCATTAACATTCCAGAACTGGAAAGTAACTGCCCCAAGGTAATCAGCAATATAACAGCTAATTAAGTATTTCCCTGTGGTCACCTGGAACCATGTGTCCAACATGAGCAAAGCTTTGGGTGACTGACTACTGTCCTAGAACAGCTCAGAAAGGTCGAATAATTCTGCAAGCAAGGGTAAGGAGAGTTGTTTCTGACAGTTTTCCATATTTTAAAGGCAAAAGAATGACAAGCTCAAATCTTAAAATACTTGCCTCAAGGCATGGGCTGAAACTCTGGCCTTTCTGTAAGGAGGCTGAAAATCTCCTCCCTTTTAATAGCCATAGGGCTGAGATCACCAAAAAACAAACAAACAAACAAACAACAAACAAACAAACAAAACCTTAGAGATTAAGTCTGTAGATTGATAGCCTTCTCAGTTTTCTTATGTAAAGTTTAAGCACAGCTCTAGAACTAAAATATCCTCAATAAAAGACAATTTGGAAGCATGATATGAGAATAATATTAGTTGGAGAACACAGATCTCTCAAATCCTCATGAAATATCCTTTTAAAAGAAAAAAAAAGTCTATGTTTCTCATGCAAGAGAAATCAAACAATCCCTGTATTGTTGAGAGATGACTGGCCATAATCATGAAAATACAGAGTTGAAATGCTGAATTAGAACAGTGAAGCTAAAAATTAGCCTCAGAAGGATTTACAGGAATTTGCTAATTTGTGTAGTCAAAGCCTGGAAATTATTTGTAAGATTGGATTTTGAGAAATTTTAGCCAAGGAAGAGACTGGGATAACATAATTTTGGATCAGGCTGGATTATTGAATAGTTACTCTCAACAGAATTTCTGCATTTATTGTAGGAGTTTAAGAAGCCAGCTGCTGCCTCAGGTTTAGATAAAGCAAACCTGGATCCAGTTTGCTAACTGATGTTGAAAGACTAAAAATCTCAAAAAGATCAAATATCTAGAAAGAAGTATTGTCACAGACTTTGAGATATTGCAATGCTGGATTGGATCTTTTATGTTCATCTGTTCATTCATCATGGTTATTATATTGAGAATAGTGGATTGAAAAGTAACCAGATCACGTGGAAAGTTATGATCTGGATATATACCTGACAATGAGCCAGGAGGCTACTTGAAATGAAATACAGTTGTTATGGTCTCTTAAAGGGGACACTGTGTACACATTTTATAACCACAAATATATACTGTGAATCTTTCAGTAGCTCTCCATAAAAAGACTGAATTAATATCCAGAACAACTTTATATGGGATAATGAGAAATAGCCAGAAATTTTTGGAAAGTACTGGGTACATGTTAAGCTTACTAGGTACATGTTAAGCCTGCTAGGAAGAGGAGATGCCTATAGGGTTCAAGTGATAGAGGAGGACTGATTATTACCTCAAACTCATCCTAGTTTTTTTCCCCCCATAGTCTAAGACAAGTAATCTGAATATTCTCAGAAAGTGGAAGAATCCATCGCTGACTACACAGTCAAGATCATTACTGAAGGAATGGTCAGGATGAAGCTTTAGGAGACTCCTTTCCATAAAAAAATAATGACATATCCTCAGGAAATTCAAAGATATTGTTCCACCACCAAAAACCTACAAAATAGAAAAGATCGAGGTGGAAATTTCCATACCATGCCTGTTCAAATCTTTAATTTGACTTCTGAAAATTCCTAATGAGACTTAGAAAATTATGGGATTATTGAAGCTTAATTTTAAAAAAATGACTTCAACTATATACACTATCCCTGATGTTGTTGCCTTAGGGGATATAATAATGCAGCTTCTGGTTATTGGTATCAGCTATGGAAATAGTTTATTTCTCTCAGTAAAACCAGTAGTATCCGTTTAATACTTGTATTAGTTTTCTACTCCTAATTTAACAGATTACCACAAATTTCATGGCTTAAAATAGCAAAAATATATAATTTTGTAGTCCTGGTGGTCAGAAGTCTATGATGTATAAGCAGGACCATGCTGCTTCTGGGGAGAATCTGTGTCCTTGTCCTGTGGCCACAGAAGCTCCACTTCTATTCCTTTATCACATCTGGTCTGACTTTGACCTTCCTATATCCCTCTCATAAGGACCCTTATTATTACATTGGGCCTCCTGGATAATCTTCCATCTCTAGGATCTCTAGGATCATCTTCCATCTCTAGCTCCTCAACTTAATCACTTCTGCGAAGACTTTTTAACATGTCAAGAAACATAATCACAGGTTCTGGGGATTAGGATGTGGACCTATTTAAGGGCCAATATTCACTCTACCACACTCTTGTATTCTTTGAGAGTAGGAGTTTGTACTATAGATAAATGTTAAACAAGAGTACCACAGAGTGGGAGATCATACATACCACAAAAGAGAACGTTTTAGATTTCACCTTAGGAAAGTTTGAATGGTCTGGAGGCATACTAGGATATTGTCTCTAAAGTCAATGAAATATTGTTCATTTTCTGTTCTGCCCCCACTAAGAAGGACCAACAATATTTGAAAGGCTGCTAAGGACTTTGAAAATATTTTGGTTTTCAAACCCATTTCCCAGGTGAAATACGAAATTGTGACATTTGTGTGTGTCCCAGGGCAAGACAAACCACTACCAGGCTATACTGTGAATGATTCTTTGAACTAGCCAGATACAATGATTCCCAAAGTGTCTGTGACAGAATGGATGGAGACTCTGGCAAGCATCATTCTCACAATGAGAGAGTTGGGTCCTAACATGAAGATGAAAGGCCATGATCTTTTTAGTAGTTAAACTTAGAGAAATAGCTCTTAACATGTTACAGGGCTCTGATAAAAATTGAACAAATGACAAGACAATGCTACCAACACCATTCAGTTGAGAGTGCTATTATGGGGCATATGCTATGTTCTCCAAACCATTTATCTACATAGTGCTTTTTCTCCATATGCCAGAATATGGAAGTCCAGGAACCATGGGAGCAGTGACTCAGCAAAGGACATTTGTTGATCTTCTCTAAAATTAATCTCATTTTTGCCACTCTAGGTTTATCCTAACCAAGGCATACAAAAATGGTTGTGGTATATTAGAAGCTGATAATTTCTTATAGCCCTTTTCGGCATTATGCCACCAGATCCATAGACAAAAAAAAAGTAATTAAAGTAATTGGTAAATAGGTTTCTGTTAAATGAAAGGAATAGAGCAGCATATAAGATCTTCAGGATGTATTATTTTAAATTAATATAGCAATTGTAAATTTAATATTTTCTATTTTTAAATTTTTATTTATTTATGATAGTCACTGAGAGAGAGAGAGAGAGAGAGAGGCAGAGACACAGGCAGAGGGAGAAGCAGGCTCCATGCACCGGGAGCCCGACGTGGGACTCGATCCCGGGTCTCCAGGATCATGCCCTGGGCCAAAGGGTCTCTGCGCCACCCACTGCGCCACCCAGGGATCCCAGCAATTGTAAATTTAAAAGAAGACCACTAAAGTGTTAAGCAGGATTACCAGAAAGTCAGATCCTTTAAAATCAAGGTTTAGGCAAAGTAGTTCAGTTAGCTAAGTTGTTAGGCAAAAAGAAGGGGAACATCCTCAGGAGAAGGAGCATCACAATATAGGTTACAGATTTGAACAATCACAGAAGAAGATATTATGGTGTTTGCTTATTAGGTTACACTAAAAAACCCAAACCGTATTTTTCCTCTTTTTTATCCACACTATTAATAAAGGACATACTGGTTATGGACACATCTGACATAGATTATGGGATAGCTAGAAAGAAAAATAAAACAGGATGCAAAACGAGAAAAAGAATGCAAGTCATTCAGAGATCAGGAAGCTGTTGAGGTTGTACCTTGGGTTTCTGGTTGCCTCTCTTTTTGGGAAGCAGGGAGGAGGTATGTGTATTGTGTATGTGTGTGTATATATAGATATGTTGTGCATTTGGGTATACATTATACATTTATAATATATATGATAGTGTGATATATATGACAGAAAAGGATGCTTTGTGCATGTGTTAAATTGTTAGTGTGAAACAAAATGATACTGTATTTATGCTGTGAAGCCAAGGAAAGTGATAGATGAAAAAATTATTTGGGGTCCCTGGGTGGCTCAGCGGTTTAGCGCCTGCGTTCAGCCCAGGGCGTGGTACTAGAGACCCGGGATCGAGTTGCACGTCAGGGTCCCTGCATGGAGCCGGCTCCTCCCTCTGCCTGTGTCTCTGCCTCTCTCTCTGTCTCTCTGTGTGTCTCTCATGAATAAATAAATAAAATCTTTAAAAAAATATTTTTGCAGGCACATCTTTCCTTCCACTCTCTTTCAGTAATAAAGCCTCTTAGAAAACTACTGTCCGGTCTTATGCAGCTCTTCCTTTCTCCTCTAGGACACATAACTCAAGCTAATCAAGGTAAACTCTTGTGAAAGTTAATCTTTATGAAGCAGATAAATGACATGAAATCTTTGAACCTGGGCTATATAGAAACAGAATGAAGAAAGTATATGTGAGTTCATTTTTTGAAAGATTGATTTGAGAGAGAGAGAGAGAGAGAAAGTACATGCGAGTAGGGGGAGGGGTAGAGTGAGAGAGAAAGAATCTCAAGCAAGTTCCATGCTCAGCATGGAACCCAACACAAGGCTAGATTCCATGGACCTGAGATCATGACCTGAGCTGAAACCAAGAGTCTGACACTTCACTGACTGAGCCACCCAGGCGCTCCATGTATGTGAGTTCTTCTACACAAATCCTCAGCCTGCAGTTTCCTGCCTTTTCTTAGATTCTGTTGTAGTTTTCTCAGCTACCATTTGCCTTCAAATAAATTTCTTGTATGATGAAGTTAGCCAGAAAAATTATTATTCCACTGTTTATGAGATGAATAGCTGTATTGTATATATAAGTAATATCTTCAAAATTATGAAAATAAATGACTTACCCATGAAATAAAGTTTATGAAACATCTCAGTTTGGTTACGCTTGACGTTTTCTACATTTGGACAAAATAATTCTAACTAAATTGTGCCACGTGTGTAGCCACTTCCTCTTCCTCTCTTAGTCATTAAACACAAGGTGAGAGGAAGTAGTTTTTAGACTCCATGTATTTTCTAGCTTTCCTTCTTCATACAAGGTTCTGCTCTTCCATGTTTTCCTGTCATAGTGACCATTCATTCTTTAAGGCCAAATTCTCTTTTCTTCTTTCTAAGGGAATTAATTATTCCCTTGCTTGTATTCTTATATGCAGGATGCACACATAAGATTTCACTGGAATTGAATATGTTTGCATTTGTCTTGCTCACTGGACTCTGAGTTCCATGAGGGTTTTAGGAGTATATTTTTCACTTCTAGTCTTTAACAGATGCCTCACACAAAGTAGTTCGTCAATAGCTGAGTTAACTATTTTTTTAAGATTTAATTTTTTATTTATTCATGAGAGAGAGAGAGAGAGTCAGAGACACAGGCAGAGAGAGAAACAGGCTCCATGCAGGGAGACTGATGTGGGACTCAATCCTGGAACTCCAGGATCACAGCCTGGGTGGAAGGCAGGTGCTAAACCACTGAGCCACCCAGGGATCCCTGAGTTAACAAACTATTAAGAATTAACTTATTTCTCATCAAAATAGAACCGGAATTCTTTTGGAAATATGTAATGGTACAGAGCTTCATAAAAATTGCAAAGCAGCATCTTGCCATTTGTGATGACATGGATGGAGGTGGAGAGTTTATGCCAAGTGAAATAAGTCAGTCAGAGAAAGACAAATACCATGTGATTTCACTCATGTACAATTTAAGAAATAAAACGAGTAAAGAAGAAAAAGAGAGAGACAAACCAAGAAACAGACTCTTAACTGTTAGGAACAAATGATTGGTTAACAGAATGGAGGTGGGGGGGGTAAAATAAATGATGGGGGTTAAGGAGTGCATTGCTGTGATAAGCACCAGATGGTGTATGAAAACATTGAATCACTGTATTGTACATCTGAAAATAATATTATACTGTATGTTAACTAACTGGAATTTAAATAAAAACCTAAACATAAAACAACAAAAAAATGCAAAGCAGCAAAAGCAAGCAGAAAAGGAAGAAAAGAACGTTTCAACTTCTACTTACCAATATTATCCATCTCCCAGTAAAAAATGAAAAATGAAGAAAAAAGAAATTTGCTTATATAATTTATTCATAGTAGATAAAAAAGGGCTAAAGGTGAATTACTTTTCATCAGCGACTGTAAGATTTCAAAGCAAGTTTACGTATCTTGATGTATGTTCATTTTTATCCTTGCTCCATACCTGAGGGGGAACATTTTCAAAATCAGAGCTTTCTGCTACATGGAGACAAAATTTATTTTATTGCTATTTGGTTTGCTCTTTGCAGTATTCTAGGGTATTTTTTTTTCCAACTAGTAAAGTTCATGTAGGCAGCAAAGTTAACACAACTAGAACAAAGATGTAAAACAATGGTATCATTGACTTTGTGACAAGACGTTGAAGAGGGTTATTTTAGAGCAGTGATCTCCAAATGGAATCACCACATTCTTGAGATTATGCAAGATAAACCATTGAAATGAAAAAAGAATATATAATATCAGTATCTTTGTCCCTGTCTCTATCTATACCTACACCTATATCAACATATTGAAAAAATTAAGTTTCGTTTATGATTAATGAAGGCTTGATATTGAATGTTCCCTCAGTTAATTTTTCAGGTGGTCCTGTGTCAAACACATCAACACATAGGAGGCAATCTAGTAAAGGAAGAGAAATCTACAATTCAGGGCTTCAGAAGCTCACATGCTCTGAGAGTCTTTCAGTTTATTGGGACATTGAAATTTACATGTCCTAAATTGAAAATATTTATAGGGATCCCTGGGTGGCGCAGCGGTTTGGCGCCTGCCTTTGGCCCAGGGCGCGATCCTGGAGACCCGGGATCGAATCCCACGTCAGGCTCCCGGTGCATGGAGCCTGCTTCTCCCTCTGCCTGTGTCTCTGCCTCTCTCTCTCTCTGTGTGTGACTATCATAAATAAATAAAAAAAAAAAAAAAAGAAAATATTTATAGATTATGTTATCTAACTTTACATTTACCTTAACAAAAAATGGATTTAAAATATTTACTTAAAGACTTATAGATTAAAAACTAAATTACTACAGGTAGAAGCATATAATAATACAATAGCAGAATTGACTCCTATTCCCAGCTGTGGTATCAGCAATATTATGAAATGAAATGAAAGTTGCATAAACGATGATCTAATCAGGTATGAGTAGAGGTTGAGCACAGAAACAATTACTAGAATAGTACACACATATCCACATGCACAAATTATACCTCCATATACAATTATTTTACTTATAGAAATAGTCCAAACATTTGTCTGAAAATCTTTGATGTGGAGGGCTGGATAGAGACTGAGATCAGTTCCTGAGAAAAAAGTGATGAGATGATGAAATGATGAAATAAATACATTAGTAAAAACAAACATAGTTTAGCAAAATAAATAAATAAATGAGAAGACTGAGATGAGGGTATGAAACATTATAAGAAAATAAGAGAAAGAAGTGGAAAAGAAAGACAATCAATGTAGTCCTGAGATCAGAAGAAACAACCGAATCAAGAGCAGAAACAAAGCAATACTTTTTTTAAAAAGATTTATTTATTTATTCATGAGAGACAGGGAGAGAGGGAGGAAGAGACTTAGGCACAGACATAGGCAAAGGAAGAAGCAGGCTCCTGGCAGGGAGGCCTGTGCGGGACTTGATCCTTGGATCTTGGAAACATGCCCTGAGCCAAAGGCAGACGCTCAACCACTGAGCCACCCAGGCGTCCCAAAACAATACTTTCATATTTAGTGTAGCAAAGCCCCTGCAATAAGACTTAATCTGCAAAGTATGCCTGTCATACCTTGAAAGGTATACAAGAAAGCCAAAGCTAGACAAAACAGTGGGGTCCAAAACTGGGTAGGCCTGAGATATTTACTTATCTACTCAAAGCTAGTGTATTTTTAGTAGCAACCTAGTGAACAGTGATTAGAGGTATATGTTCAGAATCAAGCCAATCCATTATGCTTGGTGTTATTTGTAAAGTTTTTTTTTAAATTATTTAGTAGATATGTATGTATCACTATCCAATACCATGATTTGATCAGTAGCAAGTACTGCTTTGGACTTCCAATGGACTTCATATGGACTTCCAATGAAAAGAGCCCTGTTTTGAAGAAGACTAATCATATCCTTTGTAAATAGGAGAAAGACTGGAATATCAGGTACCATAAATAAAATCTTAAGTGGTGCCTCAGGAAAGAGCCCATTTTATCTGGTAACAAGTGGGATATAGTTATTTCCTGTGCATGCATGCATGCACAAACTTCTAGGTTTTTGTTCTTGTTTTTGTTTTGGGGCTTGAACTCATGATCCTGAAATCAAAACTGAGCCAATATCAAGAGTCAGACACTTAACTCATTGAGTCATCCAAGTGCTCCTAAACTTGGTTATTGTTTCTAGTTGTCAGCACAGATAAATGCAATCCCTTTATGTTTCAGTTAAAATAATTAAGAAACAATAGGAGTTCTGGTTGCTATTTCATAATCTGTTGATATTTCTTGGTGAAGGGAAGAAAGCAACAGCATCAATGCACAAAGAATTGACAGTAACTTAGGAGAAAATGTCAAGGACAATAGTAAGCGCTGTTTTAAACATGCTACATCACCAATTCTCTTGGTGTCTTAGGAGATAATATTGTATAGAAAAATATAGACTTTTTTACACTGAGTCAGAGAGTATCTCAGAAAACTTGGTTGAGAAGAAATTCTAGGAATCACTTGCCCAATTAACTTTTCTCACATTTTAATTTTTACAGATATTTAAGAGAGATGTATGACAAATATCTTTATCAGAATATGTATAAAAAGTTGTTTCAATAGTTACAAATCAAAGTTTCCAAATGATAAGAAAATATTGAGTGAGTCAGTTTGGTTGTGGTACCTCTTAGATTAAGTAATAGACAAAAATCTACTTCTTCCCGTCAGGTGTGATGCAAAGACATCTTTGAAGTGCATCCATACTGTTCTGTCAGGAATATCTTGATGACATCTTGAAAATGTTTCTTGAATTTCCATTCATGATATATACCAAAAAGGATTTCAATTCTCATTCTCTTGTGTACTTGACTTCTGGACCAATAACTTTGCATTCTTTTTTTCACTATATAGCATCCTCTCTGTGTTTTGATGGCTAGAGCTCTGAGTATAAGTGTGAGGGTGCTGTACAAACATGATTGGGCAAGTACGTGAGAAAGGCTGAGTTGCAAATGGAAGGAGAAATAACACACATTCAGGTAATAAATTATAAATATAAGCTCTTAAAAATGAAATTTCCCAGAAAATATACCCTCTCCATTTTTTATAAGAAAGCATAAAGCTACTCAAAATTTATAGTAAAACAATCTAGCAACATCAGCAATAATTTTTACCTATTATTAGATCTTCCAACATACCTTTTATTAGAGTTTTGCATTGTAAAATTTATCTAATCTCTCTCTATTCTATAAGAACATATTCTGTCTAATAATATATTGCAGTGAGCTTTAGTGCTTCTTATCAAAATTTCCATTTCAGTATGCCCCATGGTAATATAATTATTATAATATTGGAAAAAATTCATGTTCAATGTACCCAAAGCTATTTCATAACATCAATTGCAATAGAAATATGAGCAGAATATTTCATGCTTCTTTTCTCTCTTGAGGATAACACCTTTAGTAATTTCCATATGTCATCTAGTTAATGTGACAAACAAAGAAAGTTGAGGATTTCAAGCACAATAACAGAAGTGAAAGATTTTGATTGACTGGTACATTATAACTCTTATTACATACTGTGGACCCAGGATGTTATAATAATTAGCCTGTCAAGTCAATTGTTACTCATCATTAAAAATGAATATAAGGGAGCAATTAATCTCACAACTTTAGCTTCATTAGGACATTTTGTTTTTGCAGTTGGGTGCAGCTCAGTGTCTCAATCTAAAGGATGTATCATTTTCTAATAGAAGGTTTCACCTTCATTATTTTGATTATGTACTTGAATAGCAAAATGTAAGCTTATGTAATAACTGAGTGAAAATTCTGAGTTATTTATAATTTGCCTTTTGAAATTCATTGTAGATACAAGAGATTTTTCCATATTCCTTTTCTTCACCTTTGCATTATGAGGCAATGGATTTAGAATTTCACACTCTTTGAAAGTGATTTTATCCCCTGTGAATTTTGTCTCTGAAAATGCCGACACCCACAAAAATCAACAAAGCTCAAGGACTTTTCTACAAGCCCAAAAAACATTGCAAAAAAAATGTAAAATTAGAGTTGAGTTTTTCTTACATAGTAAAGGTAAGATGAGCGATAATAAAAAATGGCTTGTTAGTAATCGGGTTCCATTGGAGACTGTAGACTGATTGACTGTTCATAATGATTGAAATCTGGCCAGTGAAAGTCACAGCACAGATCACAGAGAAGATAATGGTTCTGCCCTCTCTATTCTAGTAAAATAAAGACAAGAAATAACAACAGTTGGAAATCAGCATCTTCCTTCATTTGCTGACAAGTAACTCCATCAGTTAGAAAATTAGGCAGAGAAAGAAGTCTATATGGCCAGTAGACATTAGAGGGAAACATTGAACCATAGACTAGCAATAACGAGAATGGACTCTGAAAGGCAGGCTGTCCTGTCAGTCCTGTCACCTTTACTCAGCCTCGACATATACAACTCTATATTTGAAATGTCATGATCTCCCTTGAGAATATATAAAACTTTCACTGCTGGCAAATGTTACTTATAATATCCTGATGGTATTACTACTGCTGTTTATGTGAGGCAACATGTGGTAATGCAAAAGATCATTTACTTAGATTAAACAATCTCTGTTTGGATCATATTCTCTACTTCTATTTGAGTTAGTTGACCTTGGGCAAAATATGTGACTCTGGGCTTCATTTTTAATATGTATTAGTTTTGCTAGGACTGCCATAAGCAGTCTGGCTTAAACAACAGATTTTTTTTTAACACAGTTCTGGGGGCTATAAGTTTGAGATTAAAGTGTCAGCAGGTTTGGTGTCTTCTGAGACCTCTCTCCTCAGCTTAGAGATGGCCACTTCCTTGCTGTGTCTTCACATGATCTTTTCTTTGTGCATATTCATCCTGATGTTCAAATTTTCTTGTATTATAAGGGCATCAGTCAGGGGGCGCCTGGGTGGCTCCGTCGGTGGAGTGCCTGCCTTCAGCTCGGGTCATGATCTTGGGGTCCTAGAATCAAGACCCGCATGGAGCTCCCTACTCAGTGGGAACGGGGTCTGCTTCTCCCTCTGCCCCTTCTCTTGCTCAAGCTTGCATGCTCTCTCTCTTTGAAATGGATAAATAAAAACTTTCTAAAAAAAAAATAAGGACATTAGTCAGATTGGATTAAGGCCCACCCTATTAGCCTCATTTTAATTTAATTGCCCCCTTTAAAGGTCTTATCTCCAAATATCTCCCCATTCTGAAGTATTGGGGGTTAAGAAAGCCTTCAAAATAGGATTTTTAGAGGGACACAATTGAGTTCATATTGGCTTATCTACATAATTTCAATAATAGTTTTAACGGAATTAAATGATTCAAAACACAAACACAAAGTATCAGCTAAAATATCTCTTATATATGGTAGATTAATAGAAAGTAACTTCTGTTAAATATCTTCCTTTTTTTTTGGCCTTGCTGTTTTATTTATTTATTTATTTATTTATTTATTTATTTATTTATTTTATTTATTTATTTTTATTTATTTTTATTTTATTTATTTATTTATTTATTTATTTATTTTATTTATTTATTTTTATTTATTTTTATTTTATTTAAATTCAATTTGCCAACATGTAGTATAACACCCAGTGCTCATCTCATCATGTTCTCTCCTCAGTGCCCTGTCACCCAGTTACCCCATCCCTCCACCAACCTCTCCTTCTGCAACCCATTGTTTGTTTCCCAGAGGTAGGAGTCTCTCATTCTACTAATCTTCCTTAAACTACAGATCATCCTTGAATTTCTCAGGTTAAGCATTGTTCTTTAGTGGCCCAACAATCAGAATCTAGCAGTTGGGGGTAGTGGTGAAATAATGCAATTCAACTAGTTTCCTAGGTGAATCCTCTATACCCTAAAATTTATGAACTTCTGGAGTGGACCCGATAAGAAAGAAATGGGGACATTTGGTCAGACAGAAGATGACAAGAACCAGAAGAATTTATTGTTAGACTGAGGGAAAACATACTAGTCTTTCATAAAGGCATAAAGGATAAATGTACTAGAGGTGAGCAGTGGACAGGACAGCCCAGACACACCACGAACAGAGTGTTAGATAGGTTGTCAAGAATATTTAGATCTAAGCTTCATGAGGCCATAGGCCATTATGTCTATTTGCAGCACCCACCAAAATGCCTGGCACATGGTGGGTAGTAAATAACTATTCATTGATTGAACCAATGTCAATTAATGTGTAGTAGAATGATGAAGTTAGGAATTAAACCAAAACCATGATTTAAGTCAACACACCAGAAACAGAAAATGAAAGAAAGGAATATAGTGTAATTTGCAATATATGACAGATAAAAGGAAAACAGCCACAGAATTAAGAATGCTATCTCCCAAGTTGTTGATTTCATTGTTGGAAAAATAGCAATACATGCAGAGAGCCAAATAAAGTGTCTTCATTTATCTCTTTATATTAATTGATATCATTTGATTAATCCTCTCTGAGAATTGTTCATCTGCCTGTTAACAAATTTAACATCTAGCCCATATTTTTATTTAGCTCTAACAGATATTATTATACTTATCAAATATCTAATACAATTAGGCAGCATAACATAATGGAATAGTAATGCACTTTGGAGTTAGTGTATTGTCTTTTGGTGCTCAGGTGTAGTGCCTACAAGCTTAGTTACTTGGGGCAACTTATTTAATGTCTCTGAACTTCAGTTTGCTTTATCTATGCAAACTTTTTTGCATAGATATCAAACTTCTATAGTTTGAAATGAAGATACAATTAGATAATTTCTGTGACAGGCCGCCACCACAAAGTAAATGATTGGCTAATCTGGTAAGCCAGCAAACAGGTGAAATGAATCTTCTGCCAGAATAATTTTTACATAAAATTGGCACTTTTTTCCATGAAGTTCATCAGTTAAAATCAACTAGTTCATTTTTTTCAGAACTAAATTGAAAATAGTGTTGCTTCATTTGTCATCCTATTGCATTTGATGCTGCAAGTTATCCTTCATTTCTGAAAATCCTTGGTCCTCTGGCTTTCATAGCACCATTTATTCTGAATATTTTAAAATATTTTAGCTGTATTTTTTTCTTTTTTAACCAAGGTATGCATGTTGATATCCATATTACTATGAACTTCAGTCCGAAATTCTGGCTGATTTTGAAAATACTTCCTTTGTTTTGGGACATTTTGTACAATATGAGTTGTGTATTCCTAATGAAGAAGTCAACAAATTTAGTCTTAGTTTTTCTTGAAGCTAAGAGGGTGCAAACAGAAATTAGCCTCTGCTGGTCAAGTGCAACTGTGTGGGACTTTAACTGGGAAGTGAGGAACAAGACTAGGTGAGGGTGAGGATAAAATCATTTAGCCTAAAAGCACAAGGTCGAGGGTCTTGTGGTCCAGGGCCAGTGCCCATGATTGCACTTGCAGCACCTGGGTCTTTGCTGGCACGTTCTTGTGAGGTAGTCAGGAGCCTTTTGGCTGTGTATTCTCTAAGTCCAAATCTCTAGTAGACGCAAATATTCCTGGAGCTACCTATTACCTTTAATGCCTTCTCTGTTTAAACTAGTTACGATGTTTTTGTTGTTAACAACGAAGATCAGTAACAGATACATGGTCCCTCAAATGACAGTCCATGACCTTCTATATTTCAGTCCTAAGTAAAACCTTTTCACAATTGCAACCAAACCCAGAAGTTAATAACTGCTAAATATTTACTTCTGTCTTTGACATTAGTTGTTTGAATTTCACAGTTTCCATTCATTTAGTAGACACCCCCATGATTATGCATCAAAAGTTCTCTAAATATATTCAAAACTTATGCTCACTATATCACACCCAAAGTCAGAATTTTATCAGTCAAGTCAAACAAGTTTTTATTCTAATCTTTCTTTTTTGCTGCTTCTAGATGTGATTGAATTCAGTATGAATTTCAGTTTATCTTCTGTAACTGTTCTGTCCAGCAGAAATTTGTGCAATGGTGCAAATCTTCAAAGCCTGTGTTGTCTAAAATGGTAGCACAATCGGCTGCGATTGAACATTTGAAATGTAGCTGGTACAACTGAGGAACTAAATTTTTAATTTTATTTAAATTATATTCAATTTAGGTTAAAGAATGATTGATTGATTTGACAGAGAATGAGAGAGAGAGAGAGAGAGAGAGAGAGAGAGGGAGAGCGCACAAGTAGGTGGAGTGGCAGGCAGAGGGAGAACAAGAGGCAGGCTCCCTAATGAGCAGAGAGCCTGATGTGGGGCTTGATCCTAGAACCCTGAGGTCATGAACTGAGTCCAAGGCAAATGCTTAACTCACTGAGCCACCAAGGTGCCCCTATATTTTATTCAATTTAAATGTAATTTAATTGCAATTTCAATGCAAATGTAAATTAAATTTAAATGTTTATTCAATTTAATAGCTATATGTGGCTAATACCTGCCATACCGAACATTGTGGTTGCATATCCTATCACTCACCTTTGTTTAATTTGCAGATGTAGTAAATTGTATTTTTAACCAGATTGCACTGATAGAAGTTTTTCAATAAGACTTGAGGCTTTTCCTTTAGCAGTAATGCTTATTACATTCTGTAGGCCAGCATTTCACATGGGTAACTCTTTGGGTATTAATCACTGATCAGTTTTATGGCCACCTAATTGTAGTGTCCAGAATGATCATCTAAATCTATAGATGATGTATGCCAAGTAAAACAGAATCATAAGCTCCCTGAGGTCAAGCTCTATGACATCTGTGCTAGGAGAGTTGATCATCTGAATCTCCCAGGTATATAGACTTTGTATCAAATGAAAGGACAGATGTTTACCTTCTTTCTACAGGAATTTGTCTAGTCCCTGCCTAAAATAAAGTTGCTGGTACATTCCCAATTTGAAGCTGTTCCACTTTTATATATATTTATTTATATTTATATTTATATTTATATTTATATTTATTTATATTTAGTGCAGACTTTGGGTATGAGTTACAGGTTGTACTGACTTAGAACGCCTGAATCAAGTTTTTTTTTTTTAAAGATTTTATTTATTTATTCATGAGACACACACACACACACACATACACACACACACACACAGAGGTAGTGACACAGGCAGAGGGAGAAGCAGGCCCCACGCAGGGAGCCCGACATGGGACTCGATCCCGGGTCTCCAGGATCAGGCCCTGGGCTGAAGGCAGCGCTAAACTGCTGAGCCACCCCGGTTGCCCTGAATCAACTATTTGTAATTAATTGTACTGCTGGAAACTATTGGAAATTTAGCTAAACGAGACTTGATGATTTTTTTTTCCTCTGAATTGACCAAAGTCACACATGATTTATTATTCTATAGACCAAGGATTGGCAAAGTTTTTCTCTATAGGATCAGATAGAAAATATTTTAGACTTTGTGGGCTGAGAAGCAAAATCTAGTGTATCATATAGACACTTACATAATCGAATACACATGTGAAACTGTTAGACTTTTTTTTTTTAAGATTTTATTTATTTATTCATGAGAAACACACAGAGACCGGTAGAGACATAGGTGGAGGGAGAAACAGACTTCCTGAGGGGAGCCCATCGTGGGACTGGATTCCAGGATACCGGGATCACAGCCTTACCTGAAGGCAGATGCTCAACTGCTGAGCCATCCAGGTGCCCCTCTGTTAGACTTTTTAAACAATACATGGTCTATACTGTTACAGTAAGCACAGTAAACTTATGTTTGTGTATTTTATTTATAGAGATTTGTTTTTGATGTCTTATTCTGTTCTTCAGACTATTATTTCCTCATTTTATAGTTTACAGAGCTTATTTCATTTTACAGTCACTTAGAGATTGTTCTATAGGTCTAATGTATCATTATTGCTGTTCATTCTTGGTGTCTTGCTCAGTTTTCTTCAGGAAGTTTGGAAATTTAATTCTGTGAGATTTTTATTTAGTTTAAGTTTCTGATTTTAATTCCAGCATAGTTAACACACAGTGTTTTATGAATTTCAAGTGTGCAATATAGTGATTCAACAATTCTATACATGACTCCGTGCTCATCATAGGTGTACTCTTAATCCTCTTCACCTATTTCACCCATCCGGTAACCTTCTTCCCCTTTGGTTAATATCAGTTTGTTCTATAGAGTTAACAGGTTATTTCCTGGCTTGGTTCTCTCTTTTTTTCCACCTTTGTTCATTTGTTTTGTTTCTTAAATTTTACTATTGAGTGAAATCATATAATATTTATCTTTCTCTGACTTATTTCACTTAACAATATACTCTCTAGCTCCATCCATGTTGTCACAAATAGCAAGATTTTTTTTTATGACTGAATAATATTCTGTGATATATATATATATATATATCACATCTTGTAATAATTTCTATCAGTGCAATCTAGATAAAATACAATTTGCTATATCTGCAAATTAAACCAAAGCTGAGGGATATGATACAGAGCCACAATGCTCAACATGACAGATATTAGCCATATGTAGCTATTGATGAACTCATAGTGGGTAGTTTAATTTTTAATTTTTTGAGGAAACTCCATACTGCTTTCCACAATGGCTGTACCAATCCCACCAATAATGCACAAGGGCTATTTTTCTCCACATCCACTCCAACACTTGTCTCTCGTGTTTTTTATTTTAGCCATTCTCATAGATGTGAGGTAATCTCATTGTAGTTTTGATTTGCATTTCTCTGATGATGAGTAAGGTTAAGCATCTTTTCATGTCTGTTGTCTTCTTTAGAGAAATGGCTGTTCATGTCTTCTGCTCATTTTTTTTAAACTTTTTTTTTTTTTAAAGTACTCTCTATACCCAGTGTGGGGCCAGAACTTGCAACTCTGAGACCAAGAGTCATGTGTTCTACTGACTGAGTCAGCCATTCACCCTTCTTCTGCCCATTTTTAAAAAATATTTATTTATTTATTCATGAGAGACACGGGGAGAGAAGGGGAGAGAGAGGGAGAGAGAGAGAGAGAGAGAAGCAAGCAGAGACACAGGCAGAGGGAGAAGCAGGCTCACTACAGGAAGCCCAATGTAGGACTCATCCAGGAACCCAGGATCACACTCGGAGCCAAAGGCAGATGCTCAACAACTGAGCCACCCAGGTGTCCCTTCTGCCCACTTTTTAATTGGAATATTTGTTTTTGAGTACTTAGTTGTATCAGTTCTTTAGGTATTTTAGATACTAGCCCTTTGTCACATATGTCATTTGCAAATATCTTCTCCCATTCAGTAGACTTTTAGTTTTTCTGATTGTTTCCTTCACTGTGCAGAAACTTTTGGCTTTGATGTAGTCTCAATATTTATTTATTTATATATTTTTAAATTTATTTATTCATGAGAGACAGAGAGAGAGAGAGAGAGAGAGAGAGAGAGAGAGAGAGGCAGAGACACAGGCAGAGGGAGAAGCAGGCTCCATGCAGGGAGCCTGAGTGGGACTCGATCCCCGGTCTCCAAGATCACGCCCTGGACTGAAGGCGGCGCTATACCGCTAAGCCACCCAGGAAGCCCTCAATATTTATTTTTGCTTTTATTTCCATTGCCTCAGAAGACATGTCCAGAAAAACGTTACTCAGGCCGATGTCAGAGAAATTATGGCCTTTGCTCTCATCTAGGATATTTATGGTTTAAGGTCTCATATTTAGTTCTTTAATCCATTTTGAGTTTTCTGTGTGTGTATGGTGAAAGAACTCAAGTTTCATTATTTTACATGTAGCTGTCTACTTTTCCCCACACCATTTGTGGAAGAGACAATCTTTTTCCCATGGCATATTCTTGAATCTCTTGTTGAAGATTAATTGACCATGTAATTATGGGTTTGTTTCTGGGCTTTCTATTCTGTTCTATTGATTTATGTGTCTGTTTTCCTGCCAGTTACACACTGTCTGGATCACTACAGCTTTGTAATATAACTTGAAATCTGGAATTGTGATACTTCCAGCTTTTTTTTTTTTTCAAGATTGTATTGGCTATTTGGGGTCTTTTGTGGTTCCACACAGATTTTAGAATAATTTGTTCTAGGTCTGTGAAAAATGCTGCTGGTGTTTTGATGGGGATTGCATTAAATCTGTAGATTACTTTGGTATTACAGATATTTTAACAATATTTGTTCTTCCAATCCATGAGCATGGAATATCCTTCCATTCTTTGTGTTCTCTTCAATTTCTTTCATTAATTTTTATAGTTTACAGAGTATAGGTCTTTCACCTCTTTGGTTAAGTTTATTCCTTGGTGTTTTATTATTTTTGGTGCCACTTTAAATGAGATTGCTTCTTAATTTCTCTTTCTGTTTCTTCATTATGAATATATAGAAATGCAACAGATTTCTGTACATTGATTTTGTATCCTGCACTTTACTGGATTTATCAATTCTAGCAGGTTTTTGAAGGAGTCTTTCAGATCTTCTATATATAGTATCATGTCATCTGCGAAGAGGGAGAGTTTGACTTCTTTGCCAATTTGAATGCCTTTTATTTCTTTTTGTTATCTGATTGCTGTGGTTAGGACTTCTAGTAGTATGTTAAATAACAGTGGTGAGAGTGGACATCCATGTCTTCTTCCTACTCTTAGGGAGAAAGCTCTCAAATTTTTACCATTGAATATGATATTAGTTATAGGTTTTTTATATATGGCCTTCATTATGTTGAAGTATGTTTCCTTTCAACCTACTTTGCTGAGGGTTTTAATCATGAATGGATGTTGTACTTTATCAAATGCTTTTTCTGTGCCTATCAAAATGATCACATGGTTCTTATACTTTCTTTTATTGATATGATGTATCACACTGATATTTTGTGAATATTGACTGACTTTTGCATCCCAGGAATTAAGCCCACTGATCATGGTAAACTTTTTTTAAATGTATTATTGGATTTGTTTTGCTAGTATTTTGTTGAGGATTATTGCATCTTTTTTCATCAGGGGTATTGGCCTGTAGTTCTCTTTTTTAGTGGGATCTTTGGTTTTGGAATCAAGGTATGCTGGCTTTGTAGAATGAGTTTGGAAATTTTCCTTCCATTTCTATATTTTGTGAATAATTTGAAAAATATAGGTATTAATTCTTCTTTAAATGTTTGGTAGAATTCTCCAGGGAAGCCACCTGGCCCTGGACTCTTTTGGGGGAGATTTTTGATTGCTCATTCAATTTCTTTGCTGGATATCAGTCTGTTCAAGTTTTTTTCTTTCTTCCTCCTTTCAGGTTTGGTGGCTTATGTGATTTTAGGAATTTATCCATTTCTTTCAGATTGCCAGATTTGTTGGCATATAATTTTTCATATTAATCTCTTATAATTGTTTATATTTCTGTGGTGTTGGTTGTGATCTCTCCTGTCTCATTTGTGATTTTATTCCTTTGGGTCCTTTCTTTTATTCTTTTTGATAAGTCTGGCTAGGGGTTTATCAATTTTATTAATTTTTTAAAGACGCAGCTCCTGGTTTCATTGATGTATTCTACCGAATTTTGTTTGTTTCTATGTCATTTATTCCTGCTCTGATCTTTATTATTTCCCTTCTTCTGCTGTCGGGCTTCATTTGTTTTTCTTTTTCTAGCTCTTTTAAGTGTAAAGTTAGGTTGTGTATTCGATATTTTTCTTCCTTCCTGAGGGAAGCCTGTATTATTATATACTTCCCCCCTCTGACCACTTTTGCTGCAATTCAGAGGTTTTGAACTGTAGTGTTTTCATTTTAATTTGCTTCCATGAGTTTTTTAAAATTTCTTCTTTAATTTTCTGGTTGACCAATTCATTCTTTAGTAGGATGTTCTTCAACCTCCATGTTTTTGTGGTCTTTCCAAATTTCTTCTTGTGGATGACTTCAAGTTTCATAGCTTTGTGTTTGGAAAATATGCATGGTATGATCTCAATCTTTTTGTACTTGTTGATGCTTGATTTGTGACTCAGTATGTGATTTATTCTGGAGAATGTCCCATGTGCATTTGAAAAGAATATGTATTCTGCTGCTTTAGGATGAAACGTTCTGAATATATCCATCGGGTCCAGTGTGTCATTCAAAGTTATTGTTTCCTTACTGATTTTCTGCTTAGATGATATGTCCATTGATATAAGTGGGGTGTTAAAGTGCCCTACTTTGTATTATTATTATTGTATTGTATTATCATCAATGAGTTCCTTTATGTTCATTATGAATTCTTTTATAGATTTGGTTGCTCCCAAGTTGGGGGCATGAATATTTACAATTGTTAGATCTTCTTGTTGGATAGATCCCTTTATTATGATATAGTGCTCTTCATCTCTCGTTACAGTCTTTGGTTTAAAATCAAGTTTGTCTTGATTACAAGGCAAGTATGGCTATTCCAGCTTTCTTCTGATGTCCATTATCATGATAAATGGTTCTCCATCCTCACTTTCCATCTGCAGGTGTCTTTAAGTCTGAAAAGTCTCTCTTGTAGGCAGCATATAGATAGCTCTTATTTTTTATATCCATTCCATCATGTTATATATTTTTATTGAAGCATTTAGTCCATTTATATTCAAAGTAATTATCAATAGGTATGTATTTATTGCCGTTTTGTTTTTAGCTTTGTAGTGTTTTTGTGTTCCTCTCTCTCCTTTCTTTCTTTCTTTCTTTCTTTCTTTCTTTCTTTCTTTCTTTCTTTTTTTGCTCTCTTCTCTCATGATAAGATGGCTTTCTTTAGTGATATACTTAGATTCCTTTCTCTTTATTTTTTGCATATCTATCAATGATTTTTTTACTGTGGTTACCAATCAGTAACATCTTCTGCATAGAGCAGTCTATATTAAGTTGATGGTCATTTATGTTTGAATCCATTCATTATTTCTCTCCTCCCCACATCTTAATTATATGGTGTCATAGTTTATATCCTTTTATTTTGTGAGTCCTTTGACTGATCTTTATATGCATACTTATTTTTACTGCTTTTGTATTTCCTACTTTTCTTTTTTTTTTTTTTTAAAGATTTATTTATTTATTTTGAGAGAGAGAAAAACAAAGTGTGCACATGATCCGGGGAGCAGTAGAGGGAGAGAATCTTTTTTTTTTTTTTTTTAAGAATTTATTTATTTATTCATGAGAGACACTCAGAGAGAGAGAGAAAGAGACAGAGGGAGAGAAAGAGAGAGAGAGAGAGAGAATGAGAAGGCTCTACATAGGGAACCCAATGTGAGATTCAATACTGGAACTCCAGGATCACACCCTGGGCTGAAGGCAGGCGCTAAACTGCTAAGCCACCCAGGGATCCCTGAGAATCTTTCAAGCAGACTCCCCACTGAACGAGGAGCCCGGTGTGGGGCTTGATATCACAATCCATGAGATCATGACCTGAGCTGAACCCAAGAGTCAAATGCTTAACTGACTAAAACTTGTAGACCTCCTGTATTTCCTACTTGTCTTATTCTTACTTGTGATCTTTCCTTTTTACTCAAAGAGTCCCCTTTAACATTTCTTGTAGGGCTGGTTTAGTGGTCATGAATTATTTTAACTTTTGTTTGTCTGGAAAACTCTTTATCTCTCCCTCTATTCTGAATGCCAGCCTTGATGGATAGAACATTCTTGGGTGCAGATTTTCCCTCTCATCACTTTGAATGTGTCATGACATTCCCTTCTGGCCTGCAAAGTTTCAATGAAAAACACTTGATAGCTTTATGGAGTTTCCCTTGTATATAACTGCTTTCTTTTCTCTTGCTGCCTTTAAAATTCTCCCTTTATCAATACTCTTGCCATCTTATTTTCTGTGCCTTTATGTGGAGCTCCTTGGGTTGATATTGTTGGGGGATCTCTGTGCCTCCTAGGTCACGATTTCTGGGACATTTTCAGCTTTGGGAAGTTTTCAGCTAGTATTGTTTCAAATAAATTTTCTGTGCCCTCTTCTTTCTCTTATCCTTCTGGGATCCCTGTATTGTGAATGTCATTATACTTAATGGTGTAGCTAAATTCCCTAATCTCATTTTGCATAATTTTTTCCCTTTATTACTCAACTTGAATACTTTCCATTACTCTCTCCACCAGTTTGCTGATTCATTTTTCTGCTTCATCATCTAGTCTACTATATATGGCATCTAGTGTATTTTTAAATTCATTTATTGTGTTA
The DNA here is from genome assembly GCF_048418805.1 of Vulpes vulpes. Lineage (NCBI taxonomy): Eukaryota > Metazoa > Chordata > Mammalia > Carnivora > Canidae > Vulpes > Vulpes vulpes. Next base: position 26,934,159 of record NC_132791.1, read on the forward strand.
TTCAACTCTAATTGGTTCTTTCTTTTTTAAATCTCATTGTTAAGGGTCTCACTGATGTCTTCCACTCTTTTTTCAAGTTTAATGAGTGTCTAATGTCATTACTTTATATTCTCCATCAGGCATATTACTTATCTCTATTTTGCTTAGGACTCTTGCTGTGATTTTGGCCTATTCTTTCTGTTGGGATATATCTCTCTGTCTCCTCATTTTGTCTAACTCTGAGTCTGTTTCTGTGTTAGGAAGGACAGCTATGTCTCCTGCACTTGAATGTAACGGCCTTATGAAGGAGGGATCCTTTGGTGCCCTGCGCGGTGTCCTCTGTTCACCAGGACCTGGTGCTTTAGGGGTGTTTCCTATTTGTGATGTGTGTGCTCTGTTGTTGTAGCTGAGCCTCTTATTCCTTCAGTCCAGTCACCTGCAGTGGCTTTCTTTGCTTGTTATGGGCAGTGTTTGGTTCCTCTGGTATTAGTGGGTCAGTTTGGGAACCCCTTTGGCTTGAGTTGAATCAGAGCATATGTTTATCTGAGATGCAGTAGCACAAAACTGGAGGGTACTTTCCCTGTGTTTTCTCCTGAGAAGCTTTCATTGGTGGGTAGGGCCTACAGCTAGACCAATTGTCTGCTTCCAGGTCCCTGTGTAGTTATCTTTCCCTCTCTTAGAGTCGGGACTCATTTTGAGTGGTGCTGGCCATTGCAAAGGCTGCTTCCTCACTGCCAGGCCTGTGACACCACTCTGTATAAGCTCTGGCCAAGAAGATATTAGAGAGGGTAGATCTACCAAAGCACAGTGCAGGGAGCGTCATACAGGGTGGGAGCGCTAAGAAGCTTTGCATGTCCCTGTCTTCTGTGGGAGGGGTCCTGCTGTGAGGGACTAGGGCAGCCTGTCCAGAGGGCTTGGAACCTTAGAAGCACTGCATGGTGAGGTAGGGTGGCAGTGTTAGCAAGTTAGGTAGTAAGTCCTGCAGATGGTCATGTGTTTATGCTGGGGGGATGTGGGTGGAAAATGGCACTTTCCATTCCTTTTGTTCCTAGAGGAGTTCCCCAGTGATTTTTGTCCCTCCAAGACATGCTCTGAGATTAATAAATAACTATCCCACCTGTATGCCCTAGGCACTTTTCAGACTGCTGCTTCTATATTGTGTCTCTGAGCTGTTAATTGTGCTATCTTTACGAGGAAGGAACTCCGTTTTCTCTTGGCTTCCCAGCTCTCAGATTGAGCCTGATTTTTAAAAATTCCAGGTTTTAACTCCTACTGGTTGTAAGAACTCACGAAATTTAGCCCATCGGTTTACAAAGCCAAATGTTATAGGTATTTGTCTTCCCCATGTGGGTTCTGCAGTATGATAGTCTGTTTCTCTTCCCTCCCTGAATCTGTAACATCCCTCCTTCCTGCAGAGAGTCCCATGAGTCCCTTTAGTTCCCAACTGCATCTCCACCCTTCCTACCCTCTTCACTGTGGCCCCTCCTCTACATTTAGTTGTGGAGTTTACTCTGCCAGTCTTTGGGCTGTTTTCTGGGTTGTTTACATTGATGTGAGTGTTACTTACTTGTATTCATGGGACAAAGTGAGCCTAGGGTCCTCCTACTCTGCCATTTTCCCTGGAAGTTTGGAAGATTTTCTGTTGAAATGTTCCCCTTCAATTTTTGCACTTAACTTTTTCCTTTTTATAGGCTTTCTGGGCACTGCTAGCAGACTCCCAGTCCAGAGTGAGGTGTTCTATCAGTAGCTGAAACCTTCTGTCTCATAGTAATGTTGTTGCTATTCTGGCCCTAGTTATTCAAACAAGGGATGACTTGCACCCTAGTTCCATCTGCAATGATTTCTCCTCAACCACAAGTACATTGATTTATATCAGCTATAGTCTCAGGCAGCAGTCCCCATTTATTTTTAGCCTCCTTAATTCAAATAGTCTTGATCCAGACTTCTGCCACTTACAGGTTTTTCAATATCTGCTACTGATGTACTGTGCCGTTCCATCTCCAGGTTACTTCTGTGCATTTAGAATCCATGGAAAACATTTTTTAAAAATTAAGATTGTACTGTTTTTTGCATTATATTTACAGTATTATAATTTGTTTGAATACTTTTATTAGAATTATCATTACTTAGTTGTGTGGGAGGAGAATTTCCCAGGGCTGAGCTTATATCTTTAACTTGATCAAAAGCCTTCAGTGAGTTTTCCAAAACTGGTAAGAAATACTCAGAAACAGTAAATCGTTTTGCTTTGAATTGTATTTCTTTATAGATGAATAACAGTTCTTCCGACTAGCTTCTGTGCAATTTCTCTGCACCAGTTAGAGCCTTCTTGTCTATATGGCAGGTGTAGTGGCTTGAACTACTCTTCTATAAATGTCTATAATTAATAATGTGAGCTTGGCATACAATGTCTATCAGTTTTCTCACCTTTAAGTCAGATTGTATATGAAGAAAATGTGGATCTACCTTGCCTTCTTTTCTTAATTTTTTTTTTTTTGTTTTAAAGCAATGATAGAGCAACAGAGAGTTTTATTGAAATACAGTTATCTGCCTTCTTTGTAAATGAAGTACTGGATTTTCTTGCAGTTTTTTTGTTGCTATCTCCCACATACCCTCTTAAGTATTTGATATACATTTGTACATAAAGTTAATTTGGGTTTTTTTTTTAATTTTTATTTATTTTTATGATAGTCACACAGAGAGAGAGAGAGGCAGAGACACAGGCAGAGGGAAATGCAGGCTCCATGCACCGGGAGCCCGACGTGGGATTCAATCCCGGGTCTCCAGGATCGCGCCCTGGGCCAAAGGCAGGCGCCAAAACGCTGCGCCACCCAGGGATCCCCATAAAGTTATTTTGATCCAGAACATATTTGCTTTTTTTTTTAAGAATTTTATTTTATTTTATTTATGATAGTCACAGAGAGAGAGAGAGAGAGGCAGAGACACAGGCAGAGGGAGGAGAAGCAGGCTCCATGCACCGGGAGCCCGATGTGGGATTCGATCCCGGGTCTCCAGGATCGCGCCCTGGGCCAAAGGAAGGCACCAAACCGCTGCACCACCCAGGGATCCCCCAGAACATATTTGCTTTTAAATTCTAACTTATTCACTTAAGCTTTTCTTTAAATGACCAACATTGTTTTTCAGTGATGCTAACTAAAATTAGCAAAAGCTCTGAAATATTTACTATATAACAATGTTATTTCTGTACTGATACATGCAGAGTTAAACTTTATTCTCATACACACACATGCAAGCACACATACATACACAGGATGTTTTTGGAATTTACACAGGTAAACCTGTATGATGGCATAATGTTTTTCAAAATGGGAATTACTATCTTGAAGAAGACCTAGACAGTGAGAACACCACCACCTTCCTGTGCAGGATCCTTTGTCTCCTGTCTATCCTGGTTCTGGATCATTTCCTTAATATTGCTTGTCCTATATCTTACCATATTTTTTCTTTACCATTAGTTTCTCTAAGTTCTTTTTATTATTAAGTTAGTTACTCAATAATTATTAAGTTAGTTACTCTCTTCATTGTGCATTTCTCTTCTCCATCTCTCTGAAAAACAGGCCACATAACTAAAATATCATTTATTTCTTCATTCATTAGAAAACACTGTCAGTCCTGTCATTAATAGCTATCGTGTCATTAAGTCCCACAGAGCTAGGGACCCAGAATTGGGAACAAATCATGAATATCAGCAATAGCTCTTATGTGGGAACGTTAGCACAGGGTCAAAAAAGAAAGAAAAGAAAGAGAAAAAGAAAAGTTTCCTATTAAAGAATTTCAACATCAAAAATAACAAAATCTGAGTCTTTTTTGTGTTTTGAGCATTTTTGCTTAGTTACAAACATTCGCTAGTTACACAAGGTGTGTTTTAGTAGTTGTTATTGTTCATTTTATTTCTAAAGGGTCTCTATCTCTTCCTTCATTGCATTTTCTGCCAATACTATGTAAGAATGGAAAAAAATGGAAAAGAAGCTAAAAGAAAAAGGTATACCAGAGAGAAAGGCAGAGTGATGTATTTTTTTAAATGAAGAAGTTAGAAGTTAGCCACAATGCAAATGTGGCTAATAATAGATACTGTCATACATTGTTATTAGACTTACAAATATTTAGAGACTATTCTAGAAGTATAGCAAATAAAACTTTAAAGTGATACACAATTACTCAAAAGCACATTTGAGAATATGCTTCAAAAGTTGCTTTTATAAAAATTATCTTAAATATAAAGCATCTCCTAAATTTCTAATATACGTGAAATATTTCTTTCTTTCTTTCTTTCTTTCTTTCTTTCTTTCTTTCTTTCTCTCTTTCTTTGTTCCTGCAGGTTTTATTTTCCATTGCATTAACAAAGAAAGACTTTGGATAAAAACATTACCTCCCAAAGAAAGAAATTGGAAATAGTTATCACAAATAACAGATGCTGTTTTCCTTATACGTAATATGTAAATTGTTAAATGTTTTGTTAATGCATGGGTAAAGCTTTTGTGGTTGTATTTATTTGTTTATTGTTTACTTATTTATTTCTCTTCTGGTTGGCTTCTGTGTTTCCTTTGAACTCATCTGAAATTTTTGGCTTCAGAACTTGTGCAAAGACAGTGTTTCTACCATTAATTTATTTATAACAATAGGCTTTAAAAATTTTTTTTGAAAATAATACGGCCTTGAAAAAATATATATGCTTACAGATTTTTGTAACAGCCTTGGAATTTATAGAACACATACACACATGAGATTAAAAACCTCATAAGATCGACCCAGTTCTCAAGGAACATAAAAAGTCACGTAAGACAGGCTAGATGCATTTATGTGGGACATAGTTGTTACAGCTGTGCACGTCTCAGCAATATCCTCTTTGCTGAGGTAGAAAAATACCAGAGGCCAGCATACCTCATATCAATACCCACTGATAACATTTTGTACTTGAAAGAAGCCAGAATAAATAAATAAATAAATAAATAAATAAATAAATAAATAAATAACACAAGGGGGAAGAAAACAGGCCCTCAAGGCAGTGATCTTGTAATTCTACTTTCATCTTCACCCTAAACTAACAATATTTTGCAGTACATAGACATTTTCTTTAATTTTTCTTAGCTATTCATTTTGATTGATACACTAAACCAAAGTGGATAACTAAATAATAAAGTATCCAGTTTTTCTGTCTGTAGAGACTATCAGAATCTTTGCTTTCCAAAACCACAACCCTCTAAAGCTACCTTTGCCAATCCATCTCTGTGGGTGGCCGCTTGCAAAAAGGGTGTTTTTTTTTTAAGATTTTATTTATTTATTCATGAGAGACACACACACACACACACACAAAGAGAGAGAGAGAGAGAGAGAGAGAGAGAGAGAAAGAAAGAAAGAGAGGCAGAGACACAGGCAGAGAGAGAAGCAAGCTCCATGCAGGAAGCCTGATGCAGGACTTGATCCCGGGACTCCAGGATCACGCCCTGGGCCAAAGGTGGCACTAAACCGGTGGAGCCACCCAGGCTGCCCCAAAAAGGGTGCTATCTAGCAACCACACACAAGAAATGGAAAAGGGCAGGGGAGGAAAAGATAAGAGAAATAGCTTCCCTATCAAAGGACCATCCCTTCACCCTGATAATGAGTTTTTTCTTGAAATTTCTTGACCACAATATTCCTTATCCCCCTCTTCCCCACAGGTGTGGTAACTCAGAACTTCAAGAGTTTTAACTGTTTTTTTTTCCCCCTCTCTCTCTTCTTTAAAATTGCTAGTCATAAAAAATAAAAAAAATAAAAAAAAATAAAATTGCTAGTCATGGATGTAGGAAATAATTCTAATTCCAAGCCTGATAAACTTTAATGGACTTTGAATTATTTTATATAATACCATTATATGAAAAAAGCCTTCAATAGGAGTGTTCCAAATATGTTCCAAAGATATGAGTCTTTCTATAGGAATATTAGAAGAATTGGTCTCTGACTTCACAGAGCAGAATCCCTGATGTGCTCCCGAAATGGAATGAAAAGAAGACGAGACAGAAGAATACTATCAAAACATAGAATAGAGTTCAGTTCGTATAATCTTGGGAAGTTTCAGCAAAATGTGCTTTTTATTTATGGTGAGTTATATCCAGGAATAGAAAAAGCTTGGGACCTGCTGTTATTCCAGGAATGCATTTGGGCACAACCCACCAGAGGTGGAACTGGATGGGGATGACCATCCTCTCCCACCTTGGGTTAGATGAATAGAGATCTCCAAAGACCCAAGAAGCAGCAGGTGAACTATGGAGTGATCCATGGTAACAGTGACCCAGGGATAACAGGGGTGTAGGGGCCCGTGTTATGAATCTGGAGGAGAAAAAAAGAAGGTCATGTAGGGGAAGAAGATGTAGCAGCAGATAAGCCTCTCAAATAGTAGCTTTACAAGGGGATCACCAAAGATGTTTTGTCCTAACTATAAATTGGGACATAGTGTGGGACTTGGAGCCCAAGATTTAACCATACATTAGCCCCTAGCTTTGCAGAGAATCAGATTATTAAAGGATAGTTAGTGAAAGAGAAATGAGATTGGGGACTGTAGTTGAAATCTAACGCTGAGTATTAGACATATGGAAATGGTCAAGGGTAAGGAATAAAAATAGGAAATTTGGAACTAGGAAACAGCATGGGTATTAGCAGCTACCTTGTACATACATACATTTGTATGTGCCACTTTTGCCCCATGCCAGAATAATTTCACATGACCTCAACTTTTGGAGAGGCAGAAGTTGCCTTTGATTATTCTTTGTGAGTCCTGTTTAGCCATGGAAACTGATTGATACTGGACCTGAAGTAAAGGAACTCAATAGCATTGAGGATAAAGAACTAGTAGTGGCACAGTCAGGAGCTGAGAATCTATCAGGGCTGATAAAGCAAGGATGCTTTCAGGAATGCACTGGCCTCTGTGGTATTATTCCTGTTTTCTATACTTAGAAATCTGATTCATGTGTTGCAATTAATTCATGTGATGTAAAATTTATGAATATGTTAGTTGTATATTGAGCATTGGACTCTCACTTTCTTTATTTTGTAGGTTATGGTTAATATTGTCTTCTGTTTTCAATTAGTTTTCAATTATTTTGTAGGCCCTTGAAATCTTAAAGGACTAGACACTATGCTGACAATGTCTAATGACAGAAAGGCCCTAGACTAAATAATTAGGAATTCACAGCATGTTATCCATGTGAATATTATATTTCCGTTTCCTCCTTTGAGGACACCACTCTATGAAGTCCATGCATGTTCAGCTCCATTTTCTATACGTGATGAAATGTCTCACATATTATGTTACTAACTGGATGATATACCTAATTTTCTGAAAAATTTGCTGTGTGTTTTCACACTTTTTTTGTGCCTGCACAGACATTTTAATAGGAAGTTGGCAGGGACTTCTATCTTTTAAGAAAGTGTTGCTAGTCCAACAGGCAAAGCTAATAGTGCTTGAGTGGCTCCCAGTTTATAGATTTTTTTATTCCTTCTTCCTTTGGCTGTAGAACCCTAGGCTAGAATCTGAGAGAGAGTCAGAGAGGTGGGGTAGATTGTAGTTAAAAACCTGATGTTGATACCAACCTGTCTGGATTCAAATCCCAGCTTGGTTTTTTACTAGATATACAACATTGGGGACCTCGGCTATGTTTATGTTCTCTAGGCCTTAGTTTCCATATCTGTAAAATAACATCATTGAAAAGATGTAATAAGTGAAGGTAGAAGCATTTAGAACAACACCTGGCATAAAGTAACACTAGAGGGCTATTATTATTGCTGTCTTTGAAGACCAACAGTATAATTTTATACAGTTGCTTTGAAATCTATATTCAGCATTTTTAATTTTTATTATTTTTTAATTTTTTTCAGCATTTTTTATTATATCTTGATCATACAGCAACAGAAGCCAAAGATACATACCTCTTTTAGTAAGATTTCAAGTGATACTTATGATTATAAAAATGAATAAAGGATAAATGCTGTAGTTTATTAGCATGGTTTTAAATTGCTATCATTGGGTAATAAAGCAAGTATAAATCTCATGACCGGTATGGTTGTTTAAATCAAAAACATGTTAATTATCAATCAAGACGCCATGTGTTTTCGTTTAAAAATATTGAAAGATGGAAGCCAAATATATAATTGTTAGAGCTTTTGTTGTCAATTTACCAAAACTCACGTCCTGCTCTGATCACGCTTACATCTACAATTTTTTTTTTTAGATTTACAATTGTCATAACAAATGGTGCTGCATAGTCAGAGAGCAAACCGAGTTGCTTTGTTTAAATATTTTTTCTGTGATTTTTGTAGTTTTCATTTATTTGGCATGGTTTATCTTTTTAATTTTTTATGTCATATTTAATTCATTTTCCTCTTGAGCCTAGACTTTGTGCTTCTAATGGCTCAGGGCCAGAGAGATGAAAAATACAGAATGAGCTCTCTAAGACACTGAAACTACAAGCTTTTATGTACAGTTTTTCAGGTCCAGCAGGTGCTGGCAGAAAAGAAAATAGAATCCTGGCTGTCTCACTATTGATAGAAAACTAAAATCAGTGGCATGGAGAACGAAATCCCAAAGTCTACAGACTTCTACACATCTCTTATTTATAACAATACATCTACATTAGGCAAAGCCTATCCAATTTTTTATGACTTAATTGGTTCTCTCTGTTTGCATTTATAACACCAATCTACTTTCTGTCTTTCAACATATATCCCAGAGAAAGGAAATAGAAAATAAAACACATTATTCAGTAGGATTTCATTGTGCACAGAGAGTAAAAAGCAGGCATGTATAAATGGAAACACATTTGAAAGCTTTCCCAACTGAAATCTGGCAGGAGGTAAAGCACTTCATTAGGATTTGTAACATCCGTGGCGGACTGCTTCACACAAAGTGCTACATTTGCGAATAAGGCACAAAATTGACTGTCGAGGAGATGTAAGACCATAGCAGATTCCAATCCATTTTATACAGGGTACTCAATGGCAACACTGTACCTCAGCAACTCCAAGATTTAGATCTTATCAACTGTTGGTAGAGATTCACCACTGAATCTTCATTTGGTTCCGAAATAAGTCCTCTTGGTAATGACACCGTATAAAGGGCACAGCTATATCCCAGAAGTCAGTGGGCTTTCTATTGATAAACTCAGAGAATTACTGGCAAAAAAGTAATCCACGTTTCTAAATTTTAAATTGGAGACATTGACATATCTTGATGTTATAATGGTCATAATTGTGTCACTTGCCAAAATGTGTGGTTAAAGATAATGTCAAAGTTGCATTTTAGAATTCAGGGTTGGACACAGAAAAAAAGCAAAGCGTTGGCTCTTCTGCTCATATTGACTTCCATAACTGACAAGTTTATTAGCATGTAATAAGTATGTTTGCTCGCTGGATTACAGACACATGACTTACAAGCACCTTTTAAAACATATCTCACTATTCAGTATTTAATTGTCCTTTAAAACCTCTTCCTCCAAACCACTGTTCTTCCTTCCCACTGACATTGTTTTCTGAGCCAGAGTCAAAACAATCAGGAATGACCCTATTCATAAATACCACTTATGTCATTTAACACTCCTCATGTAAAAACACTATGAATTTAATTTTTTTGCAGTGTATGGGTAAAATAAAGATATGCTCCATGGGACCTGTTTCCCACCTCATCCCATAAAAAGAAGTATATGACTTGATATGTGTCCTTTTAGACTTGGAATTTAAGAATCCTAGATAGAATTACTGTGCTTACATGTGGTTTGGAACTCACACTCCTCTATAAGAGTCTTGATACTTCTAATTCTCCTTTCTGAAGGACTTTTTTCTCTATTTTTACCTCAATTTCAACTGTGTTGTCAGAGTATGAGCTCTTCAAGGACAGGAAAGATGCCTGATTCATCTGTAGCCCAAAGTGCTATGATGCCTGTAGTATAAATGTGTTGAATTCATTTATGCAAATATTAAAATATAGTCCTTTTTAAGGAAAAGGTATTGCTTATTTGTAATTTGTGTGGAGTTAAAGAATTTAAAAATTTAAATGGCTTGGAATAAATTATTTGAGAAGACCATATTGTACCATTGTTATTTCTAGGTAGTATTTTAGCACAGGCCTGGTTTTAGGTTGTCTTTCTGTGATTTTGAAACTTTCCTGCGGGTAAGAATCACCTGGGATACTTGTCAGACATACAGATTCTATGGAATCATAATATATAACAGAGAAGTTTGGTAACCGTAGATTTAACACACAGGGGCATACTGAATAGTGCTTAAAGAGAAATATTGAGATACAGTGAAAGAAGAAACTGATATGAAAGCATCTAGGACTTGAGGAAGAAATAAAAGTCATCATGAAAAGCAGTTAGGAGAGGCTCCTGGATTCCTCAGTTGGTTAAGAAGTTAAGTCTTGATATGGGCTGGGGTCATGATCTCAGGGCTGTGAGATCAAGTCCCATGTCGGTCTCTGCACTAGGCATGGTGCCTGCTTAAGATTATCTCTCTCCCTCTGCCCCTTCCCATCACATTCTCTCCCTCTCTAAAAAGATGAAAAAGATAAAACAAACAAACAAACAAACAAGCAAACACACAAACATTGCTGGGAGTTTATGCCTCAAGCAGCACCAATGGTCATATTCCTGGGAGTTTTCAATAGAAAGAAAAGCTGACAGAGCTTTGTATCCTTCACTGGCTAGGGTTCTAGGTTGACTAGAAGCAGATGGAGTGTCAACCTAAGAAAAGCATATTGATTGAAGGTTCCTTTTCCTTTCTGTATCATATGAGTCACTACTAAAATCTAATGCAGAGAAGATTGAAAGGCCAGGAATGGAGAAAGAGGTGAATGGAGAGCTAGAAACTCCAGGTGTTTCAACATCTAGTCCCTGAGAAGAAAATAAGCATAACTTGACCAGGACATGTGGGACTTAGGAAACTTGGCTCTCACCGAGTCTGCCACTCAGGTGTCAGAGTGCTAACTATTGATAAAACTAATCTGATTCAAAATGGTTTTTACCTTTGAGATTTAATGAAAAACTATACACTCTTTTTTTTTATTTTTTCACATTTCTTTACTCAGTGTTTTCTGTCTGTCACATGTAAAGGGAATTATAGAATCGTGAAGAAAACAACAAACTCAGTTATGGAAAGTCATTTATTGGTTATCTATTGCTGCAAAACATAACAGGTTAAACCGGAGCTTCTGTGGTTCTGAAATCTACACACTATGGAACTGGGTCCTCTGACTCCGAATTTCACCCAAGGCTGCAATAAGGTGTAAGCAACAGATGTAATCATATAAAGGCTCATCTGGGGTAGGATTTGCATCCAAGTCCGATCATGTGGTTGTTGGCACACAGGGCTGTTGACCTGAGAGCTTAATGCCCTTGCTGGCTGGTGGGTAGATGCCTGCTTCAGTCCCCTCCCATATGGTTTCTCCATAGGTCCACACAGCATGTCAGCTGGCTTCCATCAGAACCAGCAAGTAAAGAGCAAGAGAGGACAAATAAGACAGAAGCCAGAGTTTTCTTAGTTTTTAGGTTTTGTTTTGTTTTTTAAAGATCTTTATTTATGTATTCATTAGAGACACACACAGAGAGAGGGAGACACAGGCAGAGGGAGAAGCAGGCTCCCTGCAGGGAGTCCAATGCAGGTTGATCCCAGGATTCTGGGATCACGACCTGAGCCAAAGACAGATGCTCAACCACTGAGCCACCCAGGTGCCCTGCCAGAGTCCTTTTGTAACCTGGCCATGAAAGAAGTGACTTTTGCCCCATTCTATTTTTAGAAATGAGAAAAAAAAAAAAAAAAGAAAGAAAGAAAGAAAGAAAGAAAGAAAGAAAGAAAGAAAGAAAGAAATGAGTCACCAGTGGAACCCACAATTAAGAGGAGGGATTAACAGTGTCAGGAATACCAAGAGACCAGAAATATTGAGAGCTACCTACCATAGGTTGTTAATAACAAGTATCTGAGTACAATAGAACAATAAAAGCTCTAGGTTTTGATGTCAAATCAAGCATAACTGCTACATGTTAATAATAATGATAGCCATAGTCTGGCAATTGTGCTAATAGTTGTAAGAGTAGCAGTAATAACAATAGGTCCAATGATAATAGTAATCCAAGAAAAAGAAAAACAACACTATTTCAATAATATAATATTTATTTATTATAATAATAAATTATATTATTTATTTAATTATTATGAAATGAATCCAGTGGATTCATTTCAGAGGCAGATGCTTTGATGTTTTGGGAAAAAATGGATTAGTATGTATTTTTTTATTGTGATATCTTGAAATCTTTGGGGTATAATTTGAATAGGTTTTTTAAACGCTATAAGCCAACACCCATTAATGTATTATGAAATCAACTGAGTGACCTGAGACTAGGATGCAGAAGACAGACTGAACAAAGTAAATTTTTTCAGGTTAAAAAAGACAAACAGATGAAGAACATAAAGTTTTATCTAGAAAAGGAAAATCATATGGGAGAAATGTTGAAAGGAAAATTGACTTGAGGCAAAGGAAGAAGCTTATAATTGGTTCTAGTATTTTTTTAGTATTTAAAATTTCCTTTAGGCTCCTATATATTTGATCCGTTTTCTTCTGCATACAGCTGATTATGTTAGCAGTACATGGAGAAAATGAAGGAAAAACGTGTGGGGTGAGTGGTACAGAGAGAAATCAGCATTGTGGAAGCCAAGTGTAAGAATTGGGATCTCGGCAGGGAAACAGGCCCATGGAGGAAACAGCTCAGAAACAGACTTTGAGAGGTAGTCCAGTTGCCTCTGATATCCTCTGGGAAAGACCTGGATCCACAGCTAGAGATATCTTAAATCAGATCAACACTGCACTGAGTGCTGAGTGGTTGGGGTGAGAGTTGGAGAGTAGATGCAAACTATTATGATAAAAAAATGGGACTTAAAGTCCAAGATCCAAGTAAAAGTACCTGTAATCTGACACACAACCCTAGAACACTGAGGAAAGCTCTCATTTGACTGGTTTAGGAAAGGAAAGCTGCCATTATTGATGGAATTTACCATGAGCCTTCTTGGATGTGGGAAGAATTCTGTGCCTTAATAAAAACTATCTCCTTATAGGGCTTCACTGCATTGATTTCATATTTATGTGTCAGAAAATGTTCTGAACTTTCTGCATTCTCTTCATCACCCATGACACCTTAAAAAATCTATGTCTTACTATCACAGATTACCATTGGACCTGTGCCCCTTCTGCTATCATGGAGGTACTGTCAGTCGTAAATGTTTTCAGTCTCATTTTTTTCTACTTCTACTTTTCTACTTTTGCTACTTCAATATATATTACTGATTTTTCAGGAAATTCAAATTACATGTTCTCTTAAAAATCATATACAATTCTGTCTAAAATGCCCTTTATATATTTAAATTATTTATAGATATTTTAGGAATAGCTTTTTTTAATTTCATAAAGCATGGTTTATAACTTCAGTTTAGTTTATTTTAACTCACATATTATGTTGTGATTCAGCTCTTAATGTGTTATTTTATACATTTAAATTTTGAGACTTTTTAATATAAAAAATTCCTAAAAAAATGGAGGGGGGAAATCTTGGGAATATTAGCTCATCTCTTGGTTGAAGCAATAACTGGTGAAATAAACTCATGCACAGTTCATGTGATTTCAAGATACTGAAGGAAACTAATCGAGGACAAGTGTTTAATGAAATCAGAATTGGCTCTTTTCCTGCTGAGGGAATGTAGTTAGTTGCTCTATACAATAGGGACATAAAATAGTCTCATATACAAATGAAAGTTCTAATAATGTTTTTTTTTTTTTGGATTAGCAATTAAGCAAGCATAAGCATTTATCAAATTGTGAAGAAAAAAAGACCTAAAAACAAATGAAAAATAATACTAATTTCAGTGCAAGGATAAAAACAATGAACAGACAATGAATATAGAAACACTTGAGCTTTCCTATAAGGGAAGGATAAGAGAAACAAAGTATTTAATTTACTCATGAGAGAATTATGCAAATGTGTACTAAATTTTCTTTGGAAGACTTACAATTAGATACAGAGTATAAAATACAGTCAACAGTCACACCAGGCTAGCATCTGGGAACTGAGACTAATAATCATAACACAATTGTACTAGCTTTCTAATGCTGTGTAACAAATTATCACAAACTTAAGTGCTTCACAAAAGTTACTATCTCATAGTTACTGTAGGTCAAAAGTTCAGGTACTGGTCTTCTGCTCAGATCTCACCAGGCTTAACTCAAGATGAGAGCTGGAATTCCATTGCTTTTTGGTGGTTATGGTTCTCTTCTAAGCTCAATCAGTCATTGACAGAATTCAGTCTCTTGCTCGTATAGGTTTAATGTTCCCTCTTTTCTCTTCAGCAGTCAGCTAGACCCACTTCCAACTCCTGGAGTCACTTGTCAGATCCTAGCCAAGTGACCCCTTCCATAAGCAGTTTACCACAGTTTATTTCCTTTCTCTTAGTCCAGCAAGAGAGTTCCTTTTTTAAATTTAAAAACTCATCTGATTAGGTCAGCCCCACCAAGAAGAGTCTCTTTCAAAGTCAATGAATTAAAGATCTGAATTATGTGAAAATGCCTTTATCTTTGCCATGATTAAGTAACCTGATCATGGGAACAATATTCTGTCATACACACAGGTTCTGTCCACTCCATGGAAGGGGATAATACCAAATATATACAATAGGTGACAGGAATTTTGGAAGTGATATTAGAATTCTGGCCCCCAAAGATTCACATATTTCCCAAAAGCAAAATACATCCACCCTTTATCATGATTCCTGAATCTCATCCCATCACCGTATTGGCTTGAAGTCTAAAATCTCATAATCTAAATCTCATCATATCTTCAATTTAGAGTCCTAATCTAATCTAAATATCATCATTTCGAAGTCCAAAGTCTTGTCATCTAAATTTTCTCAAGCAGATGCAATAAAAGCTCCTGGATGTAATTCTTTACTATAGTTCCTTGGGGCACAATTACTCTCCATCTGCTTCCTTCCATGGTCCCATCCACAGATCTTACAAAATGGAAAGTTGCCCCTTCTTACATCATTTCCGACCCCCCCCCCCAACTTTATTGAGGTAAAATTGACCCAAAAATGTATATATTTAAAGTGTTCAGTATGATGATTTAATATATATTGTGAAATTATTACCACAACCAGGTTAATTAATACACCTCTTACTTCACATAGTTACCTGTGTGTGTATGCGTGTGTGTACGTGTGTGGTGAGAACACTTACCATCTACTCTCTTAGCAATACAGAATTGTTAACTATAGTCACCATGCTGTACATTAGTTCTCTAGATCTTACTCATCTCATAACTGATAGGTTGTACCCCTGACCAACATCTTCCCATTTCCCACACCCACACCCCCAGCCCCTGGCACCCACCATTCTACTTTGTTTCTATAAGTTTGACATTTTCTTTCTTTATTTTTTTTAAAGATTCTGTCTATAAATGAGATTACATAGTATTTGCCCTTCCCTGTCTTATTTCATTTAACACAATGTCCTCTAGTTTCATTCATATTATTGCAAATGAGAGGATTTCCCCTTTATTATGGCTGAACAATATCCCATTGTGTGGAGTATATATTTATTATGTTTATTGTAGCCATTCCATTCATTGTTTCAAGGCCAGCATAAGAGCATTTCTCTGAAGTCTCTCCCTCTTTTAAAGGGCTCACCTGATTAGGTCAGGGCCACCAGGATATTATCACTTTTTATTAAATCAGAGTCACCTAATTAGGGATCTAATTAGGGATCTTAACTACATCTGCAAAATTTCTTTTTTCATGTAACATGATTAAGAGTGTTATAGCCTATCATATTTATAGGTCAAGCTCACACTTGAAGGGGTGGGGAAAAAAGAGGTATGTTCATATTAGTAGGTAGAATTTTTTTAAAGATTTTATTTATTTATTCATGAGAGACACAGAGAGAGAGGTAGAGACACAGGCAGAGGGAGAAGCAGTCTCCATGCAGGGAGCCGGACGTGGGACTCAATCCCCAGTCTCCAGGATCACGCCCTGGGCCAAAGGCAGGTGCTAAACTGCTGAGCAACTGGGCTGCCTAGTAGGTAGAAATTTTGAAGTCCATTTTAGAATTATGCCTACTATAATAGGCTATAAAAAATAAAGTCACTTCCCCAAAACTATTTTAAACTTAATGCAGGTAGGCAGGGGGAAAAAAAAAAACTCATATTTCTTATTTTTAGGTAGTTCAAAAATATAATTCCAGTATTGTCTATAAGGATTTATGGGGTATGAAATTTTGGATTAATAGAGAGAGGGCAGAGTGTATGTAGATGGCATAATGTGGGAGAACTTAGAGCATCTTGTATTTAATAAAAATATATATGGGTGGAAAAGACCAATAAAAGCCTAAACTAATAGTTATACTTCAATATTTGAAAGAAAAATTAGGCAGATATGATATATCTATAATAAGAATTAACAGTGTGTTGAAAATACAGTTAACTCTGTGTGGGTTAATGAATGCCAAACAGGAGTTCTTAAGAAGGAAAGAGAAAAAAAAAAAATGTTTTAGATGGAACTTGCTGCAAGACACAAAGCTATGTGCCTACAGTGTGTTTGGAGAATAAAAGATAGATTAGGGACATGGGGCATATTAGGGGGTAGCAGGTTATTAGTATATGTTGAGGTCAGATTATGAAGGATCTCTATATTGTTTTTCACAAATTAGGTATTTTCGCGTAACTGGTAGCTTTAAACTTCTGTAAGCAGTTGAAATTTTTTCTTTAAGCTGCTGAAACTTTTTCAAGTAAGATCTCATGGAACTTGGGATAGATCAAAGCAAGGTTGCATTGATGTTTAGTGGCTCTAACTGTCCCACCTGGGGAATTTCTTTCTTATCTCAAAGACAAGAAAAGATAAAGAGACAAAGAAAGGTTTAAGTGTGGATGCACTGATTAAACTAGTTCCAATCTATGATGTACATACATTTATTAATAGTCTGGAGACAAATACAAAGACATAATGTTATTGTAGTAGGTTTTCTGTTGAGGGGACTGCTTAATTTTTAACATGCCTCTGCCCAATCTTTTCTGATAATTGTATCTGATACTAAGGATAAACTTCCAGAGACTCCACTGGCCTTGAATGGCCTTTACCATCTGGGGGGAACATTTGATCTAAGAGTAGAAAACCAACTTCAACTGAGACAATGGGATTCTCTTTTCCAGAATTCTAAACTTTGCACAAAGAGAAATGGAAAGTCCTTGAGCGTTCTTGGCAGCTTCGTAGAGGAAAAGTAGACAGACTAAGACTACAGGCCAATCCAGCCTACTACCTGTTTTGGGGGTTTTGCAATTATTAAATGGTTGGAAAAAGTCAAAAGAAGAATAATATTTCATGGCACATGAAAATTCTGTGATGTTCACATTTCAGTGTCCATTTATAAAGATTTATTGGAACACAACTCATTCATTTATGCATTGTGTGGCTGGCTGCTTTTATACTATAATGGTAGCATCAAGTAATGCAACAGGGGCTGTATAGCCCACAAAGCCTAAAATGTTTTCTATCTGGCTCTTTGTGGAAAAAAAAAAAAGTATCCTTGTCTCTGCTCTAGTCTAGAGGAAAAGACCATGAGTATTTAAAGCTGGCCTGACTGGTTCAGTACCTTTGTAAGTCTTGTTTATACAACTTCCTTTTGATGACATCCACTGTTTCAGTGCCCTGCCATTAAAGTTCCCATTCCTTTGAGCTAACAGAGTCAGCTTTCATTGCTTGCAACCAAAAGAACATTAACTAATATAATTATCTAATGACTTAGTCCAAGAAATCCATTAGCTTTGTATAATTATAGAGCTGGATTGACCATTTCAAGTAAATTTACCAGTAAATTAGTGAAAATAGACAAGCAAAATACTCATTAAAAAAAAATATCCAACACAGTGAAAAATTGTTTCAATTTGTTTTAAATAGACAGCTAAAACTGTTAATGGAATTTACATTGTATGAATGGGTTACTGTGAATTCTGAAATGATTATTGCTGTTTTCAGAAAATCAGTGATTTCTGGGGATCAGGGTTTAAATGGGAAGCCTATGGTTCCTCGTATGACTTCTATCAGGACCGCATTGCATAATAGGTGGATCCAGGATGCAACGCTACCCTTTGAGCTAAGCTGGAGGGAAAAGCTTCTTTTTCAGCTTTGCTCAACTTTTTCAGCTTTGCTCAACTTTGAGCATGAAACTTAGTCACTCTTCAGATCACCCTACTTGACGTTCTTCTTTCTTATGGTTTTTCTTCTGATTTCATTTTTCCACAATTAACCAGTGGCCAGGGAGCGATTCTTAAACTGTACATGCTCACCACGTTAGGCATACACATGACAGGTCCCAGCCCCTTTCCTGCCTGCTTTTTGCTCTCATCATGAGACCATTCTTCTTCTTTCTTGTTTTGTTCAAGTGCAATTTCAGGAACAAATTATTACTTCATCTTTTTTATTTATTTTAGAGAGAGAAAGAGAGCACACAAGCAGGAGAAGGGGCAGAGGAAGAGGACAAGCTGACTCAGCATTAAGCATGGAGGCAGATGCAGGGCTTGATCCCAAGACCCTGAGACCATGACCTGAGCCTAAACCAAGGGTCCAAGGCTCAACTGACTGAACCACCCAGGCACCCCATTACTTCATCTTTTCATTCATTGCTCTTTCTCACTAAACCTATTATAAAACCTATTACAAAGTAGATACTTTGTAATCAACCAATTATGATTTTCTCAATCCAAACATCATCAATGATGTAATAAACCTTATCAGCGGTACATTTGCTAGCACCAGGGATTCCCTCCCTCATTCTAACACAATTGCTTTTTCCAATTCCCAATCATGGGTCAAATATGTCTTCCACTTCTTCACTTCTGCTTCTTCTTAAGGACAGAAAAAGGGACACACAAACATGGTTTCCAAAGGTACTAGCTAATAAGGAATACAAGGAACTACTGGACACTTTATGGAATCCTAAAATGTTTTTAGATTTAAGGCTCAGGGAAGGTCATATAGGTATTTGGATGGATTTCTCTCTTAATCTGAATGTTATGGTTGGGACCCAAACATATAAGCTCAACTGTTTCTGTGGAGAGTACAATGTAAGTTTGATTTCCACTTTCCCTCAATACACGTGGGGCCAACCCTCCTGGGCACTGGCAAAAACAAGGAAAAATGATTAAAAACAGCAAGCTGTCAAGAGTGTTCTTATTGTAGAATCCTCAATCCAAAACCAAGAATGCCAGTGTTGGACTTTTTCTAGCTTATGATGCTGGATTTTCTAATAAGCAGTGATGCTAAACAACCTAATATAGCAAATATTTCCATGTGAACACAGAACTATATAATTCATTATCTGGCCAATGTGACCAGAAGCCAACATGGTAATACACAAGGATTCTGACACATGACAACTTGGACATCTAGAGAATTTTAAGCTCCATCTTTAACTTGTTTTTTTCTTATCCAATCTAGTTTCGTACTTAGAGTCACCCTTAGAGTGGCCTAAGGTTATTGATCTTGGAATTATATTAAGTCCATTCTTCCTTTTTCACTTAATTCCTTTTATTTTTTAATTTTAATTTTATTTTGTTTTTAAGATTCTATTTATTTATTCATGAGAGACACAGTGAGAGGCAGAGACATAGGCAGAGGCAGAAGAAGGCTCCCCACGGGGAGCCTGAAGCAGATTTTGATCCTGGGATCCCGGGATCACAACCTGAGCTGAAGGCAGATGTTCAACCACTGAGCCACCCAGGTGCCCCAGTTCCTTTTAATATAACAACTAGATTTTTTTTCCTACTCATTCTCTCTTGCTCATGGCAGTTGGTACTAAGGTTTTTGATTTAACCAGAATGATTAGATTAGATTAATTTTAGCCATGTCCATTCATTTTAAAAATGCCATGACACTGGTCTTTACATTTTTCATTATTAGTTTCAGTATCAGGGCTTTTGTTTTATTGAATGGGGTATGAAACATTGGACCAGAGGGAATTGTCCAGGTTATAAATAAAGAACCTGTGGAGGCTTCTTTCTCAACTCCTTTTGCTGTAGGACTGTACCTGTCCTCTAGATGATTCTGACCAGAACCTCACAGAACATTGCTTTAGGATTCTCATTTTTCGTATACACGAAGAACAAAATTATTAACCCACCTTTCTCAGCTTGTGTCTAAAGCTTGTCTGATCCTCAATATATGATCTTGTCTTTCACTTCACTAAAACAAGAGTTACGAGTGCGATTCCCTAATCATCCCTGCTCCTTTCCTGCATCTTATGTCCCCTCACCTCCAATCTTCATTCTACACGTGAGGCAGATGTGCCGCTCCTTTTATCCTTAAGAAAAATTTCTATTTTGTCTTTGATGCTACCATATCTCTTTGTGTCATAGCCTATTCCATATTAAAAATACCCACCATTAGGCTCAAATCCCATCTCCTCACAAAAGTCATTGTTTCAGTGCATATGCTGCAATATAGCTCTGAGCTGAATCCTAGAACTATCTTTCCACTATAATATACTGCTTTTCAATTGCAATAAACTTTTGTGTACTACCATATATTCAATTGAATCAAAAAGCATCATTGAGGGACACCTGGGGGGTTCAGAGGTTGAGCATCTGCCTTTGGCTCAGGGCATGATCCCAGAGTTCCGGACCGAGTGCCACATCAGGGTTCCTGCATGGAGCCTGCTTCTCCCTCTGCCTGTGTTTCTACCTCTTTCTGTGTCTCTCATGAATAAATAAAATCTTTAAAAATTTAAAAAAAATCTCATCCTTTAAAAAAAAGACATCATTGATTCTAAGGTGCACTGATTTACATGTTCCACTAAGAAGGTAAAAAAAAAAAAAAAGGAAAGAAAAAAAAAAGGAAACTAAGTCATGCCATTGATTGTAAGATGCATTCTAATTTCAGAGATGTTAAATTATTAAAAATGTGCATTGTAAAATTGATGAAATATGCATATGCTCTGCACTGAGGTGTACTGAAGATACAGAAATGACTAAGATCATGTTACAGCTTTTGAAAAGCTCCTGGACTTTTGCTTTCCTGGTATTGTATGCTCTCTCCACAAATGAGGAAAATGTTAAAAATTGAGAAAGGGTATTATTAACACAAAGATAGCTAATTTTTGATTGTTTGTTTGCATTATCTGGGTCTTACTGAGAAGTTTTTGATCAGTTGTTCCAAACTCTTCAGAACAATTTTTATTTGTGCTTGTTGATTGCAAAAATCCTAAGTCACATTTGTGTGGTACTGTTATTCACAGTGAATGATTTGACTTCGTGTGTAAGCGAATTTTGGTGTTCACTTAAGCAAATATAATTAGGAAAGTAAATATGCTAACAAACAAAATTTAAAAGCATTCTAGTTCCATGCATAAATGTCAGTAAGGATTTGACTCATCCTTATTATCAAGGATAATAGAAGGAGAAACGTGTTGGAGTTAGCTGATGAGAAGTTTTGTGACTATAGGACTGGTGGTGACTTAGATTTTGGTTTGGAAAAGATACAAATTATTTCACATGCTGAAAGAAATCTTCAGCGTACTTTGTGTCCTATGCTGACACTGACTATAGTTTCAGTTGAAAAGAAAATGTTAATGTGGTTGTAATGATTAATCTCACTTCAATTCATAAGGGAAAAAGGAATCAGAAATTCCTATTTCTTCTACCATCCTCCCCACCATCATAGACACATATGCAGAAATAAACTATGTCTTTATATTGTACAATTCAGTTGAAATTGGATTGGTCACAGACTGGTTGTACTTATATTAATCCTTTTCCTGATACTTATAAGTACATGAATCCTTTTTGATTACTGCTATTTGTGACAATCTGAGGCTAAAGTAGAAAATTTACTGAGAAGTAGGGAATGGATACCCATGAGTAAAGTCACGAAATCAAAGGAGGAGATTAGCAGTGGCTAGCTATCCCTTCTAGAATCTCCTTCAGTTCTTTGGACCCAAGGTGAACCTAAGAGGTGTTTTGAAACTAGTGTAGAGCAAAGAATGTGAAATAAGAATAAGCTAAATATCATGTATTTCTCTTATGTCTGAGCAAGTCATAATAAAAAGGGTATGGATCAATTTAAAACTTAAATTTAGATATAGAATATTTCAAAATAAATCTAACATTTCTTCTTTATAATGTGTGCATATTTCTTAATGATATCCATGGCAGATGAGTGTATTCAAGAGGGGGATCTGTTTATTTTTCTTTATTTGTGTATAAGTATATAGTTGAACAAGT
Source organism: Vulpes vulpes (assembly GCF_048418805.1). NCBI lineage: Eukaryota > Metazoa > Chordata > Mammalia > Carnivora > Canidae > Vulpes > Vulpes vulpes. The sequence continues at coordinate 26,956,430 of NC_132791.1, forward strand.
TCAGCTTTTAGCCCTATTGATAATAATTCATCAGATATTAGCAAAAGTGAAAGTGATAAAACCATCATAATTTATTAATTTGAAAATGTGTTACTAAGAAAATTCATGAAGTTGGGATAATTTATCAAATTATGACTTTGAAAGTGAAGGGCCTTTGAAATAGCATTGGATTTTTATTCCAACATATAATGTTGAATTTACTTTGGCTTAGCTTTTAAAATTTGGAATGGTATTTATTTATCGTTACTATTAAAATCCAAATCGGTTTTAACTTTTTGGCATTAGATGAAGGAATGGATGTTGTTTCTAATCCTTTTTTTTTTTTTAAGATTTTACTTATTTATTTATGAGGAAGAGAGCATATTAGCAGGGGCAGAGGCAGAGGCAGAGAGAGAAGCAGCCTTCCCTGCTGAGCAGGGAACCATCCCAGGACTCTGGGATCATGACCTGAGCCAAAGGCAGATGCTTAACTGACTGAGCCACCTGGGTGCCCCTATTTCTGAACTTTCATAGTAAATTCTATTTAATGCTTTTACTTTCTCTTACTGCCGCTTTATTTAAGGCATTATCTGTGAGCCTCTTCTTCAGTCTGCATTAACTCAAGAGAAAGCATACATACTTTCAGAGGAGACTTAAGGAACATTGGCCAACAATCCTTAAAGGAATGTTTTATATATATATATCATCTTTTCTTTCTTTTATCATTCAGCTTAGTTTTCCTTGTAAGGGGATAAGGGAAATGTATGTAAGCAACCTAAGGGGTCTTATTTGCATTTCATTGTTTTTTTTTTATATATAAAAATGATCACATTCAATTCCTATAAAAGGAGTTGCATAAACAGAAATATGTTTATGCAAAAAAACCTACTCAATTTGCTTCTGGGTAAAGGTGTTTGAAGGACGTTTCTAAGACCCAAATTGAATGCATACCCTTGAAAAGACCCTCTCTGTTGCAGATGATCAGATCTAGAAGGAAATACATTGTTCTTACCCTGAGGCTTTTGTTAGCTCTACTGAAATCATTTTTTAAAATTTTCTAATTCTGTGTTTATAGCCATATTATGCGGTATTTTTATGATAAGCCACTTCAGTATTTTTTAAATAAAGATTAAATAACAAAATGAAATATACTTTATTAACCCAGTACTTTTAAAATTTTGCTATTGAAGTACTTCTATAAGCAAAGTGAATGCCTGCTCTGATTTAAACATGTAGTTTAAAGCTTCTGCTGGGAGTAAAGGATGTCTTTGAACATGAGGTTTCATTTTAGAAAATGCAGAGGAAGTTTTCATTTTATCCCATGCCATATTAGAGATAATTTGCTATAAAATTAATGTTTCACATGTTTTATCTTCTCAAGGAGAATGGACAAGTGTACACAGTCATTCTAGGCATCAGGTTCTTCTAGCATGACACCAAGAAACCATGATAGGACCACCGTGTGAGACACACTGTGTTAGGCACTCAGTAATGTGAGCAAAGAGAAAAAAATAATTGGTGTTCAAAGTGATTACAGCCAAGAAATACTTATGGACTGATGATTTTGTTAACAATTCGCAAGTGACACTGTGATAGGTAGAAATATAGTGAGTCATACACAGTATATATTTTAATACTACTGAGTTCAAAAATAGGGGAAGACATCTGAAATCACATTGCATTCTGTCCTCTATTTCATGAATAAAGACAGAAAGGTCATCTAGAACAGCATTTTCTATCTTTATAACAATTTGTTTAGTGTATCATTACATTTCTTTTGCCTCTTACTGGAAAAGCAATTCAGCAAGTCATAAGTATCATTGTACATGAAAAAATGCAGAGTGACTGACACTACATAGTTGATGTCTTTATTATACTAGTTGCAAAAAATACTGAGATGAGAATATCACATGTTTATACCCAAAGAGTTTTGACTCATCAAGAATCTACTTTATTCCCTGTTGGTGTGTTAGGAAAGTTCACTAATTCTGTTAGAAGTGGATACCCCATCCACTGGAGAATATTGAAACAAAGTAGTATCAATTCAAAAATTAGTGTACTGAACTTCTACTTTTGGGCATATGGCAGACTAGACATTCTGAATGTATTTTTAAGAGCAAAACATCTAGGTGTTCGATAATCTAAAACAAACCTGTAAATGCATTGCTGAAATATTTCCCAAATAATTGTTCTTATTATCTATCGTTTACATCTTAGAATCAAATTGCACATATATTTAACTTGATACTGTACCTAAGTCACTGAGATGCTTCCAGTTTTCAAACTCCTTGCTCTCTGTTCATTAAACTGGGGACTTTATATTGATATGTTTTTAAATTCAGCAAATATTTATTGTGTTGTCTTCATTGCTGTTAATTAAGCTCAATGAAGGTTTCAATTCAGAAGTTGAACTTTTCAAGTGTAGACTTTTGTTTTAATTTACATTTTTACATTTTTTATTTACATGTTTCCACTAAAATTCCAGTTTAGTCATTATGATCATCTTTTCCCCTACCTTCTTGAAGACATTATAATAATTGATTCAAATCAGTGTCTCCTAATTTAAACATCTGGGGAAACTCTTGGTCTTTTCTATTAACAGCTTTTACTCTTGATTATAGGTCTTGTTTTTCTGCTTCACCATATATCCAGTAAATTTTTATTTTATGTTGGTCATTTGACTGATACGTTTTAAGGTGTCTGGATTATGTCTTTTTGCTCTAAGAAGTGTTGGGATCTGTTTCTGCTGGTGGTTAAATTACTAGAAGAGCCTTTTGCTCCTCTCAGGTAGATTTAATTCTTTGTTAAAGCAAGGCTGCAGTGGCTTAGGGCTCATTCCTAGGGAGCAGCCCTTAACCTAGGGTATGCTCCATGCTATTAGATATGCCTTTATTTTGGGATTTTATCTGGATGTATTTGATATTTAGTGAGGACTCTCTACCTCTACTGGGTCAGAACTCCAATATCTCCTAGTGATGTATAACATTTGGTATCACCAGGAAGTTCTCAGCCCAGAAGTAAATGATATCTGTCTCATGAAGTCTTTGCTTACGCTTAAAAAGCACAACCTTTAGTGACGTAATTGTATGAATTTCCATGCAAATTCTGTACACTGTCATGTACTGCTCTTTCTCATTTTAGTGGGTAGGGAGTCTAATTTCTACCTCCTTAGCTCAGTCCAGGTGCTCCTTAACTCATTGCAGAAAAGCATCCCAATGCGGGGGGCTAGGATGATTCACATGGGGCTCACCTCTCGTGTTTTCCTTTGTGTGAAAATCATAGTCCTAATGCTGCCTGTTGTTCATTGACTAACAGCAGATGTCTCAAATATTTTGTTGTTGTTGTTTTTTCCTGGAAAAGTAAGTCTAGTATCAGTTACTGTGTCGTGGCTGGAAGCAGACTTCTGCTTTTTATTTTTCTACCTAAAATCATGTACTGGTTATATAGAATTAAGTTTTATATACCTTTGCTCAGTAAAATTCTTTTTGCATCATCAGAATTCTCAATCAACCTCAGTCCAGAATAGCTTATGTTTTTGCTAAGCATAATTTCTCATTACTGCTGTTTTTCAAATTTTGTCAAGGTATATTCCTAACCTAACTGCTTATAAAAAAAAAATAGAGCCTGAAAAACAGAATTATAGTATAATTGCTTATATTTGGAGGCTTAATGGCTCTCCTCTAAATTTGGTTCATTACAAATAAAATAAAATTTCTTCTTTAAGAAAAATAAGGAAATGACTTTTGCTGCTTTGTTTTAGTCGTGGCCCATGGAGAAGCTTTTCTGCCTCAGGCAGGGAAAAATGTTAATAGTTGGAAAAGGTCATTTAGTTTTCTTCATTAAGACCATGAAATCAAATTAAATCTAAATGGTTCCTCACTTGAAAATAATCAATCTAAGGTGATCTTTATAAGATCATTTTAAAGGGCCTCTAGATCACTTCTGCTGAAAAATAGCATTGATTTTTTTTTGTATGTGACCAATTATATCAATTTAAATAAAATAAATCCATTTGAGACATAAATATAGACACTTTGCTAATATTCAGAGATATTTATAAGGTTTTTAATGATTACTTTTCATGATAAAACAATGATTCAGAGGCTGGGTATGCCACTTTAAATTTAATATTAAGTGTGATTTGGCAAAAGTAGATATTTATTTAATATCTTTGAAACTGAAGTATTCTAAATCAAATTCAGACAAGATTCTGATTATTGGAAACAGATATCATCTATTTAAACTGATCTTTGCTACATTGTAAGAACAAATATATTCTAAATCCAGGGGAATCAGTCAGGGTCCAATGAGAGAAACAGAGCCAATAGTGGTTATATATTTAAAAAGTTACTGCACGGAATGGACTTATTTGACTGTGAGAGCTGACTAGGTAAGTCTGAAATCCATAGGGCAGGCTTCCAGACGGAGAGGCTAGATCTTTCAGATGTGAACACCAACTGCATTCTACTGGCAGTTGCTTCTTTTTTCAGGAAAGCCTCAGCTCAGTTCTTAAAGCCTTTCAGTTGATTGAATGACCATCCTGATGTACTTAGGATAATCTTCTTTATTTAAGTCAGCTGAGTACTTTAGCGACAGCTATAAAACACCTTTATGACAATACCTAAGAAAGTGTTTGGTTGAATAACTGGGAGGCGGTGGCTGCCATCATCTGTATTTGTTCCCCCAAAATTCATGTTGAAAGCTAACCTCCAAGATGATGTCATTAAAAGGTGGCGCCTTTGGAAGGTGATTAGGTCATGGAGCGGAGTCTTCATTAGTGGGACTAGATAGATCCTTGCTTGAGGAAGTATCAGGAACTCGGTGACTCACCTGACACTGGATGTTGGCACCCTGCTTTCAGACCCTGAGCCTCCAATTTCTCCAGTGAGAAATTTCTGTTGTTTATATGTTACCTGTGCTGTGGTGTATTGTTACAGCCACCCAGACAGATTAAGCTGATAGCCTAGATCATGTCTGAGATTTCCATCCTGCCCTTAGTGGCAGTGTGCCCTATGAATTTCAGACTTGCCTTAACAGCCCCACAATCGTGGCTGCCAAATCTTCAAAGTAAATATTTTAATATAAATCAGCATTGGTGTCTTTCTTTCTTTCTTTGTGTGTGTGTGTGTGTGTGTGTGTGTGTGTGTGACACTTGGGAGTCCTCGTTATTTATCCACGCAGCACACATGCTGGGTATCAGGGAGGAGGCTGATGTGGGCGCTGAATACCACGTGCGGCGATCATCTTCTCCCAAGCTGCGCCCCTTAGCCTTGTAGAGCGTGACATCGCTGTGCACCCTGACATGGTTCAGCCTGCGGTCATCACGTTCCCGGCTGGCCTAGAGAGGAGATCGTGGGCATCAGAAGGAAGCCGCTGAGGAGGGAGGGTGACCTGGGCTCGAAGTCCGTGGGGCCTGGGCCAGCACACCCCAGGGGCTCAGCACACGTTCCTTGGATGAAAGAAGGGACATTGTTGACGTGGTTACACGGAGAAGCAACCGCGACCGCTGACACGTACAACTTAGAGAAGTTGTAAGATTACCTTACACAGTTAGCTGAAAGGACACAGTTTCCTCAAATTTACCAGGAGGGCAGAAGTTGGCGGTACTTGAGTGTGGCTTCTCCAGTGTCCCCACATTGGGACTGGGGTTGTCTGCCTGTCCGGGGCGAGGTCAGCTCTGGGGTGGGGACAAGGAGCCCCAAGTTACATTCGGGCTGATGGAGCTCTCTCAGGCTCGGCAACCCTTGTGGAGGGCGGGCTTCCCTGCTGCACCCTTTGGTCTCCCAGTCTGCTCTCCCCGGGGTGATGCCCCACAGGCAAAGAGAAGCTGGAGTAAATGAGCAGCTTTTTCCTAAGCCCTTCCTTCCTCCCTCTCTCCAGCCCTCCTTCCCTCCCTCCTTCCTCCTTCCTTCTTTCCCTCCTTCCTCTCTTCCATCATTCCTCCTTCCTCCCTTCTTCTTCCCTCCCTCCTCCCTTCCTTCCCTCCCTTTATCCTCCCCTTCAAACCCCTTCCCTCCCTTCATTAGAACTGAGCTATTTACTCCCAATCCCCTGCAGCAGCCCTGTGGCAGAGCCACATGCCCTAAAGGAGAGCTGTAGAAGCGGGTGAGAAGGCCGGGCCTCGCGGTAGAAAGGTAGAAATGCAAGAGCTTAGGATGTGGGCCTTTCTTGGGAAGGGTTCACCCTCAGCCGAGCAAGACAACTGGGATCAAACCAAGGGGCCAGGACAAGCCCGTGACTAGTCCGTGGTCAGGCAACGAGCTCTCCTTTCCATTCCTCTTCAGGTCCCACAGCTCTAAAGTGTGGGAGCTGGGATCTGAACTCAAGCTGTCTGGCTCCAGAGCCATTGTGTTACATTGATAATGGAATTGGGTTGAATGCTGGGGAGCAGGAGGCCCGCAATGCTCCTGAAGAACATGGGCAAGGTGCCCGGTGGAGAGCATGGGGTGCATGTTCCTTAATCGGACCTTATAAAGAGGGGGCTCCTGGCTGCTCCTGAAGGATGAGCAGGACTTCCCCAAGGAGTAGAGGCTAGGCGGCAGGAGGAGGCTGCAGGGCCGGTAAGCTCAAGGAGACAGGGGGCATGAGACCTTGGTGCCTTGGAAGGAAGGAAGGAAGTTCTGATCCAGCTGAGGATCAGCGTCTCCAGCTTCACCTCAGGGGCAAAACACACAGATGGCCTAAAAGCCACGTGTTAAAAAGGCAGGACAACTTGAGGAAAGGTCTAAAAGGAAAGCTAGTCGTTTTGTACTCTGGATATTGCAGGTTTTCCTAAGCAAGGCACAAAGCCCAGACACCGGGATGGAAAAGACCTTGGTCACTGTGAATTCATGACCTCCAGAGCTCTAAAATCCTAAATGTGTTGTTAAGTCACTAAGTTTGCCATCGGGAGTCTTTTCGTTAGTCATTTTCCTTAAAGCTTTTTCTCCCCTTGTGTCTATTGGGATTACTAATTTATATTTCAGATGTTAAACCAACTTTATATTACTAGAGTATATACCACTTGTACAATTGTCATTTTTATGTGGCTGGATTTATCTTATTAGTGTTTTAATAAGGATTTGTATCCATATTCATAAAAAATATCGGCCTGTAGTTTTTGTTTGGATATTGAGTTGGGAAGTGTTACTTGTGTTGTTTAGGAAAGTTTATGAATAATAATTCACAAATTAATTTTTAAGGGCCTGGTAGATGATAGCACTGAAGCCTTCTGGGTCTCAGGTTCTCTGTGTGGGTACATGATGATGGTGACGATTGTTTATTCAATCTCTTCAGCAGTTTTAAGCCTAGTTAGATTGCTTATTACTTTGTGAGTTTTAGCAGTTGATCTTTTTAAAAAAGAAAATGCATTTCTTGTAAGTTCTCCAATTTATTGGCATGCGATTTTTTAGTGTCCCCTCCTAATCTTTCACTTCTCTATGGTCAGTAATAATGTTTCCTCATTCATTTCTGATTAGTTATTTGATACTTCACTTTTTCTTGGTCAGTCTAGCTAAATTTGCCAACTTTTTTTTTTTTTTTTTCCAGAAAAAGCTTTCGGTCTCTTTAATGTTCTATTCTCTCTTTAGTCTTTGTGCCCATCTTAATTATTTTCTTCCTTATTCTTGATTTAGTTTTAGTCTGCTCTTTTTCCCCAGTGTCTTCAGATGGAAGGTTACATTTTAGATTAATTTTGTTCAACTCCATAGCAAAAGAAAAAAAATTGGTAAAGGATCTGAATAGATATTTCTCCAAAGAAGACCTAACAGATGGCCAACAGGTACATGAAAAGATGTTTAACATCACTAATCATCAGGGAAATGAAAAATCAAAACCACAATGGAATATCACCTCACACCTGTCATTATGGCTATTATCAAAAAGACAAGAAATAATAAATGCTGGCAAGGATGTGGAGAAAGGGAACCTTTGTGCACTGTTGGTGGGAATGTAAATTGATGTAGCCACTATGGAAAACAGTATGGAGGTTCCTCAAATGCAAATAAAATTACCATCTGTTCCAACATTTACTCTTCTGGTATTTATTCAAAAGAAATAAAAATAGTAATTCAAAAACACCCCCATGTTCTTGCAGCATTATTTAAATTAGTCTAGGTATGGAAGCAACCTGTGTCCACTGACAGATGAGTAGATAAAGAACATGTAATATATGTAGATACCATGGAATATTAATCAGCTGTAAGAAAGAAGGAAATCTTGCCATTTGCAACAATATGCATGCTAGAAAATTTTTTTTTAATATATATAGGTACAACTATGAATTTCCCTGTGAAGTTTTGTTTTATTACATTCTATTAAATTTTAATATGTTTTGCCTTCATTTTCTTCATTAATTTTTTTTAAATTTAAATTGTGGTTGGTTGACATACCATTTAATAATCGTTTCAGGAGTAGAGTTCAATGGTTCATCATTTACATATAACACCCACTGTTTATCATAGTAATTGCCCTACTCAATACTCATCACCCATCTAGTCCATCTCCCACCCACCTCCCTCTGTCAACCCTCAGTTTGTTCTATATCATTAAGAGTATCTTATGGCTTGTTCCCCCCCCCCTTCCTCCCTCCTATATGTTCATCAGTCTTATTTCTTAAATTCCACAAATGAGTGAAATCGTAGGGTATTTGCCATTCTCTGAATGACTTATTTCACTTTGCATAATATACTCGAACTCCCTCCAGGTCATTGCAAATTGCAAGAACTCATTATTGTTTATGGCTAAGTAATATTCCATTATATATATATACATTTACATACCATATATTCTTTATCTATTCATCTGTTGATGGACATTTGGGCTCCTTCCATAGTTTGGCTGTCATTGATAATGCTGCTATAAACATTGGGGTGCATGTGCCCCTTCAAATCACTATGTTTGTATCCTTAGGGTAAATATTTAGTAGTGTGACTCATGGATTGTGGGGTAGATTTATTTTTTAACTTTTTGAGGAACTTCCATACTGTTCCAGAGTGGCTGCACCGGTTTGCATTCCTAGAAACAATGTAAGAGGGCTCCCCTTTCTCCACATCCTCACCAACATCTGTTTACTGGCTTGTTAATTTTAGCTATTTTGACAGTTATGGGATGGTATCTCATGGTTTTGATTTGTATTTCCCTCTTTTCATCTGTCTTTTGGCCATTTGTAGGTCTTCTTTGGAAAAGTGTCTATTCATGTCTTCTGCCCATTTCTTAACTGGATATGTTTTTTGGGTGTTGAGTTTGATAAGTTCTTTGTAGATTTTGGATACTAACCCTTCATCAGATATGTTGTTTAGCAATATATTCTCCCATTCTGTAGGCAGCCTTTTAGTTTTGTTGATTGTTTCCTTCACTGTACAGAATCTTTTACCGCGATGAAGTCCCAGTGGTTCATTTTTGCAGTTTCCATTGCCTCTGTTGACATGTCAAGTAAGAAGTTAATACAGCTGAGGTCAAAGAGGTTTCTGCCTGTGTTCTCTGGAATTTTGATGGTTTTCTCTCTCATATTTGATCTTTCATCCATTTTGAATTTATATTTCTGCCTTCATTTTCATTAATCTCAAAGTATTTCTGATTTCCCTTTTGATTTGTTTCTCATTAGTTATTTAAATAACATTTCTAACAGTGTGTTGTTTAATATCCACAGTTGTGAGTTTCCCAGATCTTTTGCTTAGTGGTTTCTAATTTCATTCCATTGTGAACAAAGGACAGGCTTTGTATTTCTATACTTTTAAATTAATTGAATTTTGTTTTATGGATGGAGGTATGGTCAATTCTGGAGAATATTCTATATGCACTTGAGAAGAATGTGCAGTTTGTTTTTCATTGGAGTATTTTGTAGATGACTATCAAGTCTATAAAGTGTTAAAAATTGAGCTTTGGAGTATGCAACCATTATTTCTGAATTGATATCTTAATTTTTGTCAGTTTTCTTCATGTAAATTGGCACTCTGTTATAAGGTGTATATATTTATAATTGTTCATTCTTTTTTGATGGCTTTACCCTACTTACCTTGTATCATTACCCTACAAATTTGTAGTAACAAATGGTTTTCACATGTTTGTCTGGTATTTATATAGCCACTTCACATTTCTTGTGTTTGCTATTTGCATAATATACCTTCATCCATCTTTTTACTTGGAATTTATTTATATTTTAAAACCTAAATGTTGTAGACAGCCTACAGTGGATTTTTAAATTTCATGTTAAAATATTTGCCTTTTGATTGAATTTTAATTCATTTATATTTCATGATACTGATACTGTTGGATTTATGTCTTTGGAAAACTCATGATTTCTATGTCTCATTTCGTTTCTATTCCTCTATGCCTTCTTTACTGCTTTCTTTTGTATTAAGTGAATATTTTCCCATGACTTCTTACCTTTTTTTTTTTTCAACATTTCATGGAGTTATTATTTAGTGGTTGCTCCAAGGTTTACTATATATATATCTTCACTGACCACAATTAGCATCCTACTTATATTACCTTAATTTTCAGTGAGATAAGGGCACCTGTCTGGCTCAGTGGTTGAGGGTCTGCCTTTCACTCATATCATTATCTCTGGATCCTGGGATTGAGTCCCGCATCAGGCTTCCTGTAGGGAGCTAGCTTCTCCCTCTGCCTATGTCTCTGCCTCTCTCTTGTGTCTCTCATGAATATATGAAATAAAATCTTTAAAAAAAGAAAAATTTTCAGTGAGATAAAGAGATACATAAGAAGATTATTTCTCTACTTTATCCTCCTTTCATAATATTTTTGTTACATATATATTATACCTATTAATATTACTAGACTCCTCCCTATTGCTTTTCACCACAGCTTCCAGTGTTTGGTGAGAGTCCTTTAGGCTTCAACATCTCCAGGTCCTGTTGAAAATTAGATCTTTTGGAAATAGATTAGGAGCTACCTTGTTTTTTGTCCTATTTCTCACCCAGGCAAAATCTCAGATCCAAGGCTGGGACTCTGGAATTGGGCCACAATGGCACACTTTTCTTGGAGTGACACCCCCTCTTTAAATATTAAATGTTCAATTAAGAGGTGGACAAAAGCCTAAGTTCTTTCTGACTTGCCTTTCCTCCACTACTGCTTTATAAGCCAGTGCAAGGTGCTTAGGAACTCAATATTCCCATGGTGCCATGAGTAAAGTAGAGTATTCCATGAGGGGAGGTTGGGCAGGAGGAAAGAATCCCATCTCTCAACCATGCTCACCTAGAATTTAGCCACAGCAATAGGAAACACAGGGCAGGTTGAAAAATGCTGATGTCTAGCTCTTCCCAGAAATAAAGCCCTCTGGCCAGGAGCTGGCAAGTAGGAAGCCTTGTGTTCCTGGATACACTAGTCTGGAGTATTCATCTTGCTGAGCTTGGAGGTGGAGGGAGAGAGTTCTCTTGGTTTAAATTACACAGATACTCAATTATTAACTGAATTTTCACAAAGTCTCTTCAATAGATGTTCATTTGCTGTAATTTTTAGAACTATTTCCAAAGGCTTTAAATAGTTTTGTTAAAAATATAACTTTTACCACTTCACTGAGGAGGTGGTCTACAGATATACCCATGTTGTCATGCTATAAGTAGATCTGAAGTTTTGAACTTCCATTTCTGAAACAATCAAAGTGTCCCAAAGCCATTGCTTCTATGTATTTTTTGGCCCGCAGCTCATTTTCCAGCCTGGAGATTTAGTTCTCCATTATCTATTTGGCTATGGTTTCATTTCCTTATTGACATTTATATTTCTATTAAGCACTTGAGTAAGACAAATACTTGTGTTAAAAGAAAATGAGAAAGTTTGGAGTGACTCTAATTAAATTTAGTAAGGTTTTTCTATTTCCAATCATATAAACCACTTGAGCTTTATACCATTTCTTGAATGAAGTAGGAAATAAGTCATTCCATTTACTCTCATTTATTCTTCACGAAATAATTCCATAATGAAAAAAAAAAAAAGCATGTATCTGATTCATTAAGTTAGGAAGTCAGGCTCTTTTTAAATTTTTTTTTCTTTTTTTAAACAGAGGTGAAAGAGGTCTATATTACAGATAGGCTAAAAATGTCAGACTTCTCAGGATTGACCTTTTTTAATTTTTCTTCCTCAGAGCCCCAGCTCCAATGCACCCACTCATAGAACCATCATCTTTAGAACAAAGTTTTACAATGGCAGCCCATTTTCAGTTTAAATACTGAATACAAGACAACTCAAAGATTTTCTGACCTCCCAATACTTGCTCATGCCAAATACATTAAGATTAAAAATTTAAAATTTGGGGCACCAGGGTGGCTGCCTTTGGCTTGGGTCATGATCCCAGGGTCCTGGGATTGAGTCCTGCATTGGGATCCCTGCAGTCTGCTTCTCCCTCTGCCTATGTCTCTGTCTCTGTCTCTCATGAATAAATAAAAAATAAAAAAATAAAAATTAAATAAAAATTATTTAAAAAATAAAAATTAAAAATGCAAAATAACCTCTTTTTTAATTTTTTAAATTTTTATTTATTTATGATAGTCACACAGAGAGAGAGAGAGAGAGAGAGGCAGAGACATAGGCAAAGGGAGAGGGAGAAGCAGGCTCCATGCACCAGGATCTCGGGTCTCCAGGATTGAGCCCTGGGCCAAAGGCAGGTGCTAAACCAGTGCGCCACCCAGGGATCCCCGCAAAATAACCTCTTAAGAGGCCAGGATAATTGTTTTTATTTTGTTCTTTTGCTTTTCAAAAACAACAAGGTACATGATTCAAATAACTTTTTCCAAAACAACATAGAACTTAACCACCCAAAAATGGAAATTGTAAAAGCTTTACTTTTTTGTAACAGTGACTAAGAAGTATCAAGCTTTCCTTTTCCTTATGTGCTTTTGTTTTTAAAACTGTTAGTCAATAGGTTTAAAATGATCAAAACATGTAAGATTAAGAAAACAAATCACAAAAGAAAGAAGGGATCTACTTTATCTAGTTGAGGATACTGTGGTATTTTAATTATGCTTCTACTTTTGAAATAATTCTAAACTTAAAGAAATTGCATCAGAATCATAATTCCTAGATAAAGTTTACTAAGATACATTAATTTCTTACCTTTTCCTACCTTTCTCCTTATTCCTCTTTGTGTTTGAGTGTGCATTGCATATATCCTCTTTTTACACAGAAGTGAATATGTAACCCAATGGAATTATCAAATTCAGGAAGTTTAATATTTGATGCCTTTCAATTAACAAAACCTTCTTTTATATTCATATCTGGTCACTTGTTCCAATAGCATCCCTTATTCTTTCTCCATTCCAGGACCACTTAGCCTCCCCCCCACCCCCCATGACATTGATATTTTGCCACATTTTTAAAGATTTGGTTAAGAAATGATAAATATAAATACTTGAAGATCTACTGATTGTCAGTTAAAACCCATTATTCAGACTTGAAATCACTTACTATGACGTGTGGGGAAGGTGACCAAACTAGACTTGGTTATTGCCATGTCTTAACTGAAAGTGTTTCTTCTGTATCAAGACCTCAGGAGATGTAAAGGGAAATTGAGACAACAAAAATATCAACCAAAACTAAGTATATCCCTGTTATGTAAAATTTGGAATGAATATAATTCAAAGACTCTATTAAAGTTGCTGAAGCTTCAGTGAGAGCATATATCAAATGATAGTAATGATAAAGAACTTTCCTACAAACAAAATTACCGTTACTTAAACATGCTAATTTACTATAAATGTTCTTGCCTCATCAGATAGAAGAATCAGAATTTCTATATGGGAAACTTCCAACTTTGGTACACAAAACTTGCTTTGAAACTGCATTGTTGAAGCAAGTATGATTTATTTTTATTGGATTTTATGTGCTTTTCATAAAGCATCTCTTCATTATGTTATTTTTTAATATTCTACCTTATTTCTAAAAAGTTTAATTTTATTAATTATCCTAGGTGGATTTTTCTTTTCTTTTTTTTTTTAATTTTTTAATTTTTTATTTTTATTTTATTTTTTTTTATTCTTTTTTTAATTTTTTAAATTTTTTTTAAAAGTATTCTTTTTTTTTTAATTTTTATTTATTTATGATAGTCACAGAGAGAGAGAGAGAGAGAGGCAGAGACACAGGCAGAGGGAGAAGCAGGCTCCCTGCACCGGGAGCCTGACGTGGGATTCGATCCCGAGTCTCCAGGATCGCGCCCTGGGCCAAAGGCAGGCGCCAAACCGCTGCACCACCCAGGGATCCCTGGATTTTTATTTTCATTCCTTTTCCATTTTTCCCCATAAGATGATTGCTATTTTATTAAACATGCCCTGTTTAACCCGACATTGACATTGGCCATTTATCACAGGCCGTTCTTTGTATCTGTCTGGCCCTTCCACTCAGCTAGAGAAGTGGAAAATGACTTATAAGGCTAAATTGAGATGACCTTTTAGAAAGCATATCACACTATATCCAGTTGGAATTAAGCTTTTCCCCAATCCTTTTACCCCAACTGCACTTCTAAAATAGTTTGATCTGTCTGGCAATAAATCTGTTAGCATCAATGTTGTTCTAAAATTGTACATCTTTAGGAATAAATGATTTTTATGTTTGTCTTCCTCATTCTGGTTTGTTTGGGAGCAGGAACTTTGTATCCTCCATAGTCTTAGTTTTATACATTGTAGACGTATGTACATACATACATAGTACATAAATAAGTATATATTGTATTCTATTTCCTAGTATTTTACCTACAAAAGGAGACTGCAATGCCTAGCTCACTGGAAGAATTAGTTGTACTTACATACCTATTAGGCAGTGAACTTTGCAACGTGTTTCTTAAGAATATTGAAATAAGCACTTGTTAGCTTGAGCTGACCCAACAATGCACCACAGAGTACACAGCCTTAAGCAACAGAACTGGATGGAGGCTGGAAGTCTAAGATCAAAGTGTCAGTAAGGCTGATGATCTTCGATGAGGTAAGGATCTCCTCCAAGCCTCTGTCCTTAGCTTATAAATGGCTGTCCTCTCCCTGTGTCTTTCATGGTCTTCCTCTTCTTACAGGACTCTAGTTAGATTAGAGTAGGGCCCAGCCTAATGACGTGAGGTCAAGACTCTCTTTCCAAATATAATCACATTGTGAGTTACTGGTGATTAGACTTCAACATCTATATTCAGGGGTAAAGGAACACAGTTCAGTACATAGTAGCATCAGTCCAAAAATTTTGTTACATCCACATTTATGACTAAGTATTTTAATGAACTTGGATGTTTTAAAAATTACAACTAGACACTGGAAAACTTAAAATATCTTAATAGTTTTATGATGGATAGAAGATGGTGCTGGGGAAGATAGAATTTGATAATAAGGGGAGAATTAGAATTAAAACACAAAGACTATAAATTCCTAGAGGAAGAGAAGAAGGTTTCACACAATGTGTAAAATGGTGGAGAGAATACAGAAATGAGAGAAAAGAGCACTAAATCTGACTTCATGTCAATTTCCCTAGAGATGTCCCAGTCTCAATTGTTAAACAATTCCCTATTGACTATGGAACTCTAATACAACAAAAAGAGACTAGCCCAAGCCTCTGAGACTTTTTTCAATACATTAGTAGAATATATTGTGATCAGCCCTCTACTTAAAAACTCCCTGGGTAAAACAATAGCACTATTTATGCCATGATAGAACCTGTTTCTCTTGAGAGATAATAATAGTGATGACCAGCCCCTCAAAAATTCTAAGAAATGTGAATCTGGCCACCTAATCCTGTGTATATTAAATTCTAGGTAGAGCACAAATTTCTTGATTTGATGTTGAAATAAACAGCATCTCTTATTTAGGGACAAATTACTTTGTTGATACATTTTCCAAGCCTGCTTTCTCCCTCCTGAGGCTTGTCTTTAGTCCCAATTTGTTGCTCATTAACACCTCTGTCAAAGGGTAAATACAGGAAATAAAGGAAATGAAACAGTCCAATTCAGTCCTCGTTATGGACTCATAAAAACGTTTAATGAAAAAAGATGTTGAATTTTATGGGATGGATAAAAGTAAATGGCTGTTTTCAAAAATCAGCTCCTTTTAAAATTGTAATGAGTAGCTCATTTTTTAATATTGTAAGAAAATACTGAGAAAAATAGTATGTTAAATCTCACTGTATTTGCCACAGAACAATAGTACTACAGCTTCTACAGATACATAAGGTCATACATTATTGAGATTACTACTTATAAAATGCCAAAGAGATTAGAATAGGTTAATGTGACCTTTTTCTAAAATGATACAAAGAGTATAAAGCTATTTGTTACCTGTTACATCTCTAGTTTACTTATATTGACAATTTTCAACATTTTAAGAACTATTGACCATGTTAATACCCACAGAAGTCTCCCCCTATAAATTATTCGCACCAATGCTAATGCTGTTATCCATGGACTTTTCTTTGGGCAATCCTAGGGCGCTGTAATCAATTACTCTGCACTAGCTTGCTATGTTAGCAAGTAGTATTTTCCCAAGTTTGATTTTTCTGAAAATTACTATTGGCACTATTATTTTTCCCCTCAAGATGTCAAATTGAGTTACAATTCAGACTCATGGATACCCTTACCCAAAGTGAAAGAAATAGAAATCAAATTGTATTGTGAATTCTTTTGAAATAGTGAACTTTTGAAACATGAATTTGGAAGTTGTATTAATAAGCATATTTTGGGAAAAAAAATAAGCATATTTTGGCAAGTATTCTGAAAGCTAAGGCAGATGAGTTTTAGGGGGAATGAATTTTAAAAAGCCTCATTATAAATTGATAGGCTATTTCAAAATATAGCTTTCCCATACTAGTGAGATGGTGATTTGGCTTTTAATGGTTTTAGGTCTACTTGCAGCAATAGGCAGTTTTACCCTCCAGCTATCCCTACTGGTGAAAGTAATTCCATCTGAATAGTAATAGTAACTGTGAACAGTTTACTAGTGCTATTATGTTCCATAAATTGTCCGAAGGGTGTTACATGTATAAACTAGTTAATCTTCTCAACAAGGTGCTATTATTTTAAATAAGAGAAAACTGAGGCAGAGTTAAATACTTTGTCTATTACTGTGAGAGACTGGGAGATCTGAGACCTTGCACTGAAGACTTTGCAAGTTCCTGTTCCCAAAGTTCTTCCCCAACCACTTTCATTTTCTTTTAAAATGTGGTGAAATGGGGATGCCTGGGTGGCTCAGCAGTTGGACATCTGCCTTCAGCTAAGGTCATGATCTCAGGATCTGGGATCGAGTTCCACATCAGGCTCCCTGAGAGGAGTCTGCTTCTCTCTCTGCCTGTGTCTCTGCCTCTTTCTCTCTCACTGTGTCTTTCATGATTAAGTACATATTTTTTAAAAAGTGCTGAATATACATAAACATTACCATCTACACCATTTTGAGTATACAGTTCAGTAACGTTCAGTACATTCACATGGGTTGTGCAAGCAGTCTCCAAGAACATTTTTCATCTTGCACAACTAAAACTCTAGACCCATCAGCTTTTCTTTCCTTTCTCTCCCCAGCCTCTGGCAACAACCATTCTACTTTTTATTTCTGTGAATTTAACTGGTGTAGGTACATTATATAAATAAAATCAAACAGTATTTGTCTTTTGGTGACTGGCTTATTTCAGTTAGTATAATATCCTCAAGGCATACTGTAGCCTATGTCAAATTTTTTTTAATGCTGAGTGATACTGCATTATATGTATAAGCCACATTTTATTTATTCTTTTATCCATAAATTGATCATTGGGTTTCTTTCACATCTAGCGATTGTGAATCTGGGTGTACATATGTCTTCCAAGAACCAGCTTTAAATTTTTTAAGCTACATACCCAGAAGTGCAAATCCTGGATCATAAAGTAATTCTAATCTTTTTTTTTTTTTGAAGAAGTATCATACTACTTTCCACAGCAGTTGTACTATTTTACATGCCCATCAGCAGTGCTCAAGAGTTCCAATTTCTCGACATCCTCACCAAAATTTTGTTTTGTTATGTATGTATGTATGACATATGTATGTATGTATGAATATGTATGTATGTATGTATGAATATGTATGTATTCATTTATTTATTTCTAGTTTTTATTTTAATAGTAGCCATCTTTAATGGTGTGAGACAGTATCTTATTGTAGTTTAGATAAGATTTTCCTGATGAGTGATGGTGAGCATCTTTTCATGTGTTTATCCACTTATATATGTCTTTTGGAGAAATCTCTATCCAAATCCTTTGCATATTTTTCAGTCAGGTTTCATTGTTAAATTCTAGGAATTCTTTATATATTCTGGATATTAATCTCTTATCAATACATGATTTGCAACTTTTCACGCATAGGTTGCCTACTCTGTTGATTGTATACTTTGATGCACAGAAGTTCTTAATCTTGATATAGTCCGCTTTACCTATTTTTGCCTGTGTGGCCTATGTCTCCCTATAATCTCCTCACCCACTCATGTGTATGTTTTGAGCCACTAGCTTGTTTTTCCTTCCCTGCTGATAAAATTTTAAATGCCCCCAAATGACTAAGTAATAAGAAAAATTACTCTCTTTGCTGAGAATTGGCCTTGACCAACTAATCCTAAACAACCTCCACTCTGCTAACCCCTTCCTGGTAAAGTCCTATAAAAAATTTGACTTTATTTCACCAAATTGCTCACCCAGACTTCTGAATTATTGAAACATAGATTTGAAACCCAATAGGCTGATCATAGAGTAAATTTTTAACCACTGCACCCACTACAAGTCTATCTGTAATCAGCATTGACATGAATTACTGTATTACTTGCAAAACTACTAAAGATATTTTGTATAAAGATGAAACTAAATTCTTTAATTTCAATTTATAGCAAATACTGAATGAGAAACAACTGTTATGTTCATATATACTTTAATTTTATTCAATAAACAATGTTTTGATAATTGGTATGGGATGTTATGGAGAAATATATGACAAATATTTGAGGTGATTTGAAACTGGCTCATGTCTCAGCACTTCAATTCTGTGTGTGTTTTTTCCCTTTTGGGAATAAACTCCCGCTCATCATACCAATAAAGTGGTGAAAAAAAATCATAAAGATTTTTTTGATTTTGAGTTTGCAATGATTTAAAATGAACCTGTTGTCTATTACTTATTTTGAAAAACATGCATTAGAATTGTTTTGATAAAACAATTGTTAGTTTTGCCTATTGAATACCGCATATTACATGAGATAATAACACAGTAATCATTCTCTTAAATTTATGCATATATATTATCTTAAAGTGCAATTTCTTAAGAAACAAAAATGAAAATTATTTTTATTTTTTTAAAAGATTTTATTTATTCATGAGAGACACAGAGAGAGACAGAGACATAGGCAGAGGGAGAAGCAGGCTCCACACAGGGAGCACAATGTAGGACTCGATCCCAGGACTCCAGGATGATGCCCTAAGCCAAAGGCAGATGCTCAACCGCTGAGCCACCCAGGCATCCCCAAAATTAGGTAGTTTTAAATCCATTTACCCTGAGAAATGTCCTAAATAAAATATGCCCAAGCTGAATGTATTAGCGTGAATGACCACATTTGTATTTTATTTAGAACTTATGGAACACATATGGGTATACAATTTTACATAATAAGGGGCAATTACTGGAAGCTCTCCAGAAGAAATATTATTCCTGTATTAGAGATGTGCATGAAGCAAGACAAGATGGAACTGGTATTGCAATAAAATTTCTTCAATCCAGTTCATAGCATCAATGACTTGACCTCAACCTTATAAAAAACAAAAGCAGATCTTCATAAAGTTCAAACTAAACCTGAATGAAAGCAAGATCACAAAATAATCCCTTAAAATAAACCCCTCACCTTTTGGCTAATGTAACATTTTAATCAAAGAGTGATTGGGGGCAGCCCTGGTGGAGAAGCGGTTTAGTGCCGCCTGCAGCCCAGGGTGTGATCCTGGGGACCGGGGATCAAGTCTCACACCGGGCTCCTTGCATGGAGCCTGCTTCTCCCTCTGCCTGTGTCTCAGCCTCTCTCTCTCTCTCTCTCTCTCTCTCTCTCTCTGTGTGTGTCTCTCATGAATAAATAAATAAAATATTTTAAAAAGAGTAATTGAAATAACTTTAAACAATTATACTTTACCTTGGAGAAATTAAATATTTCACTCAGTAAAGCAGTATAAGTGCCTACTATTACTCCCCCCCATCAGAATAAACATTGCCCTCTCTGTAGCTACTTTTTGTGGAGTCACCCCTTGAATTGAGATCAAGTGTGTGTTTGCTTCATCTGAACTCTTCCCCTTAACATAAGAGCTTTTTAAAATAAGAATTCTGATTGTTAATGGTTTCAGACTTTATCTGGAATAAGAAATTCATATAATTTATTAGTATTTCAGATTTATCTGTGAAGAGCAATCCCCCTTTCAGTAAATTCCTTAAATGTAAAGCTGAGCTCATAAATTGGTGGCAGATGACTTAATGAGATTATCTTCAAGAGGTCTGGGTTCCAGCCTTAGCTCTCCTATCAACTCTTCATGTATCAATGAGTCTCTGAGCTCCAGGTTCCCCAGCCATTACGTGGGCATGTCAGTAACAAACTTCGATAAAGCTGGAGATTATTGAAAGTCTAACATGGGCTGGACATCTAACATATGGTAGTAGTTACTTTAATTCTGAAAATAACCTGATACTGTAGGTATTACCCTCATTTTATAAGTATTTCAGAGACCAAGTGGGGAAGCACAGTTATTCCATAAAACAGTCTGTAGACAGATTTCCATTTCCAAATTTTCTTTCCAGTGTTAACCACTTTGCTATGATGGTGAGGGTCTATTGAACAAGTAGCTTTGGCAGCACTTTGTAGCCAGATGGCTAACACCTTTGCTTCTTTATACTTGTCTGATAGTAGAAAAGAAGTAACCTGTTAAAATAAAGCCAAAGAGCCCTGGAGTAGGGATTTGAAAATCCATGTTCTACTCTAGTGTACTAGTTTCCTATGGCTGCCATAACAAGTTGATGCAAAATCTATGACTTAAAACAACTTAAAATTGTTTTTATAGTTTTGTGGATAAAAAGCCAGGTGTCAGCAGAGTCTGCTCCCTTTTGGAGGTTTGAGAAGAGTCTATTTCGTTGCCTTTTTCAGCTTTTTGAGCAGTATTAAGTTCCCTGGTTTGTGGCCACTTCCTTCCATACTCAAAGCCAGTAGTAGAAAATCTTGCTGTAGTAGTAACACTGTCTCTTTTTGTGCCGTATCTTCTGCCTGCTTCTTGTTAGGACCCTTGAAATTATACTGGACCCACCTGGATAATATGGGGAAATCTTCCTATTTCAAGATCTTTAATCACATTTGCAAAATCTTTGCCATGTCACATTCACAGGTTCTGATCATGGGAACATATCTCTGGAGACTGTTACTCAGCCTACTACATTCTGATTCTGTCACGCTGCATTAAAATTACTTAGAGTCATTCGATTTTTCTATTAATATATTTCCCGCACTTTGGAATGTTTTGATATTTTTTGAGATGCTATATGTATGCTACTATAAGACTTCTTACTGTATCTTTGGTATGATCAAAATTGCTGAAGATGAAGTAGCAATGGAAATGCCACTTTAAAAATAACTAGGTACTGCTTTAAGGACTCACACCTAGAGCAACTGTTATAAACATTTGCTTCATCTTATTATTTATTTTTTTAAATCTTTTTTTAAGATTTTATTTATTTATTCATGAGAGACAGAGAGAGAGAGAGGAGCAGGCTCTATGCAGGGAGCTTGATGTGGGACTTGATCCTGGGTCTCCAGGATCACACCCTGGGCTGAAGGAGGCACTAAACCACTGAGCCACCTGGGCTGCCCATCTTAATTATTTATTTTTTATTATCATTTTTTTTAGAAGTGAGGGACAAAGGGAGAGGGAGAGAGGGTCTTAAGGCTCCACAACCAGCATGGAGCCCGATGTTGGGCTTGATCTCAGAACTCTGAGGTAATGACCCAAGCGGAAGTCAGGAGTCTGACAACCAACTGAGCCACCCAGGTGCCCCTTCATTTACTTAGTTTTTAAAAACTTGGCATTTATGTTCACAGTAAAATGAATGTGTTAGACTCAAATCAATGTTAAAATAAGCAAGATCAGTACAAAGAGGTTATTGTGCCTTGCATTGGCACTGCTGGTTTTCCCATTGCTTATTTTTCAACATTTTAATTGCCCGATCACAATAAATTTGAAAGTTGGTCTCAGAAAGTTGAAGAAATTGAAAGAGATGTTTGGTTCTCAGACCTCCCTAATAGGTAACAGAATTAAATTTTTGTCTACACTGATGGCCAGTGAAAAGCACTCTAACTATGCTGCAGTTACAGTAAAATATGATACATTCCCATTGGAATTAACTATGATGCCAGATTCCATATGTAATACTAAGAAGTGACCAAAATCTCCTTTGAAGGTATTTCTCTTCCATAATGATTTTGAGTCTACAAATGAATCATTTAAATATTCATTTGTTATTGGAGTCAGAGATGGTATATTACAGTAGTATGATATTGCAAGAATAATGGCAATAAGGAATTTGGAGTGAGTTTCCACAGTTGAACATATATATTCACCCTTATAGAAGTCTGATGTGGTAGGTGCTTTTAAAATTTCCATTTGAGAAGAACACACACGAGATGTTAATTACTCTCAAATATCATATTAGAGAGGAAGATTGATTTTTTTGAACACAGGTAATACTACAAAACTGAATACATACAATCTGCATAATAGTGCTTAATTACATTAAATTTTCTGGGTTGGGCAATATTTTCTATTAATCAGGCCATATTTTCATTTTTGTATTTAAGATACACATATAGGGATGCCTGGGTGGCTCAGCAGTTAAGTGTCTGCCTTTGGCTCAGGGCGTGATCCTGGAGTCCCAGGATCCAGTCCTACATCGGGGTCCCTGCAGGGAGCCTGCTTCTCTCTCTGCCTGTGTCTCCCATGAATAAATAAATAAAATTAAAAAGTAAAAAATAAAGATCTACATATATAGAAAAAATTCCATTTTAATTCAGACTTAAAGTGATAAAATTTCCCTGGAAACATCTTTTTTAGCCCATTGACTACGTAAAATGTATGCAGTCTAGATGTAATATAATTAGATGTCACTGAGAATTTATAAGAAAATCTAGTATCTGTTCAAGGACTTCCTAAAAGTACTTCTGATATTGAGGCTCAAAAAGGTGCTATAGCGTTGACATTAAAACAGTAATGCCTTAACAATTTTGTTAAGATTCATGATTTAGATGACTCAGCTCAGCTGGTATGGATAGTATTCTTTTAATCTCACTAAAACTCCAATTTATTGTAAATTTGTTGAGTAAAATAGTCATAGTGATTGACCTTAAGAAAAACCTCTTTGGCCATAGAAACCACTAAGTACAGAATTCTATCTTGTTGATCTAGAATATTCTCCATGATAGGCCATATCCCAGGCCATAAAGCAAATATTCACAAGTACTCAGTAGTATTAAAAACACAGAATATTTTTTCTCTGATTAAAAGAGTTAATTTAGGAATCATCAGAAGAAAATTAGGGAAATGAATAAATACTTGGACATTTATTTAAGAAAAATAATTTTACAGTAACAACAAAAAACCTTGAATTCTGAAAGTTCTAAAACCTTGCTGAGAGAAATTGAAGTTCTTGATAAATGGTATCCCACTGAGGTTTCTTGTTTGTTAAGCATTATTGACAGATAACTGACAAATCAAATTATAAGCTATTAAAGTATACATCATAATGATTTGATACGATATATACGTTGTGAAAAAACTTCTTCTATGTGGGTCATCTACAGAACCATCACTTCATATTTCTTTGAGTGAGAACATGTAAATTGTACTCTTAGGAAATTTCAATTATCCATAGTGGTACAAGAAATGGTCACTATATTATATATTAGGTTAGATCCTTATTCATCTTACAGCTACAGATTTGTTACTTTCCACCAGTCTCTCCTTATTTCTCCCACCGATAGACCCTAACAACCACTTTTCTACTATGCTTCTATGAATGAGACTTTTTTTTTAGATGCCACATGTAAGTAACATCATGCAATATTTATCTTTCTCTTTGACTTCACTTAGCATAATGCGGTCAAGGACCATTCATGTTGTCCCAAATAGCATGATTTCTTTCTTTCCCATGGCTGAATGATACTTGTGTGTATGAGTAAGTAAATACAACATCTTCTTTATTCACCCACTGATGGATACTAGATTGTTTTCATACCTTGGATACTGTGAATAATGCTGCAATAATCATGAGAGTGCAGATATCTTTTTGAGATATTCATTTCCTCATTTTCTTCGGATATATACACAGAAGAAGAACTGCTGGATCATAGGATATTTCTCTCTCTCTCTCTCTCTCTCTCTCTCTCTCTCTCTTTTAAAGATTTTATTTATTTGAGAGTGAGCATGCATAAGCAGAGGGAGAGGGACAGGACAACTCTCTGCTGAGCAAGGGACCCACAAGGGACTTGACCTCACAATCCTGAGATGATGACCTGAGTTGAAATCAAGAGTTGATCACTTAACCAACTGTGCCACACAGGTGTCCCATAGGGTATTTCTATTAGTTTTTTGAGGAACCTTCATTTTTTTTTAATAATGACTGAATCAATTTACATTTTCACCAAAAAGGATTTCTTTGTATTCACATCTTTACCAGTACTTGTTACCCCTTGTCTTCTTGATAAGCGTTCTATCAGGTATGTACTGATATCTCATTGTGTTTCTTATTTTCATTTCCCTGGTGATTAGTGATGTTGGGTATCCTTTTATGTACCTTTTGGCCATTTGTATGTTGTCTTTGGAAAAATGTCCATTCAGGTATCCTGCCCACTTTTTACTCATTTTTTATTATGTTTACTTGTACGAATATTCATGTTTTGCATACTAACTTTTTACCTACTATATGATTCACAAATATTTTCTTCAATATTGCCCCTCCCACTTTTTTGGCTTGTGAGGAATATTTTTTACTTGATTTACTGTTATTTGATGATTTTTTTTTTTGCTTTTGTTGCCTGTGCTTTTTGTGTCTTATAAAAAAAAAAACCTCACCAAATTTTTTTTCAAATAAAAACTCACTGCCAAAATTAATGTTGAGGAGCTTCTTGCCTATTTTTTCTTTTGAAGATTAATTTGTTTATGAGAGAGAGAAAGAGAGAAACAGAAATAGCATGAGCAGGGGCCAGAGGGAGAAGAATCTCAAGTAGACTCCATACTTAGTGTAGAGCCTGATGTTGGGGAGCTGGCTCTCACAACCCTGAGCCAAAACTGAGGGTTGGACCCTTAACCAGCTGTTCACCTGAGCACCCCCACTATGTTCTCTTCTAAGATTTTCACATTTCACATCTTAGGTTTAAGTTTTTAATTTTTCTCAAGTTATTTTTTGTGAGTGGTATAGAGGACCAATTTTATTCTTTTGCATGTGACTGTCTAGTTTTCCCAAAACCATTTATGAAGACACTATTCTTTTCTCATTGTGTAGTTTTGGCTCCTTTGTCAAAAATTGACTACATATGCATGAGTTTATTTCTGAGGTCTCTATTCTGTCCTATTGATCAGTGTGTGTGTGTATGTGTGTGTGTGTGTGTGTGTGTCTTTTTTTTTTTGGCAATACTATAATGTTTTAAAATTTAGTTTGAAATCAGGAAGTTTGATGCCTCCATCTTCTTTTTCTTCAGGATTGTTTGACAATAGTTTAGTGCCATGCCAATTTTAAGACTGTTTTTTTTTTTTTCTATTTCTGTGAAAACTTCCATTGGGATTTGATGAGAATTGCATTGAATCTATATATCACTTTTGGTAGTATGTACATCTTAACAATTTTTTTTTTCCCAATCCATGAGCACAAACTAGATTTCCATATACATGCATGTCTTCTAACAGTTTCTTTTGTTAGTGTCTCAAAGTTTACAGTTTACAGATTTTTTACCTCCTTAAATTTATTGCTAAGTATTTTATTTTGTATATAGTTATTCATAGAATTGTTTTATTTCTCTTTCTGATAATTCCTTAGT
Source organism: Vulpes vulpes (assembly GCF_048418805.1). Classification (NCBI taxonomy): domain Eukaryota; kingdom Metazoa; phylum Chordata; class Mammalia; order Carnivora; family Canidae; genus Vulpes; species Vulpes vulpes. The sequence continues at coordinate 26,982,418 of NC_132791.1, forward strand.
GTATGCAAACACATCTGATTTTTGTTCATGGATTTTTATATTTTGCACCATTACTAGATTCATTTATTAGTTTTTGCGAAGTCTTCAGGATTTTCTGTGTCTTTTGCAAGTGAATCTGTTTTGTTTCTTCCTTTCTAATTTGCATGCCTTTTCTTTTTGTCTAACAATTCCAGCTGGGACTTCCAGTACTGTTTTGAATAAAATTGGTGAGAGTTGGCATGCTTGTCCTGTTACTTAATAGTGAAAAGCTGAAAACTTTTCCTCTAAAATGAGTATGATGTTAGCTTTGGGCTTGTTATATATGTGTTCATTATGTTGAAGTATATTCCCTCTCGTCAGTTTCTTGGAAGTTTTAATAACGGATGTTGATTTTTGTCAAATCCTTTTTCTGAATCATCAGCGATGATCATATGACTTTTATCCTTCATTTCGTTAATGTGGCATATCACACTGATTAATTTGCAGATGTTCATCCATCCTTGTATCCCTGGGATAAATCCCACCTGATGTGGTGTATGAACCTTTCACTGTATTGCTGGATTTGGTTGAGGATTTTTGTGTCTATGCTCATTAAGGATATTGAACTGTATTTTTTTTTTAATCTTATAGTGACTTTGTCTGGTTTTAGTATCATGGCAACACTAGCCTTATCAAATGAGTTTTGAAGTTTTCTCTTTCAGTTTTTTGAAGAGTTTGTGAAGAATTGGTATTAATTCTTTTTTAAATGTTTGATAAAATTCACCTGTGAAGCCAGACATTTTTTAGGGAAGTTTTTGATAACTGACTTGATCTCCCTACTAGTAATAGGTCTGTTCAGGTTTTCTATTTCTCATGATTGGTTCCTAGTAGGTTATAAGTTTCTAGGAATTTATCCTTTATTTCCAGGTTGTATGATTTCTTACAACCTTAAGTTTCTTTCATCAGTGTCTTGTAGTTTTCATTGTATGATTTGTTGGCACGTAAATGTTCATATTGGTCTTAGTTTCCTTTGTGTGATGTCAGTTGTAATGTCTCTTTCTATTATAATGTGAGTACTCTTTTATTCTTTGTTAGTCTAGCTGACAGTATTGTTTTTTCTAAAAGCTAGCTCTTAGTTTCACTGTTACTGCTTTTCTAGTCTCTATTTCTTCTTTGATTTTTTTCCTTCCTTCTATCAACTTTGGGCTTTTTTTCCCCTGGTTCCTTTAGGTGTTAGGTTGTTTTTTGAGATCCTTTTGTTTTGTTTTGGTTTGGTTTGTTTTCCTGCTGTATATGCATTTATCATTACATTATGAACTGCTTTTGTTGAATCCCAATAGTTTCTGTATATCGTATATCCATTTTCAAGGCTTTCTATTATGTTACATTGATATTTGTGTCTCCTTGTATTTACATAGTATTTTATTTTATCTAGCTTTGTAGTATAGTTTGAGATCCTAAGATCCTCCAGGTTTGTTGTTTTCCAAGATTGCTTTGGCTATTCAGGTCTTGTGTGGTTTCACACCAGTTTTAGAATTGCCTTTTTATTTCTTAAAAATGTCATTGGAATTTTGCTAGGAAATTCCTACATCTATAGATGGCTTTGGGTAGTTTGGACATTTTAAGAGTATTGTTACCCATGAACACAGGTTATATTTCCATTTGTTTAAGTCTTAAGTTTCTTTCATCAGTGTCCTGTAGTTTTCATTGTATGGGTCTTTCACTTCATTGGCTAAAATCAGTCCTAGGTATTTCATTATTTTATTTATTTTTAAAAAGATACTATTTATTTGAGAGCAAGAGAGAGCCTGAGCAGGGGGAGAGGCAAAGGGAGAACGAAAGCGAGAATCTCAAGCAGACTCTGTACTGAGCATGCAGCCTGATGCAGGGCTCAATCCCATAATAAGCTCAAGATCATGACCTGAGCTGAAATCAAGAGTCAGATGCTCACACAACTGAGCCACCCAGGTGCCCCAGTATTTTATTATTTTTGATAAAACTGTGAATGGTATAATTCTGATACTTCATTTTAGACTATAGAAAATATATTGATTGCTATATTTTGATTTTGTATCTTGAAATTTTGCTTAATTGATTGATTAGTTCCAGCAGTGTTTTGGTTGTCTTTAGAATCTACCACATATAAGATGACACTATCTGCAAATACTGATAGTTTTATTTCTTCCTGATTTTACTACTGTGTGTATTGTAAACTTCAAAGTTGCTAAGAGACAAGATCTTGTTTCTACCAGAAAAAAGAAATGATAATCAGGTGACATGATAGAGATGTTAGCTAACATTATACTGGTAATCATATTGCAATATAAATGTATCAAATGAACACATTGAACACCTTTAACTTACATATTTTTAAATGTCAAGAAAAAACAATGAAACCAATATATAGTTCAGTATAGGTCTACTCTTGCATTGTCAATTAAGTTTCTTTTTCTTTTGTTTTGGAAAGAGGTTTAGGAAATTGAGTAGAAAAAAATTTGCATCAAATGGTGTTGGAATGACTGGACAGCTTATAAAAAAATGACTCACAAATCTCATCTCACACGATGCACAAATGTTAACTCATTATTGACATTAGTCATAATCTTATATGTAAATCCAAAAATCTGTAAAACTTCTAAAATAAAACCTAGAGAAATTATGTGTGACTAGTAGGGAAAGGCTTTAGGGTAGAACAAAATGTAATTTATAAAGGAAAACTGATAAATTAGACTTTGGTCAAATTGAAGTCTTTTGTTTAAGACACAAATGATATATAAAATTATTAAAATCAGGTATACAATATCAGTTTTGATATGTATTTATTGCAAAATGATCACAACAAGTCTAGTTAACATCCATTATCACACATAGTTACAAATTTTTTTATTGTGGTGATGACATTTAAGATCTACACTCTTAGCAATGTTCAAATATACATACAGTATTAGTAAATACAGTCAACATGCTGTAAATTAAATCCCCAGGACCCATTTTATAACAGGGAATTTATATCTCTTGGCCACCTTCACCCATTTCAACTTTCTCTGTCCCCTCTGTCTCTAGCAACCACCAATTTGTTTTCTGTTCCTGAGTTGGTTTTATTACTATTTTCAAATCCACTTAAAAATGAGATTACATTCTGAAAAAAAAAAAATGAGATTACACAGTATTTGCTTTACTTGGACTTACTTCACTTAGTTTAATACCCTCAGGCTCTGTTCATGTTACAAATGGCAAGATTTTCATCCTTCTTTTGGCTGAGTAATCCATTATTTTGTGTACATATGTTTGTAAACACCACATTTTCTTGATCCATTCATCCATCCATGAATGCTTCAGTTATTTCTGTGTCTTAGCTACTATAAATACTGCTACAATGAACTTGGGGGTGCAGATAGCTCTTTAAGTTGGTGTTTCCATTTCCTCCAGATAAATTCCCAGAAATGGAATGGCTGGATCTTATGGTAGTTGTATTCTTACATTTTTGAAGAAATTCCAGACTGTTTTCCATAGTGGCTGCACCAGTCTACATTCCTGTTAACAGTGCATAAGGGTTCCCTTTTCTGCATATTCTCACCATTGCTTGTTAACTTGTGTCTTTATGACAATAGTCATTCCAACATGTGTCAGGTAGTATATCCCATTGTGGTTTTGATTTGCATGATTATTTGATTTGATTTCTCATGATTAGTGATGTTGAGCACCTTTCCATATACCTGTTGGCCATCTGTAGGTCTTATAAACTGAAGTCCTCTTCTCCTCAAGTGATTGAACTAAAAAATTCAATCCACAAAGGACTTGTTTTCTGAATATATAAATAGCTCTCATAACTCAGGAATAATGATACAAAAAATATCCCAAAATAATGAGTGCTCTTGACAAAAATTTCACAAGTTAAAATATTCAAATGTCCAGTAAATACATGAAAAGATGCATAACATCATTAATTATAAAGAATGGAGAAATTTAATCCACAAACTGTCACTTAATATATATTTAAAATACCATACCACACCAAGTGTTAGGATAGATAGCAACTAGAACTCTAATGAATTGCTAATGAATATGTGTGATGTTAGGACTACTTAGGAAAAACATTTGGCACCTTCTTAAAAATTTAAACATAAATCATAGGACCCAGGAATTCTACTCTGGTGTATTTACTCAAGAGAAAGAAAAACATAACCCTCTCAAAGACTTAAATATAAATATTCAGAGTAGCTTTATTGATGAGAACCAAGCCCATAAAACTAGCCACATTTTTATCTACAGGTAAATAGATAATAATTCTTCTTAAAAGGCAAGTATTCAACAAGAAAAAGGAAGAAACTACCAATACATACAAAACCATGGGGGAGTTTTAAAAAAATTATGATTGCTTTTGTACAAAATTATAGTACTGAAGAGTATAGGCCATAGTGAAAGAAATAAAATGTTACATATAACATTAAGCCAGGGAAAAATTGATAGCAAAGTTTAAATGAGATTCCCAAAGACACCTAGATCAAAGTTGGCAAGTGGTTAATTATAATGCCAGTGATGATTCTATCATTCCCTAGCCAATGTGGAATCTAATGTGTCAAAATAATGTGGTTGTCCATTGTGTACCACTGAAGAAGCTCTATCTTTCATGTGAACCAGCTGGATCTTGTTAAATTAGGAAATGAACCAGAATTGAAAGCTTTATGAAGCAACTTGGAGATGTGAATTTAGAATCTATTATACTGTTTTTAATAGTTGAGAATGAGGAGGGTTATGACATAAAATCTTTGATCATAATATAGTATTTTTTCCATGATAAACAGTTTCCACAATCCTGCTTGAATGTTACTGACCTCTCTTTAACCATTAACAAAAATATCAAAGGCCGAGTCACTGACTACTGAGCACCTACTGTGATTTCAGCACCAGAATATAACCTAATCATCACTGTAGCTTTTATTCATGTTATATAGCCCTCCGCACACTTGCATATGCCTAATATATGTTAAAGAATAAAAATAATAAACACAGAAGAGTAATTCATGATTTGTTTTATCTGCTCTGTGAACTGTTTATTAATAAACCATTAAAAACGAGGTTAGGGCACAGTTCATTTTAATGCTCTTATAAATAAGGATTTCCTTTAAATTTTTTACAGCGATTTAACTCTGATACCATTATCTTTCCAAAATGAAAAACAACCTGAACCAGAAAGGAAGCAGATGCATTAAATAAATGTTCTGTTTTTAAAATGCTGAGTCTCTTTACATAATGCTGTTCACTCTTCCTAACCTCTGGTAAAAATTTAAATTTTGTAGGTTTTAAAATTTATTATTATATTAAACTTGTTCCTGCACTGGAGTGTATGGAGCCTTCAAAAGGGGAGGTTCATCCTTACCTGAATTTCTGAGCAAAAGAAGCTCAACACTGCTACAAAAAATTCAAAACAATAAAAATAATTAAAACTGGAAAGCTTCATTTGTAGGTCAGTGAATTCATAAATAGGCATATAGTATTAAATCTAATGGTTGTTTCTGGATATTTTGGCAAGTGTCTGTCATGAAATGGTTTGCTAAGGCCCACATAACAAAGGTGTAACATGAAGCCATTTTGAATGTAATATACCCCTCTAAATTAGGTTTCCTAGGATTTTTAGGCATACTGGATTGAAGAAATCCAAGTCAGGCAAGATCAATAGAATTTTTGATGTTTGATAAATGCTGTGGCTTACTGAAATGAGTCAAAATAATGGAATTCAAATTCTGGTTCTATTACTAGCTGTAGTTATTTTAACCTCTTTGAACTGTTTTTTCATCATGTGAAAAATAAGAGTAATGTGGAACAGAGTACCAGGGCTGTATAAAGGATTACATAAGATAATATTTAGGAGCACCTGGGTGGCTCAGTTGGTTAAGCAGCTGACTTCAGCTCTGGTCATGGTCCCCACATGGAGCTCCCTGCCCAGGGGGGAGCCTACTTCTCCTTCTCCCTCTTCCTGCTGCTCCCCCTGCTTGTGCTATTTCTCACTGTTAAATAAATAAATAAAATCTTTAAAAAAAAAAACTAGCTCTGAAAGCATTCAGAATCCTACAAGGTTAAATTGATTTAATGTCTCGGACAATGTTTCTATCACTCATTTACTATTTACCCATATAAACTGTTGTTTTAACAGCATCTGGTTTTACTGTATATAAGAATTAATTAATCTATGTCTTCACATGTTCTATTTCCTGCCTTTAGAGTACTTTCTCCTCTCAACTGCTGAAGTACACTCTACCATGTACTCCTGTACAAAGCCATCAAAGTCCATGGAAACACATAGCAGTATCTCCATTCTCTAAATTCATAGCACTGATCTGAGTCCTTTGATTTATCTCTTAAAGGCTATATCAGTGCCTTTTTCCTCCAAATTTCTAACACTTAGAAATGTGACTTCAGGAGGTGGACAATAATAAATTAGATTTATCAGAGGATAATGTGTCAGTGGCCAATTCTAGCAAATCATCTTATATAACTTTTTTCTCCATGACCACTAATGAATGGGTAGTGGACCACATGGTGCTAGCCTCAGACATGAGTGATGAATGAGTTAGAAAATTCATTCAAGTGAGCCTGTTGGGAATCTGCACATTCAGGTAGAGTACAAACAGGTGATCTTAAGGTAGAGAAAGAATGAATATGACATAGGGATCCCTGGGTGGCTCAGTGGTTTAGTGCCTGCCTTTGACCCAGAGTGTGATCTTGGAGTCCCGGGATCAAGTTCCACATCACGGTCCCCGCATGGAGCCTGCTTCTCCCTTTGCTTGTGTCTCTGCCTCTCTCTCTCTGTGTCTCTCATGAATAAATAAATTTTTAAAAAATCTTAAAAAAAGAAGAATGAATATGACATTAAAAACCAGGGTCAGGGGAGGAAGCAAACTGTTGCCAAGAGGGAGGGAGTAGGGAATTGTATTCGGGGAACAGTCTATGAAATCTTTATACATATATTCAATATGCCTTCCTGTATACTTTCAACGTACTCTGCATTATAGCCCATTTGGCTTAAAATACCTTTAGCAAAATAATACATAGCTAAAAAAGGGATGAAATGCATTCTTTACATAAACTGCAGTGTGTAAACTTACATGTCAGACAGCATCATCTATTCTATCCAAGAACAGCAAGCAAGGGAGGTAATGTCAGCTATAGTTGTCAAACAGATTTCAAACAGAAATGCACAGATTCTGTAAATAATAATTCTTAAAAATAATTAGGCACATACCTCCTGAGCTACCCTAGAGTTACTAGCCTTCCTGTATTTAGGTGTAACAATAAGATTAAATGTACTGAGATATGAACAGAAGTGGTGGGTATTGATAATACACAAGCACTTTACAAACAGTGAACACACCCCTCCCACTCTTTCCCCTTCTCAGAAGCTAATTCCTGGAAGTACCTAAGATACAGTTTTGGCCTGCAGATAAATAAAATGGCTCAGGGGCTGACAGAAATATAAGATGGAACTTATATTCCAAGCAGAGCCCTCCCTTGATTGGGAATGCTTACTTTGGACTGTTTAAAGGGGGCAAGGATGTGAAATAGTGTATCTTTTAGTTCTTACTGTCTGTTTCAGAAGCAACTTAATTGTCCTCCACTAAAATAAAATTTGTGTTATCATGGAAATAGTAGGGTGTTGAGGAAGAACTTCACAGCACCCTGTATGGAATCTATCACACTGGAGACAATAGGAGGATCACAGGGGAGCTGATCCTGGCGGCATATGCACGGTGATGGAAAAGAGACCCGATAGTTGAGGAGCTGCCAAGAATCACTATTTCCCCTTCTCCAATTCCCCTCTTATGCTACAAAGTTCTTTATAGCACCTTCACCCATGCAAACATTCTGATTTTTTTCTCTCCTCAGCTAAGAGTCTGTGGATGACTTCACATGCATTAAGGCATTTATTCCACAAACCAGTTCTTGGAAGTTGATATGAATATGAGACACATCGATTGTCCCCTTGACTGGATCTATGCCCTGTTCAGCCAGAGGGAGGCAATGGCAGGAGTTTAATGAGAGGAAATAGAGCAATCAGGTATTCTTTGCCAAATCCATTCCTGCTTAGTCATTGTGTGTTAGTACATAGATGCACCCTTCCTTGAAATCAACTTCTGCCATATGGCCGTATTTATGGTTCTGTTCTCCCTGGTCTCCAAGTACATTATTTGTCTCCATGTCTTTTCAATCATAGTGATGGTAACAGCTTCACTCTATGGTTAGTTTTTTTGTATCTCATCATCCTTTTTTTCTTTTAACACTAACTATACCTCTATAAATAATCCCTTTATTAGCTCTCTAGCCGAGCCATCTGTTTCTTGATGCTATAATATATTGCTCCCATTTTATGGATGAGGAAACATAAGTACGAAAAGATCAACATCCTGAGGTCACTTAATAAATGATGTAATAAAGAATTGAAACCAGGCAGTGTGATGTAGGGTCTGTGTACCTAAATGCTAGGCGATAGTGCCTCCATATATCAGTACATAGAGACTGCATAGAATGGCTCAGAAGGAACTTAGAAATAAAAGAAAAATGTTCCGAGAGTTAGACTTTTCTGACTCACATTGTGATGACTTAAAAAGTTTTGAAAAATGTAAATGACCAGATACAATGTTCCCATTTGAACTGAAAAGTAGGAAAAGTCTAAAGAATGTGAAAATCAAAAGGGGAAGGAGTGTGGTCACAAGGAGAAAACAAAAGGAGTTCAATAAAGGAAGTTATGACAGTGTCCAACTCTGGGTGTTCAGAGTATTTTAAAATTTAGCTCCATTGTTAAGGTCATTCTAAGTATATAAGACAAACGAGGCTGCTTTATTCTGATGCCATTACATATTTAATACATCTCACTAAAGCCTTTTATTCTTATTATGTGCTCATCCAGCAGCTTTATGATCTTGATTTGTTTTTGTTATTCTGTGTAGAGGAGAATAATGCACTAATTCATACCTATTAAGGGTATGCTGTTCCTGTAGGTGTTTAAAATACTGGATAGAGTGATGTTTTGAGTATATTTATAAGACCTATGAGTAGCTAATGATTATCTGGCCCTGTAGGGTAGAGCCTCTTTCAGAAATCTGAAGACATTGTTTTTAAACCTTTAAGACTGAATGGCAATCATTTTATTATGTAGAGCAGATCTGTTTTTCAACTTGACTATTGGAAGGGAAGCAGAATAGAAGGGCAGTGTTCTCTGCAATTAGCTGAGAAACACATAAAAAAAAACTCTAGCTAAGAGAAATATATCTTAGGAGATATCAATTATTGGCATCATTCAGAAAAAGTACTTAGGAAACAAGTATCTGTGTGCCAGTTTCTCCTAGTCACTCAAGTTAACAGACACAGTTCTCAAAGGATTCAGACTTTATAGCCTAATATAGAATTTGTCATAAAAAAGTTACAGACAAACATGAGTTTTGAAGCCAGTTTGACAGTAATATTTCTCAGCATAAAATAATAAATTGTCATTCTAGTTTATAAACAAGTCTCTCACGAGTATTATCAAATCCTCCCCGAGGGAGCTGACTCAAACAGCATTTTTCCAAATCCCCAAAAGCTGAAACCAAGATCCTGGACCCAGTGTGGTACAGATTCCCAGAGAGACTCAATCTAATAACTTCAGTCCATCTGATTCTGATTCCTGTGGACAGTAAATGGTTCTTAAGACACTGGGCTTGGTAATTAGATAAACTTGGGTTTGGTTCTTGATCTTGTCACTTCCCAGCTGTGTGCTCTTGGCAGGCCCTTAGTTCATAAAGGGGGATACTGATGCCTTGATCTCAGAGTTACAATGAAGGGAGGATAAAATGGAACATGAGTCTGGGATGTGAACCACATATAGCAATTCTTACTGTCATTGCCATTAAAACTCTGACAGGCACAATTTAAACCTGTCTTTGATTATTAGAAGTTTACTTCAGAATCTTGTAGAATCTCGAATTAGCATTGTAAATATTACTTAGGACATTATTACAAATGAGTAGATGAACAACTGCATGGAGATCTATAGTTAGTAAATGGTAGATGAAGCAGCTTTGAGGAGGTTTGCATGCCTTTGTGAAACTTGGGCTGGTGAGAAAGAAGTTGTTACTAGTATATTTTTAATCACCAGATAATAGAGATAATAAAAATAAATAACTCAAAAATATTTCAGTGCAAAAGTAGTTTTGAGATTTCGGTCAGGAAAATTTCCTAAAACTATAGCAGACATGTTTTGAACTATTTTGATTACAAAAACTTAGATTTTAGTAGGAAATTTATAAAAAGATAACTTCTTAATTATTTTATTATATACTAAGTAATGGCTAGAACCTATGGATGCAAAGGTAAATATGAGGAAAAAGTACTCCTAAGGAACTTACTTTGAAATACCTTTAATCTGCAACATTATTTCCCAGTGTTATTATAGATAAGTCACATATAATTGCATGCAATTAAATGGGAAAACAGGTCTGTTTTTTCAAGTTTTTATTTAAATTCTATTTAATTAGCATATAGTATTATATTGGTTTCAGGAGTAGAATTTAGCGATTCTTCCCTTACATATAACAGCCAGTGCTTATTACAAGTACCCCTCTTAACAGCCATCACCCATTTAGCCTGTCCCCCTGCCCACTTCACCTCCATCAACCCTCAGTTGTCTTAACTCTATAGTTAAGAGTCTCTTACATGTGCTGCCTTCTTTTCCCCCTTCCATATATTCATCAGTTTTGTTTCTTAAATTCCACATGTGAGTGAAATCATATGGTATTTTTCTTTCCCTGACTTATTTCCACTTAGCATAATACCCTCTAGTTCCATCTATGTTGTTACCAATGGCAAGATTTCATTCTTTTTCATGACTGAGTAAAATTACATTGTGTATATATATATATAATCTTTATCTGTTGATGGTCATCTGGGCTTTTTCCATAGTTTGGCTATTGTGGACATTGCTGTTAAAAACATGGGGGTGCATAGTGCCCCTTTGGATCACTATGTTTCTATCCTTTGGATAAATACCTAATAAAGCTACCCTATGGCCCAGCAATTGCACTATTTTTAACTTTTTGAGCAACTTCCATGCTGCTTTCAACATTGGCTATACCAGTTTGCATTCCCACCAACAGTGCAAGAGTTCCTCTTTCTCCACATCCTTGCTAACATCCATTGTTTCCTGAGTTATTTTAGCCATTCTGACAGGTATGGGGTGGTATCTCATTATGGTTTTGATTTATATTTCCCACATGACAAGTGATGTGGAGCATCTTTTATGTGTCTGTTAGCCATTGTATGTCTTCTTTGGAAAAGTGTTTATTCATCTGCCCATTTCTTTCCTGCATTGTTTTTTGAATGTTGAGTTTGAGAAGTTCTTTATAGATTTTGGATACTATTTATCAGATATGTAATTTGCAAATATCTTTTCCCATTATGTTTAGTTTTATTGATTGTTTCCTTCACTGTGCAGAGACTTTTTATCTTGGTGAAGTTCCAATAGTGCAGTTTTGCTTTTGTTTCCTCGCCTCCAGAGACATGGCTAGTAAGAAGTTGCTATGGCTGAGGTCAGAGAGGCTGCTACCTTTTTTCCCCTCTAGGATTTTGAGGGTTTCCTGTCTGAATTTAGCTCTTTCATCCATTTAGTATTTATTTTTGTGTATGGTGTAAGAAAGTGGTCTGATCTTATTCTTTTTGCATGCTGCTGTCCAGTTTTCCAAACACTATTTGGATGGGAAAAAGATACTTTTTTCCATTGGATATTTTTTCCTGCTTTGTCAAAGATTAGTTAACCATATGACTGTGGGTCCATTTCTGGGTTATCTATTCAGTTTCATAGATCTCTGTGTTTTGGTGCCAGTACCATACATCTTGATGGCTGCAGTTTTGTAATATAGCCTGAAATCTAGAATTGTAATTCCTTCAGCTTTGCTTTTCTTTTTTAAGATTGCTTTGGCTATTCAGGGTCTTTCACAGTTCCATACAAATTTGTGTTTTCTAGGATTGTGTAATTCCAGCTTTGTGAAAAATGCTGTTGGTATTTTGATAGGGAGTATATTAAATGTGTAGATTGCTTTGCTATTATACACATTTTCACAATATTTGTTTTTCTAATGTACAAGCATGGAATATTTTTCCATTTCTTTGTGTCATCTTCTATTTTTTCATAAATGTTCTATAGTGGAAAATAGACTTTAAACAAGTGGAGATTTAATTATAAGGGGATTATTAGTTATTCATGTATTTGTTATATATATATATTTTTTAATTTTTATTTATTTATGATAGTCACACACACAGAGAGAGGGGCAGAGACACAGGCAGAGGGAGAAGCAGGCTCCATGCACCGGGAGCCCGACATGGGATTCGATCCCGGGTCTCCAGGATCGCGCCCTGGGCCAAAGGCAGGTGCCAAACCGCTGCACCACCCAGGGATCCCGTATTTGTTATATTTTAACCTATTGTAGTGATTCAAGAAAGTCATTGAACTCTAATAAAATTGATTTTACCAGAAGTAGATGTGAGTTGGCCAGACAATGTGTATGTGGTGAAAAATGTTAGAGGTAGGAGGAAAAAAAGATTCTAAATTGGGGGGGGGGGTACAGCTCAGAGGAATAACCCCACATGATGTATCTGAAGAACTGAAAGAAGTACTAGATTCAAAATAAAAGTAGCTAACAAGAGTCTGGGGAGATCAGTAGGGTCAGATCACATGGTGCTATAATGAAAAATAGGCTCAATGAGGCAAAATTTGCTAGGGAAAGACAAGACCATGGTCTATGCACAGTTAGGATGATGGTCTGGTTCAATGTATTCATGAATTTGCAGGAAAAAAATTGACAACACAAAGACATACATTTTAAAAATATTTTGTGATGGGAACCATGTTTTTTTTAACACCTCTTACTAGATTAGATATTTAAACTCAACTATAATTCACTTAAATTATAAATAAAATCTTTATTTTTATTAATCTTTTAGAACATACCAAGTCTTTAGAGCATAGCATTGAGTTCTTACATTTTGAAATACTACTACAAAACAACATAGGAAAGGTGAATCCTGGAAAAACAAAAAGAATATTCTAGCTCTAAAAATCATCCACTGCAGGAACCAGAGGAAGAACACTGAAAACTGAATAGAGTTTCTCATCTAGCAGAATTTAAGAAAACAATGGATCTGTGTAACAGGGTAAGAATCATACAAGGGCAGTGATGGGAGAAACTGCAGGGTGGATGAAGGTACATCAATTGCATGCCCTCCTAAGACTAAACTAAAGTTGACAATGGGGAAAAATACAAATAAGATCTGAGAGTGCCAAAAACTCAACTGGATATATGCCTCAGTGACTTAAAGATTTGCTGAAAACTGCATATTTGTTTGTAAAATTGTAAGTACAGAAATGAAATAGATCACATTACCTATAGGTTTGCAAAGAGAGAAATACTAGTATGACCCACACAACCAGCCTGTGACTACAACAGAAAGTTATTCTGGTAGTCAGCACTATTTAACTTCCTCTATTGTAATACGGATAAAAGTCTCAACTATCCAATCTTTTAATGCTCAATATAAGTGACTTAACTATATGTTTTATAAATGACAAATGTCTTCAACTGGTCTTAATATTTAGATCTACCAGACAGAATATGTAATATATTTTGAATGTTCCCAAATACTGGTAAGTTATATTCTACAGAACATACCAAATTTTTTAAACTTGGGATAGATTATTGTACTATGAAGGAGGAGAAAAGATCCAGAATCATTATCCAAAAATCAAGGGTCTATTTCACTCAATCACAGAAAAACTTTAATGGCTAAGGTCCAATCATCATCTGAGAAAAGTTTACCTGGCATAGTGATGATAGAGCTGCATCGAACTATATGAATTTACCTTCAGAGTGACTGACCACTAGGAAATCATTAAGTTCAGTCAACAACTAAGTGTTTTAAACACACACTGATGAATATAATATACATTGATTTTGTGTACATAGTAGTAATTAAATGTGTTTAGAGAAAAGTCTGAGTTCATCACACAATTATCTGGATTGAAAACATTCATCAGTAGCTTGAATTTCTAGAAAAAAAAATAAGAAAAGCTGTTTGAGGTCTGTTTAAGTAATTCAAATACATTTATTTGAAGTAAAAGTGGGCCATTTAAATTCAGATGAATAATTGTTTATGGTTTTGGCTTACATGATGTCCAAGAGGGTGTCATGACAGGTGTAAAATCTTCTAATCACTACATATGAGATTAGTCTATTTTCTCATTTTAGGACAAGAATGCTTCAAACCATCTTGGAGACAGATGACCTGGAAAAAAGAGAGACACACACACACAGATAAAAAGAATAGAGAAACATGCAGAAGGTCTAACAGAAGCAGTGAAGAATAGCTTATGAAGAAAATTTAACAGGCCCCAATTCCACCATCCTTCCACCATCATATACACGCTTCCGACAGGCCACTAACTTATTAGTTGGGATTTCCAGCTCTTTCCTTGTTTACCTCCATGTTGCTAAATATTCTTAAGTTAAGACATTAGCTGTTTTCTAATTAAAAAACGAGTTGGATTTCACTACTTTGTTCCTCAGCCACTTCTCTTCCTTCACGCTTATAATAATTAGTTTTTCAGTCATTTTTACCATAATTTTCATTTAAACATTATTTTTAGTGTTTCTATTTTCCACAGGGCAAGGAAGCAGCCTTGAGCTGATTCTAAAAGCAATAGTTAAAAAGAATGGTAATGAAAACTGATTCCCACAACTGACACCATGAGTGAGATGGAGGCAGGGAATTCCAGAAAACTCCTCATAAGATGTAAGTGAGCAGGAAGTGTGGGCTATCCAGGCCCAGGATTATTATTGCAAATAGCTGGGATAGGGTAGCAGATACTGTGGGGAAATAGATGCACTCAAGTGGACCTAGAGAAATCTGTAGCCAGAGAACATCATAACTAGGATGAAGGGCTTCTCCTCCACACTGAGAGCATTCACCCCCCACCTCCCAACCCCCCGCTGAGTCAGCACCCCCCCGCTGAGTGACTGATTTCACCAATTCTAAGAATGGTAGGGTAGCAAAGATGTTGCTTAAAGTGGCTCAGGGAAAAGGCACAACAAGGTGCAGAGAAAAAAAAATCACTGGAGAGGGCATGTCATAGGAGCAATAGAAAAGGATTGTAGCAACATTTAAACTTCTCCCCCTTTTCCTCAACGGGATGCAGGAAAATCCAAAAAATGTGAATGCCGATTGCTTAAATATGAATACTAACTTTAAAAACATTCATGACCACATAAAGATTTTTGCAATTAAAGAAAAATTGAAATTTTCAGGAGGAAGAAAAATCATCAGAAAAAGGCTAAGATGAAGGTGAAAACAGCAACACACCCTAACTTTAGTTTAAATATATATCCATTGGAACTATGAAAGAATGCCAAGAATCTAAAAGGAACTCAGAAATCGGGCAGCCTGGGTGGCTCAGCTCTTTAGTGCTGCCTTCAGCCCCAGGGTGGGATCCTGGAGACCAGGGATTGAGTCCCACATCAGGCTCCCTGCATGGAGCCTGCTTCTCCCTCTGCCAGTCTCTGCCTCTCTTTCTCTCTCTCTCTCTCTCTCTCTGTCTCTCATGAATAAATAAATAAGATCTTAAAAAAAAGAGGAACTCAGAAATAGCCAAGATAACTAGAATGCCCATTTTTAAACATCTTTGTTTACATGACAAAGGTTTTTCCAGTTAATAATAAATACAGTAAATAATACTAATCAGAAAAGAGAGTCAGTGAGCATTTTCTTTTTTTAAAGTTTAAATACATAATCATGGTTGTAAAAAATAGAAACTAATATAAATGTTGAAGATACAAGTAATAACTCTAAAACACATTAATGAGTCTGTCTTGATAAAAAGCAAAAGGCTGGGGCCCCTGGATAGCTCAGTTGGTTAATCCTCTGTTTCTTGGTTTGGGCTCAGGTCATGATCTCAGGGTGACAAGATCCGGACTGCATTGGGCTCCACACTACGCATGCTTAAGATTCTCTCACTCTCTCTCTCTCTCTCTCTCTCTCAGGGGCCTGAGTGGCTCAGTGGTTGAGCTTCTGCTTTTGGCTTGGGTCGGATCCTGGGGGCCTGGGGTAGAGTCCTGCATTGGGCTCCCCACGGGGAGCCTGCTTCTCCCTTTGCCTATGTCTCTGTGTCTCTCATAAACAAATAAATTTTTAAAAAATTTTAAAAGATGCTTTCTCTCCCTTTCCCTCTGCGCCTCCCCCCACTCCACTCATGCTCTTGCACATGTGCTCATTGTCTCTCTCTCTAAAAAGAAAAAAAAAAGTGAAAGACAAACACCTACATATTAACCTGTCACAGTAATAATTTCTGTTTTCAAGCTTTAACTTCTGTAAATTGGTCAATGATCTTTGTGTATTCATATTTGTTAGAATAACATGTAAACTGTATTTTCTGTCTTCATAGTTGATCAAAAAAACATTTGAAATAATTTTAGTATTAACATCAAGCGACAGATATGCAAGTGAATAGGAAAATCTTATCATAAAACTGGAGAGATTCCTTAAATTCATAATACTAGAAATTGTTATATCTCCATCTATGTCGACATTTGTGCTTCTGGAGTGGTTCTCTTGGCTTTTATATATACCGACAGTATAAAATATTCTATCAATAAAGTAAGCTAGAGGAAAGGGATGTTACTAAGATCATCATAAGGAAGAGAAAATACATTTATTGTGCTGTACTCTATCAAAATTAAAAAAAAAACTATAAGTGGATCTGTGCAGTTCAAACCTGTGCTGTTCAAGGGTCATATAAATATATGAAATACATATATCAATACATGAATATATATAATATATTGTTGCTATTATTTTGAACAAACTGTTCTATGTTGGAACAATTAAGAAAAAATTAAGAAAATAAAAATTTTATTTTTATTTATTCCTTCTCCAATGCTCTTCCTTTCTTAATGTAGATCAGAATTTCTGATCTATATGGTTTTCCTTCTCTTTAAAGCATCTTTAGCATTTCTTATGAAGCAAATCTATTGGCAACAAATTAGCTCAGTTTTTGTTTGCTGTGAAAGTCTTTATTTCTCCTACACTCTTGAGGGATAATTTCACAGGGTATGGAAATCTAGATTGATATTTTTATTCTCTTAATACTTAAATTATTTCAATCCAGTCTCTTCTTACTACATGATTTCTGAGAAGCCAAATGTAATTATTTGCTACTCTTTTGGTAAGAGGTTTTTCCCCTGACGTTTTCAGGACTTTTTCCTTATCTTTGATATTCTGGAGTTTGAAAATGTTATGTGTAGGTATAGTTTATTTGACATTTACCTGGTTGTCTTTGAGCTTTATGGATCTGAGGTTTGGTGTCAGACATTAATTTGGAGAAAATTCCCAGTTGTTATTTCTTTTTCATTGAAAGTGATTTTATTTTTTAACACAATATTTATTAGTTTCAGGTGTATAATATAGTTATTTCATAATTCTATACATCACTCAGTGCTCATCATGACAGGTGTACTCCTTAATCCCCATCACCTATTTAACCTATTCCTCCACCTACCTCCCCTCTGGTAACAATTAGTTTGTTCTCTATAGTTAAGGGTATGTTTCTTGGTTTGGCCTTTCTCTCTATTTTCCCCTTTTTTGTTTGGTTTGTTTCTTAAATAACACAAAGCAGTAACATCATATGGCATTCATCTTTGTCTGACTTATTTTCCTTAGCATTATACTCTCTAACTCCATCCATATTGTTGCAAATGGGAAGATTTCATTTTTTAGTGGCTGAATGACATTCCATTGTGTGTGTTATATATGTTCACTTCTTTATCCACTCATCGTTGAATGGATACTTGGGTGCCTCCTTAAGTTGGCTATTGTAAATAATGCTTCTATAAACATAGGGATGCATGTATCCTTTTGATTTGGTGTTCTTATATTCTTTGGGTAAATACCCGGTAGTGTGACTATTGAATTGTAGGGTAGCTCTATTTTCTACCTCTTGAGCAACCTCCCTACTGTTTTCCAGAGTGACTGCACCAGTTTGTATTTCCACCAAGAGTGCAAGAGGGTTCCCTTTCTCCACTTCTTTGCCAATGTCCATTATATCCTGTTTTGTTAATTTTAGCCATTCTGTCAGGTATGAGGTGATATTTCTTTGTAGGTTTGATTTGCATTTTCTTTTTTTATAAGATTCGCTTATTCATTCATTCATTCATTCATTCATTCATTCGAGACACACAGAGAGAAAGAGGCAGACACATAGGCAGAGGGAGAAGCAGGCAACTCACAGGGAGCCCAATGTGGGATCTATCCCAGATCCTGGGATCATGCCCTGAGTTGAAAGCAGATGCTCAATCACTGAGCCACCCAGGTGTCTCCAATTTGCATTTTCTTGATGGTAAGTGATGATGAACATCTTTCCATGTGTTGTCTATTGGTCATCTGGATGCATTATTTGGGAAAATATCTATTCATGCCTTCTGACCATTTTTAATTGGATTATTTGCTTTTCTCTATCTTACTTTATAGAAAAAGTAAAGTATATAATATGTAAAGTGTACAAAGCATATGTTAATTTACTGCTTTTTGTTAGTAAAACTTCTGGTCAACAGTAAACCATTAGAAGTTATTTTGTGGGGGTCAGAAGTTATATGCAGATTTTAAACTGCAAGAGGATTCAGCACCCCTAATCCTTGTGTTTTTTAAGTGTCAACTCATGTGTGTGTGTGTGTGTGTGTGTGTGTGTTACACACACACAATGTAAAATGAAGGACAATAGTGATACAAAAGCCAGAAAAGAGGTATTAGTTTTATTTGTTTTTTTATAAAGTACTTGCACTACCCCTGTAGCAGTGTAGTATTTTGTAAAATTAGACCTGGATTAGTTGTAAGTGTATATTCCAAACTCTAGGGAAACCACTAAAGTAAGTTTAAAAAAAAGTAAAACTAGTATGCTGAGAAAGAGAAAATGGAATCATATAAAACATTCAACTAAAAGCCGAAAAAGTGTAAAAGACCAAAACAGGTTGTCAGAGTGGATTTAAAATAAGATCCATCCACATATTTTCTACAAGAAAACCAACTTGCAAATATAAAGATATATAGAGAATAAAAGTAAATGGAGAGAAAAAAATAAGCCATGCTAACACTAATTTTTTTAATATTTATTTTGTGGGGGGGGGGGGCAGAGAGAGAGAGAGAATCTAAGTGAACTCCACTGAATGCTGATCCTGACAGACTTGATCTCACATCCCTGAGATCATGACCTGAGCCTAAATCAAGAGTCAGATGCTCAACCAACTGAGCCACCCAGGTGCTCCCATACTAACACTAATTAAAAGAAAGTGGAAATAACTACATTTCAGATGGAGCAACTTTAGTGCGAGAACAATTATCAGGAATAAAGAGTGGCATTACACATGATAAGGAGTCAATTCCCCGCAAGAAAAGATAATAATCCTTAATGTGTACATGACTAGCAAAACAGCATCCAACATATATAATAAATTACATAAGGCAAAAGCTGATAAAACTCCAAGGAAAAATATATGAATATGCTCTGATAGTTGCAAACTTCAATACCCCTCTCAGAAATGGAAAAATCCAGCAGACAGAAAATGATTAAGGACCTATTTGAAAATTTTTTAAGATTGTATTTATCCATTTGAGAGAGAGCGCAAGCATATGAATGGGGGAGAGGGGCAGAGGAGAAGGGGAAGCAGACTCCCTACTGAGCAGGGAGCCCAATACAATGCTGCATCCCATGACCCTGAGATCATGACCTGAGCTGAAAGCAGTTGTTCAACCAACTGAGTCACCCAAGCACCCTGAGACATTTGAATTTAACAATAAATCAAAAGGATGTAATGAACATCTATAGACTATGTGATATAATAACAGGAGAATACACATTCTTCTCAAGATATGGAATATACACCAAGATAAACCATGTGTGGGGCTATAAAACACACATTAACAAAAATAAAAACAGAAACTGTACCATATCTACTCTGAGACCATAATGTAACTACACTAGAAATCAGTAAGAAAATGATAGAAAATCCCAAAATATTGATTACAACAGAAATAACACATGAATCAATGAAGAAATTACTATGTTAAATGTTAAAATATTTTGAGCGAAATGGAAATGAAAACATTAAATGTGTGGCTACAGTGAAGTCAGTAAATGGGAAATTTATAGCATTTAATGCATATATTAAAGAGAAAAAGATCTAAAATCATTAATTGAAGCTTCTGCCTTGGGAAAAAAAATTCTATTAAATCTTAGAGATTCAAAAAAACATTTAAAATTTTTTTGTGTGTTTTCTTTTTAGAAAAACAAAAAGCCAAAAGAAGTGACTAATGATAGAAAACCTGCGACCACTTGATTTGAAATTTTAAGAGAAGTATCTTTTATTGTTATTTTGGGTATCCTTATTTGAAATTCAATTTTTATTTTCCATATTTAAATGCCATTTGCTTTTGTTGTTGTGATTGCAAAATTAATTGGTCTTCTACACATTTTCTTCTTTCCAAGAGCAGTTTTAAAGCTTGATATTTCATTGTAAAAGGTTTTTTTTGCCTGCTTGTAAATGTTATAAAACTTTAAGGAAAAAGTAATAACTTAGAAAAGCAAAATCACATATAGCAAATGGAAAAATCTGAGCAGATTCTTTTATATCCCCATTTTCTTTGGGATAACACAATACTTTAAAGGTTGACATTAACTTCCCCAAATTTCTTTTTACAATGCTCACAGCTTGACAGTGAGCAGCCCTTCACTTTTGTGGGAAGGTTTTTACTTTCACACCAATATTCTGCAACAACAGTCACAATGTAGAACAGAACTGGAGTAATTCATGTTCTATATTTTTGGCTTTGCAATCACTGCACTCATTATTTATCTCAATTTGTGGTTTGCACATGAAGATATGTGTTACCAGCAGGACTAGAGACATAAACTCAATCAGAAGAAAGCTAGAAAGATTTCTGAGCCATTACAAATTTACTCTTAGAAGAATCAGGTGTTGCTGAGTCTACATATTTCCAGGCCAGTTCTATAACAGAGTTTTCCAAAGTAGCTTCCAAGTATAAAATAACACTTCTTAAAGATAAATAATATTTATGTGCTAATATGAAGTATATTTATATGTGTGTAATTGAAATGTGTGTAATATATAGTAAACGTTTGGAAATTAGAAAAAAGATTTGGGGGTTAGTTAATTCTGGGATTTAATATTGCTGGCAATATTAAAATTGCTGGCACTTAATGATAAAAAAAAGTAGACCAAGTGTTAAATGTTATTATCGAATTAAAATGCTCTGGAGAAAAAGCACCCTTTTATTGACTACACTCAAATTTGACCACTCCCATTACACTGTCCTTGGAATTTGACTGAATGAAATGAGTTCTAGAAATTAGAAGAACATAAATTATATACTTATTCAATTTTATTATTTGTAGTAATACCAGCATTTTTATTTTAAAACTACTTTTACAAGACTGAATAAAGCAAATATGTTGTTATGAATAAGTAGATTCAATATAAGGGAAAAGAGATGCAATTATAAAATCAAGTGAATTAAGTGAAAAACCATTAAAGTATAACTCAAAATATGAAATATTGCTATATATATTCTAAAAATACATACAATTAAAGAAACATCAGTAACAATGAACACTGTTGGTATCATATTAAGGCTCTAGGACAGTTACTCACTTGAATTACAGCAACCTTGAATTCTGAGAGAAATGCCTGATTCCAGATCCAGAACAGGGAAAGTAACAAGGGATCCTGATATAAACCTGAATAGCAGAAAGAAGCATTTTTTTTTTTAAAGGGAGTCATGAAAAAAGTCTCAGGGGTCAGCCTGAACTCATCTTACTAACTAGAAACTTTGTAGAAATCTTTCATAGGGAAGGATGGTATCAAGTACCAAAAGTATAATCTCAGTTTGAATATTAGAACTTTTGCTTATTTTGTCTGAAAGCAAATCACTTCATACTTAATGGTGAAGGAAGATAATGATATTTATTTGACTGGGTTATTGAGAGGGTCACATAGCAAACAATCCTCAACTTCTGTTAGGCACATCCTAACTCTTAAATTGTTTGGTCATATCTATATAGTTCTAGAGATTTTAAAGTAGTTTCCTACAGAGTTTACAACCATTCTAAACAAAAATGTGGGTTATCTAGAACTCTGGATCAATGGATAATCTCAATTTAATCCACTATTAGAACCAGTGATATTTTCATCATTGACCTACATTCTGGTTAAGATTATTAAGGTGTTAACTATGAATTCTTTACTCACAGCAACAACAGAGCAGATAAAAACAAATATTAAAAAAACAATGCAAACATTGTTTTATTTTTTGAGATCACCCCAGAGCCCATGAGTTAGGTTTCTTTAAATAGAAGTCAGAAATATGGCCTATATTTCTAGATTTAGGAAAGTACCATCTTGGAATAAACTTGCTTTTATTTATCCTTTGTCATTTTTGACTTACTTAGGAATCAAGGTCACTTAAACTTCACTTTATCCATCTTCCCAGAAATGTGTTAGTTTATGACAAAGCAGGGTTTTATGGAGCTTTTGATATATAGGGTTCTCTTTGATTGTGGAAAGCCCAAAC
Source organism: Vulpes vulpes (assembly GCF_048418805.1). Taxonomy (NCBI): domain Eukaryota; kingdom Metazoa; phylum Chordata; class Mammalia; order Carnivora; family Canidae; genus Vulpes; species Vulpes vulpes. The sequence goes on from NC_132791.1 coordinate 27,005,035, forward strand.
TCCCGTTAAGAATACAGATTAAGGGAGGTGAAAAGTCTATGAGAAGATAAAAATTAACCATTGAAATAGTGCTGTGTATTTGCAGTTGTAAATAATACTTTGTAGGAAAATTATAAAAGCATGTTTTAAAAATTTTGCCCATGGGCAACTTTCCAAAAATCATATTTTTAAATGTTACAGTCTAAATAGATTTTCCAGTCATAACATTTGATCCATAACAACAGAAACAGCATAACTTGGAATAAGTTATTAAAGTCATCTTCTGAGTTTCCTGTACCAAAAAATGTGATTATAGTAGTAACTTACTTGAAAATGTTGATGTAAAGATTAAATGGGATGATACAAAAAAAATCACTTGGCAAAGTGTCAATAGTAGCAGTAGGAAGTTTTACCACTCTCTGCTGGGAATAATATACATGATGTGTGTGTGTGTGTGTGTGTGTGTGTGTGTGTATACCTGATATATCTGTAGATATGTATATATAATATAGATATCACAACTTCTTTATTAATCCCTTGATAGACACTTAAATTGTTTCCATATCTTGACTATTATGAATAATGCTGAAATAAACATGGGAGTGCAGATATCACTTGGATATCCTGTTCTCACTTCTTTACATATATACTCTGCAGTGGGATTGCTGGTTCATTTGGTAGTTCTTTCTTCTTTTCTTTTTTTAAATATTTTATTTATTTGTTCATGAGAGACACAAAGAGAAAGAGAGGCAGAGGCAGAGGGAAAAGCAGGCTCCTCACAGGGAGCCTATGTGGAACTCGATCCCAGCTCCCCAGGGTCAGACACTGGGCTGAAGGTGGCCCTAAACCACTGAGCCACCCGGGCTGCCCTGTAGTTCTTTTTTCATTTTTTGAGGAAACTTCATAATGTTTTCCCTAGTGGCAAATTTACATAACCACCAACAGTATACAAGGAGTCCTTTACCTCTGCATCCTCTCTAACATTTATCTGTTGTCATCTTGATAGTCATCCTAATGCGTGTGGTGATATTTTATTATCCTGATTCTGCCTTTCTCCTGATGATTAGTGATGTTAAGTATCATTTCATTCACTTGTTGGCCATTTGGATGTCTTCTTTGGAAAAATATCTATTCCTCTGCCCATTTTAAAATCAGATTATTTTTAAAAAGATTTAGTTTTAGGAGTTTTTAGATCTTATGGACATTAGCCCCTTGTCTAATATTTGATTTGCAAATGTTTTCTCCATTCTGTAGATTGCCTTTTCTTTTCTTTTTTTTTCTTTTTATTTAGATTCAATTTGATAACATGTAGATTGCTTTTCAATGTTTGTTTGTTTGTTTGTGCAGGATCATTTGAGTTTGGTGTGGCCCTACTTGTTGACTTTGCTTTTGTTGCTTTTGTATGTGTTAATACTGTATTTATTTTTAAGATTTTATTTATTTATTTGAGAAAGAGTAAGTGGGAGGGAGAGGAAGAGAGAATCTGAGCAGACTCCATGCTGAGTTCAGAGCTGGATGGGACTCAATCTCATAACCTTGAGATCACGACTTTAGCTGAAACCAAGAATCAGATGCTTAACTGTCTGAGCCAGCCACACACCTCAATACTGTATTTGTTTTTGTTGATGAGTTATATTACATGGATGCAAAACATTGTGTTTCACCATTTGCCCATTAAAAAGACCTGGTTAGTTTCTAGTTTGGGGCTATTAGGAGTAAAGCATAAAGTTTTTTAAATAGGTTTTTATGTGAAAATAAGTCTTCATTTCTCTGGGATCATTCCCAGAAGTACCGTTGCTGGATTATACTATAATTTTGTAGTGAGGTTTTTGTTTGTTTGTTTTCTAAATAACTTCCACACTGTGTAATGTATTTGTATTATTTTCCATTCCTACTCACAACATCTCTAAAGTGATCCAGTTTCTCACTATCTTTGCCAACATATAATATTTTCACAATTAAAAAAAATTTAGCCATTCCAGTAGGTCTGTAGTGATATTTCATTGTGGTTTAATTAGAATTTCTGTAATGGCTAATGATATTGGACATATTTTCATGTGCTTATTTGCCATTTGTTCATTTTCTAAACTGTTTATGTATTTTTCCCATTTTCTAATTGGATTGTATGCTGTATAAGTAAGTTTTAACAGTACTCTATGTATTCTAGATATTAGTACTCTGTCAAAAATGTGGTTTGCAAATCTTTTCTCCCTGTCTGTACCTTGCGTTTTTATCTCCTTAAGAGGGTCTTTTAGAGCAATTATTATTTATTTTCAATTTAATTTTTAAAATTCACAGCAATTGTTTTTTTTTTTTAATTTTGATGTTGTGCAATTTATGTTTTTTCATGGATGGTACTTTTGGTGTCACTCTTTACATAGTGCAAATCCCAGAGATTTTCTTTTAGGTTCTTTTCCAAAAATTGTATAGTTTTTATGTTTTACATTTAAGCTTACACCTCAATGAGAATTCATTTTTTAGTCTATGGTTTTCAAATACTGCAGCACCACATGTCTGAAATAAAGGTTAAGCATTTTTCTGTAGGTCTCTTTGTGGGTCTCCATTTAGTTACATTAATCTATATATTTCTCCCTCTACTAATGAGCACAGTTTTGGTGAATTAACTATGTATATTAAGTCTTGTAATCAGGCACAGAAATTCCTCACAGTTTAGTTTTTCTTTCCAAAACCATTTTAGCTCTTTCAGTTCTTGTGCCTTCCCATAAACATTTTAGAACAATCTTGCCTACATTTAAATAATTAGATGATAGATTGATGGATAGATAGATAGATAGATAGATAGATAGATTCTGTGTGTGTGTGTGTGTGTGTGTGTGTGTGTGTGTGTGAAATTGAGAGAGAGAGAGATTGAGAGAGAGAGAGAGAAATATTTCAGGACTATTTTAAGCCTATCAATTTGGGGACAATTTACATCCTCACTATACTGAGCCTTTCAAACCGTGAACATATTATGTCTCTCCATTTATTTTCTTTTCTTGCTTTATTTCACTAGGTAGACTTCTAAAACTATGTTTAATAAAAATGGTGCGAGAGGGCATCCTTGTCTTGTTCTCAACCTAGGGGAAAAGCATTTAGACCTTTATTATCAAGAATGATGGAGGTTGTAGGTTTTTGGTAGATGCTTTTTATTGACTTAAAGAAATTTTCCTCTATATCTATTTTGCTGAGGTTTTTTTTTAAAAAAAATCATAAATGGGTGTTGAATTTTATCAAATGCTTTGTGTTGTTTTATATAATCATGTTATTTTTGTTCTTTAGCATGTTAATATAGTGGATTCCATTATTTGATTTTCAGTTACTGAATGAACATTTTATCCTTGGAATTCATTCCCACTTAGTCATGGTGTATAACTCTTTTTGTATATTGCTAAATTCTATTTGATGATATTATAAGAAATTTTGCATATATATTCATTACAGGTATTAGTATATAATATGATTTTTCTTGGAGATTTTTGTCTGTGTTTGGTAACAGGGACATAATAACTTCATGAAATGAATTGGGATTTGTTCCCTCATGTTAGGTTTTCCAGAAGAGATTATATAGAATTGGTGTTATTTTCTCTTTATGTTTGGTAGAATTTTCCAGTGAAACCATGAGGGCCTCCAAATTTCTTTATTGGGCATTTGAAAATTATGAATTCAATGACCTTAATACTTATAAGACAACTCAGTTTCTCTATTTCATATTTCATGAATTGTGATAGTAGATGTTTTTTGAGGAGTTGGTTTATTTCATCAAAGTTCTTAAATTGATGCATTTATAGTTGTTTGTAACATGCTGTTATCCTTAAATGTCTTTAAAATGTGTAGTAATACCTTCCATTTTACTTCTAATATTGGTTATTTACATCATTGTTTTTGATCAAACTTGCTTGAGTCTTTGTCAATTTTATTGATCTTTGCAAAGAACCATTTTTAATAGATTTTTCTCTATTACTTTTCTATTTTCAGTATTGTTGGCTTTTACTAATTATTTTATGTCTTTTGAGTTTCTTTGGCTCTTCATGTTCTAAGTTCTTAAGGTGAGAACTTAGATTATTGGTTTATGACTTTTCTAATGGGTACATATATTTACTGCTGTAAATTTCCCTCCCAAAATTGAGTTAGCTGTGCAACACAAATCTTGTTATATTTCATTTTCACTATTATTTCAATATTTTTTCCCTTGAGATTTCCTCTTTGAGTCATGATTATTTATAAGTATGACGTATAGTTTCTAATCATTCAGAGTTTTTTAACTTTTAACTTTCTGTTGTTGATTTCTAGTTCAATTGTAGTTGGTAAAGCATTCCATATAATTTAAATTATTTTGAATTTGTTTAGTTTTTTATTATCCAAAATATGGTCTATTTTGATAGATGTGCTATAGACATTGGAAAGAAAAATCAATTTTGTTGTTATTGGATGGACCACTGTAAAAATGTTGATTATATCCCATTGGTTGATGAGTTGATACTTTTTTTTTTTTAGTTCTTTTATATTCTTATTCAGTTTTTGAGAGAGAAATGTTAAAAAATCCCCAGCTATTATTGTTGATTGGTATATTTCTCAATTACCTATGTATCTGTTGGCAGTTCCAAGTTGCCATCTTCCTCAGATCTAAGTCTAAGTTATATGCAACAAAAACGAAACCTGTAAAACTCATTATCATGCTACCCCTTGGATCCTGGGGTCCCTAGGCAGTCATATTTCTTTTTTCAACCTTTATAGCCATCTTGCATTTGTTTTATTCATTATGTCCAAGGTTTTAGCTGTATTTAGTGAGAGGAATAGAAAAAAAAAAAGTATGCCTATTTCACCTTCCTCAAGAGAAAGTCTATCTTTTTCTATGTATAGTCCAGCTTTGGTATGTAACAATCCCACAAAAATATATTACTGTCATTTTAAGGTAGTGCTCCACAACTTGGGTACAAGTTAGAATTACATGGGGATCTTTTTTTTTAAGATTTTGCTTATTTTTATTCATGAGAGACATAGAAAGGCAAAAACATAGGCAGAGGGAGAAGCAGGCTCCCTGCAGGAAGCCTGATGCTGAATTCAATCCCAGGACCCTGGGATCATGCCCTGAGCCAAAGGCAGATGCTCAACCACTGAGCCACCCAGGAGTCCGTACATGGGGATCTTTAAACATTACTTATATCTTAGGATACCCCTAAATATTCTGATTTATAGTTTGGAGTTATTCCTGGAATATTGAGATTTATAAAAAACTCTCCTTTTATTTAAATAGGAAGGAGAGGTGGAGGATCACTATTTTAAGTAAATGTTAAGTAATTTAAGGATAGGACCATAAGTTTCCTGACATGATCCAACCTCTTGATCAAACTAGTTGAATCTCTCCCTTCCATAAGATTCTTTGTTAATGCCTCTATTAACAGAATCTCACCGTTTAGCCTAAGCCACTGACAGATGGGTACATACTGATATTATTATATCATTACTTTCATTCCTGAGAGGAAAATATTTATATAAAAATCTATACAGAGAATCATCAGCAAGGTGATAGAATAGGAGGATACTGACTCTCCATACTCTCATGAACACACCAAATATTCAGCTACATGTAGTTCACCTATCCTCTGCCTGAGATTCAGAAACCAGTTGAGCAAATTCTACATATTGGGCAACTTAGAAGATACCCACATTGAAATGGGTAGGAAAAGCTGAGCAACACTGAGGCCATAAACCCTACTCCTAGCACAGTGTCTTATAATGAAGAGGAAATCCTTAACTTCCAGCTTTTCCCTGAAGAGCAAGGGTTTTGGACCACACATCTAGTGCCACCTGAGAGACTGGCTTCTAAATCATCTAGCTCAGAGAGTCAGTGGAGTTTGGCATTTTGGGGTCCTGGAGCACCACAGAATACAAATGAGCTATTTTTAACGATATTCTCAGAGAAAATAAAAAATTTCCAGTAGGCATATGAAAAAGCACTCAATATCACTAATCATCAGGGCAGTGCAAATCAAAACCACAATGAAGTATATCCCCTCACACTGTTAAGATGGCTGTTATCAGAAAGACAGGAGATAAGTGTTGGCCAGAATGTGAAGGAAAGGGAACCCTCCTGAACAGTTGATAGAAATGTAAGTTAACACAAACGTTATAGAAAACAGTATGGAGTTTCCTAAAATAATTAAAAATAGTAAGAATATATGATCTTACTTCTTAATATAACCAAAAGAAGTAGAATCACTGTTTTGATTAGATATCTGCACTCTTATGTTCATTGCAGCATTACTCAGAATAGCCAAGATTTGGAAACAATCTGTATATAAAGAATATATCTAAACTATATATTATCTACTTATATATATGTATATATGTATACATATAGATACAATGGAATATTATTCAGCCTTTAAAAAGAAGGAAATCCTACTAGTTAAAACAAAGGTGGAGGCATTATGTTAAGTAAAATAAACCTGACATAGAAGGCAAACTTTGAATGATCATGCTAATAATGTGGAATATTAAAAAAAATCAAACATGAGCTAAACTCATGGTAACAGATAGCAAAATAGTGGTTACCAGAGGCTGGGGCATAAGGGGAAAAGGAGAGATGAAAAAAAAATTATAATGATGTTTTCTATGGACCGATGGGAGAAGGTTATGGGGATTTATTGTTTATTGGGCACAGAGCTTTGGTTTTGCAAAACAAAAATAGTACTAGAGAAAGATGATGCTGATAGTTGCACAAATATATGAATATCTGTAATGCCACTGAACTCTATGCTTACAAATGGTTAAGATGTTAAGTTTTATGTTCTGTGTATTTTACTACAATTAAAAATTCATACAAAAAATACATATTCCCTTGTTCTAATTTGATACTTCATTTGGTAACTGTGATTTTCCCAAAAATATTTCTGATAATTGCCTATAATTTTTAAAGCTAAATGAATAAATTTCTGAGAATATGGCTATTTAAAAATATAAAATCTCAGCTAAATGAAAATTCTGTTTCCATCATCTCTTTTTTTGACATATCTGCTCTGTAGCCAAATATTCGTTGCTCTTTACACTGTGATGTCTTTGGTACCCAAAAGATCTTTTGAAGTTGAAATGTTAACAGCAAGACTTTGATCCTATAATTGGAGGAAAATGTCATATAAGTGTAATGGTCCTGGGCTCTGAGCTTTGGCATGCGTAATATAAATCTTTTATTCTTGATTATATTTTGGTGATGTTGGCTCTTCTTTTCTTCTTTCTTTTTCTTTCTTTCTTCTTTCTTTCTCCCATCTTTATTGGCACAAACACAATGAATAACTCTATTTATAGTGAATGTGTAGTCTATACTGGTGTATAAGCAGTCTGTATATTTAAAATATATTTTTTCTCTTTCTTTTCAATTGGAGAACAATCAGTAACATTTACTATTCAAATTTTATGTAAGTTAAGGTAATGCTAGTAAATATAACAGAACCTTGAAATCTCAGGGGCTTAAAAATAATTGAAGTTCATTTTTTCCTAGTAAAGTCCCAACTTTGGCTCTGCTCAAGGCAGTACTTAGAGACTCAACTGGATAGGAGATTTGCCATTTTCAACATGATTGCTTTCAAGGTTCCCTCACCAGGAGAAGGTGGAAGAAAGAGTGGAGAATTAGACTGGTAATTGTACTTAATAAGCTGATTCTGGGGAGGATATCCATTCCACATACCCACATTCCATTGCTCAGAAATGCCCGGACTTAAATAAAATGAGTGTATATAAATACCAGCTAGTCAGTCTCTAAGTTGTCCTGTTTCATATATTGTCTAATTTAATTTCCAAAAAGAACTCAGTAAAATCCTATTTTATAGGTGAGTAAACTGAGGTTTTGAGAAATTAATGCTCTGAACTAAATAACAACTAGAAATGGGACCTCAGAATTGTCTAACTTTTTAAAACTCCTTTATTTCAGGTGCAAAATGGAATTCCATTTCCAAAGTCCTTTAATCAAAGAAAAATGAAGTGAGCCAAAGGAAGGTAATCAGTAACTTCAATTCACTAAAAATTAGAAACCTTTTGTTGTCTTGCCATTGCATAATATTAAGATTTATGTGGTGTTAAGAAAAATATTTATGTGGTGTTACACTTAATATTTCTTAATGTGGTAAAAGAAATCACTCTTAAGTAAAACTACAACTTGCATGCAAACTTGTTCTCCATGTAAAAAGTACTGAGGAGGTATCAAAATTTTCTGGCTTTAAAAACACTTGGGTGCCTTTATTCAATCAAGACAAAAATCAAGGCAAGTGAGAGAAACTTAGCAAGGTATTGAAATTTACCAGCTCATTTTTATTCTAAGAAAAAAGGATGGTATACTAAGAATAAAATAACATAGATTCCATTAGTTCGTGTAAAGTGAGGTTTTGAAATCATGGTCTCAGGTCTCACAAATACTAATCTCTGTTGGAACAGTTAGAAAAAATAATTAGTTGAATGAGAAGGTTCATTTTGTTATTGTGAAGAAACAATAACTTATTTATTTGTGGCTATTCAGGAAAGGTATAAATATAATTGAGTGTTGACTATGTTCAGAATTTACTCAGAGAAGTTTATATTTGCAGCTTACCTGTTGTAACACTACACATAAAAAGTTTAATAGAAAATGTGCAGTCTATGAGACACAGTAGTGAAGAATAACTTTCGATGTTCTATCAAACACAAAGGAAGACATTTGAAGGTAAGGTCACACCCTTCCCCTACCAACATTCCTATAAAATACTACAGCAATCCTATGAAGTCAGCTACCAATATAATTTTGGAATAAGTAACTCCAAACTGACTACAAAGTTCATAAACATAGCCCAAAGTCCCCATTTGTGAACCTTTTCTTCCTGCCCACCTGCCTGTGTGTGAGAGGGTGAGAGGTGGGTATTTCATGTTATATTTAAATGCCTTTAGTTTAATCAATCTGTTGGGGATTACCTGAGCTCAGGTAACATGATATTGAGGTGGGGTCGGGGAGGGGACCAAATAAAATATGTAAGGTGAATTCATTTCCATAGAGCTCTAGATAGAAATTAGGTCAAGTCAGGATCTTACTGCTTTTCATGAAAAAAGAAATAAATTACATAGTTGAAACATTTGCCATTTCTTTTAGAATTCTAATTTGCAAGGAAAATTCTTAAATTGTATCTGTGGTTTATTTGCATATTTAAATAGACAAAAGTGAAACCTCGTAAAAATATTTCATGAAATGATTCTTCACACATGGATAGTTAAATAGGTTAACTGACAGGAAAATGACTATGTAAATAATCTAATGCTCAACTAGCATTGTGGCTGCCACAAGTTCAAGTGCCTATTTGGACTTGGGATAAAGTCCTGAGGTTTTAAAAACAACAACAACAACAACAACAGCAAAAAACCCTAAAACTTTAAATAGTTATTTAAAAAGGGAAGTGTCTCAGTGGTTTAGCGCCTGCCTTTGGCCCAGGGTGTGATCCTGGAGTCCCAGGATCCAGTCCCACATCGGGCTCCCTGCGTGGAGCCTGCTTCTCCCTCTGCCCATGTCTCTGCTTCTCTCTCTCTCTATTTCTCATGAATAAATAAATAAAATCTTTTAAAAAATTAAAAAATAAAAAGGGAAATTGAGTATAAGTTCACCACTTTGTTTTCACTGATGCATGCTTTTCTGGAAGACTTTGTTAATTTCCTATTAAGTAACTTTTAAAAATATGGAAAACACAGACCAGCTTGACCTTTATTCTAATTCAGTGTTCTCAGTATGTTTTCTGTCTCAAGGTGTATACATAAATAATAGTCGGTTAGTTTTTATTCCTTTTTTGTAATTCATAAGTTGAAGAATCACACTTTTTGCAAAGCCATTTTCACATTTTAATTTAACTATTGAGTGATTATAACATCAGTTTTAACTAATTTTGAAAAAATCAAAACATTGGTTAAAGTTATTGAGATAGAAGGTTTTAAAACCAAAGGAAAGTGAAAATGGGATGAATTTTTAAAAGTAACATAACAGAAAAAAAAACAAGAAATATTAAAGTCTGTAGCAAAGAAAGAAATCATGAGTCTAATTTATCTCCAGCTTCCAAAAAAAGAAGTTGCACATATAAAGTATAAATGAAAGGAGAAACTCCACCTCTATTTACTTAGAAGAATACAAGAATATAGAGAGATTTAAGATGCAGGGCAAAGGACAATGAATTCTCATGTATGTCAGTGTGTGTTTTCTGGAATAATACAGATGTGTCTACTGTGGGTTTATGAAGATGACAAGGGTTACAGTCTGGTGGATGCAACACAATTGTTGCTTATAGGCCTTAACTTCTCAGGATACATATGTATTTTATCATGTTTTTTGTCCATTTTGTAATGGAATTTTTCTACATGTTCATTTTTAGTAGTTGGAAATGCAAATTTTGTGTTGATCTTCTATCATGCAACCCTGTTGAACTCTTGCATTCTATGAATTATCTTTTGTAGATTCCTTGACATTTTTTACATAGTCATGTCACATGAGAACAGGGAAGTTTTCTTTATTCTTTCTCATCCTTTCACCTGTTATTTCATTATTCTCCCTTATTTCAGTGGTTAGAATTCCCAGTAAGGTGCCAAAAGTGATGAGGGCAGACATCATTGCCTTGTTCCTAATCTTAAGTGGGAAGCATTCAGTCTTTCACATGGAGTATGATGTTAGCAATAGATTTTTGGAGTTGTTTTTTTTTTTATCATGTTGAAATAATTTACTTCTTTGCTATGATATTTTACTGTGCATGGGTATTGGATTTTATCAAATGTGTTTTTTGTATTAGTTGATAGCATCATATTATAGTTCAACTTCCAACTGTTATCATTGTGTCTTACACTGACTAGTTTTAAAATGTTGAAGTAATCTTGTATACCTGGAATATATGTTACTTGTTCATGGTATATAATTCTTTCTTTACACTGTTGAACCAATTTGCTAATATTTTGTTGAAATTGAAGTGAGTTTGCATAAATACATGTAGTGGGCCATATTTTATTTTTATCCACTATAATAATCTGTGCCTTTAATTAGTGTAAGTAGATCATTTATATATAAAGTAATATTAATATGTTAAAGTTCACCATTTTATCATTTTCTTTCTACTTTTTCTTTTACCTACTTATTTTATCTTCTGTTGGTTACTTGAAGATTTTTAGGATTTCAGGATGGCTTATTAAATGCTTTTGAGTGTATCTCTGTATACTTATCTTTATAGTGATAGCTCTAGGTATTAATGTGACTTAATACAGCCTACTAATAGTAACAATCACCACTTCAAGAAAAGTGAAAACCTTATTTCCATTTCAATCTCTTTAATCTTCACACTTTTAAATATGTTTTCTTGAATATAAGATAGTTATAATTTTTGTTTCATTTTTTTTAAATTTATTTATTTACTCATGAGTGACACAAAAGGAGAGGCAGAGGGAGAATCAGTCTCCCTGCAGGGAGTCTGATACAGGACCTGTCCCAGAACCCCAGGATCACGACCTGAGCCAAAGGCAGATGCTCAACCACTGAGGCACCCAGGTGCCCCAAATTTCATTTGAATAATCAAATATGATTTATAAACCTTACAAAGAAAAAAAATAACTTTTATTGTATATACCAAAATGTCAGCATTTTCCATCTTCCTTCCTGATTCTCCAATATTTACCCTTTTATCAGGTCTTATCTGTTTAAAGCACTTCTTTTATCCATTCTTTATGGATAAGCCTGATAGTAAAATAATCTTTTAGTTTTTCTTTGAGTGAAAATGTATTTATCCTTCATTCTTTAAAGATAGTAGTTTTGCTCACTAATAGAAGTCAGTTGATGTTTTGTTTCTCAACACTTGAAATATGTGCCCCCTTTTTTTGCCACTATAATTTTATTTATTTTTAAAGATTTAATTGTTTTAGAGAGAGAAAGAGAGAATGAGCATAGGAGGAGCAGAGGGGAGAGGAAGAGACTCTCAAGCATACTCCTCACTGAGCATGGAGGCCAATGCAGGGCTTGATCTCATGACCCAGAGATCTTGAGCTGAGCCAAACTAAGAATATGATGCTTAACCAACTGAGCATTCCCCAGGTGCTCCACCACTATGATTTTATAGGAAAAATTGGTTGTCTTTTGAATTTGAGTTCCCTATTGGTAATGTATTCTTTTAACCTGATTGCTTACATGTTTTTTTTCCTTAATTTTTCAGAATTGAACTATATATAGTGTGTGGGTATGTATTCTTCTAGGTCTATCCTATTGGAGGTTCACTTAGTTTTTTGAATCTCTAGGTTTGTATCTTTCAACAAACTTGGCAAATTTTCAGTTAATATTTCTTGTATATTTTTTCAGTCTGTTTTCTCTGGGAATTCTGTCCTCAAGGTTATTGACTGTTTTCTGTCATCTTCACTATATTACTTAGCCTGCTGAGTGAATTGTTTGTTTCTCTTATTGTGCTTCTCAGTTATATAGTTTCCATGTGGTTCTTTTTAAAAAATAACTTTTATTGCTTAGTTTTTCTGATTTTTTTTCTAATTGCTTCAAGATTATTTATAATATGTGGTTAAACATTTATTTTCTAATGGCTGGTTTAAAATCTGTGTCATAATTTCAACATCTGATTCAACTCAATGTTAGCATCAAATCATTTTCTTTTCTCATACAAATTGTGAATTTTCTGGTTTGTGGCATTGCAATCCTCCTAAATGGTGTCTCTAGATGGGAAATGGTTGTTTCAAGCTTTTGGTGACTCTCAGGATGGGCCTCTTGTTGGGGTGGGATGGATACGTTTGCCATTGCCCCCAGGATAATGAGTATCTTGGTGCAGGAGCAGACCCTCACTCATGGTGGGGAAATTGAGTCCTTCCAAGATTTGAAACTTGTTGAGGTAGACACCTACTACAAGTATAGGAATGATGGTAATTCCAGGGATAAGTGGTTCTTGTGTTGGGATCCTTTCTATGAGTGCCTTCTGGCTACCTGGTATTTTTGAATGGATTTGGGAGATCCAAGACTTCTGGGACAGTGTTCCTGATCACGCCAGTTTGTTTTGGTGAAATCTTGGCATTGATACCTGGTTCCTTTCACTGGGGGATGTAGTCTCAGATCCTCAGGGATCAAGAGGCTTCCCAGATCAGGCCACTTGTTAGAGAGCTACATGTTGTTCTTTTGGAAGTTATTCTTGGACATCCTGTGTCTCTGGGTGAGGTGAGTGAAGTCCATGGAGACAGAGGCTTTCTGTCCTGGACATTTGTTGTACTGGAATACCTCTTGCCACTGCTGCTTTCCATCCTGGTGCCTCTCAGAAAGAAGAATCTCAGACCACAAAGAGGCTTTCTGGATCACATGCCAGTTGTGAAAGTGTAACTAAGTTAATATGAAGTTTTCATCAGCATTACAGTTCAGTGTGGTAGAAGAATAAGTCTACCTGAATTGTCATAAGTTGCTAGGTTGGGCTAGGTTGGCTATAATACACCTTATTCTACTAGGGTTTATAAGATGTTATGCTGCTATGTTGTTTCTCTAATCCTGGGTTCCTAACGAGTTTTCTTTTCTCTTTCCGCCTTTACTAGTTCTCTCTAATATGCTTCTTTGATTCTTTCTAGACCTTATAGCTGTACTTGGAAGGCAGGTACAGGGTTAGGTGTTAAGAATTGACTTTAATCCAATTTTTAATGATCAAAACAAGTGGGGAGTTGCCTGAAATAAATGTGACAGTATGGACAATGCTAGATTTTTAGCCTGTATAGACATTGAGTTTTATATTAATTATAGTTAGGAATAACTGAAGAATCTAAAGCAGAGATATAATTTATTTTTATTAACTTTCTAAAAAAAAAAGAAATTGGCCCTAGTAATAGTGTGAGGAATAAATTGAAGAATAGTAAATTTAGAGACAGGCTGACAACTTACTAGGGTGTTGCATTAGTCTAGAACAGAGATGATGGTAGTGTAGACTAGGGTAATGGTGCACATGAAGAGAATTTGATAGATTTTATGTTTGTCTTAGAATTAAATTTGATCTAGCTAATAAAAGAGGCAGTATGAGAACTTGTTCTGGAAATAAATCTTATGAATACAAATAAAATGTGAATATTAATAAAATAATTTTTTTTATTTCGGTATCAATAAAAAAATTACCATGATCAATGTCAAGGAGCTTACCATCTGTGTGTTCTCCTCAGAGTTTTAAGATTTTAAGTCTTACATTATAATAATTAATGAATTTTGAGTTAATTTATTTTTTTGCATATGGTGCATGATAGTGGTCTAGTTTCCATCTTTGAATGTGTCTAATTTTCCCAGCACCATTTATTGAAGAGAGTATCCTGTTTCCATTACATATTCATAGCTCCTTTGTCATAAATTAGTTGACCATATATATGCGGGTTTATTTGGGTTTCTTCTTTTCTGCTGATCTATGTGTCTATAGTTATACCAATACCATAGTGTTGTGACTACTATAGCTTTGAAATATAGTTATAAATTGGGAAATATTATACCTCCAGCTTTGTTCTTTCTCAATATTCTTTGTCTGTTCAAGGTCTTTTGTGGCTCCATACAAATTTTAAAATAGTATGTTCTAGATATAAAAATACCTTTAGAATTTTGATAGAGATTGTATGTAGCTAACTTCAGATTGTACGGACATTTTAACAATAACAATTCATCCAATCCATGAACATGGAATATTTTTCCATTTATTTATGTCATTTTAAATTTCTACCAGTGTCTTGTAATTTTCATTGTACAAGTCTTTCACTTTAGTTAAACATATACAATTATAAAAGGGATTACTTCCTTGATTGATATCTCTAGTATTTTACTATCAGTATATAGAAATGCAACTGATTCTTGTGTTTATTTTATATCTTGCAATTATGCTGAATTCATTTAATGATTTAACAGTTTTTGGTGGAAGTTTTAGTGTTTTCTATATATAATATCATGCCATTTGCAAATAGAGACAATTTTACTTTTTACATTATGATTTGTGTGCCTTCTATTTATTTTTCTTGCCTAGTTCCTTTAGGATATCCTGTAATATGTTGAATAAAAGTGGCAAGAGTGGGCATATTAATTTTGCTTCTTATCTTACAACTTTTCAGATTTTCACCATTGAGGATGATGATATTGGTGGGCTTGTCATATGTGGCCTTTATTATGTTAGGTATGTCCCCTCTATACGCATTTGATTGAACGTTATGATCATGAATGGAGTTTGAATTTTGTCAAATGCTTTTTCTGCAACTATTGAGACAAACAGGATTTTCTCTATTTTGTTGATTTGATGTGTCCCATTAATTGATATGGGGATATTGAACCATCTTGCATCCCTGAAATAAATCCACTTGATTATGGTGTATGATATTTTTAATGTGTAATTTAGTTTGCTAATATTTGGTTGAGGACTTTTGCATCTGTGTTCATCAGGGATATTGGCCTATAATTTCTTGTCTTGGAAAGTCCTTGTCTGGTCTACATATCAGAGTAATGCTGGTCTTCTAAAATGCTCTTTGGAAATGTTTCCTCTCCTATTTTTTGGAGAAATTTGAGGATTGGTATTCTCCTTGGGTAGAATTCATCAGCACAGCTGTATGGTACTAAACTTTTGTCTGTTAGGAGTCGTTGTTGTTGTTGTTTGTCTTTTAAAGATTTTATTTATTTATTCACGAGAGACACAGGGAGAGAGAGGCTCTGCACAGGCAGAAGGAGAAGCAGGCTCCATGTGGGGAGCCCGATGTAGGACTCGATCCCAGGACTCCAGGATCACACCCTGGGCCAAAGGCAGGTGCTAAACCACTGAGCCACCCAGGTGTCCCTGTTAGGAGGTTTTTGATAACCAATTAATTCCCCTTATTAATAATGTTTATGCAGATTTTCTATTCATGATTCAGTCTTGTAGGTTGCATGCTTCTAAGGATTTATTTTTTCTAGTTGTTCACTTAGTTGGCATATAATTTTTCATGGAGATTTTTATTCCTTTGCATATCTGTGGTATTAGTTGTAACAATCCCGCTTTCATTTCTAATTTTGAGTATTCTTTAGTTTTTTTTTCTTCTTGTTACTTCATTTCCTTTGATTCTCTGTGTTTGTTTTCTATACGTTGGATAAAATGGTCACTTCTTCTAGTCTTGAAGGCATAATCTTGTAAAGATGAAACTTAACAACCATCCTTGTTCTAACTCTTGGTTGTCTCTTGAATCTGTAATTATCCAAGCAGGCTTCTTTGTCCTTAGTGGCTCCAGGAGTTGAGGGTGTGCCAAGAACTCAGTGTTCCAAATCCAAGGATCTCAATGAGCACCTAGATGTAGGCCAATTGGAAGCTGGACCTCCAGGCAGCAGCTTTTAAAGTATTCAAATATACCTCTTTCAGGGGAACACTGTTAGATGGAAGTTTCTGTTTAATTCCTCTGTACTTAGTATTAAAGACTGTTATTATGTTATTATGCTTTTATAATCCTGCTGAATGCATGAACACAAACCCTGCTGGCCACCAGAGCCAGGGACATGTATTCTGGGTAGCAGCGACAAAAGCTGGAGTTCAAAATATGTATACAAGCTTCTTTTTTAAAGAATCAGTGACTTGGGGTCAGGTAGAGGGAGAACATAAACATGGCACCCATTGGCCTGCCTGGTCTCTGGAGAGAATACGATAGGTTCCTACTCATGTGTTAAATTAGAGACCTGACCCTCAGGATACAGCTTTTAAGATAAGTGAATAGGTTCCTTTCAGGGAAAGACTGGGTGCCATTAAATCTGTTGCCCCTGCATTAAGCCCAGGTGGGATAGCCACAATAAGTCTATTCAAGCCTATTAAGAACTATTTCTTGGGGTACCTGGGTGGCTCAGTTGGTTAAGTGTTCAGCTCAGATTTTGACTCACGTTATGATCTCAGGTGTATGAGATGAACCCTGATAAGCATGGAGCCTGCTTAAGATTCTCCCTCTCCCTCTGCCACTCCCCACCATGCTTATGTGTGCACTCTGTCTCAAAAAACAAAACGAAACAAAAACTGTTTCTTAGTTTGCTATAATCTTCTGAGTCTAATGGATATAATCCCCATTGGCTTTTAAAATTAGGTATTTTGGGGGTTCCTCTCTCAGCTGGAAGTCATAAAAATTGGGGTGCTGGATGTGGAGTTGAAACTCTTTGCTCCTCAGGGAGAAGCTGGGGTTATGAGTTCCTTTCTGGTTGCATGCCATCATGCCAGTGGTGGCTTTATGGCAAGATTGTCTTAGCCTCTCCTACCCCTTTTGATTTTTCTTTTTCTTGTTTGCCCAATGCGTAGCAGTCACTCAGTGCCTGTTTTGTTTGTTTGTTTTGTTTTGTTTTTAGAGGAAAGTTCTCAAATGTGACTATAGATTCAGTATATCTGTGGGATGAGAGAATTAAAGACTGTTATTAAAGACTGGAGCTTCCTGTGTCTCCATCTTCCATTTGTTTTTATTTGATTATTTCTGCCATAAACTCACTAGCATTTTAGCACAAGTGTCAGTTTTAGACTAATCTTATCTTATGACAGAATCAAGAAACTCTATGTAATCACTCTTTTTCCTGATATATTCTGGAAAATTCCATAAAGAATTAAAAATGGAAATATGCATACATACTACTATGAAGCATCAGAATGGAAAAATAGATGCATATATCTATATTTGCTTATATACATAGTTACCTCTAACTTGATGAGAAGGAACACAAAGCCTTTGGTTAACAAAACTAATTTTTGTGCTATCTTCTCTCATACAGTATTTTCAAATCAGTAGGCTGTAATGTTTTGGGAGAATGACTTTTCCTCATTTAAATTTTTTTCAACCTTTTTTAGGTGTGTCAGTAAAGTGGTGACTTGGATTTCAAAGACTTAGTATGTAATGGAGCAGTGGTAGTTTATCAGTCCATGTTAAAAAAAATCAATGTCAATACAGATAGGCTCTAACCTTGCTAACCCTATTGGTTTTATGCTTCTTCTCATTTCCTCCTACATTGTTGTCATTGTGTGATCGTATGAAAAACACTACACGTTTAAAGTTAGATCTATTTCGTTAAACTACATT
Source organism: Vulpes vulpes (assembly GCF_048418805.1). NCBI lineage: Eukaryota > Metazoa > Chordata > Mammalia > Carnivora > Canidae > Vulpes > Vulpes vulpes. The sequence goes on from NC_132791.1 coordinate 27,023,050, forward strand.
GGTTTTTATTTCTGAGACAGCAAGTTTAGGTCATCCAACTTTTCTTCCCACCTATTATTCTATCTGCTCCTGAAATTAAACATTAAAGGAAACAATAAAAACACTGCCAGTTGTATACATGGCAGGATAAGTTGGCTTAAATATCCTATGGGACTGGAGTCATTAACATTGTGGGAAGCAAACATAGAAATTTCATCCAGATAATACTACTGCTGTGTTGGGTGCTGATTCCACATGTGGCTTTGAAAAATGGCATTTTATTTAAGTTCAAATGTCCTTTCTACCCTTTGTTAAGAAATTCCTTTTTTTATTCCTATAAGACAAAATAATAAAAGATACTAAAACTATGAAGAAAATTGTTTATAAAAACGATGTTATTCAAATCAGACAATTTTCTTAGCCTCTGTGAAAGACTCAGAAATCAGACCACATAAAATCACTTTAAAATGTATTGTTGAAGATAATTCTTTTTAAAAATAATCTTTCTCCTCAGGAAGTATTGAATAATTTTCTTGTAATGTCAGATGTTCTCTTTTCATTCTCTCTAATGTCATTTTCTCCATATTTTTTTTGTAGGCCCACTTGACTCCACACCCCTCATTCCTTTTTCCTATCTCATGTGTAGAAAATAAGTTCCTATTAAGAATTTTGACTCAAACTTCTTTCCTTTTAGATCTTTGCATTCTTTCTTGCTACTTGATGTCATTTGATGACATTTTCACATTCATGATACATTTCCATTCTATTTTTGTACCCTGTGACACAGACTCTGTGCTAGTTTTGCTTATTCTGAAATAATCTCCTTCACATTGCCTTGCTACCTCTTTATTTAAACTTGCCCAGGATCAGAGTTGTTTATTGCCCTTTTCTATTCTTTCTGACTTATCCCTAATTGTGCTCTTGACTGCTAGATCCTGGGACTGTCTCTGTATATTATTCTCTTTTTCCATTTAGACGATGTCTATTTACAATTAGGCAGCATCCTAAACCTCAGTAACAATAGTCCTTTCAAGTCTGGTACGATTAAATGTCAGTTTCCAACAAACTCTATCTTAGAAAACTAAGAAAAACAGAATAGGGTCAGTTCCAGAGTACAGTCAGTTACTAGTGGAGTACTGTGACTAAGGTTATTCAATTTTTCACAAGCAGAGTAGAGAACATTCAGTTACGGTACTACTTTCCTGAATCTCTAACTGCACTTTAAGTTGCTACCAACCTCGTTTCTACTCCTCAGTATGGAAATATTTACTGAAAGAGACAGAAAATGTTAGAGATGCAGCAGTTCCCTAGTGAAAGAAAGCACAATAGGTTCCATCTTCATACAGATTCCAGTCAGTTTGTAGTGACCACATGGATCAAAATGTTAAGAGAGAGTCTGAGGTGACAGTGAATAGCACAGTGAATAGCAGCCATGATTAATCAGCAATAGCTGCCTTGAACGTGGGAACTGAGACTGATACCTAGGTGCTGTCTTCATCATCCTTGATCTAACCAAAAATGACATTAGGGGGACCTTTTTAGGGGACATTGTCTACAATAACACCTATGAATGAAATTGTCAATGACATAGAACATTACATGGAGAGTTCTGAAGGTAGGAAACTAGTAATGAGACTATTGCCACATTTTAGTTCCCACTCATGATGTTTTATTTTTACTAATCTTTAATTATACCATTTACACACATTCTCTTTGTAAAAATAAGTACAATATAAAAGAATAATGGCTTCAGTCTCCTTTATCAACATTCTTAAATCCAATCCTTGCCTCCTTTCCCTAGAAATAATCGTTATGAATTATTCACTTAACATGTATTCAATAAATTAGGGTTTCTTAACTCCAGCATTACTGATACTTTGGATGAGATAATCCTTTGTTGTTGGAGGTTGTTCTGTGCATTACAGGATATTTAGTAGAATCCCTGGCCTCTGCCTACTAGATGCCAGTACCAGACTCTAATTGTGACACTCAAAAGTGTTTGGCCAAATGTCTCCAATTGAGAAGAACTGACATATATACATATGAATCCACAGGAAATGTATAGAAAGAGAATTTAGTTAAACATAGGTGTGGAAGATGTTTTGTATAAGCTCACTCAATTCTGTTTTAATTCCCTTGCATATTAGTGTACAGAACGCCACATTTCCAAGAGTCTGTTACATTTCAGATGGCGCATGTTTACTACATTCAGCCAAACTAAAGCACCAACATTTGATTTTGAAGGCAAAAGAAAATAGTATGAAGTAGATTTAGGACTCATCTGGCAAGCAAGACTATATCATGTTTCTCTGTGTGAACTTTACCAAAAATCAAAAGTCAGGAACCTAGCTGCATGCTTATGGTGAGATGTGGGCCAGTATTTTGTTGGCCCAGTTCATGGTAGACACAGTGTGGTCCTGGAGTAAGAAACAGTGTAGCAATGTCTTGATTCTCAGGCATCCCAAACATCAGGTACTCAGTGTCGACCTCCGGTTTAGCTCAGCAGTCTTGTTCAGGGAATTAGTCAAGAGTTGCTTATCAGTCTTTTCAGTGATTTTTGTAAGCCATGTAATAATAGGTCATAAATGATAAATCATCTTCTCCTTACCTAGAAGGTATCTGATGGTCAACAGCTGAATCAATACTCATTTTTGCTGTCTTCTGAAACTTTAATAAAATAAAAATAAAGGGTGTTTAATTATAAATTGACAATTACAAAGAGGAGTGGAGCCTAATGGACATAAGATGTTAACAAACTTACTGATAGAATGTGGATGAGGCATCAGTGGATTCAGGAAGTTGATTTCAATTGCCTGTAGAGGGTAATATGAATGAAAAGGAAGATAATTAATAATACAGAACCCGGAGTGGATGTAGGAATCAGAGGCACTAATATTTTGGGGTGGGATATAACAGTGGGAATGAGGACTGAGTATTTATTATGTGTGGAGCTAAAATCAGGGACATAGGTAAAAAGCACAATATGAAGCAGGTATACCCTTAGGTTATTTCTCATTCCATACTTTCCAGTCACTGCTTACCTCAAATTTGGGTTATTTACCAGGGAACTGGAAAAATGGAATTGGTGAAGCATCAGACTCAGGGATACTGGTCACTGCAGATGAAAGAAAGAGTTACATGGCAAAAGACAGAAGTATTCAATGAAATTCAGCCTTCTTCTAGGATTAAGAATGTTGGTAGCCAGATTTATATATCCCAGGTTTGAGTTGGGTGGCTTCTTCTATGGAAACACTGAATAATCCAGTAAAACAGACCTCTAAATAGTGGTTTAGAAGTTCTCCAAGGAAATTATGGGTCCCCAATCTGCCCATATCCTTCTACAAAGAGGATCATTAGTTGACAATCTTCACCACCCCCCACCCCGAACCCTTCCAACATAAAGCTTCTACCAGTATTTTAGTGATCTAAATTTAAGTATGAAAGAAAACATTAAATGCCAGATATTTGGGAGTACTGGGGGTGGTGGTGGAGGAGGGCAGAGTTGAGGGCATCCCACAACATGAAAGCTAAAGACCTAAAGAATTAGGGGAAAAAGTGAATTAAGAGAAAATAGGATGTTTGCGTGTGTGTGTGTGTGTGTGTGTGTGTGTGTGTGTGTGATATCTTAGGGCCTATTTTTTACCTTTCTAGAGCATTCTTTGGGGTGCCAGTACTCTAGGACTCCCTGGCCTACTCACCTGGAGCCAGCTTCTAGGTCCATTGCTTTTCCCTGGTAGTTCTCCCAAACACAGACCATACCATAGTAGCAATAGCTGCTTGGGGGTAGAGATGTACGGTGTACAAGGGGATTGAACAGGCTTAACTGTGTCAAGATACACAACTACAAGAACTGTGCTGTGTCCTACAGGAGCCTGAAGTGGGCAGAGAGAAGTGGACCTGGAGCCAGTTGTTTGTTCTCTTGCCCCAGGCACTGCAAATGAAAGTTAGCCACAGGTCTGTTCCCCACCCACCCACCACCCAATAATCCTTGTGGAACAGAATGTGTGACTCACGGCAAATCTTTGAAACTCCGTGGGTCTCAGATTTTGTCTCTGTAAAAATGAGAAGCCTGAACTTTAGCTCTGAAGATCCTTTGAGCATTAACATCTTATATTTTTTCTTCCCTTTTGATACTTTTTTATACCCAAACGTATATTTGCAGGGTCATCTAAATAATTTTGCTAAATACTACCTTTTCTTTTCTTTTTTTAAGATTTCATTTATTTATTCATGAGAGACATAGAGAGAGAAAGAGAGAGAGAGAGAGGCAGAGACATAGGCAGAGGGAGAAGCAGGCTCCCTTCAGGGAGCCCGATGTGGGACTCCATCCTGGGTCTCCAGGATCATGCCCTGGGCTGAAGGCGGTGCTAAACCTTTGAGCCACCCGGGACTGCCCACTACCTTTTATTTTCAAAAGGCATGGGTTAGACACACATAAAACAGCAGGTTTACAGTCATTTCGGTTTTGGTGGTTTTTTTAATATTGTTTTTGTTTTGTATTCTTCTAACTCTTTAGACATCTTTAACTAGGTAAGCAATAATGCCTCCATTGACCGGTGGAGGCCCCTGGCAGTGACTCAACATCTTTTGGTTCATTTTTCCCTTAGACGAAGTTAAGGTGCCAAACCTAAAACAATTTTTCTATGCAAGATTTAGCATGGAAGGAATTATTGAAACCACAGGGTGGAAATTAATGATTAGCTTGAGATGCTATTAGCATACCAGCAGGCAAAAAGACTAAATGAGCTATGATCTGAAGTAAAATATGTCATCCTGGAAATTGCAAGTGATATGATGGAGAAACAATGCTGGGTAATAGGGGAGGAGAAGGAATGAGCTATTAGATTGAGAGGCAAGGAGACAGCATTTAAATTAAGAGGACAAGACAATGAGACAGCGCGAGTTAAATGCACGAGAACCCAGACTGAATGACACTGGTTAGTGATTGCAGACAGGAAACAATCCATCAGCTGGGCTAGAATGCAGCACTGAGGGAACAGGGGAAGGAAAAGGATGCAAAAGGGCTTTCCTACTTAGATAAAGCTAGCAGAGCTAAAATTCATTCCAAGCACATTCCCCGAAGCGACATCATTAAGGGCTGCCGTGAGTAAAAGGCTCACTAATCAGAAAATTACTGCAGAAGAAAAATGGGGTGAGCCGATACAAAGAGACTGGGCAAATGTTTGAGATAATGTACAAGAGAAAAAGAACGCCACTCTGCACTTTTTGACAAAGGGGGTATCAAAGTGCGTAGCTCTAGACGGAGAGAGGATGAGCGATAACCTCGGGAACTGGTTCCTTTGTTTTGGAAGGAAAGGTGAGTGGGTTTTTCTGTTGTCAACCTTAAAAATAAAAGAGCCAGTTATTATACCAGCAAAACGAGTTTATTGAGGAATAGCAAAGGAATTGTAATCCAGGATAAGCAAACTGTGGCCAACCATAGGCAAATCTGAAGAGACAAAGGGGGTGGGGGCTCAGCTTTTATTCCGTTTTGGAGAAAATCTAAGAGGTTTGCTTTAAACAAAAGTTCACTGGGGAAGAACAAGAGTTGGAGGTTGCGGCCACTTCTCATTGGCTGCAGGCAGTGATTTGTGTGCTGTTTCTGGGCAAGAAAGGGTCCTTCTTCTATTTCTTTAAAGTGGGGGATGAAACTCCTGTGTGAACCAGCCTCTGTGGTCAGAGAATTCTTATCTCCCTTTCTGCTGATTGCAGTTGTCTGTGCCTGAGAGCTCCCCCTTCAGGGCTTTTCAAATCCATTTTAAACGAGGTTTCCTTTATTTATTTTCACAGTGTTTAACATTGTTACCTTCACAGTGATGTGCATGCTCTGCTTATAGCATGGCATTCCATCCTGTGTGTCTGGCTCCAGGAAATCTGAGTGGGACTGAGAGAAATCAGCCTGTACCTGGCTGGCACTGCAAACAGGCCAGGGGAAATGAACATTAGGTTGGTTTTTCTATTTCCTGTAAGAATAGTTAATGAAACTAGCTAACAAATTAGCCCCTTTAATCACCAGAAAGCATTTTTGTCCCCACTATTAGACACAAAGCTATGGGGATTTCTGATTCCTACAAATTTCTAGGTTCAAAGTTGGATTACAGGTTCCAGCAAATCATTTTAATAAACAACAACCCCAAACTCGGTAAGATTTGCAATCTCAGCACCCTGGTATCCAGACAATTTTTTTAATTGAAATTTATTTTTGCTATGGGCTTAGAAACTGAAAATAATGAATTTTATTTATAGGTTTGTGTTTTTTTTTTTCATTTTAAGCAAAAGAATTGAAGCCTTAGTAAAATAATCATCGATAGGATTTTTTTGAAGTGAACTCTCATTTTGTCAATAGTATTTCCAAACTGTTTATTCAATTTGTTTATTCATTAACAAACTTTTTTCCTTTCAAGTTTTGTTTCCAGAAACTAGGAACTGCATAGATGTGTAGGATACAGCTATTTCCTCATAAAATCACACTCTAACATGGGAATCAACATTTTTAAGTTCAGTGGGGAAAATGCTGCTTTATTGATGTATATAACACAGAGTGAGGAGGCTAAGTTGACATTGTCAGCTTTCTTGGGTCATGAAATAATTCTTCACAGGGAAGATGCTTGAGCTAGAACCTGAAGATTGAGAAGCGCTAGCCATTTAGGAGAAGTGGAAGTCATTTGGGGCTGACACCAGCAGGAACAGGAGCTCATTGATGTGAAACAACATGAGTAGGGATGTTATGTTTCTAAAAAGAGATGGAACATACAGAGTGAAGAAGAGTTATGTGTAGTAGGCAGGGGTTTAACCAATAGTAGAAGAGCTACACAACATAAAGATATGACACAGTTATCACCAGTTTATCACCCTCAGTTGGAGCTTTATTTTATCATAAGAGCACATGACTTGCTTGTTCTGCCTCATTTGGTCTTGGTGATCAAGGACGGTGTACACTGCTCTCAACGAGTCAAATTTGTCACCACAGACTAGTTTGATCTATTGATTTGCTTTTTACTGGTTTAGCTACCTGCACAAAATATTTCAGAAAGGGCAACCAAAGAATATCCTATATTACATGTAACATAGGTGTCTCAGAATGCTGTCATTTTATGATTGGGAAAATCGTAGTTCATTTTCTCCTGTTTTTTGAGTTAACAAATTTCTCAACTCTTTAAATGTCTTATTAATTGGTAACAATGATTATTCAGACAGATGGCTTATTTAAGGAAGGTAGTTACTTATATGTCCCTTGGGGAAGAACCATCTGCTCAGATCGGGTTTGGGGGTTCCAGATGTTGTCATTTCCCTGTAACCTATGGTGTCTTTGTAACCCATTAGTTCAACTGCGATGTAGTATTCTGCATCGAATAACAGCTGGCTTACATTATCCTCCCTGTCAAGACATGTAAAATACCTAGATACAGCCAAATATATTGCATTGAAGCTGAAGTTCTTTATCACATCTCTCCTCACCTCACCTTTTGATTTGAAGCTTAAAACTTCCATTATTGGAGCACCTAGGTGGCTCAGTTGGTTAAGCATCACACTCTTGGTTTCTGCTCAGGCCCTGATCTCAGAGTCATGAGATTGAACCCTGTGTCAGGCTTTGCACTCAGTGTGGAACCTGCTTAAGACTTTCCCTCTGCGCCTCCCCACCATGCTGTCTCTGTCTCTCTCTCTAAAGTAAATAAATCTTAAAAAAGAAAACAACTTAAAACTTCCATCATTAAAACTAGAGTGAACATGAAAAAAATAATTAAAAATGGACAAATGACTGGAATAGACAGACATTTCTCTAAAGAAGATAAATAAGTGAACAATAACCACACAAAAAGATATCCATCACTAATACTTAGGGAAATGAAAATCAAAACGACAGTGAGATGCTTTCTCACACCCAGTAGTATTTTAGTATGGCTAGTATTTTAAAGCTGTTAGAACAAATAGAAAATGAGTGTTGAGTAGTGGCAAGAAACAAACAGAAAATGACAAGTCTGAAGTATTGACAAGATTATATCCAATACAATCGAAAGCAGGGATTTAGATATGTAGATACACATGCTCATAGCAGCATTATTCCTGATAGCTAAAAGGTGAAGCAACCCAGGTGTCCATTAATGGATGAATGGATAAACAAAATGCAGTATATATATATAATGGGATATTACTTAGCCTGTAAAGGGAGGAAATTAAAAACAGGTGACAACATGGATAAACCTTGATAATATTATGCTAAGTGAAATAAGCCAGTCACAAAAGGACAAAATGCTTTATTATTCTTGGTACCTAGAATAGTAAAATTCAGAGAAAGAAGAATGATGGTTGCCAGGGGCTGAGAGTAGGGATAAAAGGGAGTTACTGTTTACTGGATAAAGAGTTTCAATTTCAGAAAATGAACAGTCCTGGGGATGATGGCAAAAGTTGCATAATAATGTGAATCAACTGTATTTTATATTCCTGAACTGTACACTTACACTATTTTAAATGATAAATTTAATGTTACATATGTTTTAACACAATAATTAAATAACACTGTAAAGTTAGTTTGATTGTTTCTAATATTGTCAAAACTAGTAAAGTGAGTTCTAAGTGAGAAGTTGTGCTGTACTTTTCCTTCCCAGTTTAGGAACAATTGATAGAAAAGTTTGTAGCATGTAACCTGTTTTCTTAACCTTTTATCTTTTACTCTAATAAGCTGATAAATGTATGATATATTCCAATAAAATTAAAATATTAGATTTTCATTTTGCCCATAGTCTTTAAATTTTTCATACTGGATCAAAGGTGGCAGCATTAACAGCTTAACAAGGAAGCAAGACATGGGATCAGACTATATAAGACACTAGTGAGATCACAATGAATCAGAGATCACAAATGTAAGCAAAATCAAGAGAGCATAAAATTAAGTTTAGAGTATGGTGGGAGATATATATATATATAATATATTATATATAATTACTATAGGTATTATTATATATTACATATATTATATATATATAGGTATATATAATAAAAAATGAAAGAAATAATGAAAAAATAATTTTTTCCTTCTCCACACTCTACCCTATGTCACCTCCATGCATTGGAGCTCCATGTAATTCTTCCAGGACACCAACTTTCATTTCTGATGAAGAATGGCAAATAGATGTGTCTCTGAATGCAAAAGCTTTCAAATCTGCCCCAATTTCTCTCACCCATTCCCCTTAGAGGTCTCATTTTCTTCTCCAAATCTAGTTTGTTTTATATCAGCACAATTTTAAAAGTTGAGTGAAGAAAGTGTATTACCTCATAATCTATATTCTCATACTAAAACGACCGTTTTTAAACTTTTAATTGTGAAATAATTTTAGACTTAATTTAATTAATTTTTACTTAATTTAGACTTTTTCAGTCAGCCTATACCAGAAAGTGTAGACATAACACTTTGCAAAAATAGTGCAGAGGTTCCTATTTCTCATCAACTGCTACTCATGTTAACATCTGACATATCATAGTAAAATAATCAGGACCAGGAAATTAACATTGATACAATACTATTAATCAAATGACATATCCCATTCAAATTTCACCAGTTTTCACTAATGTCCTTTTTACATTTCAGAATCCAGTACAGGAGCCCACATGTTATTTTTTGTTGTCATTGTTGTTGTTTCCTTATTCTCTTCCTAATTCTCTTTCTAATTCTTAGTCTTATTTTTTTTTAAGATTTTACTTATTTATTCATGAGAGACACAGAGAAAGAGACAGAAATATAGACAGATGGAGAAGCAGGCTCCCTGTGGGGAGCCTGATACAGGACTAAATCTCAGGACCCCAAGATCATGACCTGAGCCAATGGCAGATGCTCAACCACTGAGTTACCCAGCTGCCCCAGTCTTACCTATTTTTTTTAATAATCTTACACTTGTGTACTACTGATTGTTTTGTAGAGGGTCCTTCAATTTGGGTTTGTCCGATGTTTTCTCATGATTGGACTGAGGTTATAAGTGTTTGGCATAAATACCGAAGAACCAAAAACAATGTCAATGTGTCTTTTTCCTGGTGATACTAATTTTGATCACTTGATTAAAATGATGTTTGCTGGGTTACTCTTTCCATTTGTAATTAATATCTTGAGATACATATTTTAAAACTATGATAATACCCTGTTTCTTTTCCACTTTTCACCTGCTACTCTTAGTATCCTTTGGTAGACTGCCTGCAGCTCTTATGTCTGTAGTGTTTGCCTTCTACTGATGTTCTACTGAAATGTACTTTGAATCTACAGTAGCTAGTAGCTAAAGGGTACATACATTACAAAAGACACATATATGTGTTTTTCCTTTCTTAGATCCTCAATTCCTATAGGGAATGTAAATGCATCTCTTAATACTCTTCTTTCCCTTAATCAGCATTGAATTCCATGAAAAAATGCTAATTTCCTTCAGTCAATAATTGTGTCTCACTTTTCTCAGGCACCTCATTTACTTTGGAACTAGAGTAGCATGAGTGGAAAAATAAGACCGTACTGTGTGCCATGAGCCTATTTCCTGCATAAATCCTGATGGAGAAACCATCAGCAATTTTCCTTTCAACATAATAGATGTCAACAACCAAAAAATCCATTGATATTATTAAATACCCTCTAGTTCGGGCCATTAATGAAACAAAGGCATTTACATGTAAGAAAAATCTCTGCAGGTACCTTTTGTTTCATTATTGTCTAGCCCTTCTTATCCTATTGTTATTTAAAAGAATCATAATCATAGACTGAGATGCTGTGTTCCCATAACACTAAAGGAAAAATTTCCCTCAAGTGCAATAGGGGGAATTTAGTGACTAGAAGAACCCCCATCCTCCTTCATTTGAAGAACCCCCGCCCCCCTTGTGAGTAGGACCAGCCCTAATCCAGAGGCAGCCCATCCCTGCACCTCCCTGGAATTTAAGCAACAAAAAAAATATTCTGGTTGTCCGAGATAAGAAAACCATTCCCCCCCACGCCCTGACTGAAATGTCCCTGAACAGGTTCATGTTGAGAAATCAATAACCTGGATGCTATGCTACTCCCCCGGTTTCTTTGCCTTTAATCGGTCTTTTTGCCTTTAAAAGATGCCTGTAATTGCTAATCGGGGCTCTCTTCCTCCTCGGAGGTGGAGAGCCCGTTTGCGCAAACGTCCAATAAACCCTTTTGCTAATTGCATCTGCCTGTCTGGGGTCTGAGTCTCTGGGGCGTCCACCGGGACACGTTGGCACCCGTGAGCCAGGGTCCAACACATTAAGAAGGAATTAGGAGAAACAATTTGTGGAGTAGGCTCACCTATGCCTTTTCATGTGTTTTCCAGACAAGTCTTCCTTTGACTTCAATTTGTCTAAAATTAAAGACAGGCAGATAAGTGCTCTCTAAGATCTCCCATTTCATGGAGCTTTGAAAATATTAAACTGATAGAGGTCAGGTGTAAATTAGACAGTTAAGCAACAGCATTGATTTTCCTAAATATATTTTTATTCATTTTATTTATGAATAACACTACTTCTTCTATTTGCTCCCCCCCCCCTTTTTTTTGGGAAATTAACTCTGAAAAGTAGAAGGTAGGTTAAAAAATTAATCCTTATAATGTATATATGAGTAAGCTTATTTCTATCATTTGGATATTCAAATACTCATTATTTTATAAGTTATATCAAGACATAAAAAGGGGCATGCTCATTATTTTCTCTAACATACAACAGGTATTCATAGTGAAAGTTCTTTCAATTTACATTTGTTTTTCAGTTGGCCTATACCAGAACAATCAGGCAAAATTGTTTAGTAAGTCACATTAGTCTTTGCTTTCCCTTATTTTCCTTCTTTACTATATTCTACATAGAAAGGTATGAATAGATAGAAGCTAGGATGTTCGTCTTAGCCATCTCTGTATTTTTAGTGCTTGTACATATTGTAGGCATTCAGAATGTTTTGGTTGAACTCGGCGAAATTGAGTGGGATGAAACGCAATCCACAACTGTCTCTGGTTAGGAATGAGAGATCTGGAGATGAAAATAGAGGATCTGAGGTCAAATCACAGCTAAATCACTCAACTGACACATAACATTTACCTGGCCCTCAGATAGAAAGTCTAAAGGAAAAAATATATTTTTTAAAATGTCCTTAGAGAATTGCCATGCAGATTAGACAGTGACATACTGAAATTCCTCTCCAATGACAAAATATGCCTCCATAATATGAATTGGTGTGATTACTGAGCCATAAAATTAAAGAATTTCTGGAATATACAATGCAAATGAGATTAGATCAAAAGCAAAGCAAAAGCATCATAACCCAATACACACAACATACAATGTAGTAAATGTCAGCAAGAAAATAATTTTGATACTCAGAGTTCTAAGTAAAAATATCCTATTATTTTTGTTCATTTGTTTTAAATTTATTATTTATTTATTTACTTATTTTTAGTTTCGTTTTTATTTAAATTCTAGTTAGTTAACATACAGTGTAATACTGGTTTGAGGAGTAGAATTTAGTGATTCCTCACTTCTACACAACACCCAGTGTTCATCACAATCAGTGCCCTTCTTAATACCCATCCCTCCAGCCACCTCCCTTCCAGCAACCCTCAATTTGTTCCCTACAGTTAAGAGTCTCTAATGGTTTGCCTCCTTCTTTTTCTTCCCTATGTTCATCTGTTTTGTTTCTTAAATTCCACATAGGAGTGAAATCAGATGGTATTTGTCTTTTTTCTGACTTATTTCACTTAGTATAATATGTGGAAGCCAAGAAAATTAAGGCCATTCCACTTTAAGTTCAGCGTTAGCACAAGTACAGCCATCCCAGGCCCCTGTGAATAAGAGCTGAGATTTACATTACTTCAGTTACAGGAAGTAAACAGTTTACAGCTTAATGTCCTAGAAAGCCCCATATTAGAATAAGAACAGAGCCCAAGCCAGTGGCAGGAAGCCCCATATTAGAATAAGAGTAGAACTCAATGCCCTTGAAGGCCCCATATCAAAATGTAAACAGACCTTGAGGAATTCCTCCACCCCTTCTGGAGGTCCCCTAGACCAGCCCTTAAACTAAGCTGAAACCCACCTCCGGGTCCAAATCCCTGCTCCGCTGTGTCGGGTATACTTGGACCCAAGCTCGAGCTTGTAAATAAGCCCTCGTGTGTTTGCATCAGTGTCGGCTCCTTGGTGGTTTCTCAGATTCGCAATCTTGGGCACAACATAATACACTATAGTTCCATCCATGTTGCAAATGTCAAGATTTCATTTCTTTTGATGGCCGATATTCCCTATATATGTGTGTGTGTGTGTGTGTGTGTATACACACACATCTTTTTTTTTTTTTTTTTCCACACACATCTTCTTTATCCACTTATCAGTCATTGAGCATTTGGGTTATTTTCACAATTGGCTATTGCTGATAATGCTGCTATAAACACCAGGGTGCATGTGCCCCCTCAAATAAGTATGTTTGTATCCTTTGCAATACCTACTAGTGCAATTGCTAGGTGGTAGGGTAGCTCTATTTTCAACTTTTTGAGGAAACCCCTTACTGTTTTCCAGAGTAGCTGCACCAGCTTACATTCCCACCAACAACATAAGAGTGTTCCCCTTGCTCTGCATCCTTACCAACGTCTGTTATTTCCTCTGTTAATTTTAGTCATTCTGACAGGTGTGAGGTGGTATCTCATCACAGTTTTGATTTGAATTTCCCTGATGATGAGTGATATTGGACATCTTTTCATGTGTCTGTTAGCTATCTAACATTTTTCTTTGGAAAAATGTCCATTCATGTCTTCTGCCCAATTCTTAGCTGGGATGTTTTTTGGGTGTTGAGTTTGATAGGTTTATACAGATTTCAGATACTAGTGTTTATTCAGATATGTCATTTACATATATCTTCTCTTATTCCAGAGATTGCCTTTTACTTCTCTTTATAAAATTTTTTTTATTGGATTTCAATTTGCCAACATATAGCATAACACCCAGTGCTCACCCTGTCAAGTGCTCCCCAGTGCCCATCACCCAGTCACCCCAACCTCCCACCCACCTCCCTTTTAACCACCCCTTGTTTGTTTCCCAGAGTTAGGAGTCTCTCATGTTCTGTCACCATCCTGATATGTCCCACTCATTTTCTCTCCTTTTCCCTTTATTCCCTTTCACTATTTTCTATATTCCTCAAATGAATGAGACCATATAATGTTTGTCCTTCTCCAATTGACTTATTTCACTCAGCATCATACTCTCTAGTTCTATCCATGTTGAAGCAAATGGTGGGTATTTGTCGTGTCTAATGCCTGAGTAATATTCCATTGTATGTATAGACTACATCATCTTTATCCATTCATCTTTCACTGGACACCGAGGCTCCTTCCACAGTTTGGCTCTTGGGGACATTGCTGCTATAAACATTGGGGTGCTGGTGTCCCGGCGTTTCACTGCATCTGTATCTTCAGGGTAAATCCCCAGCAGTACAATTACTAGGTCGTAGGGTAGCTCTATTTTTAACTCTTTGAGGAACTTCCACACAGTTTTCCAGAGTGGTTGTACCCACCAAAAGTGCAAGAGCATTCCCCTTTCTCCACATCCTCTCCAAAATTTGTTGTTTGCTGTCTTAATTTTCCCCATTCTCACTGGCCTGAGGTGGTATCTCATTGTGGTTTTGATTTGTATTTCCCTGATGGCAAGTGATAAGGAGCATTTTCTCATGTGCTTGTTGGCCATGTGTATGTCTTCCTCTCTGAAATTTCTGTTCATGTCTTTTGCCCATTTCATGATTGGATTGTTTGCTTCTTTGCTGTTGAGTTTAATAAGTTCTTTATAGATCTTGGATACTAGCCCTTTATCTGATAGGTCATTTGCAAATAATTTTCCCATACTATAGATTGTCTTTTAGTTTTGTTGACTATTGCTTTTGCTGTGCAGAAGCTTTTTATCTGATTAAGTCCCAATAATTCATTTTTGCTTTTGTTTCCCTTATATTCATAGATATAGATATATACAGATATAGATATAGATATAGATATAGATATAGATATAGATATAGATACATAGATATGTATCTTGCAAGAAGTTGCTGTGGCCAAGTTCAAAAGGGTGTTACCTGTGTTCTCCTCTAGGATTTTGATGGAATCTTGTCTCACATTGAGATCTTTCATCCATTTTGAGTTTATCCTTTGTGTATGGTACAAGAGAATGGTCTAGTTTCATTCCTCTGCATGAGGCTGTCCAATTTTCCCAGCACCATTTATTGAAGAGGCTGTCCTTTTTCCAGTGGATAGTCTTTCCTGCTTGGTCCAATATTTGTTGACCATAGAATTGAGGGCCCATTTCTGTGTTCTCTATTCTGTTCCATTGATCTATGTGTCTGTTTTTGTGCCAGTACCACACTGTCTTGATGATCACAGTTTTGTAGTACAACCTGAAATCTGGCATTGTGATGCCCCCAGCTATGGTTTTCTTTTTAATATTCCCCTGGCTATTTGGGGTCTTTTTTGATTCCACACAAATCTTAAGATGATTTGTTCCAACTCTCTGAAGAAAGTCCATAGTATTTTGATAGGGATTGCATTAAACGTGTAAATTGCCCTGGGTAGCATTGACATTTTCACAATATTAATTCTTCCAATCCATGAGCATAGAATATTTTTCCATCTCTTTGTGTCTTCCTCAATTTCTTTCAGAAGCGTTCTGCAGTTCTTAGGATTTAGATCCTTTACCTCTTTGGTTAGATTTATTCCTAGGTATCTCATGCTTTTGGGTGCAATTGTAAATGGGATTCAATTCACTCCCTAATTTCTCTTTCTACAGTCTCATTGTTAGTGTATAGAAATGCCACTGATGTCTGGGCATTGAATTTGTATCCTGCCACATTGCTGAATTGCTGTATGAGTTCTAGCAATCTTGGGGTGGAGTCTTTTGGGTTTTCTATGTACAGCATCATATCATCTGCAAAGAGGGATGTTTGACTTCTTCTTTGCCAGTTTGAATGCCTATTATTCCTTTTTGTTGTCTGACTTCTAGGCTAGGACTTCTAGTGCTATGTTGAATAGCTGTGGTGTGGGTGGACATCCCTGTCTTATTCCTGATCTTAGGGGAAAGGCTCCCAGTGTTTTCCCATTGAGAGTGATATTTGCTATGGGATTTTCTTAGATGGCTTTTAAGATGCTGAGGAATGTTCCCTCTATCCCTACACTCTGAAGAGTTTTGATCAGGAATGGATGCTGTATTTTGTCAAATGCTTTCTCTGCATGTATTGAGAAGATCATATGGTTCTTGTTTTTTCTCTTGCTGATGTGATCTATCACGTTGATTGCTTAATGAGTGTTGAACCAGCCTTGCATCCTGGGGATAAATCCCCCTTGGTCATGGTCAATAATCTTAATGTACTGTTGGATCCGATTGGCTAGTATCTTGTTGAGAATTTTTGCATCCATGTTCATCTGGGATATTGGTCTGTAATTCTCCTTTTTGGT
The DNA here is from genome assembly GCF_048418805.1 of Vulpes vulpes. NCBI lineage: Eukaryota > Metazoa > Chordata > Mammalia > Carnivora > Canidae > Vulpes > Vulpes vulpes. The sequence continues at coordinate 27,039,468 of NC_132791.1, forward strand.
GGGGTCTTTGTCTGGTTTTGGAATTAAGGTGATGCTGGCCTCATAGAACGAATTTGGAAGTACTCCATCTCTTTCTATCTTTCCAAACAGCTCTAGTAGAATAGGTATGGTTTCTTCTTTAAATGTTTGATAGAATTCCCCTGGGAAGCCATCTGGCCCTGGACTCTTGTGTCTTGGGAGGTTTTTGATGACTGCTTCAATTTCCTCCCTGGTTATTGGCCTGTTCAGGTTTTCTATTTCTTCCTGTTCCAGTTTTGGTAGTTTCTGATTTTCTAGAAATGCATTCATTTCTTTTAGATTGACTTATTTACCGGTGTATAGCTGCTCATAATAAATAAATAATGCTGCTATAAACATCAAAGTACCATATACTCTTCCTAGAGTACCATGTATTACTTCTGTATCCTTTGGGTAAATACCTAGTTAGGGTAATTACTGAATGGTGTGGTAGTTCTGTTTTTAGCTTTTTTGAGGAACCTCTATACTATTCTCCAGAGTAGTTGCACCAGTTTCATTCTCATCAACAGTGAAAGGGAGTTCCCCTTTCTTTGTATTCTCATCAACACTTGTTGAGTCCTGTATTGTTCATTGTAGCCATTCTAAGAGATGTGAGGTGGTATTTCACTGGTTTTGATTTGTATTTCCCTGATTATGAGTGATGATGAACATCTTTTCATGTGTCTATTAGCCATTTGTATGTCATCTTTGGAGAAATGTCTATTCATATCTTCTGCCCATTTCTTAACTGGATTATTTGGGTGTAGAGTGTTTAGTTTGATGAGTTCTTCATAAATTTTGGGCACTAACCCTTTATCAGATATGTCATATACAAATATCTTCTCTCATTCCATAGGCTGCTTTTTAGTTTTGTTGGTTATTTCCTTTGCTATGCAAAAGGCTTTTTATCTTTATGAGATCCCAATAGTTCATTTTAGCTTTTGTTTCTCTTGATCCTAGCAATGTGTAGTAAGAAATTGTTATGGTTGAGGTCAAAGTGGTTGCTTCCTATGTTCTTCTCTAGAATTTTTGTGGTTTCTTGTCTCACATTTAGCTCTTTCATCCATTTAGAATTTATTTTTGTGTATGGTGTAAAAAAGTAGTCAAGTTTCAGTCTTCTGCATGCTGCTGTCCAGTTTTCCCACCACTTTTTGTTGAAGAGACTTTTCCATTGGATACTCTTTACTGCTTTGTCAAATATTAGTTCCCCATATAGTTGTAGGTCCTTTTCTGGGTTTTCTATGTTGTTCCATTGATATACGTGTCTGTTTTTGTGCTAGTATCATACTGTCTTGATGACTATAGTTTGTAATAGAACTTAAAGTCTGCAATCACGGTGCCTCCAGCTTTGCTTTTCTTTTTCAAGATGGCTTTGAATTTCAGGATCTTTTGTGTTTCTATACAAATTTAAGGATTGTTTCTTCTAGCTCTGTGAAAAACGCAGTTGGTATTTTTATAGAGACTGCATATTAAATGTGTAAACTGCCTTGGGTAGTATAGATGTAAAATATCCTATTCTTAAAAGCTGTGCCTAACTTACTATCTCAGGAACATTTTCTTTCTAAAGTGACCCTAATTTCTACCTAGAAGAAGATCTCCTGTGTAGGACTTAGAATCTGAAGAAAGAGAACATAGCTGGACTTCCCAAATAAAAAGAAAAGGAAAGACTCCATCGATAAAAGAAATTTGTTGAAATACTATCACCTTCTTATCTTGGAAATTAGTGGTCTCATAAAATAGTAAAGAAAAATCTGTTATTTGGCACATACTGCAAACTTAAAAGCTACTTTACTAGAATGTGCTGTTGATGCTCATTTAAAAGGGAGGAAATTGGGAAAACAGGCCTATATACCTGCAAGGAAAACACATACCAAGTATTTCTACTTGACCCATTTAATTCTCCATCAAAAATGTGAGAACAAAACCCTGATCATGTGACAGTTTTAAAAAGTGGAAACAAACACCAATTTGAAAGAGGAACAAGATGTGCAAACAGAAAATCTGATGTAGTGGTATAACGTAAAAATTAAACGCTCGTCCATGTTATTAAAAACATATGAATAGTCTTATCTCTATGAAACAAGTACAACAAAGATTTATCAGGAATTAAAAATAAAATTACAAAATAACTTTAAGAGAATGGCTAATTAATAGAGTGAATGCAGCTCTACATTTAATTAGTAATCACTAAGTTCTTTTGGTGAAAAATCTCCTAGAATCTAAGACGAGGAAAGAACAGTGAAAAATATGAAAACATTTTGAGATAGGGAGCATTAGTCCACCTAAGAAACAGTTAGCAACAATATGATAGAGCAGTATTTTCCTAATCTAATTTTATACTTGCAAAAGTATAATTTTATACTTGCAAAATGAGCAAATCCACTGTTATAAACAGAAGTAAAAAATAATATGCTCCTATATATTTCAGATATATGATCTTGATTATTGACAATATTACTTACAGGAAGATGAAATTGGCTACCTGAAATGAATATGTCATTGGCATGACTTCCAGTTACCAACACATGAAGATAAAAGGTAATGTTAAATTTTCTTTAAAATTCTGAAAATGTTAATTTTATCTAAAAATTCTATATCTAGAGAAACTAGCATCAAAATTATGTGTGTACAAGTATGTGTTCAGGGAAATGAATCCCTACTTCTATTTGAAAAAATACTAAATATCTTATGACAAAAGACTGGGAAAGAAAAGGAAAATAATCAACATGAAATATCACAGAAACAGATTGTACTTGACTGCAGCTACTGAGACATCAGTGAATCATGGGAGGAATTAAAGGAAATTTCACTTCCCTTTATAAGGACTGGAAAATTTTCCTTCAAGTATCATGTTCACTTTTCTATGTATATAAACACACTGCTTATCCTACATTTCTATTTATATGATGCATTCGAATTGTCTTACAAACTCAGTGTATGCACCAAACATTTCCAAACATCTCCAGCAACCTGGGTTAGGTATACATTTTATACTGTTTGAAAGTTCTTAATCTTGTCTGTTCAGAACAATTCTGTTCTGTTACATCAGAACAATTAATTTCACAACAGTGAAACCCTACCCTCTACAAGCATTCTCCCAAGAAGAAGAAAATGTGACATTGTTCTTTCTGGAGAACTGGTCTGTCAGCATTTTCACAATAGGAAGTGTTTTCAGTCACATCAGAGGTGATAAAAGAATCAATTTCTTTTGAATTTAGTGAGAAGAAAAATATTCAAAAAGAAAAGCTTTATAATTACAGTCAGTGAAGTAATATGAAAAGGACAAGATAAACCAATTCATGTTCCATATGCAAAAAAAATATAAATAATGAAAGTGAATATGTTTAGAAAACATATTCTGTCTGTGCAAAGAAGTACCCCACATTTCTAGGCATAATTTTATTTATTTATTTTATTTTTTTAGGCATAATTTTAGATCAGAAAGGAGATAGAACATTTGTAACGTACATATAAGGCTCTGAATTTAACATTACCTACACATAAACAGCAATTCACATTTTCATAAATAGGCCTTTTTTCTGTTGCAAATAGTATAGAGAAGGTGTCTCAGGGGAGAGACCATATTGACGCCTATCCCTTATTCATTACCATATTTTCAACTGTCATACTTAAGCTTTTAATTCCTTTCACTGGTGTCTCAAATACTATAGCGGGCAACCATTTAAAGAATCTGTGTTGGGTTTCTATTTGCTGCAATAAAAATTACACAAAGTTCATGGTTTAGAACAACACAAATTCATTATTTTATAGTTCTGTAGGTGAGAAGTCCAATACAGATCTCACTGGGCTAAAATCAGCATGTCAGCAAGGTTTTATTACTTCCTGGAGGCTCTCGGGAGACTCCATTTTCTATTTCTCCAGCTGACAGTGGCCACATACATTAATTGGTTTGGGGCCCCTTCTTCCATCTTCAAAGCCAGCTGTGTTGTATCTCTCTGACTATTCTTCTGAAGTCACAGCTCCTTCTGACTCTGACCCCAGCCAAGAAAGGGTCTTTTATGTATGTATGTATGTATGTATGTATGTATGTATGTATGTATGTATGTATTATTTTATTTTACTTTATTTTATTATCATTTTATTTCATTTTTAAAGATTTTACTTATTTATGAGAAACACAGAGAGAGAAACACAGAGAGAGGCAGAGACACAGACAGAAGGAGAAGCAAGCTCTGTGCAGGGAGCCTGACACGGGACTCGATTCTGGATCTCCAGGGTCACACCCTGGGCTGAAGGCGGTGCTAAACCGCTGAGCACCCGTGGCTGCCCAGAAAGGGTCTTTTAAAGGCTTATGACTAGATGGGACCCTTCTAGGTTAATCTAATATAATCTCCCCTCTCAAGGAATTAACCTTAATCATAGCTGCAAGGGCCCTTTTGCCATGTAAGGTAACATGTTACAGGTTCCAGTGACTAAGATATGGATATATTTAGGGGTCCATTATACTGCCTATGACAATTTACCTTCAACGATGCAAAGATTCACATTCTTCCACATGCACAATATATGTACCTGATCACAGCATTCTAAAAAAGTGTCAACCCATTATAAAATCAACTCAAAATTCAAAACCTTACCTAAGTCTCATTAACTCAAAAGTCCAAAACTCATCATTGCAAATCATCAAAATTAGATATGGGTGATGTTCCAGAAATAATCTCTTCCAGGGCATCCTATCTATGGATTTATGGAACTAAAGAGGTAAATAATCCATTCCTGAAATATTGGGAGGCAGGCATAATATAACAGATACAGAAATTCTGGTTCAAGAAAGTAAAAAATGGAAAAAGTGTCATTGGCTCCAAGAAATTAAAAAATCCACACGAAAAAACTCCATTAGATTTCAAATCTCAGTTCTGACTTCTGAGGCATCATTCATTTCTCATGAATAGTAGTATATTTTTTGTATCTGGGTAGTCTTAGCCTACTTCCTTTCTATAGAAATTTGTGTTTCCATCAACTTTAGTTTTGTAGTCTCTATATTCCTTTCAATTCCCAGCCAACAATGTTTCTACTGGTTAAAATTCTGGACTCTTGAGGGTCTCCGGTACATGTCATGGTATTCACTCCATTAGCCAAGATCTTCCACAGATCTTTTCTAAATAATCCCATTTCTGTGTTTGGCCTGTGGAGATGGCCTAAGGATAATGCTAGAACTTCTTAGATGTTCTCCAGTTAGACTGAAGTTATATGTGAGACAATATTTTGAGCTCCTCAAAGAGCCACTGGTATGAATGAATATTATGACATTTTGCTTCTCCAAGGTATTAGCAAAAAGTGGTAATACCATGGATGGCTTTTTCCTCTGACGTGATTGATTTACTAGTGGTGAATCTTTTAATTTTGGTGATTTTTCTTTTTCAGTCTGACTTGTCTGAGAACTTCCAGAATCATTCAAGATTGTTTACATTTTTGTTTTTCTGTCTGTTTAATAATTCTTGCTCAGTTTATCTTTTCCTTCTACCATTTGAGTTTCAGCAGCAAGAAACCAGGCTTCATCTGTTTAGAAATTTCCCCAGTTTAATCATTTACCAATTCTGTTCTCCACATATCTGAAGGACCCAATTCTGCTAAGCATTCTGCCTTTCTACAGCAAAAATTTTCTTCCTTCTGGTTTCCAATAGCGTGTTCCTCACTTTCTTCTCCGCCTTTACCAGCTGTTGCTTTTATTTCTGTATTTTTACTAATGGTCTGTTCATAAAGATTTTGGATTCTGTAAGGTGATTTATGTTTTCTCAGACCTGTTCTTCACTTTTTTCTGAGTCCTCACGAAGAGTAGCTTACATCTGTATTTTTACTAACAATTTGTTCAAGGAAGTCTAGCCTTTTTCTATTACATTTTTACATTTTACATTTTACATTTACATTTTTACATTTTACATTTTCACATATTGGTTTCAGCAGCATTTCACTTCTGGTACTGAATACATATTAGTTTAATATTGCTGGTATATTGAATTACCCCCAAAATAGTGATTTAATCATTACATATTTATGGTGTTACAGATCTGTAGGTTAGAATTGTAGCACAGGCCTTATTGGGCTTAACTTAATTTACCAGCACAGCTACATTCTTTGTGGACTCTAGGGCAGAATCGGATTCCTTGCCTGTCCTAGCTTCTGATGGTTAACCACCTTTCTTGGCTATTAGCCCCTTTCCTTCCTCTGAATCTAATGATATGGCATCTCTCTGACCATTCTCACATCACTTTTTTTTTTTCCTGACTGCAAATGGAAAATATAATCTTCTTTTAATGATATCTGTCCTGAGATTAAGCCCTGGATATCAAGAATCTTTTAATCTCAAGATCTTTAACTTTAATCATATCTGCAAAGTTCATTTTGTCACGTAAGGTAATGTACACATAGGTTACGGGGATGAGGATTAGAATGTGGACATCTTTGTGACCCATTCATCTGAATGGCTTGATCAGGGGGCCTCATCTGAATGGACTTGATCACTATCAAGAGCTTCTTTTTCTCTTGCAGTGCTTGCTGCCCCACACCTCCATCTTTTTCATCTTTGAATGAGTGTGACCATCTAGCTAATCATTTGGTCAATTAGCTTTGCTCCCTTAATCTCTATGGGTTTCTTGGCAGCTGACAATGGATATGGACTCAGATTATTGTAGACCTTTTCAAAGCCTAGGTTCTCCAAGAAACAGACTGAAGAGTAGAATGTACATTGTAGGAAGTTTGTTAGGGAGTATTTTGGAGATCTTCACTATAGAAAGAGAGGGAAAGGAGCAGTAGTGTTTGGTGGAGAAGAAGATTAGGCTGCAAGATAGTCTTGCCAAAAAACTCAGGTGGCTATATATTAGAGAAGGAGTTTCTAAAGCTAGGTGTACCCTTTAAATTATTCTGTGTACAGCGAGAGGACTAAGTCTTTATGCTGTGGAATCTATGAACCCTTCAATGCAGGCTGCCCACAAAAGAGTAAGTCAGTCTCTCCAAGCAGGGCAACTTCCAGAGGGAGCTGACATTTGAGAGCCATCAGACAGCAGCATTCGTAACAGCAGGAGAAATAAGCCTTTCAGGCTTGAATGGGGATATGGGAAGGGCATCACACCATCTACTATTCCTCCAGGGTTTGATTTCTTAACCTACATCTAATCCTTGCCTATATGTTCTTATAATATATGTGTTAAATATTACTCTAGTGATGATGTCTGCCCAAGTCACTCATATTGCTATTACCCAAAATTTGTGTTAAAACTGAGCATTTGCTTATTTATGTATGCCTCTTGGAGTGCCATTTTATCTCTCTTGTTAACAAATGCTGCCCAATCATCCTGTCTCATTTGAGATTTGATGTACTAAAATAAATTGGGTGGACTAAAGAAGGCAGTTTCCCCATACATAAGGCTATTTTCTACAATAATCCAACATCTAATTTAGTCTGCTGAGTAGGATGGTGTTAGGTAAAAGGAAGCCAGTACTTCAAATCCTAAAGTTACCTGCAAATGAGAAGTAGAGCTGAGAATTCTTCCTCTTTTATTATCCTGTGCACAATGACATGGGTAGATTTGGAGTCAGAGCTGTATTAAAATGCAAGATCCAACATTTACTGATTTTATGACCAAAGGCAAAAAATCTTAACTACATTGATCCTCACTTCCCTTACTTGGAAATTTTAAATAATATCTTAATACTCTCTATATGCTGAAAAACATTGTGATATAAGATCTCTGCAGGTGGCATAGAATTATTGTTCATAATGCATTAATTTTTGCCAGGTCATTATTAAATCTTTAATAATCTTTCACCTCTCTTTCCCTTCTGTTGGCCACCATCCTCATTATGTACTTAGTAAGTACATATTTATTAAGCCTAGAAATATAAATAAAAATTTAAAATACAAAATAGTTGTTTCCAGAAGATATAAAGGATTTTAGGTAAGCTGAAATATATAATATGCTTTATTTGCATCTTTATAGGTACTTTTATTTTTGGCAACATAAACTTTGTATGTACACACACAACAAAAATAGAACCTAAAAATTTAGAACCTAAATTTGAATTGGGGACATTATCTATGTTACATCTCTGCAAAATAGAGAGGCATATAAACATAAATTATATTTGTTATTTTCAGATTTTTTTTGAGTAAATACCCAGTAGTGCAATTGCTGGATCATAGGGTAATTTTATTTTTAGCTTTCTGAGGAAACTTCATACTGTTCTCCACAGTGACTGCACTAGTTTGCATTCCCACCAACAGTGCAAGAGGGTTTTCCTTTCTCCACATCCTCAGCAACACCTATTATTTCTTGTATTGTTAATTTCAGTGACTCTGAAGGATGTGAGATGGTATTTCATTGTTGTTTTGACCTGTATTTCCCTGATGGCCAGTGATGATAAACATGTTTTTTTCATGTGTCTGTTAGCCATCTGTAGGTCTTTATGGAGAAAACTCAATTCATGTCTTCTGCCCATTTTTAATTGGATTACTTATTTTTTGAGTGTTGAGTTTTATAAATTCTTTATATATATTGGATACTAACCCTTTATCGTTCTGTGGTTTGCATCTATCTTCTCCCATTCCATAGATTACCTTTTAGTTTTGTTGATTGTTTCCTTCAGTATGCAGAAGCTTTTTATTTTTATAAAGTTTCAATAGTTTATTTTTTATTTTGTTTCCTTGCCTCAGGAGACATATATAGTAAGAAGTAGTGACAGCCAACGTGAAAAAGATTACTGTCTATGTTCTCTTCTAGAAATTAAAGGTTTTTTAGTTCACATTTAAGTCTCTCATTCGTTTTAAATTTATTTTTGTGTGTGGTGTAAGAAAGTGGTTCAGTTTCAACCTTTTTCATGTTCCTGACCAGTTTTGCCAATATTTTTTGGCAATTTTTTTTGAAGAGACTATCTTTTTTCCATTGGATATTTTTTTCTGTTTTGTCAAAGATTAATTGAGCATCTAATCGTGGGTTTATTTCTGAGTTTGTTATTCTTTCCTATTGATCTACGTGTCTATTTTTGTGCCAGTACCATACTGTTTTGATTACTACAGCTTTATAATGTAACCTGAAGTCTGGAATTGTGATGCCTCCAGCTTTACTTTGCTTTTTCAAGGTAGCTTTGGCTATTTGGGGTCTTTTTGTGGTTCCATATAAGTTTTAGGATTGTTCTAGTTATGTATAAAATGCTGTTGGTATCTTGATAAGGATTGCATTAAATACATAGAATGCTTTGGGTAGTACAGAGGTTTTAACAAAATTTTTCTTCCAATCTATAAACATAGAATATCTTTCCATCTCTTTGAGTTGCCTTTAATTTCTTTTATTAGTGTTTTATATTTTTCAGAATGTAGGCCTTTCACCTTGTTGGTTAGGTTTTTTCCTAGGTGCCTTACATATTTTGGTACAATTTTAAGTGGGATATTATCTTAATTTCTCTTTCTGCTGCTTCATCATTGTTACATAGAAATGCAATAGATGTCTATACATTAATTTTATATCCTGCAACTTTACTGAATTCATTTATCAGTTTTAGTAGTTTTCTGGTGGGCTTTCAGGTTTTCTATATATAGTATCATGTCATCTGCAAATAGTAAAAGTTTTATTTCTTCCCTACTGATGGATACCTTTAATTTCTATTTTGCTGACTAGTTGCTGTGACTATGATTTCCAGTACCATGTAGACATTATGTCTTGCCTCTGACCATAGGATAAAAGCTCTTAGTTTTTCTCCATTAAATATTATATTAGCTCTGTGTTTTATGTATATGGCCTTTATTTTGTTGCAGTATATTTCCTCTAAATTGACTTTGTTGATGGTTTTTACTATGAATGGATATTGTACTTTGTTATCTGCTTTTTCTATATCTATTAAACGACCATATGGTTCTTATCCTTTATCTTATTGATGTGATGTATCATGTTAAATGATTTGCCAATATTGAACCAACCTTGCAAACTAGGAATAAATTCCACTTGATTGTGTTGTTGATTTTTTTAATGTATTGTTGGATTCAGTTTACTGGTATTTTGTTAAGGATTTTTGCATCTATGTTTATCAGGGATATTAGCCTGTAGTTCTCTTTTTCACTGGAGTCTTTATCTGATTTTGGTATCAGGGTAATGAATGCTGGCCTCAAAGAAGGAGTTTAGAAGTTTTACTTCCTTTTCTATTTTTAGGAACAGTTTGAGAAGAATATGTATTAACTCTTAACTCTTTTTTAAATGTTTGGCAAAATTCAGCTGTGAAGCCATCTGGTCCTGGACTTTTGTTTTTTCAGTGTTTTGATTACTGATTCAATTTCTTTGCTGGTAATTGATCTTTTCAAATGTTCTATTCCTGTCTTAGTGTCGATAATTTATGTTTCTAGGAATTTATCCATTTTTTTCAGGTGTTCCAATTTGTTGACATACAGTTTTTCATTATACTCTCTTACAATTGTTCATATTTCTATGGTTGTTATTTCTTCTCTTTCATTTTTTATTCTATTTATTTGAGTCCTTTCTCTTTTTCCCTTGATTAAGTCTAGCTAGAGGTTTATCAATTTTATTTTTTCAAATAAAAGCTCTTGGTTTCATTGATCTGTTCTTTTGGTTTTTTAGTTTTTGTATCATTTATTTCTGTTCTAATGATAATTTCCTTCCTTCTGGTTTTAGGTTGTGTTGGTTGTTCTCTTTCTATTTCCTTTAGGTATAAGGTTAGATTGTTTATGATTTTTCTTGCTTCCTGAGGTAGGCCTGTATTACTACAAACTGTCCTCTTAGGACCGTTTTTGCTGCATTCCAAGTTTTTGAACCATTTTATTTTCAATTGCTTCCATAAATATTTAAATGTCTTCCTTTATTTCCTGGTTGATCCATTCATTGTTCAGTAGCATTTCACTTAGCCTCCATGTATTTGTGGTCTTTTCAGGTTGTTGTTGTTGTTGTTGTTGTTGTTGTTGTTTTGTAGCCTGAGATATGATTTACTCTAGAGAATGTGTATTCTCTTTTAGGATGGAGTGTTCTAAATATACCTGTTAAATCCATCTTGTCCAGTGTGTCATTCAGAACCATTGTTTCCTTGTTAATATTCTGTTTAGATGGTCTGTCCATTGATGAAAATGGGGTGTTAATATCCCCTACTATTACTGTATTACTACATATTAGTCCCTTTAGCTTTGTTATGAACTGTTTTATGTATCTGGGTGCTTCTATGTTGGGTTCATAAATATTTACAGTTGTTGTATCTTCTTGTATGATTGTTCCCTTAATGATTATATAGTGTCCTCCTCTTGTTACAGTCTTTGTTTAAATTATATTTTGTCTAATATAAGCATTGCTACTGTTTCTTTTGACATTCATTTGCATGATAAATGTTTCTCCATACCCTCACTTTCATTCAGCTGGTGACTTTAGGTCTAAAATGAGTCTCTTGTAGGGAGCATATAGATGGGCCTTGTTTTTTGCTTTTTGTTTAATCCACTCTTTCACCTTGTGTCTTTGATTGGACTGTTTAGTCCATTTACATTCAAAGGAATTATTGACAGATATATATTTACTGCCATTTTATTACCTGTGGGTTTTTCTGGAGATATTCTCTGATCCGTTCTTATCTTTGTCTCTTTTATGGTTTGCTGGGTTCTTTAGTGATGTATTTGGATTTCTTTCTCTTCATTCTTTGCACATATATTTGTAATTGTTGATTTGTGAGTGCCGTGAGGATTGATTATAACCTCTTCTGCATAAAGCAATCTCTATTAAATTGATAGTCATTTAAGTTTGAACCCCATTCTTTTCTCCTCTCCTCTCCACATTTTAGGCATATGGTGTCCTATTTTGCAAACACTTATTTTATGAGTTTCTCAACTTTTATTTAACAAAAATATTCACATTTACTCCTTTTGTGTTTCCTACCTTCATAGTGTTACTTTTGGTCTCTCCTTTCCACTCAGAGTCTCCTTTGATATTTCTTGCAGGACTAGTTTAATGGTCATACACTCCTTTGACTATATCATGCCACTTCTTTCAGGCCTAGAAAATTTCTGCTGAAAAATCCATTGATAAACTTATGGAATTTCTCTTATATATAATGGTCTTCTTTTGTCTTGCTGCTTTTAAAATGTTTTCTTTATCACTATATTTTGTCATTTTAATTATAATATGTCTTGGTGTGGATCTGCTTTTGTTTATTTTGTTGGGGGTTCTCTGTGCTTCCTGGATTCAGATAAATGTTTCCTTCCCCAGATTAGGGAAGTTTTCAGCTATTATCTCTTGAAATACATTTTTTGCTTCCTTTTCTCTCTTCATTTTCTGGGACTCCTATAAGGTGAATGTTATTTTGTTTGATGGAGTCACTGAGTTACCTAAGTCTATTTTCATTTTCCATAATTCTTTTTTCACTCTTGTTCATCTTGGTTACTTTTGATTATTCTGGCTTTTAGGTCATTAAATCATTTCTCTATTTCTCTATCCTGCTGTTAATTGCATCAAACCTCATTGTACTCTCTGTCTCTGACTGGTTCTCTTGTATCTCTGTGTTATGGGTCTCATTGATGTTTTCCTACTCTTTTTTTTTTTTTTGAATCCAGTGAGTATCCTTATGATCACTGCATTAAATACTCCATCAGACATGTTACTTACATCTGCTTCCACATAGATCTCCCTCTGTGGCTTTCTCCTGTTCTTTCATTTGGATAAGTATCTTCTCATTTGTCTATCTCTGTGCCTATTTCTCTATGTTAGGAAAGTCAGCTATATCTCCTATTCTGAGGGTAATGGCCTTATGGAGAAGAGGTCCTGTGATGCCCTGCTGTGCAGTATTTGCTGTTCCCTAGGGCCCAGCACTTCAGGGAGGGCCTCTTATATGTGCTGCATGTGCTCTGCTATTGTGTCCTCACCATTTTATCCTTGAGGCCAGTTGTTATCGGAGGCTCTCTTTGCTTGTTGTGGGCAATGTTTGGTCCCTTGCCTGGATGTGGCAAATTTTGACTAAGTGTGCTCTGGTCTGCTTACCAAATGAGATTTATAGCTACTGCCACCAGAAATGAGACTTCACAAAACTCTTATGTTGGTAGATTCAGAGCTGGCATGCGTTTGAGTGGTTTTCTGTTGAGGGGAGGGGTGCCCATGGTGTTCGAACTGGGGGAAGTATGACTGGGAACGGCAGTTCCACCAGAGTATACAGGGGTGAGGCTTGTATAAGCAAGTTAGGTATTGAGTGACATGGCAGCATTGGTTTCTACCAGTAGCCCTGTGCTTAAGCTGAAGGGTGGAGGAAGAAAATGGTGACTGTGAGTTCCTTTGTTCTCTGAGGAGTCTCTCCTGAATGCTGCCTCTCTGGGACATGATTTGAGATAAGGAAATAACTTCTTCACTCTCTGCCTTAGGTATGTTTCAGATTACTCTTTCTATGCTGTATGTGCATGGGCTGTTGGCCCTGCCTTCTCTCCACGTACAGCTCAATGCCCACTGGGCTTTATCTGAATCAAGCCCATTGGCCTTTAGGACTTCATGCTTTAAGCCTCCTCACTGCTTACAAGAACTCAGCCAATCCTGCTTCCTGGACCAATTGCTGTGGGGATTCTTTTTCCCCTGTAAGTTCTCCTAAGTATTAGTCTGTTTCTCTTTTCTGTGACCACAGCTCCCTCTCCACCACAGTAACCATGGCCTGTTTCTCTCCCAAACTGCATCTTTGCAAGTCCTACCTCCTTTGATGTGACCTTTTCTCTACTTTTAGTTGTAGTGTTTCTTCTGTCAGTCTCTAGATAGATTTCTGGGGGTATTTAGGAAGATTTGATAGTTACCTAATTGTATTCATGGGACAAGGCAAGCCTAGGGTCCTCCTACTCTGTCACTATCTTCCCCATTCCCACCTGTCATTTGAGGTTTTTAAAAAATATTTTCATAATCATCAGATCAAAGCACTTTCCTCAGGAAATGTATATAACCGGAGAATTTTGAAGATTATTTTTAGGGCACATGAAACCCTTGAAATAGGTGCATAATTCTCATACATTGCTATCAAAATTTTAAATTATTATGAGTAGTATAAAGATGGTTTAAACAACTTTGTATATCTATATACTTAAAGGGAATAAAATGTTCATGGGACCATGCCTATATTTATATATGGTATGCACTCTGATTTTTGCTGTTCTATCTTAATTTTAAAATACTGTTGCCTAGCCCTCTACTTGATCTTATGACCCACTACTCCATCATAACCCATAAATGGGTCAATTCACAGTTTGAGAAAAACTGTTGCAAGTCTTATAGGATTCCATATTAAAAAGTAATGCTTGAGGCTAAACTAAAAATACAGCTATAAGCTGCTTGTGCCATAAGGAATTAGGTATATTTTAGTTGTGTCCAGTTTATAATTCTTAAGGTAGGGAAAGACTAGAAGCCATCACTATTAAATGAAACTCACTCAGGCTTCTCTGTATGTATGTGTGTGTCTGTCTATCTAAAAAGAATTTCATTTATGAAGCTTGAGAAAATTCTGAAGCCAATTTGAATGTGGTACACTAAAAATACCCAATAGATGGAATATTTTTAAAATACAAGTTTGTCTAATTTCAGTTTCTGAGATATTCTATTGTTCTTATGTATTTTCATGTCTTAAATTATCTTCTCAGACTTAAAAAGAACTATAGGTATGTATGAATTAAAATCAACTTAGTTGTATCACCAGTTTATTTCTTAATTTTATAGCAATTTCACTCTTTTGCTTCAGAATAAAATGAATCAAAAGCATGTAAAAAGTATAGTCAGGACCTGTTTCCACACATTCACCTTGCTACCAGGTATCAGGACATATGTGTGTGACAGAACTGTTGATTAATTCCAAACTCATACTTCAAAGGGACTCCAGATTATGCATCGTTTGAAAGTGACTTTATATAATCCAATGCTGGGGGCACTGCTAGTTTCATAATCAAATCACAAGCCATAAAATTCAAAACTAGGCTAATACCACTCACCTTTTGTGTTTTTGCCTTTCTTCTAGACTCAGGTATAAGTAGCACGTTCACAAGCAATTTTATCATCCCTGCATCCTAAAAATGTATTCTATTTCTTAAGTAGAAATGGACAATGTATTTTTTATAACCTGGTTTACATACTTAGTATGGGCTATTACATTAAGGTATATCCAATTTAGATCAACAATTGTGTGTGTGTATTCATTCTAAATGCAAGTTTGTTTGTTTTTTTATGAGATCTGGAGCTATTTAAAAATCTCAACAATGGATGCCTGTATGTAGGGGCACATTCCAAGCAGAGCCATCATCCAGTTACCACTTTTCTCACAGCATCCATTTGTGCTTTGCTCCTAGTAAATTGTTATTGGAAAATTTATTCAATAAATGATGCTTTCCTCAATTGTGAGGGGTCTATAACATGTCAATATTTACTATACTTTTTAGAGGTATACAGATTTAAAAAAGGATTATTAGGAACACAATTATTGTAAATGTTTATACTTTGTCTATAGCATATTATTTCTGTGATA
Organism: Vulpes vulpes; assembly: GCF_048418805.1. NCBI lineage: Eukaryota > Metazoa > Chordata > Mammalia > Carnivora > Canidae > Vulpes > Vulpes vulpes. The sequence goes on from NC_132791.1 coordinate 27,054,939, forward strand.
TGTCGATTTATTATGATTTTCAAAATTTATTTATTTATTTTATTTTTTTGTATATATTTTTTATTGGAGTTCAATATGCCAACATACAGCATAACACCCAGTGATCATCCTGTCAAATGCCCCCTCAATGCCCATCACCCAGTCACCCCAACCCCCTGTCCACCTCCTTTTCCACCACCCCTTGTTCATTTGATAGAGTTAGGAGTCTCTCATGTTCTGTCTCCCTCACTGATATTTCCCACTCCTTTTCTCTCCTTTCCCTTTATTTCCTTTCACTATTTTTATACTCCCCAAATGAATGAGACCATATAATGTTCTTCTCCGATTGACTTCTTTCACTCAGCATAATACCCTTCAGTTCCATCCACGTTGAAGCAAATGGTTGGGTGTTTGTCGTGACCAATGGCTGAGTAATATTCCATTCTATACATAGACCACATCTTCTTTATCCATTCATCTTTCGATGGACACCGAGGCTCCTTCCACAGTTTGGCTACTGTGGACATTGCTGCTATAAACATTGCAGTGCAGGTGTCCTGCCGGTTCACTGCATCTATATCTTTGGGGTAAATCCCCAGCAGTGCATTTGCTGGGTCAGTCATAGGGCAGTTCTATTTTTAACTCTGTGAGGAACCTCCACACAGTTATCCAGAGTGGCTGGACCAGTTCACATTCCCACCAACAGTTCAAGTGGGTTCCCCTTTCTCCACATCCTCTCCAACATTTGTTTCCTGTCTTATTAATTTTCCCCATTCTCACTGGTGTGAGGTGGTATCTCATTGTGGTTTTGATTTGTGTTGCCCTGATGGCAAGTGATGCAGAGCATTTTCTCATGTGCACGTTGGCCATGTCTATGTCTTCCTCTGAAATTTCTGTTCATGTCTTTTGCACATTTCATAATTGGATTGTTTGCTTCTTTGCTGTTGAGTTTAATAAGTTCTTTATAGATCTTAGATACTAGCCCTTTATCTGATAGGTCATTTGCAAATAATTCTCCCATTCTGTAGGTTGTCTTTTAGTTTTCTTGACTATTGCTTTCATTGTGCAGAATCTTTTTATCTTATTAAGTCCCAATAATTCATTTTTGCTTTTGGTTTCCCTTACCTTCAAAGATGTATCTTGCAAGAAGTTGCTGTGGCCAAGTTCAAAAGGGTGTGTTCTCCTCTAGGATTTTGATAGATTCTTGTGTCACAATTAGATCTTTCATCCATTTTGAGTGTATCCTTTGTGTATGGTGTAATAGAATGGTCTAGTTTCATTCTTCTGCACATGGCTGTCCAATTTTCCCAGCACCATTTATTGAAGAGACTGTCCTTTTTCCAGTGGGTAGTCTTTCTCACTTTGTTGAGTATTAGTTGACCGTAGAATTGAGGGCCCATTTCTGGAATCTTTATTCTGTTCCATTGATCTATGTTTCTACTTTTGTGCCAGTACCACACTGTCTTGATGATCACATTTTTGTAGTACAACCTGAAATCTGGCATTGTGATGCCCCTGCTTCTGTTTTTTTTTTTTTTTCAATATTCCCCTGGCTATTCACAGTATTTTCTGACTCCACACAAATCTTAAGTTTATTTGTTCCAGCTCTCTGAAGAAAGTCCATGGTATTTTAATAGAAATGCATTAAGTGTTTAAATTGCCCTGGCTAGCTTTGATATTTTCACAATATTAATAAATAAATAGGATTGACTCCTTAATTTCTCTTTCTTGAGTCTCATTGTTAGTGTAGAGAAATGCCACTGATTTCTGGGCATTGATTTTGTATCCTGCCACATTGCTGAATTGCTGTATGAGTTCTAGTAATCTTGGGGTGGAGTCTTTTGGGTTTTCTAAGTACAGTATCATGTCATCTGCAAAAAGGGAGAGTTTGACTTCTTCTTTGCCAATTTGAATGCCTTTTATTCCTTTGTGTTGTCTGATTGCTGAGGCTAGGACTTCTAGTACTATGTTGGATTTCAGTGGTGAGAGTGGACATCCCTGTCCTGTTCCTGATCTTACGAGAAAGGCTCTCAGTGTTTATGCATTGAAAATGATATTTGCTGTGGGCTTTTCATAGATGGCTTTTAAGATGCTTAGGGATGTTCCCTCTATCCCTACACTCTGAAGAGTTTTGATCAGGAATGAATGCTGTATTTTGTCAAATGCTTTCTCTGCATGTATTGAGAGGATCATATGATTCTTGTTTTGTCTCTTGTTGATATGATCTATCATGTTGTTTGCTTTATGAATGTTGAACCAGTCTTGCATCCTGGCGATAAATCCCCCTTGGTCATGGTGAATAATCTTCTTACTGTATCCTATTGGCTAGTATCTTGTTGAGAATTTTTGCAACTGGGTTCATCAGGGATATTGGTCTATAATTCTCCTTTATCGTGAGTTCTTGTCTGGTTTTGGAATTAAGGTGATGCTGGCCTCATAAAACAAGTTTGGAAGTATTCCATCCCTTTCTATCTTTCAGAATAGCTTTAGTAGAATAGGTATTGTTTCTTCTTTAAATGTTTGATAGAATTCCCCTGGGAAGCCATCTGGCCCTGGACTCTTGTGTCTTGGAAGGTTTTTTGATGACTGCTTCAATTTCTACCCTGGTTATTGGCCTGTTCTGGTTTTCTATTTCTTCCTGTTCCAGTTTTGGTAGTTTGTGGTTCTCTAGAAACGCATCCATATCTTCTACATTGCCTAATTTGTTGGCATATACCTGCTCCTAATATGCTTTCAAAATCGTTTGTATTTCCTTGGTATTTGTTGTGATCTCACTTTTCATTTGTGATTTTATTAATTAGTCTTTTCTCTTTTAATAAGGCTGGCTAATGGTTTATCTATCTTATTAATTCTTTCAAAGAACCAACTCCTGGTTTTGTTGATTTGTTCTACAGTTATTCTGGTCTCTATTTCATTGAGTTCTGCTCAAATCTTTATTAACTATCTTCTTGGGATGTTTTACTTGCTGTTCTTTCTCCAGTTCCTTTAGGTTCAAGGTTAGCTTGTGTATTTGAGCTTTTTCCAGTCTTTTTTAGGGATGCTTGTATTGTGATGTCTTTCCCACTCAGTACTACTTTTGCTGTATCCCAAAGATTTTGAATGGTTGTATCTCCATTCTCAGTAGTGTCCATGAATCTTTTAAATTCTTAATTTCCAAAAAAAAAAAAAAAAAATCTTAATTTCCTGGTTCACCCTTTCATCATCTAGCAGGATGCTCTTAAATGTCCACATGTTTAAATTTCTTACAAATTTCTTCTTTTGATAGAGTTCTAGTTTCAAAGCATTATGGTCTGAAAATATACAGGAGACAATCCCAATATTTTGGCATCGGTTAAGATCTGATTTGTGACTCAGTATGTGGTTTATTCTGGGGAAAGTTCCATGTGAACTTGAGAAGAATGTGTATTCAGTCGTGTTTGGATGTAAAGTTCTGTAAATATCTGTGAAATCCATCTGGTCCAGTATATCATTTAAAGCTCTTGTTTCGGGGATCCCTGGGTGGCTCAGCGGTTTGGTGCCTGCCTTTGGCCCAGGGTGCGATCCTGGAGTCCCGGGATTGAGTGCCACATCACGCTCCTGGCATGGAGCCTGCTTCTTTCTCTTCCTGTGTCTCTGCCTCTCTCTCTCTCTCTCTCCCTCTCTGTGTCTATCATCAATCAATCAATCAATCAATCAATCAATCTTTTAAAAAAAAAAGCTCTTGTTTCTCTGGAGATGTTGTGCTTAGAAAATATGTCATTTGCAGAAAGCGCCCTGTTGAAGTCCCCAGTATAAATGTATTATTATCTAAGTATGTATTACTTTGGTTATTGATTGATATACTTGGCAGCTCCCACATTAGGGACATAAATATTCAAGATTGTTAGGTCCTCTTGTTGGATAGATCCTTTAAGTATGATATAGTGTCTCTTAATCTCTCACTACAGTCTTTGAGATAAACTTTAATTTATCTGATATGATTGCTACCCCTGCTTTTTTGGGGACCATTCGAATGATAAATGGTTCTCCAATATTTCATTTTCAGGATGGAGGTGTCCTTAGGCCTTAAATGAGTCTCTTATACAGCAAATAGATGGGTCTTGCTTTTTTATCCAGTCTGTAACCCTGTATTTTTTGATGGGATCATTAAGCCAATTCACATTCAGAGTTACTATTGAAAGATATGAAGTTAATGTCATCACAATACCTATTCAGTCCCTGTTTTTGTGGCTTATTTCTTTGGGCATCCTCTTTCTTTTACAGAGTCCCCCTTAATATTTCTTTTTTTTTTTCCCCTTAATATTTCTTGCAGAGCTGGTTAGATGGTCACATATTCTTTCCGTTTCTGCCTATCCTGGAAGCTCTTTATCTCTCCTTCTATTCTGAATGAGACCCTTGCTGGATAAAGTATTCTTGGCTGCATGTTCTCATTTAGGACCCTGAATATATCCTGCCAGCCCTTTCTGGCCTGCCAGGTCTCTGTGGAGAGGTCTGTTGTTAATCTAATATTTCTTCCCATATATGTTATGGATCTCTTGTCTCTTGCTGCTTAAGGGATTTTCTCTTTATCTTTGGAATTTGCAAATTTCACTATTAGATGTTGAGATGTTGAATGGTTTTTATTGTTTTTTTTTTGTTTTTTTTTTTTTTTTGGTGGTGGGGGGGGATCTCTCTATCTTCTGGATGAATGCCTGTTTCTGTCCCCAAGTTAAGGCTCAGTTCTCAGCTATGATTTGTTCAAATACACTTTCTGGTCCTCTGTCCCTTTCAGTGCCCTCTGGAACGCCAATTACATGTAGATTTTTCCTTTTGAGGCTGTCATTTATTTCCCTTACCCTTTCCTCATCGTCTTTTGTTCAATTTATCTTCTATATCACTCTTTCTTCTACTTCACTAACCCTCATCGTTAGGACCTCCAGTTTGGATTTCATCTCATTTAATTGATTTTTAATTTTGGCCTGATTAGATCTAAATTCTGCATTCATGAAGTCTCTTGAATCCTTTATGCTTTTTTCCAGAGCCACCAGTAGCTTTATGATTGTGCTTCTAGATTGGCTTTCTGACATCAAATTGTAATCCAAATTCTGTAACTCTGTGGCAGGGAGTACTATTTCTGATTCTTTCTGAGCTTGTGGTGAGTTCTTCTTTCTAGTCATTTTGCTCAGTGCAGTTAGGCTAAAAATGAGTTGTACTAAAAAAAGGAAAGGAAAAAAAAGCAAAGAAAAAACAAACAAAAACAAAGGGGGGTATCCTCTGGTTCTATATATTGTAAATCCCTCAAATTCCCCTGGAGTTTTCCAGCACTGCTCAGCCAAGAACTTTCTCTTCTCCTGACCTTCCAGCGAGGGTAGGGACCTGCTGTGCTGATTCTCAGGTGTGTGCACCTGGGGGAGCTTCCCCGCCCCCCGCCAGGTACAGGTCTCAGTGGGAGCTGTTTGTCCTATGAGGCCCCTGTTCCCTGGCAGCCCTGCACTGTTCCATGCACAAGGTGACACCTGGAGGAACAACAACAGTTGCAGTAGCCAACTCCCCAACCCTGGAGTCAGCTCCCACAGTAACTACTGATGTCTCCCAGTCCGCAGGGGCCTAGGTGCTCCCGGGTGCAGGGGGCACTCATCTGCACAACTTAGGGGCGCCCAGGAGCAGGATAGTCCTTGCTGTCCTTTGCCCTCCTTGCCTTGCTTTCTCCTGGGGGTAGCACAAGATCAGGGGCTTTGTCCCCCAGCGCCTTGGGATCTGGGTCCTGCACTGCTGGAATCATGCTCCCAGAGCTGCAGCTCCCAAAGGCAGAAGGGTGCAGCCCCCTCTGTCTGGAGCCACCACCTGAGCTTCTCTGGAGGCCCGGCCAGGCGTGCTCCAGCTCTTTACTGAGCTTGGCCCACAGTCTGTGGCTCACTGTCTCCTGGGCACACTTCCTCTGTTAGTGACCCTGGGAACCTGATTTTCAAAATTTAAATAGGACTCCTACCACTTATTCTGTCATGGAGTCTTCTAAGCTGTTTTTGCCCTTCTTGTTCTCCTCCTCTTCTCTTCCCTCTCCTTCTTTTCTTCCTCCTCCTGTTTCCCTTCCTCCTCCTTCTTCTTCACCATTAATTATCATCACAACAAGCCCTATCAGGTAAGCACTATTATTATGTCATCTGTGTAATGTCACACAGCAAGTAAGAAGCAAAGCCTGATACATTTTGTAGCTGTCTCTAACATCAGTTAGTGGTAGATATAAATCAGCATCTTGTTTTAGTAGCTGAAGAATCTTAGATCTCATTTGCCAGCCTGTAGAATTCTTACTAACTCATAAACATAGATACCAACCACAATATTTTTTATGAATGTGTTTTTTTATGTTATGACTTATAGAATTAAAATGGCTGTAAAGATATCAGCATCTCAAATTATTTCCATAAATAATTGACTTATCTTTCAGGGCTTGAGATACTCTTCAAGGAATATTTGAGTTTATGCAAACAATAAAGATAGATATTTGTAATTGAGTGACCTACTTGCTGACTAATAAGAATGTCGAGTCAGTGAACATGCCCAAATTTTATCTCATAGAGGAAGTCAATGTGGTACATTTGATTATGTTGTATACTTGCTACAGATGGTAGGGATTATAGCAAGATTTTTTCCCTTTCCACTGTTTGCCAACTTGAACTCTTTTTCTTTCCCAAGGAGAATGATGTGGTTGAAATCTTAAGAATCTTGAAGCCATCCATATCTATAAATTCTCTTCCAGGAGTTATCAAAATTCCTAAGGAATTTCATTTACTCATTGCCAGGAACAGTCATTATTCTTACAGTATATGTAATAGAAAATACTTAAAATGTAATGATGTGGTTAGTATCTAAAGTTCTTTAGACTTTTGGATTATAAACTCCTTTTGGATTATAACCATATTCATGAAACTATAAGAATTCTTGCAATCAAGAAAGCAAATTATGCCAGAACTTCCTGAAACTTCTGAATATGAAGCTTCCCTCTTCTCCCTTAACAGTTCAATTAATATCCTCCCTACTGCTTTAAACCAAAAATGTTATCATTAATGCTTGAAGTCTCTTTGTTGACAAATTTAACATTCTCATTAAGTAGTGGTTCACTATTTACTTAATGACTTAATGATGGTTAAGCAGGAGTGTCTTTGTAAAGTGCCTAATCAGTAGCATTTTATGACAAGATGGGTAGTCCCTTGATACAATTTTATTTAAGAGTTTAGGACCTGAAGTCAAGTAGTCTGATGTCATCTTTCCTCCACAAACTACTAGGTTGTACTCTCTTAGGGCTTAGGATGTACCATATAAGATTAAGTTGCTTTATCTGAAACCTGGTTTAAGTATCTATCTCAGAGAATTAAAGTGAATATCTAATGATATGATTCATAAGAAGCACTTGGAAATTTTCTGGCACTAAGTCCATGTTAAATAAATGTTAGCTATCCTTATTGTCATTTCCTTGTTCTTGTCTCATTGCCCTACTTTCATCCAAGGCACTTTCAATAAAGTGTGGGGCTAAGTATGTAAACCAAAGAATGACAAATAACATTAATTCTTAAGTGCTTTCTTTCACACACTATGCCCAATTCTGTGAACCTTTCTTTCATAATATTTCCAAAATCTGAGCACCAGGTTTCAAAAGGATTATTATGTGACCTTCTGACTATTCTTGCTTCTCCTCTTGTCCTACTACAATGGATTCTCAAAGGCAGTAGCTAGGAGTTACTACACAATTTTTTCCTGGTGGCCTCTATGATTCAGCTCTTATTTCACTTCCCATTGCTCACTAAGCTCCTTATTCTTTGGACAGGACAAAACTGTGATTTTTGTTACAATCTTTAAATTGGCTGTTCTTTCTGCCTAGAAACCTCTTTACTCATTCATGATACATAACTTATTTGTTTTTAAGTCATTGCTAAATACGATTTTATCAGAAACATCTTCCCCCAAGAATGCAATCCGAATACACCACCTTACTCTATTCCCATTACCTACCTTATTTTGTTTCTTTGAACTTATCACCATTTGATAATTTCAGTTTTTCTCTCACTACAGTGTAAGTTCCCTGAAGGAAATATTTTTTTCCTATACTGATGCATTCTTAGAACCTAGAAAAGTATGTGACCTACAATAAATAGGTGCTTAATTTTTAATGACTGGGTTACTTTATTGAATATTCTTAGATTTTGCCATTTTTTTATCATTTGAAGAACATAGCATGGTATTTCTTATTCAACTACCTTGAATTTAGAAGCACAAATGGGCAGAAAAACTTAGTACATGCATTGTTAGGCCCTGTTGTAGGCATAGAAAAAGTGGCAAGATCTAGTGATGTTAATAGATATGGAAAGGAAAAACAACTCTTATTCAGAGAAGCCTATTTTTGTTTTATAGATGTAAACTCTTCTGCAATTTCTGATTATTTAAACTAGATGTAACCAATTTATCCTAATTTATTTTCTTGAAAGTTGGTTTATTTGTTTGACTTGTTATTTCTGCTTTCCCTCTCCATTTTTTCATGTATTTAGTGATAATTCATTGTCCATTCATATAAATAATAATGATTGATTACAATTAGTAAATTATCAGTATTAGAAACAAATGGGTTTCCTTACAGCTAGCACTTTACCTCTGGCAGGAAATGTAGCTAGGAATGGAAAAGTTCTGGGCATGATAGGGGTGGTAGGATGTGCTTCATTCAGTCTGTGAGCCATATATATCATTAGGATAGACTAAAGAAGACAAAAATATCATCTTGCTTTTCTTGTAGCTTTATCATACTTTCTAGAGATACCATATGCCATTTTAAAAATTTTTGCATAAAGGTCTTATACTACTAGCTATTCTTTTTAAAAAAAATTTTTTTTATTACTAGCTATTCTTGACCTATGACCAAACTCTAAATAGAGCTGTTTTTGTATGGAAGGCAGATCAGCCCAGTGAGTTACCATTTAGGAGAGCATACAGCACACTTTAGCTAATGGCTGGAAATATTTTGCTTAGATCAACATTTGTTTCATCAGTAGCCCTTCTGCTATAGCTTGCTGATAAAAATGGCTGTATTTAATTTTGCTGTTGATTTGTACAAAAGGACTCTTTGATTTCCACAATTCTTCAAAGTAACTGGTCAACTTAGCTTTCCTAATTATTGGTATGCTATATATTTACTTAAATTCTATCTTTCCACTATATTTTCTCAGTGAGACTTTGGGGGGGGGAGTCATTGTATCCCATGATTGCAATCAAATATTCATGAGATGTTTAAGAGTTTCAATGCATGTACTTGAATATAAGTGAAGGATTCATGGTTACTCCAGGTTGGCCCAATGGAGGAGAAAGAAGAGGTAACAGATAATCATTATAGTAGATTACATGCAGTTGAAGTAGTAAACATGAGAGAACATTTAACAAACATAAGGAGAACTAAAGCCAGCCTAGGGATTTGGGAATGTTTTTAGAAGAGATAATGCTTATGCTGGATCCTGAATAATATATAAAATTTGAACAAGCAAAGAGGTCTGGGGAGAAAAAGCCCAGAAATAAAAGGTTCAAAGAGAATGTTCTAGGTAGGAGCATAATTATAATTAATATACCATATATCATATAAAAATAAGGAAAAACCTGTTCTCTTTAACATTTAGTTGCTACATGTAGAATGAAATTTTAACTGGTAGAAGCAAGGAGGTATACAGACTGGCCTCTGGATGTTATTTCTTTCTCAGGATTGCTTCACAATTATAATATATGTTAATAAGGCAAAATGTTAGTGTCAGAGTAATGCTGTAATGTACTTAAAACATTTTAATGCCAATGTCCAAATAAGTGCAGATCCCCTGCTCTTAGAAGTCATTCAACCTTATAATAATTAAAAATGGCAGTTGATTAATTTGTAGTTATGCTTCTTATCTTATGATACCCCAGATGTTTCCTTCCCCTCTATTTAAACACTACTCACACTGCAAAGTATAAACATATTTGTTTTCCAGTGTGCAATTAAAACTGCCTAAACTCTAGAGACCATAAGCAACATTATTGACCTTGTGTGGGCTTTAGTTACAATATGCACTGACCAAATTCCAATAAAACAAATAAGAGGTTAATGAAATTTTGTTT